>NW_024104380.1:50440-650440 GCF_003945595.2 Pipra filicauda | reverse complement strand
GGATAGTTCCTGCTGCTTCTGCTCTTCCAGGTGTCTGGATCTCCTTGGGATTCATATATCTAGAAGATCAGACATTTTGGCACACAGAATTGTGCCGTTTTATGGTGCTTCAGTGTGTACACAAACCTCAAGGTTTTGTATTGTCATTTCTGCTCTCTGGTAGGTTCACAATAGTCAATTAAGGGTGAAAAAGGGACTGAATTCTTGAGTCTGCCCACTCAGCAGAAGGTGGAAGCACTGGCAGAACTTATTCTACAACAAGATTTACCCGGTGCCTCCAGTCCTTGTTGCTGTTCTGGCCTCTGCACACGGTGATGCAAGTGCAGGCTTGGACTCCTACAGGGTGTAAACTACAACAGGTAGGTGTTCCCTACAAGAAAAAGCATTTTCACTCTTTATTTCTTTCCGTGGTTGGCAAAAGCCACCAATGGCCACTGGGCCAAGTGCCCCCTTTGCCTCCCTCCATATTTAATGCCAGTCATCTTTTTTCTGTTTCACCGTCACATTTTAGGTCTTGCAACGTGCCAGGGGGTTCAAACTTTGAGGAGTGTAGCAGCTCTGAGAGATAATGAAGCTGAAAATAATGAGGGCAAGAACTGTGGCATCCTACTGCTTTGATTAGCATGGACATGAACCCTAAAATAGTGCTGCTATGGAGAAAGATGGCATAATTGAGGTTAGAACTGCCATTCCTAAGAGTCCAAATCTCTTTCTTCCTATGAGGATGTGGAAAATGTTCAAGTTGCAAGAATTAATAGCAGTAATTGAGGGGTTTTTTTCTGGAGAGTTGTGTTTTTTTCTTGATTTCTTTTTGAAAAATCATCTGTTCAAACCACCTGCTCCAAACAGGCCCAGCTCCTACATTAGATCAGGTTGCTCAGGGTAATGCCCAGCTGAGTTTTTAATAAACCCAGCTGCATTTTGAATATTAACTAATAAATCCTTCTCTAATTTGCTAGAGGGAATTTGTAAGACTAAAATTAAGAGATTCCAAGACCTAATGCTAATCATATTGAAGTCAATTGGATCCTTCCTGCTTAACAGAGGTCTCATTTATTCTCACCAGGCTTCCTGCACAGAGGTTTCTTGAACATTCCTAAGACATAGAAGACAATAGAAATAGGGATAAAATTAAAAGAAGTCCACCAAGTCTTTCAAGATCATTCATATCCCATCTTTAGCTGGCTCTGGTTTCCTTACAATTAGTTAGCAGGTGTTAGAACTGGGAGATAACACCTATCAATTCCATAATTTCCATGTGCAAATTCAGCTGTGCTGTCACTTCCTGAGAATAATGAACTGCTCCTCTGCCTTACTTGTATTTTTGTTTCCAATTTAATCACTGAGGCTGGAATAATCTAAAATTAAGGTGTTTTCTCAGATTTTACTGTTCTTTTGTGTTGTATTTCTAGTCTTCTGTGGAGGCAGTTGCTCTGGGCAGAACAATTTTGGAAATGGATCCCCCCTGAGGAACAGAAGACACCATCTGAACCTTACTGGGCAAGGATCTGGATTTCTGGAAAACTAAAACCAGTTTGTGTGATCTTTGTTATTAGTTTTTTTTCTACTGGGTTTGGACTACAAAATCCTGCCAATTGTGAGTGAGAATGGTTCCCGGGGGGTTGACAACACCACTTTGAAGGAACGGAAACATTTGCCTACATCCCATGGGAAATTTATGGAGAAAGAAAAGTGGGGTTGATTTTAAGTTACCTGAGTTTAATAATGGGGTTTTTATTTTGTTATGGTTTGCACAGGTTTTGAGATCATAATTATTTGTGTTCCTTAGTTAGACACTGGAGTTTAGGGAAAAAAACGAACATTGTGTGGATTATAATCCCATTTTTTATCACAGTTGAGACCAGTAGCCTATTTTCATTACCCTCTTCTCAAAAAAAAAAAGAAATAATAAAGAGGGATAAGAGCTGATAATGAAGAATTATCAGTACAAACAACTGACAGACAGAGTGGAAGGGAGGAATGTGCAAAGATCTCAGTGAAAGAGCTGGGTCAGGGCTGGGGCTTGGGAGAACAGGAATTTGGGAAATTTGTACATTTGTGTCGGAGCTCCCTGAAATGTAAGGGGTGTTTGGAAGATGACAGGCAGATTCTATATTTCCAATCTTTTTATAGGATGCAGAGGGAAAATACGCTGGGAACATGATGAGAAACAGCAGGAAAAGAAGATCACCATTCCCAAGTTTTTAAGGTGAATTGGGTGGTATTAATACTAAAAGTTCAAAGGAAACATTCTGAAACACTGAATTTTTCTAGGTGAGAGGTTATGAATTCACAAGCATCACTTTCTATCTGTTTTCTGATAAAACATTTAAGTCCTCACCTTTTGATTCTGCCTTACAGACATTTCAGAAAGTAAAGCAAAAACCTGCACAGGGAACAAAGACTAGTTAAGATTTTTTTTTTAAAGCTACTGTTCTGTAGGTGTTTATAAAGATGATCAATGTATTAATGTTCTCAAATAACATTTTATTGATAAGAAAGCAATAAGACTTAATTACTTCCTCATAAAGCTCCATGTTTTAAGACATTTTAGTCTTTCTCTTGTTTTTTTTTACTGACTTTATGAAGAAAAATTTGTATAACATACTGTGCAAGATACAATAAAATCCATAACACTCCTAGAAAATTCCCTTACATAGTGGATGGGAACAAAGCATGAAATGATCTTGAGGTAAAGGAAAAGGGGTTATTTCTTGTGAATCACCAAATCAGACACAATGTTTCCAGTGTCCCAAATGGAAATATCAATGTAATTGAAATAATTCCTGGGATTCCTAATTCAGGTATTCAGCTCTCCTGCCAAACTTTATTAGAAAGGGAATAGTGACTGGCAGCAACTCAGAGGAGAGATGGGAATGAAATGGGCAGACAAAATCCATCAGCTTCTTCTGCACTTAAAGTTTGCACTTCACATCTGTAATAGTGCCATGAACATATATCTGTGTAAAGCAATATAATGTAGTTGAATGCCAGAACTCTTGCTTTCTTGCCACAATCCAAACCCAGTTCAGAAATCTTTCACTATTATGATTTCTTTTTTATATCTAAAGCTGCGAGAACATGCAATAAGAGAATAAGAATGGTTCCTTTAAGCTCCATCTGAAGATCTCTTCTCTTTTAATAATTTGTTGCCTCTGTGAAGTAAAATTATTCTAATGTTCATAATGTCCAAGAGATTTCTGATCAATGTATTTTTTATTAATCTTACCACAGTCAATGTAAATTGTATTAAGTCCCTTGAATGATACGAAATTCTGAACTTCAAAGATATTACTTCTTTTTTTTTCTCCAGCCATTCATTTCCATTTCTTTTGTACTGGGCTAATATTCTTCGTGCCAGTGTGACAGTTCCATGTACAGTATGAACAAATTAGAATTTAAGAGTTTGCCCTGTAATATTTTCATTTGATAGAAACTGTATTGGAACAATTCATTGCTACTGACATTTTTTCATTAAAAATACTTCTGTAGCTCTATAATAACAATGGTGGACAAATGCTTTTTCTTCCTTCTATCTGGCTCTTGCTCTGGGGAAGGTTCTTGGTTGTGTCTCCAGAAAGAGGCAGATTCCAGGTAAAGGTAGTCTCTGTGCCAGGGAAATTGGATGGAAAAAAGGAAGAGTGGGTGGAGGATTCAGCAGTACCTCAGTGAAGTCTTCTACAAATCCTTGGAATGAGCTCGTGTTTCGTGTTGCCTGGATAAAGGGAAAAGGCTGAGGGGGGATTCTGCCCCTCTGCCCCTCAGCTGAGACCCCCCTGCAGAGCTGCTCCAGCCCTGGGGAACAGCACAGCAAGGACATGGAGCTGCTGGAGAGAGTCCAGAGGAGGCCCCAAGATGAGCAGAGGATGGAGCAGCTCTGCTGGGAGGAAAGGGGAGAGAGCTGGGATTGTTCAGCCTGGAGAGGAGAAGCTTTGGGGTGACCTGACTGTGGCCTTGCAGGACATGAAGGGGTTACAAGAAAGATGGAGAGAGACTATGGACAAGGGATGGAGGGACAGGACACAGGGAATGGCTTCCGACTGCCAGAGGGCAGGGAGAGATGGAATTGGGAAGGAGTTGTTGGCTGTGAGGGTGGGGAGGCCCTGGCACAGGTTGCCCAGAAAAACTGTGGCTGCCCCTGGATCCCTGGAAGTGTCCAAGGCCAGGTTGGACGGGGCTTGGAGCACCCTGGGCTAGTGGAAGGTGTCCCTGCCCATGGCAGGTAGGTTGGAACAAGATGATCTTCAAGGTCCCTTCCAACCCAAACCATTCCCTGTGTCTACCACGATTCTGTGGTAATTCCATGTTCCTGAAAGCTTCCAGATATGATTCCTCTAAAAGACTTATTAGACTCGATGTTTAAGCTTTAAAGGAATCAAACTTGGAAGCTTTCAGGAACATGACATTTTATACACTTGTCTTTGCACATATATATAACCTGAGCATATTATATGTATATATATATATTCTCTCTGAAACAAGCAGTTCATAACACATGGACAAAGACATCAGGAAAAAGACAGTAAACTTGAAGTACATTCCCTGAAGGAAGACTCTTTGTGAAAATGCAATTTCCTTTATTGTTTTTAAGGTGCTGAAATTTAAGATGTAATAAAACATGAATACCAATTTGGAAGCATTAGTTGCTCCTGGCAACCTTGAGAATGCATTATGTTTCATTTTTTTCCTCTCCACCATCCCTGCAAGAACTGAGCAGGAGAATGAGGAACAGCACGTGCCTGCTGAACCAATATACAGATCTGGCCTCCTTTTCCCCTTCTCAGGAGCAATAAATTACCATTAAAATGATGGCTGTAGGTATGATCCTCTCCAGCAGTGCATCTCAGATCAGTGAGAAATTCACCCTTGTGCTACCATTTGACATTATAAAGGAGTTCATTTTAGCCCCAAGCCAGCCAAGTGTATTTCCCACAGGACAGCTCTGTTTGCATTTTCAAAGCCTGCCATAAAGATTAGCAAATTAATAAAATATTTTTAACATAAATCAGCATCAACTGAAAGAAAATCCAGATCCCCTTGCACAGAAGGGAGTAGAGCAAACTGCATGGAATGGGGAGAGAAGTTAAGAAATTATTATTGTGCCAGTGGGGTGTCAAAATTGCTTTTTTTAAATATATTTGAGAAGTTTGTTTCATTTTTTTTATCATGCAGCTAATTTTTCTCCTTATCTTCCTCTACACCACTCAGAACTGCTGCAGCTAAAGTTGCAAGGTGTGTACACGCCTGTAAACTCTAAGAAACACTTGTCAAGCCCCACTGCAACATCCAGTCATCAATTTAATTTCCACTGCATTATTCATTAGATATTCAGAGTGAGCAACAGAGTGGAAAGAACTGGAAAGCTGTATTAGGTCTAAGTACACATCTGAAAACTCACACTTGAAAGATTTCTCTCCTGAAAAGCAGGAGGGGAGCAGCGTTGCCATGGATTGCTGTGGGGTTGCTGTTTCACCACAGATATTTAGGGAGATCTGGGGAGATTTCTCCTCCCTCAAAGCACCAAAACCCCTCATCTATGTTGTGTTGAGCAGCTCCTCGTGGTCTGTGAGCTCTGACTGGGGGGGTTACACCTCTGATTACTGGGGGTGTGAGAGGAGCAACAGGGGCTTCCCAAGGGAAGGAGGTCCAGGCCCTGAGTGTGGCAGCAGAGATGTTTGGATTCTGTTCAGGAATCTCTGTTTAATGACCTTCAGCATGAAAGGCAAGGCAAAAGACTGGGAAGGCAGCACATCAACCACAGAGCTGCACTAAGCCTGGCAAGGAGGAGATAAGGGATAACCTCTTCCAGTGCCTGAAGGGGCTCCAAGAAAGGTGAAGAGAGACCATTTACAAGTGCCTGGAGTGACAGGATGAGGGGAAATGGCTTCAAACTCACAAAGGGCAGGGAGAGATGGGATATTGGGAAGGAATTCCTGGCTGTGAGGGTGGGCAGGCCCTGGCACAGGCTGCCCAGAGAAGCTGTGGCTGCCCCTGGATCCCTGGAAGTGTCCAAGGCCAGGTTGGACGGAGTTTGGAGCAACCTGGGCTGGTGGAAGGTGTCCCTGCCCATGGCAGGGGTGGCACTGCATGGGCTTTAAGGTCCCTTCCAACCCAAAACACTCTGTGATTCTGCAGTTCCATGACATTCCAGGCTCAAGGCACTGATGGATGGGGCAGGGAAGGAGCTGCTTGTGCAGAGTCTTGTGGGGCTTCACCCAGAACTTGGCCATTGACTAAAGGAAGTGGAACAAGATCATTGAAAGTCTCACAGGAAAAAACAAGTTTGAAGGATAGTGGGAATTGGGAAAACTCTTTATAGGTAAGGACCAAACACAGTGGAAAGAGGCACTGGGGTGTAAAGAACCCAGAAAAATTGAGAGGAGGGGTGGGGGAGGTTTGTTCCCAAGACATTACACGTGTACTTCCCCCCAGGAGAGGAATAAACACACCCAGGGCTTTCACAAACAAGTCTTGTGGGGAAAAAAAAATCTTAAATAACTCCAGTGAGAAACTTTTACATATTTTTATTCCCTCTTCATCGAGACAGACAGAAAGAGTCACACCAATGCACTGCAAAGATTTTCTTCAGCTAGCTGTCTGATGAGACAAATCCTGGGGGAGACACCACCCCTACGACACTTCCACTTCAATTGTTCACATCTGAAGGGCCTGAAATCTTAAGACTGTAACTTATGGGTTGCTATTTAAGATGTATTTCTGAATCCATTAAAGGCTTATGAAAGACCAATCTGCATAGAAGGAAAAAAAAAGGATAGAAAAATACTTTAACAGCAAAAATTATGCTACTCCTTGTTATTCCTCTGAACTTCTGGAGCCATTTCTCCATCCTGCCACTCTTCTCACTGTGGGAAAGAAAAACAAACAAACAAACAAAAAAAGGTTTTAAATTTCATGTTGTCTGCTCATTTAATTTGCAGCAGCTTAAACAAAAACTAAGTGCTTGGAAGACAATAAGGTATAATCCTAATGGAAGGATTTTCTGGGTTTTATTCATGGATGGAGGTTTGGGAGTAAAATAAATACATGTGGACCTTTTCCCATAGATACAAGTTGCTTCAAACTAGTTCAGCTCATTTTCTAGGTGTGATTTCCTACATGCTCAGTGTTATTAAAATAAACCACCTTTCAGGGATTAATACCGTCATTATTTATTTGGGGGTTTTTTTCAAAATCACTGAATTCCTTCACCATGGACCAGTGGACCCACATTTTTTCCTAATCTTCCTTTTGCTGCCAATATACCCTTAAAAGCCCCTTTTTTTTTGCCCCTCACACCCCTTTCAAATTCAACTCCAGCTATTTAGCTTTCTGAACCCCATCTCTTGCTCAACCTGAGCCCCTATTGGGGTATCAGGAATGTAATTACCAAAATTAATTGCTGAAGTCTGAAAACCTTACAAGTTACTAGTAAAAAAATAAAACAACTTTCTAAAATAAGGGTATATCTTGTGTGGCTGGACGTCTTTGAAAGGGCTCTCCCAACACGTCACTACATTTATAATCACACCTTTAGATTTCAACTGAAGCAAGCAAAAATAAATTTAAAAAAAAAAAAAAAGAAAAAAGCTTTGAAGAATGTCAGATCATTTTCAGCTTTCTGGGCATCAACTTCTTATCTTTTCTTTCACCAGAAATCATCGGAATAGATTATTTAAAATTTTAATGATTGATCAAAGCCTGTCCTCATTTTTCCACCCAACACACATTTTTTCCACTAAATCAATTATTTGCCCAGACCTGCTCACAGTGTAATACTATCTCTGGTTTTAGCTAATTAGATTTTGCCAGGTCTTGTGCATTTTCAGTTGTTCAATCTCTATCAATCACTTTAATTGGAGCAAAAAAGTAGCAGTTTGCATGATCTTACTATTCAGTCTAGTCAGCTGGGCTGTCAAATAAGTCAGATTTTGCTTGTTTTCCGTTTTATCTATTTATTTCAAGCAATATTGGTGAAATTGTAAGAGCTGACATGATTTAGAGCTGCTGTTTCGAGTGAGGAGTTACAGGCAAATCTAATGATTATTGCAAGGTAATATGGAGCAGGATCTTGCAGGTGTCAGCTACTTTTTAAAATCCCCAGAAAGTGGCTATTTGCCCCTTTCTCTCTGCTGCACGTATCCCAAATAGAGTGGATAACCGAAATTAGACATTAAATATTTCTACCATGTTTTTCTACCCCTTTTCATGAAGTTTGACTGCAATCAGACATTGCCAAAGGACAACCCAGTTCTAAAACACTGTGAACTGCAAAAACCACGGTGTGTTGGTCCAGATCACAAATTCTGCCTCTTTATCAAGGCAAAGAAACTGCCAGGGATTGTTACTGCAACTTTCTGCCCTCCAAGTGCTGGGAGTTAAGAGAGAATAATTGCTGTGAAGCTGAATTAAAAGTGCTGTGTGAGGGTGGTATTGGCATTTTGCAGATCAGGTGTTTGCAGGGCTGGTTGCTTAAGTGGCCGCTTAAATTAATTCTCTACCTATTCCTCTTCATGGATTTCTCTCTCTCTCAGTGTTAAATTTAAACTCATTAAATGCTTTTCAAGTGCCTGGCTCGATTCAAAACGGACAATTTACTAAGCTCAGGTTGACACAGTGTCAGGGAATCCTATGGGGGAGTAATCATGGACAAACACGTCCCGAAGGACACCTACAAACAACATATTCCAAGAAATATCCCTTCACAATTAAAAGATGCCCTACTACCCTACTAGAAAGTCTCACAGCACATTTCATGCCAAAAGTGCACAGTATCAGATTAATTTAACAACTGTCTGGATCAGTTTTGCAGTTAAACAAGCTCAAATATGCTGAAGTTGAGTTGACTTCTGGAACACTTGGGAGAATTTGGGAGAAACATAGGGTGGAACAGTCTGGTGCAGTGATTTCTGGGAGAAGTCTTTCTCACGGATTAAAAGATCGTATTTCCCAATTTTCCCCTGCAAAATTAAAATGTTTACCTAATGCATGAAGTTCAAATAGTCTTAAAGCTTCCAGAACCAAGGACCTGGGAATTCTGAGATATGGTTTCTTTATATTTCACTACCTCCCAATTTTACCACTACAAACCCAACTCTGCCACCAGTTCTGTTCTCCAGGATTCCAGTGACCCTTTGCTGACTCCAGCAGATTTTATCCTGGACTCTGAACCCAATGACCTTTATTTCCCCATCTTTTCTCATTTAAAACATATGTGGCTTCCACAAGTTTATCAGGCCTACATGCAATTTTCACCTCTTAGTTTCTAACAGCAGTTGACATTTATGTCTTGGACTGTGTAACAAACTCATTAACAGTTCTAGAAAGATTCTCTAAACAACAACAAAAAAAACCAACTTTGCTGGAAGGTTAGTAAAAGTGGATGTTCCAAAACTGAAATTCTGGCTCTTCAAATATTCCATATAGAATAGGATTTCTAAAGGTTTTCTAAAGGGTGCAAGGACACTATAAAGTGTAAAATGTTACCTGAGAGTGGGGCTGCACTGAGTTCTTAAATATTTGAGATTTCTTTTGGAATCTAAATAAGTGAGTTCTTTTTTTATTCTCATTTGGTTTATTTTTTGGATGGGGCCCTGAGCAATCTGGGATAGTGGAACAAGATGAGCTTTGAGATCCTTTCCAACCCAAACCATCCTGGGATTCAATGATGGATTCTGTGATTCCAAGATGTCTTTCTATGGGTCCATGCACATTTATACACACATAGGCACACACTACATATATATTATATATATATGTGTGTCTTGTGTGTCTGCAAGCATGATACATATAATACCAGGTCCTTTGGTGACAATTGAAGAAAACAGATTGATCAGATGTCAGAGCCCTTTGCAGAAAGTTTGTATATAAGATAAAGCCATCATTAGTAGAAATGAACAATTTAAAATTGACCTGTTTCTAAACACAAGTCCACCCACCCAACAGGGTGTTTATTTCATGCCTCTAAAAGTTGGAATAAAACCGTGTGTGTTGTTGACAACTCTTGATTTATTTATTTATGGGAGCCACTTGGACAACTGAACACTTTTATCCAATATATTTCTTTGTTGGGGGGTGAGGAGAAGTTATTTATCAACCAAGTGACAATTGAAATTGTGTGTTAAGGAACCAGCCCCACCACAGACAGGTATGAAAGTCCACTGGCACAGGTTCTACCGAGCAAATAAATTGAGAAGTTGGTGATGTCTTGGAACAGTGGGCTCAGCCTTCCCTGGGGGAGCCTTGTCAGAGCCCAGATTTGCTGGTCACTGCCACGGCTGTCAAAAGGTGTGTGCAACAACTCCATGCTGTGAGAGCAGAAGATAACCAAAAAAAACCACTGTCTCTGCTGCACATCAGCTTATTTTTGTTGTTCAACAACACATTTTCTTGCTGGGGGAAAAAGTCCTTCCCAGTAGAGCTGTTTCAAAGTCTGACTCCTCACTAATTTTATGCCAGCAGTGTGGGGAGAGTTTTTTCTTGGAAAATCCTAATGCTGGTGTTTCTGGGCAGGGTGATGTAAAATACATCCCCTTTCTGGTCCACTCCGGCCCCAAACACGGGAGCTGCGGGACCTGTTAGCACAGAAAAATGTAGGCAATGGGAATTTAAAGGAAATCTGAGCAGACACAGTGGAGAGGAGAGAAGAGCACTCTCTGTGTGCTTGTGTGAAAGCACTACCTGTTGATTAGAGAATCTGAAATCCTCAGGAGGCAGATGTTTAGAAACCTGACAACCGGTTTTAAAACCAAAAATTAAACTTGATGAAATTGCTTCTTTAAAAATACAATTCCCAACTAATTATTTGTTCTCACACATTGTTTGCCATCAGCTCTACGAGCAGAGAACTTCAAAAACTGCACCTTAAATTATCTGTAAGCACTGCTGCCACAGTGCTGGGGCCAGAAAACATCCCCATAAAGGGATGGACACAGCCCTTGGTGGCTCTTGGTCAAGTAAGAACCTTTCAGGCCTTGAGAGCTCTTTGGGAAGTTGAAACCAACACAAACTTTTTATTTTCTACTCTTACTTTTCACTGTTATATTTGTCATGTATTTATGTTTCTGCCCAAATCCCCAAAAATGGAATCTCAGCTGTTGCTCAGACTAATTTTTTTGGCTTCACCAAACACCCTTCTTGCCTGTTGGGTGGGATGTTCTGCCCTTTTGCAGTCCCTTATGCTTCTCTTTTCCTCAGTCTGGCAACTTTGGATCACTTTATGTCTCCAATTTGTTGCTGTCTTGGTGGTCACGTTGTCCATGCTCCTGGAATATGTGTCTGGATTTGCCAACCATGTTATGAAATACACATTTTGTTGTCCCTGATTACACTGGTTTAGTACTATTTTTATCCCAAGCCCAAACATAGCAATTCTATTCTGTCTAGATAGTATACATTATAATATGTATTATAATTTATAATTAATAATAGGGTATATTATATATTATAATAATATATATAATATGTTATAGTACATGTTATATAATATGTATTATATTGTATTGTGTTATATCATACCATAGTATAATAAATATTATAGTATAATAAATATCATAAATCTAATATCATATCATAAATATAATATAATATCATAAATATAATATAATATAGTATAGTGTAATATAATATAGTATAGTGTAATATAATATAATATAATATTGTATAGTGTAATATAATACAATATAATATAATATAATATATTTATTATTTAAAATAGATAATTTTATTATAAATTTATTCTTATATTTTAAATCTCTGCTTTGGTTGAGAGTGACCTCAGAGCTGCTATTGCTTGTCCTGGTGATCACCCTAAAACATCCCCACAGTCACTGGAGCAGTTGGAACTCACATAATAAAATGCACTGTTTGGAAACCACATTTGGGCCTCCAAACCCCCAATGGCAGATTTCCAAGCTCCAGTCACTCAGGGATTTACCTTTGGAATTGTCAGAACAACCTCAGCCCATCAATCCAATAAAACCCTTTTGCACGTGGGTACAGGGTAAATCCCAAGGGATTTGAGGGATGCTCTGTCAGTTGATCTTGCTAATGTGGACACAACCCAACAGATAGAGAGCTTGCAATTTGTCTTCTCTTCAAAGGGTATTGACCATCAATTTCATGAAATACTTTATTTGCCAGAAAAAAAAAATAGTTGACAATTTCCAGCATTTGTAAGTCCCAGAAATTCAGTCATTTTCACTGTTTATTCTTTCTAAAAAATCTCTTTTTTCTACTAACGCAAAAGCAGGTGGAGAAACCTCTCCAGAACTATTTAATCTGACCTATAAGAAACTTTTTTTTCCCTTCATTCCTTGCTGCCAGGTCTGGCTGGCTCTGCCAGGCACAAATACTCTAAAATTTATTCCTCTAGCTGCTCTCTCAGGCCCCAGAACTTCATTATGGCTGTAACCTCCAACTCTCACCATCTAAATTGCTAATTCTTTGGATAATTCCTTTTTGAAGAAGATAAAGAAGCTCCTCCCTGAGACTGTAATGGGATATAAGGTTGCAGTCAGGGATGTATTTTGTGTCAGGGGTTTTGGGAGCAGGCAGTGAGGGGCTGCCCTGCTGGAAAATATAGTTAAGAAAGGGGAATATGTTTGAACAGGCAGAGAAGGGGGAAAAGGGACAAGAAAACTGCGGATATGAAGAGCAGAAAAGAAGGAAGGGGAGAAGATTTTCCAGGTGCTGGAGCAGAGATTCCCCTGCAGTCCATGGAAGAGACCCCAGTGGAAAAGGTGCTTCCCTGGAGCTGGTGGAGAGGACCCTGGCCAGGACTGAGCCCACACTGGAGCAGGTTTATCCTGAAGGCTTGTCCATGGAGAGGACACACCCTGGGACAGGGGAAAAGTGTGAGGGGGAAGGAGGGACAGAGGTGAAGTGCTATGGAATAATCACTCCCCATTCTCCTTCACCTCTGGGCTGTTTGGGAAGGATGCAGAGGAACAGGGAATAAAGGAGTGGGAAGAGGTGGGGTTTTAATTTACTTTATTTCTCACTACCCAGCCCTATTTTAATTGGCAATTAATTGCATTATTTTCCCCCTAGTTAAATCTGGTTTGCCAATGAAGGTAATTGGTAAGTGAGTTTCACACCTTTATCTTGACCCAAGAGGTTTTTAATCTCATTTTCTCCCCCAGCCTGGTAAGGAGATGGAGGGAGAGGGTGGCTGGGGGGTCTTTGGCAGCACAGCTAAAACTACACAGGTTTGCTGACCTAAAGAAAATTGGAGAAACTGGAGAAAGTAAAACTTGGCCCAAACATTTCTGCTGGGTGAACTCTGGGATGCTGTGCCCTGGAGGTGACATTCCCTTCATTCCATTCTCTCCCTGTCCCTTCCTTTCCGACACTTTTCCTTATTCAAGGTGAAGAGCAGGAGCACATATTGGAAGTGAAAATCCCATGTAACCCCTCGGTGCTTTACAACCTGAATTTTCCTGTTAGAGCAGCTGCCAGGGCAGAGAACTGCTCGCGTTGCCTTGCAGGAGATTGTAATATTTAAAGTCTGTTTGTGAACTTGGGTAACCTTTCTGGCTTCCTTTCTTGCTTCTTTTTATTTATTTATTTATTATTATTTTAATGGGAAACACATCGATGTTGCCAGGTAATACCAAGTGTTCATTTAAACGGTGCCAGGAATGATTTCTCAGCCAATAAGTCAGAACTGCACAGATCTTAAAACCTGAGCACGTAGGTTTTGTTCTTCTTTACCTTCCTGGGCTCACAAATAAATGTAAACTCTACTTTCAGATGTTAAAACATGATTGGTACATAATGTTCTCTTTTCACTTGAACTCAGTGAGTGCAAGACAAGAAGTGGGTTCTTCAAAAGAATGTAAAGAGGGGGAAAAAAAATCACAGTGCATTTCAGTGTTACTTTCAGGGGGAATTAATAGACATGAGATGTACTTGAAACAACCCCAGGGGGAGATTGGTAAGAGTAAAAGGAGTAAAATAAATAAATAAATAAGTAAATAAAGCATACAACAAAACCTGTAGATTTTAAGCTAGAATTTTTAGAAGATTTCTTCTTTTCTTTTTTTTTTTTTTAAGAATTTTCCCAACTATTTCCCTGCAGTTTTCTGTTCAGTTTTTAAATATGACCAGTTAAAAGAATATATTGAGCTATTCCTCTGCTTCTATTTTCTGTTCATTCTAATCTCTCAGTAGCCAGAAGGCAAATGTATTTAATTACCTGGCTGGTGCTATGGATGTAACCAGCTGAACTTAAAGACAGGAACTGTTGATTTAACCATTGCTGTGTTATTTTAATACAGCCATTCCAGCTGTTCTAAAAACAGTTTAATAAGTGTTTAAATGTAAATGCTTCATTCCTACTTCACAATTAATTTGGTATAGTGTCCTTGATGAGTGAATTATTAGGAAAAGCTAACACATTCAAGCAATAATAAAATGCACTTTCTAAATTAAAAGAGGCATCAAAGAACAGTTCCTCTACTTGTTTTTTCCAGGAAAAAAATGAGGAAAATCATATTATTGAGGATGAACTTATCTCCTTCAACTTCATTTATAAGAAACAGAGTTCCATTGTATGAGAATTTCTCCAGTGCTCTACATGCACATTTTTTCAAAAATACCAAAGGCATTCTGTGTTAAGAACAAAACAACTGGATTGTCATTCTTCTGAATGGAAATTAGGAGAAAATGTGAGGGGCAATATCAGCACAGCCACTGATGGGTGCTCATGGCTAATTCTGAGGGACCTTCTCCTGCTTAGCATCCAAGGGCAAGGTTCTTGATAAGATCAGTAATTTCTCACTGGATCAAGGCCTAAGAAAGGAAAGGAAGGCAGGCAGGAAGGAAGGAAGGAAAGAAAATAGGGTTTGTAATGATAGGGCAGTCAAAGCCATAGAGATAAGTTACAAAAGTCAGAGACCTTTCTCAAAAAAATAGGTTTTCCTGACAAATCTCTTGGACTGCAGAACAGGTCACTTGGATCTTGAAAGCCACTAAAGACTCAAAAACTCTCTGCAACCTGTTCAAATGTTCAATTAACATGATAGGTTGGGTTTTTTTCACCTTATACCCAGCTGGAACAGCCACTCCAGCAATTTATGTCCATTGTCTCCTGTTCCCATCCCAGGGATGTCTCTGTTCTCTCAGCAACCTCCTTGGAAGTACAGGAATCCTGATGTCAGACCCCACCACAGCCCATGAGCTGTCTCCTTTCCAGGCTGAACAAGCCCAGATCCACTCCCTCAGCTGCTCCTTCCAGGGCAAATCCTCCAGCCTCTGACATTCCAGGGGGTCTCTGCTGTACTCACCCATTTATAAACATTCTCCTTAGGCTGTACAGGAAAAGTGGACACAGGTTCCAGAGTCAACCCAGTAGTTGTTGAGCAAAGACCTCAAAATGATAACTATATCTTTAATCCTCTTCACTGCCCTGGCACTGCCCCTCCCTGTGTGACTGCACCATGTTCTGCCACAAGGTTTCTCAGGAACCACCAAAGGAATCTCCTCAGGTCTGTCCTGATGAAGTTCTCTGCATTCCTTGGATAGTGTTTCATTCCAGCATTATACTTCATTTCCCAGGCAATCTGTGGCAATTTACACTTCCATCCCGGCCCGGTTCTCAGTGGCATTTATTGTGTGGCATTGCAGACATCTCCACACACACCTGGGCACTGCCAGAGATCACTGGTGTTACCCCAAAGGACCTTTAGTCTGTGATTTTGCCTCACATATTGTTTCATAATTCCCCAAGTATCCACATCTGTACTTTACTTACCATATTTTGGTTTTATCACTCAGTTTTACCCAAAAAAATTTACACTTTCCCGTCTGGTCATGGCAATCTCAAAGGTGGATGTCTCAACCCTGTTATTTCACTGTTTCTGTGATTTCCTAATTTATTATTTTTTTCTCTCTCTCACACTGGCAATTTCTACCAATTCATTTTTATTTTTCTTTTTGGTTTTGATTCAACCCCCGGGATCGATCCAGGCTGGGGATGGACAGATGGAGCAGCCCTGGGAGAAGGACCAGGGGGTGCTGGTGGGGCAGAGGCTGGACATGGCCCAGCCCAGACCCCCCCGTGCCCTGGGCTGATCCCCCAGCGTGGGCAGCAGGGCAGGGGGGGATTCTGCCCCTCTGCCCCTCAGCTGAGACCCCCCTGCAGAGCTGCTCCAGCCCTGGGGAACAGCCCAGCAAGGACATGGAGCTGCTGGAGAGAGTCCAGGGGAGGCCCCAAGATGAGCAGAGGATGGAGCAGCTCTGCTGGGAGGGAAGGGGAGAGAGCTGGGATTGTTCAACCTGGAGAGGAGAAGCTTTGGGGTGACCTGATTGTGACCTTGCAGAGCCTGAAGGGGCTCCAAGAAAGATGGAGAGAGACTATGGACAAGGGATGGAGGGACAGGACACAGGGAATGGCTTCCCAGTGCCAGATGGCAGGGATAGATGGGATATTGGGAAGGAATTGTTGGCTGTGAGGGTGGGGAGGCCCTGGCACAGGTTGCCCAGAGAAGCTGTGGCTGCCCCTGGATCCCTGGAAGTGTCCAAGGCCAGGTTGGACGGGGCTTGGAGTACGCTGGGCTAGTGGAAGGTGTCCTTCTCTCTTTCAATTTGAAGCCATTCCCCCTTGTCCTGCCCCCTCATCCCTTGTCCATAGTCTCTCTCCATCTTTCTTGGAGCTCCTTCAGGCACTACAAGACAATGAGGTCACCCCGAAGCTTCTCCTCTCCAGGCTGAACAATCCCAGTACCCTCCCCTCTCCTCAGAGCAGAGCTGCTCCAGCCCTCTGATCATCAAATTCAGCCCCTAAAGCTTTGTAACCCATTCTTCTTCAGTGCGGCTCTTGATGGATCAATCTGGAACCAGACTCTCAGTTTTGATATACCAGCGAGGGAAAACTCTTTTCTTTTTTGGCAGTTCCAGGATTAAGGTCTAAATATTTGCATTTGTCTTGTAAAGTTTGCCATGTAACATAAATAAATGAACACACTACTGAAAATTAAATGTTATGTTGCAACTAATTCATTTGCAATCATTTAACAGTCGCTAGATTTTACACTAATTGCTTGATGAGATTAATGAATTTTCAGAGCTATTTGAGTCTCATATTTCTTGGCAAAGCACACTGTAAGAAGACAATAAAACTGGTTCACAAGCTTCATGTGATGTGAGACAACTCCAAAACATCTGCCTGGAGACAGGGAGTGCCAGGCAATGGAGTTTTCCATGTCTCCAATGTAAGAGTTAACTCAGAATTGTTTACTTGGAATTCTCTAAGGTTTCTTATTATTTTAAAGGACTCAAGGAGGGTCAGCACATAGATCTTTACAGCATGTGCTGTGGTTTTACATTGTTGGGGTAGAGGACTGAGTCTCTCCCTTTTTGGAGAATACATTTTAACAGATCTGTTCATGGACAAGAAAACCCTGAGCTTTAAAAATCATGGGTTAGAGAAAACCTCTAGATTTGGAGGGCCTTTGGTACAACACAAATGATTATGTGCTCAAAAGGAAAGACTTTCAACCTAAGTTGTAATTCTATGACTCCTGTTTTTACAAAGAAATCATTCATATTTAGATAAGTAACATAAACAACCACCCATATCCCTGAGATTTAGGGCTAAATTGAGATCAATGCTTTTATTTCCTTTGGAGCTTTTCTGTTTAAGCCACCAGGAATTCATTCTAAGGAGCTGTGGGTAGGTGTGTGTTGTATTCAATGTGTGGGTATGTTCATGGTGCACCTGGCAGGAGTTCTGGAATCAGAACAGCAGCATGTGTGCAAAATCTTTGTATGTCAGGCAGTCAGAACTGCCAAAAGGAAAAGAAAGGCTGTTTAGGGAAGCCCTGTAATAATGGGAAATTCTGGGGTTTGGGAGGTTCTTTGGTTCTTGCCTGTTCAGATGTAAATCTTGCATGACAAAAATGACTCTGCAAGTGAGTGGCACAAATTCCCCTGATTTCTGTTTCAATACTTGGGCATTCTGGATCCAAAGGCACAGGAGTAGTTTTCGACAAGATTTAATGCAGCATTCAGATTTCTCCATGTGTTTTGGCAGTTTTAACATTTTCAAATTGCTGTTTTCCTAAACAATTATAAGGAAACAGGCAGGTGATGCACCATCCTGGGGGCTCTGAGCAACCTGGGCTAGTGAAGGTGTCCCTGCCCATGGCAGGGGGTGGACCTGGATGGGCTTTAAATTCCCTTCCAAGCAAAACCATTCTATGGTTTTATGATCCTATGATTAAGCACAGCATATTTTTTATAGGAATCCTCCATTGTTTCCATTGTAATTACCCTTTCTCTTGTAGGTTGTTGGCTTTTTTTCCTGCACAGAGTCTGGCTTTACCTACAGGAGGTGACAGTGTGTGTAGGGGATTTATATCCATATTTCCCCCCCTAATCCTCAGGTCCTTTAGACAAAGGATGAGCTAAGAAATGTCTAATTAAAAGCTAGGAATGAAGGTCTTGAGATGCAGAAGAGGAGTTTAGCTTATCATTCTGCATGCAGTTTAAATGGTTGGTTCTGCACTGAAATGCTCCTGGAAGCTCTTTTCCGTGGTGTTTTCATAGAAAACAGGAGCTTCTTTTATTTATTATAAAAATCAGTAGTTTTCTCTCTCTATTACACTCTTTTCTAGCAGAAGCAGCTGATAGGTAAATGGCTTAATACTTCCTGCCCCTCATCCTGTTACCTGGCTGCTTAGAAAGGTATTTTCATTTATTATTGACTTCCAATTTAATATTAATTTGCCGCAGAGAGAGACGATCAAAATCATATCAAAGGGAAGACAACTCCTCGCTCAGCTCAGTGTCCCGTTGCCATGGAAACTGAGAAGAGCTGAGGTTTACACAATTACCAAAAGTCTAGAATGATTCTGGATGTCATTTAGTGTGAGATGTATCTGCATGTCTGAACGCACAGACACATCCACACATGGACAGACACAGAAAATGTCCTCGTGTAGAAGCTGCTGGCCATGATGTGGACATGACACTCCTCGTAGTTGCTTCTTGCCTGGATCATAATCTGCTGCTGAACCACCAGGCAATGGGCATTTCGGATGTCTGACCAGGTAATTCTTATTGCAGAGCCCTCAGATCTGTCAAAAGCATGCAGTGATTCCATGTACATCAGACAGGACCAGGATTTCACCTTAAGAGCCCTGAGGTGTTGCTTTACCCCAGTCCCAGCTGTTCCATGCCACCCAGGTTTAATGGATGTAGAAAGCAGCCTAAAATAGCAGATTCCCCCAGCATTCCTGGGATCATCATAAAAAGAAGAATTGCTGTGCTCTGGAATATGTCAGATGAGGGCAAGTTTTTTGAAATTCGTTCCATTCTCTGCTGGGCTTTCATGTTTTATGTTTAACCTGCCAGAGAATCATAGGATTAAAGAACCATTAAGGTTGGAAAAAACCTTTAAGATCATCAAATCCAGCCATCAACCCATCACCACCACCATATTCACCACTAAGCCACGTCCCCAAGTGCCACATCCACATGTTTTTGGAACACTTCCAGGGGGAATATGAGTCAGGTCAAAAAGTCTTGGGATAATTACGTGCTGAAACAATTAATGCAAAGGGTTGGATGGGCTGTCAGGGTCACCGACCTCAGCATCAAGAGGGAAGATTTATCTCCCAAACTCCTCTATGCATGGAACTATACCCATCCATTGCATGATGTTTGCTAAATTCCATCTTTCCACTCTTCACCCTCTTTTTATACTTCAGGTGGTAATTTGGCAGTAGGGACAGTAAGTGTGTCTGTATTTTGAAGCAGGTCATGCATTAAGGTTTGGTTATAATGGTTTTTCTGTAGCAGTTCTGATAATCACAGTAACTCTGAAATGCTAAAAATCACAGTATCACAGAGTCCCACAGTGGTTTGGGTTGGAAGAAACCTTAAAGATAATCCAGTTCCAACTCCTGCCATGGGCAGGGACACCTTCCATTAGACCAGGTTGCTCAGAAATTATGTGAGTACAATGTACAGCCAGTTTATGTCACGTTTTGCCACTTTTTCCATCACCACTTCCCACGGGTGTTGATGTGATTGTGATTCTTTTACAAAGTTTCAAAATTTTACTGATTATTATATCTTCCTCTTAATTATCAACATCAGTTAATGTCATTAGTGTAGCAGCATTGACAGTGATATGACTGAGGTTGGTGTCAAGCTGTCCTATCTGTTTTTTCTTAAAAATAGTAATAATCAATTCACTGAAAATCCCAAGCAGAAATGCCAGTAATATTATTGAGTAGAGGGAAAAAAATCACATTTATTTGAAGGTTTAACTGAATTTTTCCTTTCAGTCCCATCCTTCTCCCAGATTGTGTTGACATTTAGTTATTTGTTTGGTTGTTTATTTTGCAGTGATATGTGCAAACAAAACACACCTCAGATAGTCAGTGAGGCGAGGAAATTTAATTCATGAGTGATTGTACCTCAGTGCATTGCAGAAAAAAGGCTTTTGATAACTTGGCAGGCATAAAGACATAAATGTTATCCAAGGCTGTTACTCAAATCTGAGTGGTTCAGAGTGTAAAATATTGTTGTTTTATTCTTCCAAAGCACGAAAGTCTTTCAGGGAAATTAAGCCTATGAACTGGTCATGGTCGTGTCCTCTCGTTGAGTTGGCTGGGAGGTGGTTTGGATGTGAGAAAAAGGGATAGCAAAGAAAATTCCCTCAGGACTCTGGGGTGTATGTTCAGGCTCCTCAGCTGGTCAGGAACTTGAGCTTTACTTGCTCAAGTGAGAGGGGCTTTGCTCCCCCATCCCCATCCTGCTCCTGCTGTCCGTCCACTCCCGAGGGGTGGGAAGAGAGGTTTTAGTTGAAGACTGAGGCAAAAGAGTTGTTGAGTACCTCAGCCTTCTTTCTCCTCATCCTTTGTTCCCAGTTTCCCAGAGCTGTTTATTGGGGTGCAACACCTTCTCTGACCTTCCTTTCCTCGTTAACAGACCTGGAGAAGCCCTTCCTGTTATTCCTTGTGTCCCTTGCCAGTGTCACTTCCAGCTTCGCTTTGTCCTTCCTCACCTCATATTATGCAAATATACATAATATTGTATTTTAGACAATTCTATTGCATAGAGAACTGTGAAGACTCTGTACCCAGAGCTTTCCAAACACACAATCCTCCTTCAGCTTCGTTAACTTCAAACACAAAACAGAGTAGAAGCACATCTGAAATAACAATACAGTCATTTTAACCAAGAAGGAACTAAAAAGCTTTAGAAACTTGTGTAAAACCCTCCCAGAAGTTCTTAAATTGCACTGAGAGAAGTATATCTTATTGAATTTTGTAATTATCTTACTACTGGACCTTTTGTAAAAGATATATATGTATTTAATTAACTTTCTTAAGAATACTTTCCAAAACATACATTCCAAAAGCACATTTCCATACCCTTCCAAAAATACATTCTATAGCTGGATATATCCACTGTAGTGACTGTATTGTCAGAATGGGTTCATGACATTCCCAATTTTAAGCCTATCTATCCCCCATCTGATTTATTCTTCAACTAGGTGCGGGTCTAATACCTTGAATAACTAAAAACTGAAGTTGTTGTAAGTTTGCAGTAAACACAGATGTTTTTATTTAGAGTAAATACAGATTCTAAGTGTGTTTTAAGGAAAGCTCTCTCTATTTTTTAACTCTATTGTTTAAAGCATTACTTCAGTCTGAATTCCACGAAGAAAAGAAGCCCTTAAAGGCAGAGGAGGTTAGCCTGGACATCTATGATACAAATTTACTGCTTAGAGATAACAGGACTGTGTTAATTGATTTAATCCGTTTTTGCCACTGTGAAGGAAAGACACTAGATAAAGTAAAACGAAAAAAATATATATATTGCAAGTTAAAAACTGTCCATTTTTCACACTTGGAATGCATTCAGCCTCATAGACCATTTTTTATCCCCTTAAAAACCCCTCAGATGTGTGATCAGGGCACTGCATGGACTGTAGGTTTGGAGGCTGTTGAGTTGGAGACAAGTGGAAGCTGTGAGTGCATCATCTCTCACTGATGGACGTGCCAAAGTCCTCAGAGCACAGCAAGTCCAGGCCTAAGTAAATAATTGATTTGCTGTCAGCCTTCTTGGGCATCCTTATGAAAAGGGTTAGTGAGAGCCAAGGGCCAGAGAAGTAAGTCATGCTCTACAAACACTCTTTGAACCAGGACAGAAAATAACTGCTGGGGAACAATCTTTTCATTTCAAAGGGGAGTTTAAAGCAATGGAGGCTGAGAAATGGCTGGTTCCCTTCATTTCTGTGCCTTTCAAAATTACTCTTTCATCAATAAGGAAAATAGATCAAAAAATTAGCAAAGGTATCAACATGTTTCTGTTCTACTGATTAAGCATAGGCAAGGTCTGCACAAGGGCTGCTCAGCAGGGAAGTTCTGACCCTGGAAGTTCTGACCCCCTGCTGTCCCCAACCCAAGAGAAAAGGGAGGAGATGGGGGCATAATCTGTGCCCTGTTTCATGTAGGTTGAGCCAGCAAAAGAAGGAATAATGATAAGCACAGACATTTCCCTTCAAATGTTTTATAATCTCTAACAAAAGGGGGTTTGGAGGGTCGGGGGGGCTCTGGAGTGATTTGGGGGGTCAGGGTTGGGTTGGGGTGGCACTGGGGGCTCTGGGAGATCTTGTACTTTCTCAGGAAACTCAGAAGAAGATACTTTAAAAGACAGAGGTCCTTATTTCTTCCTTCCTGTAAGTAAAGAGGAAAAACAAACAAAAAAACCCACTAAAAGTGACCTTAACTCAGATTCAGACTCAACTCAGAATGATGTTTTTAGGGTTTTCATTTTCACTATTATTTTGAATTTGTTATATGCAGAAAAAGTAACCCATGGTTTGTTCTTTTTCTCTGGTTCCAAAACTGATGTTCACTCGTGGTGAGCCACCAGCAGGGACATTTTTCCATGATTATACCCAGAGGCTTAACATGGCCTGGGGAACTTCTGGAATATTTAATGGGCAACCTGGTTGTTGTTATTCCCAAACTATCCCTGTTTTCTTGTCAGTGTTTTTCAGGACTAATGGAGCAGAGAGTGAGATTTATTTTTAAAATCAGTACATGTGTTATAGGAATCAGTGGCACAAAAATTGAGGACTTGCTTCAAGCCAGTTTTGTTCAGTACAGCTTGTTGCACAGCATTTGCAGTCAGAGAGTTGTTCATAATAATTGCTCACCTAAGTTCCTGTATAAAACCACAAATCATTATCTTCTGCACTTACATTAATTGGAAGAGACAGAATGCAGTAAGTTTTCTTCCCTTTTTTCTTAATTTCTTTTTTTTTTCCCCTTTGGGTTAACTCTCTTTATTAGGATTTGTAGAAAACAGATGTGATTCTACTTTAATGCATTTAGACTTCATTGCTTATTGAAATATTTGCATTACTTTGAATTTAGAAAATAAGCTTAAGCTGTTAATGGACTTTGAATAGAAAGATATAAAGAACCTCAGTCTTCCCCGTTTCCTACTAATTACTAATTCTGTTTCCATAAGAAGGTTTAATGTTTCTGCCTAAAATTACCCGTGCATGCCTTTCAGAATGTGTATTTAAAAGAGCTCCTGCTGTGCAGTAGGATTTTATTTTGTAGAATTCTTGTAAGCATGCAAAAATTAACTTGTACATCTGGTTTGAATAATGGAAAATCTCTGCCATGTACAGACACAAGTGTGTGTGCACACAGAGACACTTATATACACATATGCATATAATATATCATTTACCTGAACAGAGCAGGAGTTCAACCCATGCAAACTTAATATATTAATTTCCAAGCATTTTGGATCATTTTAATGAACAGCATTTTGCTTCTTCCTTTCTTAGCTTGTATATGAACAATCCCTCCAAGCTGTAGTTGAGTCACCTGAATGTCATGTAGGAAGTTGGCATCATGACTTCATTTGCAAGAGATACCAGACATCCACATTTCTGTCAACAATCCTTTTCTCTGTGTACCAAACTGATTCATCTTAATCTATATTCAATTTATTTATAGCTAAGTTACGTATCCTTTGTACAATGAAAGTCCCTCGGGCTCTACAGTATGTGTACACAACATGTATTTACTCATCCAATTCAGATGTAGCTTTCAAGCCAACTTAAGTGTGTGAAACTCCTAAAGATAATGTTCCTAAATATCTCAAACACTTATGAATGTGTTGCCAAAACCACCTCAAAATATAATGTTGGCTGCTCTTTGTGTGCTTTCCCTTTAGCCTTTGGGTCTCACTGATCATTGGTGTGTTTTAGAAACCCCTCCATGCTGTTTATCAAATAGAAAGTGCTCCAAAAGAGTTAGAAAGTAATGTAGCATCCAGTGCCACCTCCTGCCATGGGCAGGGACACCTCCCACTAGCCCAGGTTGCTCCAAGCCCTGTCCAACCTGGCCTTGGACACTTCCAGGGATCCAGGGGCAGCCACAGCTTCTCTGGGCAACCTGTGCCAGGGCCTCCCCACCCTCCCAGGGAAGAATTTCTTCCTTCCCTCCAATCTGAACCTTTTTTAGGTTTTTTTTTAAAGTCACAAGCTACTTCCAAGAGAAGTTAATGGATGATTTTTAAGCTTTGGATAAATTAAAGATTTTTACGAATCCTGTTCCCTACAGCACTCGGCACTGCTCCCGAATCCTGACTTTCCAGACACAGCACCCCCTCTCCAGCAGCACATAAAACCAGCGTGGTGATACTCTTTAAAGCCATTCTCTACTCATCCCAATGTTTTGCTATTTATTTCCAGCAGCAGGGAAAACAATGCTATGGATTTAAGGTCCCTTCCAACCCAAACCATCCTGTGAGTCTGTGATCCCGTGCACACAACACCTAAAAGACACAGGTTCTAGGGAGGCCTTCTGTGGAACTATTTTAACTGCATTGCAATTAGGTTTTTTTCTGCAGTTGGAGCAACTGCTTGTGTACTCATTAAGTTGTTAATAACTTAATTAGACCAGCAGCAAATTCCCGGCTTCACACACAGAACATGACCTGTGCATGTAACAAACTCCAGGATGTGCATATGTAGGAAAAACCAGGAGGTGCAATGTTCAACAGAGCTCTGTTATTTTATTTTTGTATCAAATGAGAAGAGACAAAAATGTTTCCTCTAAAAGAAAGGTAGGTTAGCAAAGGCAAAATCCTACCAGGCAAGATGTCTCTGCCAAGCACAGTTGTATAATGATCTAGATGCTCATTTCTCACTATTTATAAAACCTTCTTGTTTCCTAAAAGCCACATATGGATAATTTTCTTCCTTTTAAATATTATATCTTCCTCCATTGTTCCTAGGAGGCATTTAAATGCAGATAATTGAATTTCAATTAATTCTGCATATGCTGTTCCAGATTATAGTTGCTTACTCCTGCTGATGTGGGCCTGCCATTTTTCACACGCTGCCACATACTCAGTTCTGTGTGACCATTTTTTAAGTCTTCTGTGAACACATTGAATTTATTACTCACTAGGAAATTATGGAAGAAGGTGCCATATCAAGTTCTTACATACCTGAGTCTCTTTATGAGAGTTTTTTGTGCTCTTTTATCAGCTTCTACTGTTATATGGCCAATAATAAAAATGATTTCAAGGAAAATTAGAATGGTGGTGGTGGTGGGTTATTATATTAAATGTCATTTTTGCTTTGGCGGTGTTTTGGGTTTTTTTAAATTCTCAAACAATGAGGGATGGATGCCTAAATAAAATCAAGCACCTGAGCCCCAGGGTTTGTGCAGCCAGCTTTGCCTCAGTTAAATCACTGCAAAGGCCTACCACGTGTAACACTAAGAAATGCTGAGCTGAGACCAAAACCCAAGATCTGTTCAGAGGATAAAACTGATAAAAACTTGGTGAAATGCCCACACAGGCTGTAGAACATCCTGGAAGAGAAGGTGGGCAAAGAATGTAGATGTTAATGTTGGAATGTATCTTGCACTAAATTCCATCTGGATCCTGGTGCTCTGGGATTGAGAACATGAGGTTTCAACTCCTTTTCCCACCACCATGAGGGGAAACCTTTCTGTAATTAAAGGTTTTCCTCACATTATCAGAGACACTTCAAAGGCACTGAAGTGGCACTGAAGAAGGGTCCACTTTTTCTGTCAGCTCAGATCTTGAAAACACTCTCCTTCAGAAACTGCTTGAAAGGGAATTGTGCCTGTAAAAAGGAGCAGAGGTGGAATCTATTGAAATTCTTTGCAGGCAGAACTGCAATTCCAAACCCAGGCTTGGAACAAAGGGCACTTCTTGTGAGAGGATTAGAATCTGCAAAAGAGCGTTGTATTTCCCTTTGATACGACATGGCTGTCCAGAAATGCCTATAGGTGTTAGAGAGAAGACAAAATACATTAAGTCATTGTTAGGATTACAATGACAACCTCAAAAATCTGTCATTCATTTACCTTACATAAAGATTTCTCCAGTTTTCCTCAGGGATGACTCTGACTCAGGTTTGCCTCTGTTCATTATGGCAATTAATTGCCTTAATGTGTCTTGACTGGAGAAATTAAAGCTTTTGTTGTAATACGTTGATTCCATTCAGAACTGAAACTACACTCCATCAGAAAAAGAAGACTGCAATGTTTAAATTCAACAACTTGCTCTTTCAGGTTCATGGAGTCACCATGGAATGGCTTGGGTGGGAAGGGACCTTAAAGCTCATCCAGTCCCACGGGCGGGGACACCTTCCACCAGACCAGGTTGCTTCAACCAGCAGGTTAAATCTTAAATCAATTTATTTGTTACTCCTACCTGACACATAATTAAACAAAATAATTATAAAACCGGCCCTGGAAGCTTCAATGTTTCTGCAGGAATGTGCTTGGATGAATTATTCCCTTTAGTCTGCTCGGCTGGCAAAACCTAGACACTAAATTTGCTCAGTCATAATCAATCAGAAACTGGGAGCAATTATTTAAAAAAATAAATATGTAATTTGATTTCCTCTAAATCCAAACTATGAAATTTCACTGAGTTGCTCCCAGAAATGCAGCAGTCTTGATGCTATAGATGGAATATAAATAAGCTTTTGTTCTTCCTTTGTAAAAGCACCTTTTTTTTTTTTTTATTTAAGAAGAGAATCACTGTTTCTAGGGGGAAATTCTTGTGTAAGTACAAAATTCTATTATCTCAATTTTAAACTTTCTCAACCTATGACTTTCTCATCTGATTCCTGCATAATAAGTAGCTGTAAGAACCCTACCCAGTGATTTTTATAGTGATGGAATTTGTACTTTTTCTAGCTGTGCAAGAGAGCAATATTAAGAAAGAGAAACTGGTGAAGCAAGACTGGATCTTTTAGGAAAAAATCCAGTCTTATTTTAAAAGCTCCAGCTACATCCAAATTCGATTAGATGGGCTATTCCAGTGATAAAAAAACACCACAAAAAAACCAAAACAAAACACCCTCTCCCTCACCAAAATACTGTTTATTCTCAATTTTAATTATTATTTGTTGGTTTTGATGTTATTTTCCATTCGATATTATTACTATACAGTTAATTCTCAATTGACCACAGATCTTCTAAGGACAGAGAGGAGTCACCTGCACAGCTCCTGCGTCAGATGAAAAAGGAATTTAAGTTGGATGAATGTTGTTTATGTCTCACTCACAGCCCTAAAGGCGTCTCATAATTTTGTGATAAGAAAATATTTCCTTGTCAAGAGCCATTAACATCTGTTTTTTTGAGAAGTTTAGTCATTCCATGCTTTGCCTGACAGCTCAATGTAGTACAGCTTGATGGATCACTGAGGGAAAGGCTTCAAAGGGCTCCAAATGCAGCCAATGTTCCACATTTGGGGAAAAGTGCAACACAATTATAAACATCCTCCCTCTGACTGAAAACCAAAACAAGGCACCTGCTTGTTTTGGTTAATTTTGATGATATGAAAGGAAGGAGGGCACTGCAAGATTTCAACCTCTTCTGTGCCTCTCCTTGTTAAAGTTGCTCTTTCCACCTCACGGATTGCCAGCATTCCAGCTGTTACCTGCAGTGACCTTTGGGAACATCTCCTGGGAAATTAATAGGATTCAGAAATAGTCATTAGCACAGAAAAGTTCCACTGTGGGCTGAAATTTTGCTTGTGGGGTCTTTAAGGAACTTTGAAAGAGGTGGAAGGATGTATTCCTCCTCTGAAAAATATTTTGCAATTTTAGACACAGGCAATCCCAGTGGACTTAAAACCTGCATCTTTGCTGCATCCCAGTGTTCAGTCAGTCAAGTGCATGGATCCCAAGGAATATATCTAAGGAATTCAGGGGGAGCTTTGATGGGAGGTGGACATACAAGAGGTGGATGTGAGCAGAGATGGCAGAGGAGAGATAGAAATACATGGATATAAGGGGATAATGTTAGAAAAGCCAGAGATCAGCTAGAGTTGGGATTTTTAAGAGTTTCAAGGGCAAGAAGGAGAGCTGTTACTGCTCCAGCATCAGTAGCAGGATGAAGAAGGAAAATATGGACTTGCTGGTGAAGGGGGAGGGTGATTTAGGGCCACAAGACACAGAAAAGGCAGAGATAATAAATCCTTCTGAGCTCTGGAACTCACTGCCAAGGTCTCCCCAAATTTTGTGCCGAGGGATCAGGAGGAGAGGAGCTTCCAGCAGTGGGAGAGGATGTACAGAAGCAGGGATCTCTTCAGAAGCTCAAGGTGGGCTGAATTCAAGCACCAAGAGAAAGCTGGTTGCTGCCATTGCAACTGTCACCACAGTTTGTCATTTCCTTCAGCCTTTCCTTTATCAGACTGCCTTTCCTTGACCCAGGAGGTTTTTATCTCATCTCATTTCCCCCCACCCTGTCCTGCTGAGCTGAGAAGAGGTTTGATGGGCAGCTGGTGTCCAAAAAAGATCCACCACAGCCATCAGGATGGTCCTGCCTGGGCTCTGTGCCTTAGGAGAAGAACCTGAGGCTTGTCCAGCTGGGACAGGGAAAGCTTTGCAGGCAAGAGAGGGAATGAAGCTGTACCTGTGGGATGCTAAGGAGAAAACAGAGGCAACTGCCTTTTGCTGATTGATTGATGATTAATCATAAATTGATGGTAATCATTTAAAAAAACAAACACTTTTCACTAGCCCAGGTTGCTCCAAGCCCCGTCCAACCTGGCCTTGGACATTTCCAGGGATCCAGGGGCAGCCACAGCTTCTCTGCCCAACCTGTGCCAGGGCCTCCCCACCCTCACAGCCAGGAACTCCTTCCCAATATCCCATCTAACACTGTCCTCTGGCAGTTTGAAGCTGTTCCTACTATTGTCCTGTCCCTCCATCCCATGTCAATAGTCTCTCCATGTTTCTTTTATCCCCTTGAGGTCCTGCAAGGCCACAGTCAGGTCACTCCAAAGCTCCTCTTTTCTGAGGAGCACAGCAGGAGAACAAAACATTGCAGCCTTAAACTGAAACAAGGGTTGTTCCAATTTGATACAAAGAGGAAGAGAAGTCACTCTGATGGAATCCAGAATTAGAACAGGTTGCCAGAAGCAATGTGGCATCTCTGTCCTTGGTTTCCAAGACGTGACTGGTATGTTGGGTGCAGGTGTGGCTGCAGTGCCACTGGTGACACCTCTGTGAAAGCATATTTAAGAAAGGACAGAAACATGCCATAGGAAGAGGAGTGAGGGGGGGAAAAAAAGAAGTGATAAACAACACAGATAACAGCAAAGTCAGTGAATAAGGAAGAGGGGAAGGCACTCAGGCACCAGAGCAGACATTCCTCTGCAGCCCATGGAGAAGTCCACAGTGGAGTAGGGATTCCCTGCAGCCCAGAAAGAACACCAAGCCAGAGCAGACACCTACACCTACACTTCAACCCTATGGTGGAACCCTCCAGAGCAGATATCTACACTTCACCCCCATATGGAACCCTCCAGAGCAGATATCTACACTTCACCCCCATATGGAACCCTCCAGAGCAGATATCTACACTTCACCCCCATATAGAACCCTCCAGAGCAGATATCTACACTTCACCCCCATATAGAACCCTCCAGAGCAGACATCTACACTTCAACTCCGTGATGGAACCCTCCTCTCTCCTTTTTTCCCTTTTATGTGCTGTTGGCTTGATTTTTTTTTCTTTTTACTTAAACCCTCCATACACCCCTTGTCTCTTGTTGGCTCATTTATTCAGAAAACTTTCTCTGCTTCAATGATTTGCAAAAAGTCCTTTCACGGGACTTTTCTTCACAGACACCCGAATAATTGCTGAGCCAGAGTTGTCCACACAACATCCCCAGAAACACTCCTGCTACCCTTTCACCTTTGACATAACTGAATCAAAACTTAGAATGAAGTCATTGTTAATGAAGTGAATTGTTAAATCATCTCTTTTTTTTGTATAATTTGGTGTTGTGGGATTAGATTACAAGAGGAAAAACCTGATGACAAAGCCAATTTTCTGCCCATTCTTACACTTTGAGGTGTTCCTGTGCAACAGCCTGTGATTCATTTCTTGTTTGCACAGCACTTTTGGTGCAACACAACCAAATAATGTTTTGCAGAGCAAGGCTTGGAAGCACAATTGTTTTTCCTTGCAGTGATTTGTAAGCTCAGAGAGTCTATTTTATCAATGGCACAGGGTATTAATGGGATTTTAACGTGCACCTCCCTCATATATCAGTGGGATAATAGAGTCACAAGTAGACTTACATGATAAATCATTAGAGCTTTAAGGGAAAAGTTAATGCTTTTGTTCCCAGAAAGGTGGTTACACTGTGTATATTTTATTTTTCCCCATCCTTAGCAGCTTTTATTATGCCTTGTCAAATTCCACTGCAGTCTCTGTCCCTATATGCACTTTGAAATTTCTATTAACAGAGAGGAAAATGCCCAGGCAAACCAAAGAAATTCAAATGCATCCAAATCTAGATGTGGAAATTATTTTAGAAGCTTTAAGAGGCAACATTTTAAAGTGCTTTAAATGCTAAATCATTAGCAGATTATTAGCTTTACAGATAAATACATATGCAAGTAAATCCTGTGACACTGACTAGAGCCACGTGGATTTGCTATAACCAGGCTGGAAAACATCCATGTGGATCCATTAAAATTACAGTTTCTGACAGAAATTCCACAAGAACTCTTCCATATGTCCTGTAAATCACGTGTAGACCTACACAATATTTAAGAACCTGCTTTTGGTTTGGTTTAGCTTTGTAATAAAAACCTAAATAATACACATTGGTTAGAAAAATATTCCTTTAGAAAGTGTAAATCGTTCCCTTTGAACCATGAGCATTCCTGGGGGACTGCATAGGGGAAAAATGTCTTTGCTCTCCACGATATAAACTTAAGGAATTTATTAATTTACATAAACAACCTATTGGGAGCTTTTGAAGGATGTCTGTGTCGTATCCCATTCCAGGATGTTTGGCAATTAGGGAGAGTGATCCCAGGAAAATCAGGACAAGCAAGAAATAATTGACTGTGAGTTTGTCCCAGGGCAGACGAAGACAAAAAAAATAATTTTTTTAAAAAAGAAATCGTGATGTCTGGCAGAGAGACAAATGGTCAACACAAGAATTCAACAGTGTGAAAATATATATATATTCATATATATTTATAGGGAACATTTTTGCCCCAGGGCAGGACTTAAATCAGAGTTGCCTCCTAGAATTGCTCAGCTGGGAAAAACAAAGCAGCAAACCTTCGTCACTGTGACAGAGCTGAATGGATAAATAGAAAACAGATTTCTTTAAGGAGGTTATTTGTACAGAAAAGGCTGCAGCCCCTTTTCTCAGCATGAGAAGAGAATTCTGATGACATTAATATCAAAATGGAGAGACGTGCAGATCAATGGGGCATTTTCCTTATGGATCAGAAGGGCTGAAGTCTCAGTCTCCAATTTTTGCTTCCCTTTTCTTTCCTATTTAATATATTCTTATAATATATATAAAAATGTGTTGTTATAATATATTCTACAATGACATCTTATTATTATATTACAAATATATTATGATATTAATTATAAATAATTATAATATATTTAATATATTATAATATATAAAATATATAAAAATATAAATAAAAATAATATAAAAATATATAAAATATACTTTTTATATTTTTTCATGTCAAATTTTCAATTTTTCTTAGCCTGAGAAATCATTTAATAATCAAGGGACACAAGAGATCCACCTTAAGGTTGTTTGAAAGGTAAGAAAGGACTCTTCCAAGGAGCAAATTCTGCACTTAAATCCACTTGGTGCTGTAAATAATTTGACTTTTCCTGACCTGGAGAATTTCCCTAATGTCTTGTTAAGAAGTTTTGCCCAATTTATTAGGGATTGTAAGACCTAAAAGTCTTCCAAATCAAATATAAAATAAGCTCTAGTTCCTGTCACTCACATTCTGATTCTGAAGTTCCACGTGAAGCTCCACAGGCTCAGTTTGGGGTCCCTATAGTTCAGTGAGTTTAATTATTTCTGTTTTAAAGTCGTCCAAACAAAACATTGTGGTGATGAACTGCACTCCAGGAAGGGTAATTGGAAGAATCTGAATCACTGACAATGGTCCTGACTCAACACCTATTTATTTACTTAAGTTCTTTATCACTCAAGGCTGAATGAGACGATTTATTTATATATTTCTTTATTTAATTATATAGATAAATATATATTATTTTATGTATTGATTCACTTATATATTTATTTATATATTTACTTATTTATTATGAAGAAAAATAAGTGCACCCACGTAATTTGTTGACTGGACTAATCTCCCAGTGAAATATGGGATTTCCTGACTTGAATGAATATTGAGGCATCAACAGGGAGCAACTTGTCCATGGTGAGAATCTGTGTCCTGATAATCAAACATGGTTGAATAAAAAAACATTTTTTAAGACATCTTTTAGTTTGAAAGTGGAATTTCATTAAACCCCGAAGGTTTTGGGAACTAGAGTTGCTCCAACAAACAGGGAAACATTTGAAAATGAGGTTGAATTTGTTTCCTTTCACTAATTTGACAATAAAAATGGCCTGTTTGTCTCAGCTGTCTTTTGGATCACTTGTCAAAATCAAAATGTGGATTTTATCAGCCTATATGTGCAGGTGATATAGGGCATTATTAACATTTAGTCTAAAATATTTTGACATTATATATGTCTACATGAAAATGCTGAAATATTTTAAAAACCTCTCTTTGTTATTTTTTGGAATGTGGTTTTTCATGGTACTGAATCAATTGGAATACCCACCGAATTTGGAAAAAAAAAAAATCAGATTTTGCTTTTCAGAAATCTTCCATGGCAGCATTTCCCACGGAATGAAATCTATTTTCCAAATAGCTTTTTAGCTGCAATTAGCCCCAAATGTCTCCTCAGTTTTCACCCCATGTTGTCTAAATACAAGTTTTGTAAATTAGATTTTCCAGGATTGATTAAATTTGGAGGGTTTGTTTTCTTTGTTTCAGCAGCATAAGATGGAGATAATCCTCACAATTTTCCTCTCACCTCTCCCTAAATTCCCACCATCAGCTCTCATTTCCATTATAAAGTATTAAAAAAGTATTAAAATAAGAAGCCCTATTGCACTTTTCCTCTCTCATAAAGCTGCAATTATCTCAATCACCAAAGAAAGTCCAAAGTGAATATTTGGAATTTTTTTTAAGGTTTGGGGTTCTGTTTTAAAGTCCATTTTGGGCATGGACTAAACCCCTTCTCTGGGTCAGATCTGCAGCTCCTGGCTCTGCTTTCACGCCTGGTTTCAGGTCAGGGGAGCTTCTGGTTTATGGAAAAGAGAAATGAAATCTCCTTCCCTTTGTGCATCTGTAACGTCTGAAATCCAATTACCATTCCCCTTTCTCCAGGCCCTAATTTGGATTCCCGGGATGGGAAGGAACTCATGTTAATTCACTTTAAAGTCAGGGCTGTCACATTAACCAGGATCAGATGGTGTGAAGCTGCTTTATTTTCCCTGGGATGAAACTGTCACTTAACAGAACTGCAGGGGGAATTTCCAACCTTGCAGGGGCTCCATCTGCCTGGAGATCATTCCTGACAATTATACTCGGGGAAAACATGGCAGGTCATGGCAAGAGGCTGAGCAGAAAGCAATGTCTTCAGGATTTTCAAGACTGGTAGCAAAGGGCAAAGAATTCAACCATTTTTTTTTTTTTAAATTATGATTTAAATTATATTTAATCGTCATTTATTCATAATTTGATTAATTAGTCGTAGTGGGAGAAATCAAGAAGTTCATGGAATCCGTTAATCATGGCAAACAAAGCCTTGTTTCTTCCCACGAGGTGACAGGATTTAGATGTGGAGGAAGAGTCTGTGTAATTCCAGGGAGAAGAGGAGTTGGCCACACTCTGGACACCCTGGAGCTTTGAGATATCTGTCAGTGCATCTTCCTGTAATCGTAGTCCTGTTGGAAATCAAATCAATTATACACAGACACATCCATAAATTGAGTTATCTGTATTTTAAAAATTGGCTTTGTGTCCAATAACTTTGCACAGAAATCAGAGCAGCAATGCAGAAAAAGATAATTAAAATGATTGTTTCATTAGAAGTTTCAGTGTGAAGAACACAGAACATCCTGAACCTCCTGCAATCAACTATGACATCTAATTAAGAAACTGAAACAGCTGAATAAACCCAGAATGTTCCTCATTATTGTTTTACTGTCCCCTCCCCCTTGAAATATGGTTCCATGGACTGAGATTTAAGTCAAGTTGTGTTTAATATTTTTTGACAATAAACTCATCAGGCAGCTTTATGAGAAGTTTGATCGCTTTTTACAGATAGGTCCCTAATTCTGAGCCCAAACCAAACCCTTTCTGTGAAATTGTGTCCAGAGACAGGACAGAGGACAGAAACACAGGAGATCTTCAATCAGATGACAGCAGGTAGAGCTTAAACACCAGGATTTTGCTCCTCTTGGGACAAATGGCAACCTGTCATTGTCCTCAGAGTGCCAAACTGGCAGGAAAATGTGATCACAGGCTTGAAGTTAAGCTTGAATTAAATCCACGCGTGTCCTGGCAGGTTCAAGAAGCTGTGCTGCATCACTGTGAGTGGGAGGGAAAGAAAAGAAATAAAGATAGAATCCTAGAATAATGTGGGTGGGAAGGGACCTCAAAGCCCATCCAGTGCCACCCCCTGCCCTGGGCAGGGACACCTTCCACCAGCCCAGGTTGCTCCAAGCCCCGTCCAACCTGGCCTTGGACACTTCCAGGGATCCAGGGGCAGCCACAGCTTCTCTGGGCAACCTGGGCCAGGGCCTCCCCACCCTCCCAGCCAACAATTCCTTCCCAATATCCCATTTCTCCCTGCCCTCTGGCAGTGGGAAGCCATTCCCTGTGTCCTGTTCCTCCATCCCTTGTCAACACTCTCTCTCCATGTTTCTTGGAGCCCCTTCAGGCACTGGGAGGCCACAATGAAGTCACCCCAAAGCCTCTCCTCTCCAGGCTGAATAATCCCAATTCTTCCAGCCTTTCCTCCCAGCAGAGCTCCTCCAGCCCTCTGACAAACCCTCTAATATAGATAAAGTGAAATGCTATTTACAGGTTCTTAGAATATTTTATCCCACTGGGGATGCAGGACTGTTATTTAGGAAACTGAGCCTTTTTCTAGCATGGAACAATATTTGTCTTAATTAAGGACTGCACCAATCACAGTCAGTTTTTCGACTTCTTGATGCTGGAAGTCATAATGTTTAATTTGTGAAATCACTTTTCCAACCCACTGCAGAGTACGACTGGTATTTTACACTTTCAGTCTTTCCATCTTTACATGATTTGAGACTTATTTTAATTTATTTAAGTGTTGGATAAGACTGTCAGCCTCATCTTCCTTCCTTTATAAGAAATATAAAGATTTTCATGCACATTCAGTTTTAGTTAATGCTTCCATCTGAAAAAAATATCTGTAGAAAATACCCCAGCACTAATTAATTGTTTTGTACTTCTATTTCCATCCTTTTTTTTTCTCCTTCCAATGATTCCCCACACGTCAAGGCAAGTCACTGGAAAATATCACTTGTGAAAATATGTTTCACAAGGCCTTTTTTCAGGTAAATTTATCATTAAAAATGATTAACCAAAGTCTGAAGTTGTGCATTTGAACCACTCACTTTCTTTTTCTCTCCTATATTTTAGCAACTTAAATAGCCCCTTATTCTGGGAGTTTTATCTATCACTGATTGTCTTATTTGTGTAATAGAGACCTAGATCTCAAAAAAAGAAAGTTTTCTCTTACAGACAAATCATTTTGCTTAGTTGACAGCACTTTGAATTTTAAGATATGTACTTGATTCCTTCTTTCTAATACGAAAAGTAAAGACAGGAGAGAGACTTAAACTCAGGAATTTGCATAAGGGGAGTTTTGATGCTCATCAAAACTGGTAAGAAGCTCTAAATTCATAAAAGCACTTCACTGTGTAACATTTTCATTGAGTGAATGGTCAAATCCAAAGCTCATTAAAACAATTTAGTCATTAAATCCTGGCTTTTTTGTTGATATCATTTCAGATTAGGTATTTCAAGCCTTTTCTTTGTACAATTATAAATATTTTGGACTGGAAGGAGGGGCAGGGACAGCCTGATACTTGACATGAGCTACAATGATAGCAGAGAATTTTTATTTAATACAGAAAATGAAACAAAACTTACCTGTGGCTGAAGTAAGGAAAAATTGTTTGGATTCTGTAGCAAGCAGAGTGGAGAGAGGCGGGGCCAGGGGTTGGACTGTGTGAGAAACAGAGTCTCAGATAAATAGCTTTTCAAATTAGAATTTATCATATGGTAAAAGCAAACAGCGCTGTGGTGACAGGAGGAGACAGAACCTCTCCTAGGCCTGCCACCCTTATACAGTGCATGAGTCTGACATTTATTTCAAACTTGCCATACATATTCATTACATCACATGCATATACATTTTACATTGATATTTCAGGTATTCAACGTATGTTTATTCTCACAGCTGAGACTAATTTGTTATCTCTACATTGTTATAAATTCATATGTTCTTCAATAAGAGGCACCAGCAAGCTTTTTGACCTGACCCAGTTTGGACATAATTCCTGGCTAGGAGGACAGGGAAAGTTGGTCTGTTTTCTGTCTTTATGGGGGTGCAATTAAGTTTTACAATCTATTTGTTTTCTTCTTTCCTAGGATGACACGAATTATCACCTGTGTTTATCACAACTGGATGATCCTTGTGGATCCTGGGATTCTGTGAAAACTGAAGTGAACGACTTCTTTCCTCTCCCTCCTTTCCCAGCTTGTCCCCTTCATAAGATTATTCAGTTTTTTTAACACTTCCAGAGATGGGGACTCCACCACTATCCTGGGCAGCCCCTCCAATGCTTTACAACCCTTCCTGTGATGAATTTTTTCCTGATGTCCAACCTAAACCTCCCCTGGTGTGACTGCAGGTCATTTGCTCTGGTCCTGTCCCGTTTTTTCAGTGCAACCCAGTGTTGGCTCTGCTTCTAATTCTGGGCTCGTGCTTTGACCCTGTGCCTGGATTTTGAGCTGTTTGCTGCTGTCCCCCAGTGAAGCTGCAGGTTGTAACAAGAGATAACAAGCCAATAACAAGCCCAACAGTGGAGTCCTGCACAGTTGGCATCAGGGATAGCTGATATAAAACCAGAGGTCATCTCCTGGCCACGGCAATAATATATTTACAGGGCCATTAGGTGTAAAAAAAGCCTATTTTGCCTCCATCATTCTGCTGTATTTGTGTGCCTGAGCTCCAAACAAGCTGGTATTGCTCTAGTAATTATTATTGTGAGCTCATATTTTTAATCCTGCTTTATGTGCTTTTATGTTCATGAGTGAAATCATCCTCTGCCTCGGTGCCTCATGTGCACAGTCCCAGACAGCAGCTATTGTGTCTTTTAGCTCTGAGGGGTGCCCTTATCTGCCCAACCACTGTGGCTTCCACTTGCTGTGCTCCTCAATTATCTTCTTTAAAGTTGCTGTGGAAAAGGGCAACATCTACTAATTCACTTAACTAGGTGTCTCCTGGAATTAGCCAGAAGCAGCAGCCTTGCATGCCAAAAAAATGATTCCTTCCTTCTGCTCTTCATGCTTTTTTACCACCTAGAGGTTTATAGAACTCAGAATAAAAGACACAATGATTATGTAAAAAAAAAAAAAAATTGATATTTCCAGCAGCAAAAAAAGAAAAAAATCATTTTGTTTGGTTTGTTTTATTATTTTTCATTCTCCTTTTCCAGTGGGCTCCAGCACTAGTGATTATGACAAAATATGGGAGAAAAAACCCCAAACAACAAACTAACAAAAAGATCCCAACTACATATTTAGCCACCTAAAGCAGAGCTGAAAAGTATGTGTGAAATGCACTGATTAAAGCACTTCACACAGTTCTCAGGAGGCTGCTGAGCACAGATGATGTGTTATTCCCCAGACAAATCATTTCAAATCTGTGATTGTTTTATAATCCCCTTTGCTTTTTCCTCAAGAAGTAAATTGCCACCTCTGTTAGAGGCCAGGAGTAGTTTTCTGACCAAAAAAAACCAGAAAAATAATCACAACAGATTTGCCATTCATTTATTCCTAAAAAATCTGCACTGAGGCTCATCATGAAATAAGAGGTCAAAGATTAAGCTGTTGAACTGCTGGAACCCTGAGAGGAGCCTTCTTTCCATTTGCTTGAAGAAAAACTTTCAACTTAGTTCTTTTTTGAATTTAAGGAGAAGAATAACAGAGTTTCTGACTCCTAAGGAACTTCTGCCTTTATTTAACTTCCTTTAGGAAGTATGGGTAATTTTCTTCTGTGAGTCTGAGGAGAGTCTTGGGACTGACAGTTCCTGGGCAATTCCTGAATTTATGTTGTCCATGCAGAGAATAACCAGGTTGGACTTGGGAAAGGTATCAGTGTGTGTCTCTGAAACTCTGATGCTCTGCCATGAGGGAGAGAGGTTTTGGGTGATTCACAAATCACCTTAGAAAGGTCAGCGTGGGAATTTAAAAAATACTTATTTTGATTTTCTTAACTGAGTTGGAGTCTCCTCTGACCCTGATATCTTGTGCATCTCTCCTCTCATGGTGCAGTGTGAGGGTCTCCTACTGGACCCCAAAAACCTGTTTCTGCTGGATTTCAGCACTGAAAACCCCCCCCTCAGAGTCCATTTCACTACTGAGTGATTGGAGGTTTAAATTTTCCAGCTAGTGCCCACACTAAACCAGAACTTCACAGGGTTTTGGGTCTTTATTGGAGATTTCAGGAGCGTTGAACTTTCTGCTCAGTGTCTTGAGACCTGTGAAATAAAGGCAGTGAGGAGTTGAAGAGATGCAGTGCCCAGGAATTATGTGGTTAATCCTGCAAATTTTGGCACCAGTTACTGTAAAACAAAACATTTTCTGGGAATGCTTCAGCATTTCAGGAAATACATCCTTTCCACAAGGAAATTTAATAAAAAAAATTACTTCTCATCTTCAGTAGTACAACAGCTCTTAATTTAATAAGAATTATTTTAATTTGCTGTAACAGTAAGACAATATTTTAGCTTGGTGTTATATCAGAGTTTAATATTCCATATTGAGTTACAATATTGTGTTGAGGGAAAAAATATGGGGATGTAGAAGCCACACCATTGGCAATGAGATTATCCCAGGAAAGCAACAGAAGATACATGGAAATGTTCCATTTTTCCCTGCAACTATACACAACTCATGTCTTGTTTGGAATAAAACCATGAGAAATATTCAAATGTATCTTTATATTTAGCTGTATCCTTATATTGAATCTGTACATGGAATCAGCTGTGCAATGTGATTTTGATTTTCTTTATTCCACGCCACATATAGAATTTTGAAAACTACAGTTTGAGGTGTTCCAAGTCCTCTGATGCAGGATTTTAATAAATACTGGGTTTAAGGAAAAAGATGACATGAAACAACATATTTGTCCTCTGTTTTAGGGGTCTCACTGAAACATGTATCTGTGTTTAACATAATGCAATGAAACCAGATTTTCCTCGAGGTGCCTTTATTGTCCCTCCTGTTCTGTAGCAAATAATCTGTTTTGTTAGAGTAGTTTCCTAATTTCTGATGTTTGCTGGATTCTAACAAGAGAGTTCTCCGGGCAAATGTTGTCTCAACAGCATTAACCTGTTTTACTTCACCAGAGAATTATCCCAAAGGCAGCCAATTTTACTGCTGCCTCTCACCATTGATGACTAATTCTTTGATGATTGATCCTGATTGCTCTGCACCCTCTGTTCTCTTCTGTATATTCTGTATATCCTCACATATGCTGTCCTTGAGCACAGGTTAATGTTTCTACAGGATTTTCAGTTTTCTGTATCAGTATTTTTTCTCCCTGTGTTGTCTGATTTAACTCTTGTGTTCTCAGGACCTTTAAAAGTTCCCTCCTCAAACTGCAATTCCCTGGACATCAAGGAGAAAAATGTTTTACATGAGCTGTGGTGATTTCACACAATGCTCATCCCACTTAAGTGAGAGAATTGTGATGAGGGGACGTTGTTATGAGGCAAATCCAGCTGATAACAGAAAAAAATTGGCTTATCTAGATTTGTCAATTGTTTTCCTTGTCATTATTCGAAAGATTGATCCATCAACTTTTGTTACTTCAAGGCTTGAGCAACACACAAGTCATTAATCCCTCGAGCTCCTGCTTTGAGAGTCATCCATGGTCAAAGGAATAAAACTCAGGGATACTGGGCAGAGATTTCAGGCCAAAAAATCTCTTCTGGATGATTTTAAAGTTAATTTTGGTTTGAATGCTGAAATAAATCCAGCACTGCCATCCTTCCTACAAAATGGATTGGTAGGACATGGCTACTGGAGGAGGATTAGAAGGATTACCAGTTCCTTGGCAAGGGGTTAGAGAGCAAAAACAAAACTAATTAATGAGCTTTAATTATCGTGCTGCCTTCCAGTCAGTGGCTGCATTCACTGAATATAATTTGTGCAGGTTTTTCAGGTGCTTTGTACCAAATACACAGGAAAAAATAGGGTGAAAAGTATAAGATTCAAAGTGCATTAAAAATTACTTTGCCATTAATGCAGAAGACTTACATGAGAGGTGTTAGAGGCAATTAATTCTGCTACAGCTTCAGATGATGCAAAGCAAAGAGAGGCCTGTTTTACATCCCTGTTATCCATCTCAATTTCTAGACATATGCAAACCCCACATTTTTAAACATTTTTTATGAGTTCAAAAAACTCATCTGTCCTCTCAGCTAAGCCCATCCTAAACCCTGAATCAAGTTCTTTTTAAATACAAATGCGTGGATTAATTTTCACTGTCAGTTTGTTGGTATCTCACCTTCTACAGGGTAAACCTGTATTAATTTAATAGCTCTTGACATTTAGATGTTTAAAGAAGGTTCTCTTTACCCCATAGTAAAAAAAGGTAAATTTATGTAGTTGGAAAATATTTCGATTTTACTTCCTACCTGTTTTTCAAACAAAAACTCAGGGAACAAGTGCAAAAGAAACACGTAATTCTTTAGCTTGTGGAAATAGAAGTAATCTCATTATGTGCCTGTTGAGGTTATGGAAATGAATACTAATCTCTCACTTTTGATTTAATGCTGCTAAAATAAGAATGTTTTCATTGAGATAAAAAAAAAACTAGCAATCAAACATTTTCATTATTTCCTTTCAGAAATAATGTTTTTGCTTCTCACTGGTTAGTTTGGGTCACTGCAGGTTTGGAATTCTAAATCACGTGAGTCGTAGGTCTGGAATCACCCAGGAGTGAAATGAAAGATGAAGGGTTTTGTGGCCAAATTGAGGACCCCAACGTGGCAAAACGTAGGACTTGCATCTCTTTTCACAGGCCAGATAGAGCTCCTGGGCCAGGGGAAACCAGGGTCCTACTTGTGTCACGGGAGAGAGAGTGGAAGGTTCAGACAAAGTTATTAAAGAAACCCTGCCCTTGAGTCACGAGGGGCAGAAAGGACTCCCTGGCTTCCTGAGCTCCTCAGGGAAGGGTTGAGGTGCAGCTGATGAATAAATGAACAATGAAAGATCTCAACCATAATTATTTACTACACAGTGTAAAAAGCTACTAGGAGAGTATAATACTGCACTGTATCAAAGCAATTTTATTAAAGATATTGTGTCAAAGCCAGCAAAAGAAAATCCTTAAGTAGAGGCTGATATAACTCACCAAACAAGACAGGAGACAGATCTCTGTCCTAAGCCCTGGGGAGAGACCCTGGAGAGCTGTCCCTGCTTCCCAGGAGAAGCTCCACACTTCAGGGAAGTCTGTGGAAGAATCTGCCCCACGGAAGCTGGGCTGGGCTTTGAGAGTTCTCCAATGATGGACTGGGAGTCACAGATTTCCAGGCCACCGAGCAGCTCATCCCTCAAATCCTGCTTCCAAAAGCAGGATGTGTGTTTGGAGTTGGTGAACCAGGCTGGGTTTAGCAGAATTCAACCCCAAGACAACACCCTGGGCCAGCAGTTGAACTTGCAGGAGGGTTTCCATGATGGTTTCCGTGATGGTTTCCATGATGGTTTCCATGATGGTTTCCATGATGGTTTCCATGACAGTTTTGATGATGGTTCCCATGATGGTTTCCATGATGGTTTCCATGCTGGCCTGCACTGTGTGCATTCCCAGATTGGATTTCAGGTGTTGTCAGGGTGGGCCATCCTGCCACAACTTGTCCACAGGTTCACAAAACTCCCAGCCATTATTTCATGGGGTATGGGAACAAAACTGAATCTAAACCAGGGCAGCTGGGAGAGTGGAACATCTTTCCACTCTCCACATCTTTCCAGCATGAAGTGAAGGAACAAAAGAAGGATCTGTTGGTGAGGTTGGACAGGTCTTAGAGCAACCTGGGCTAGTGGAAGGTGTCCCTACCCATGGCAGGGGGTGGCACTGGATGGGTTTTAATGTCCCTTCCAACCCAAACCATTCCATGATTCTATGTTTGCTTGATTGCCCCAAATACCAGGGAAGTGGTTAAATTGTACTTTAACACCCATAAAAAAAGCCATCTTGTTCTTATACTAAAAATAAAATAAAATAAAACTTCTAATAGAATATATGGCACAAGACTGGAAAACATCAGGAAAAATGTTCAGATGATTCAATAGGCTATTTTTTTTTATTTTATTTAACTCAGCTTAGTCCTTCAGCTGAGTTAAATGTCGATAGGAATTCCAGGTAGGATGAAAGTACATAATAAAAAACCTTAATTTACCTATTAAAATAAGTCTTAAACAAAAAAAACCCACTGAATTTTACACTTTAAAATTTCTCTTGCATTAAGACTTGGACTGGATGATCCTTGTAGGTCCCTTCCAACCCAGAAGATTCTGTGATATCATTTTGTGACATTTTGGTTGTCTTTGTTTCTTTTAAGCTGAGGAAAACTACTCCTGAATATGAAGAGTTTCAGTGACTGCTCCTCCACCTCTGCCCATGTCAGGCTGCTTTATTTTGCCAGGTGCAGATGCCTCTGGATGAACTCAAACTCCCTCCTTCTTTCTGGTAAAAATACAAAGGATTTTCATTGCTTAAATTTAAAAAAGGACTGCCAAAATAACGAGAAAGGAGGTTGCAGCAATTAGAACATTTATCTGGGGGAAAAGAAACAAAGAAAAAAAATAAAAGCAGAAGAAAGAAGAGTGCTGGGAGCTTCACAAGATTATTTGTGCTGTGCTGCACCAGCAAATCCTCCAGCCTGGTAAACAGTGACTCAGGTCCTCTCCTCCATTTGCTGAGCATTTTCCAGATGATGGAGAATCCTAAAGCCTTTGAAGTCACCTGAACAACAGAACCACCTAAATCCTGTTGTAATGTTGGTTACAGGAACAGTAGAGCTTGGTTTGTTCCAGTCCCAGTATCACCCTTGAAAGTGAGCGTCATAATTTATAATATTTTTTTTCATTATTCTTACTATTCTTTACTTTCAATCAGGCAGCAATTGATTCTGAGGGAAAGAAATACATTAATAACTCTGCCATGCTCAGACGGTGTGGGAAAAGGATTTGCTGAGTTCCCACTGTGAAAGTTGGTCTGTGTTTTTACTGCAAAAGGTAAAAGGTGCAGAACCATGAGGATGCATTTCCTTTTCCACAAACTCATCATATTTGATAACATTGTTTTGTCACACACTGTCCATGTGAGTCTCTGCTCCTGCAGAACAATACAGGCAAAATTATAGATACACCTTATTTACAGGGAAAAAGCTTTATCCAATTAATTGAAAATGAAACACAATTTAGCCCAGGGTATGATATACTTAAGGATCTTTGCTATTCCTTTTAAAAAGTTGAAATAAATTATCCTTGCTTATCAACAAACCTTTTCCTTTTTTCCTTTGGTGGCAGAAATACAGCAATGAAAAGGAACTAACATTTCAGTATTTATGGTATTTCTGCTATATTTTAGGGGGGTTTTTGTTTTGCTTTTTTCTCAGTAAAGCAGTCCTCTTCTCACAGGTTTATTCTTTTGAAGGAGTTTTCATTGGCCTGAATTAGGAAAAAAGGGCTTGTAAGTGAAGCCTTTGAGGAGATTGGGATGAGTTAAGAGGGAACACCAACAAGAGGTTATGCTATTTGACAACTCTCTAACAAATCCAGTGTATTACAAATATGGAATTAAATCATGTTGCCTCCTTATTGGGAGGTTTTCTTACAACAGATTTAACATAAAAGATCATTTCACCTTTTCCCCCTCTAAATTATTCTTCTAATCATTCTACTTTCATTGGTACAGAACTAACAGAGGAGCTGGAAAGTGATAGGGATTTGTTTAGACTGTGATTTATTTTTATTTTCCTTCACAAAATTATCTTTATTTTCTGCTTAAGCACAGATACTAAAAAAAAAAAAAAAAGAAACATTAACATAAAACATTCCTAACATAAAACAGCTTATTCCTCTGCATGGAGAAGACATTTTTTATTTTTAATTCTAATACAGCAAGTTCATCTCTCAGAGTGTGCAGGAACAGATGACATTAATGGCATTTTCAGCTAAGACTGAGCTGGTTTGGTCTGTTCCTGTTCAGTGCCAGTGCCTTATCCAGCAGCAGTAGGATGAACTTTCCCTGCCACTAATGCTCCATTTTTGTCTCTTTGTGTCGTTATTTCAGCAAGAGAATGTGCTAAAGGAGCCCCTGAAAACAGATGTACAGCAGCAGATGAAAAAGTGCTGCATGGTGCTGGATTTCTGTGGGCAGCTGGTTTTATACCTTTTAAATGGCTCTTTGTGTTTGCCAGAACAGCACAATAGTCAATTCACTCCTCAATAACAAGCTGCTGCTCTGGGTAAATAGAAAGGTGTTACATCTATTTCTCTCTATATAACAGAGGCTTTCTAGTTCATCCATTAGTTTCACACTAATTTAGATTAAAATCTACAGAAGTGAAGGAAAAAAACATCCAAACTAAGTTGTGTACAAGCACCAAAAATAGAAAAAACTGAAGAGACAATTCCTGCTCGTAGAACATGGAACAGTTTGCAGTTGTTTGGTTGTTTGTGCCTTTGGGGTTTGTTTTGTGGGTTTTTTCTTAATTGAATTACTTTCTATAGTTATCCTATCCTGAAAAGTGATCTTTCAGGATCACTTTTCCTCGAATATGCTTTAATATTATGCACTTACATGTAGTCATAGAATCACAGAACAGTTTGGATTGCAAGGGACCTCAAAGATCATCTGGTTCCAACCCCTCTGGTTGATTCCTGAACCTTTACTCATATCAAGTAGCATTTCATGCCTTATGTTACTCCCTCAAGTACAAAATCACAGGGAAAGACATAATTTAACATTCCTAGGAAAATTAGAATGTGACCCTGAATAAAGTGCTACTCACTGTGATGGAACTGGGCAAGGCTTGAACAACCCCAAGCACACAGAAATTAATGTTTCCCCTCGACCTGAAACCGGTCCTGTGAAAACGTTGTGAGCCTGCACTGCTGGGAGTTCACTGATGTAACCTTGTACAGAAATACAGAATCCCAGAATCATCTGGAAAAGGCCTCCAAGGTCATCAAGTCCAACCTTTGACTGAGTCCCACCATGGCCACTAAACCAGCTTGCAGAGTGCTCAGGTTTTGAGCCCCTCCAGGGATGGGGACTCCACCACTTCCCTGGGCACCCCTTTCCACTGCTTAACTACTCCTTCCAGGGAAGAAATTTTTCCAGATATCCAACTTGAACCCCCTCTGGCACAACTACTATGAAAATCCATTTTGTAAGACGAAGGAATGAAGCTCTATGTTTATTTCCAATAACTTTCCACATTACATGATCTCAAGTAAAATGAAGATTACTGTTTAGATTGGGGTTCATCCTCGATGTGGCCCCTGAATGAGGTGAGACCCTATAATAGACTAATCCTTTTACAGAGAACAGAATCCCTGAGGTTGGAAAAGCCCTCCCAGCCCATGGATTCCCCCTGTGCTCGATGCCCACCTTGTCCCCTGACCACCCTCTCCTCCTGTCCCTCAGGCTCAGGGGGGACCTTCTGGCTCTGCAACCCCCTGACAGGAGGGGGGAGCCGGGGGGGGTCGGGCTCTGCTGCCAGGGAACAAGGGACAGGAGGAGAGGGAACGGCCTCCAGCTGTGCCAGGGGAGGCTCAGGTTGGACAGGAGGAGGAATTTCCTCCTGGAAAGGGTGGTCAGGCCTTGGCAGGGGCTGCCCAGGGAGGTTTGGAGTGCCCATCCCTGGAGGTGTTTAAGCAGAGACTGGACGTGGCATCAGTGCCATGGTCTGGGTGACAAGGTGGGGTTGGGTCACAGGTTGGACTCAGTGGTCTCAGAGGTCTTTTCCAACCTGGTGGATTCTGTGAATGTGATTCTGTGACGTGAGAAGCACTTGAAAAAGAAAGGAAAATTGGGTGGTGCCTTTTGTGGATGATGACTGGAAAGCAAATTCCTTGGTCATAAGAGGTTGCACCCCAGTGATGGGGAAAAAACTAGAGGAAGGACTAGAGGGAGGCAGGAGGGTAACAAGATATGGTTCAGAGGGACATAGTCCTGATGGTCTCCACTTCAGCAACTCTTCTGAAGACCCCCTTGTGCTTCTGGACAGCAACTTGCTTTTCACATCTGTCTGAGAGGCCTGAGCTTGGCTGTACTGACACTGAGCTGGGATTAAATTGTTAATTCTTCCACAATGCTGGCTGGAGTGTCACAAAATGCAGAGAAAATATGAACTGTGCAACAGTAGGATGTTTGCATATTTCTGCTCATACTTTTATTTGATTTTTAAAAAAATTAAATAATATCTTAATGGATTTCTTGCTTCCTCCTTGTATCTACCCCCCCAGATTTTGGATACATTTGTAGCCCATGGGGAATGTGGTGAACTGGAGTCTAGGCCATTTTCAGTGTAGTAACAGGTATTTTGTTTGCACTAGTTATGACCAGCCAAGGTTATGCATGCCATGGTGTCTGCTTCCTTCTTCCTCAGGATATATGGAAGCTGGGATGGAAAACCCACTGCCCAATCTCCAGGTCTGGCCAGGAACCAGGACTAGAAAAGCACTCCTAATTTGTCACCTTCCTTGAGAGCATCCCTGAGCTCAGGGGGAAGAAGCATGAGAGGGTTGGACGGGCCTGAGAGCTGGCACATGAGAGGTTAGGTTTGGTGCCAACCCATGGCACAGAGTGTGGGAAACACACAATGCCATGGAAGGGCTGGAACTCCTGCCAAAGGATGCCACAGTTGCACGAGGGCTCAGGAGGAAGCTGAGCCAAGTAAAAGATGAAATGTCATAGGAGCAGAGAATGGTTTGGGTTGGAAGGGATCTTAAAGGTCATCTAGGTCCAACCTCTCTGGGAAATATCCATTTTGGATAAAACACGTCAAGCTCAGGAGATTTCCAAGCCCTAAATCAATGCCAGGTTGAGGATTGGTCCAGGGTATGTAATTCAACCTGGAATCATGTCCACTGAACCATTCCTTACAGATTTTATCTCAGCTCTTGGTGACCATTTATGTGTCATGAGCAAGTGGTTTCCATGGCAAGGGTGAGAAAGGAGTCAAACATCAGCCCCAAGATCACCTCTCGTGGTTTCCTGTGGTGTGAGTTAGAAAACAAAGTGAAAAGTCCTTTTTCTTCAAACTTTTCTAGAACTTTTAGGATTAATACACTGCCTGAATGAGACTAATGCATTTTTAAACAACATTCAATAGAATTGGCTTTGGGTTAGAAATACAAATATGTTTTGTGTAATTAAAATTTGTCCAAATACCTTTAATTGCTTTCTTTGATCTAAATAAATAAGTGTTTGTTTAAATCATGTAGAAACTATTAATTTTGCATTTTGGGTAATTAAAACTTGCTTATGTGAAGCTCTGCTGATCTGACACATATTGGACAAAGGTAAAAACCTGCTTAATACACCAAAACATGTGAGATTCTTTTTATTCTCTGCTTAACCTAGATTTTAATGGGGATCTTATCACTAATACAAATTAAATAGAATATTTACCTATTCCAGCAGAGAGGGAAAGAATAAACCAGTAGACATGGGCATATTTTCTATAATAAGAGGCCTTTTCAAGTCTTTCAGTAAAACTCTGGGGTTGCATTATTTTTTATCTACTAATAATAAAGCATATAATAAAAATTATAGTGTAATCTTTGATCTTCATGAACCTGAAAAACTCAGTTTTGCTTAATGTCCTCATAAGTTTTTTTAATCTAGAAATTGCAGGCACAAACAATGGCAAACAAAAATAAGCTATAATTTAGTATGTCTTGTAGGTCAACCCTCCACCAGGACTGCTGGAATCAATATTCAAAGAAAGGGAAATTGGTAGCAGGTATTGATGCTGGTTTGTTCTTCAAAATAGAGAGGAAGAAATATGTGGAAAAGACCTTTCTGTGACATTGCATCATTTTCACATCTGAATTTTTCTGCTTAACTTAACATTTTATTTGAAGATAAAGTGTAAAAGTGATGAAGACAATCCAAGTGAAATAGCACTTAGGGTTGTTACATAAATTGTATTGCTGGAAGGAGAAAGACCCTCAGATTTGTAAATAATTGCAGCTCCTTTGACAGTCCCTGATTGTTCCTGAATAGTTTATAGGGATTAAGAAGTGATTTGTCTTGCTTCCACTGGAAGTGCTTTGCAGCCATGAATAGGTTTTATCACCTCTTCCTGATAGGTTTGAGCAGTTTCATGAATTTACTCTCTTTCTTTTGCTTTGCTCACTGTTTTTTAACTCTACTGACTTGGAAAGAAAGTTGATAAATAATAGAATCATGGAATGGTTTGGATTGGAAGGGACCTTAAAGCTCATCTCATTCCACCCTCCTGCCACGGGCAGGGACACCTCCCACTAGACCAGGATGCTCCTGGCCTTGGACACTTCCAGGGGACAAATAAATATTCCTGGTAGATATGTTTGCAGAATTTTGAAATATTAGCATTTAAACATTGGTCACCAAAACCTCCCCAAACCTAATTAACCCTTAACATCATTGTTATAAAAAAAAAATCTTTGATTTTCTGATTTAAGCCAGGACTTTCACTATAAATTTTTCCTTCCCTCTCACAGCACCTGAGAACTTCTCTCTGTGCACAGGAGTGTCTTTTGGCAATTCCATGTTCCCTTCATGCCCAGGGTAAAACACATCCCAGACCTGTGCTGACCCCACTGAACAACTCTCTTCCATGTATGGGGAAAGGAAATAAAGACCAGATTCCACACAGCTGGAATAAAAAGAATTCCAGTTCATTTCAGTGGGATATAAATATAGAATTATTCCCTAATTATCTAAGGGGGCATTGATTAATTACTGAAAGAACTCCTGCCACCATTACACACAGAGTGTGTGGAGGACCATCACCCTTTTTTCCTGCTACCCCAAACTCACCTGAGAGGGAATGACCAGCAGGATGAGGATGGAATGGGCTTCCAGAGTGATGCAATCATGATGTGGGAATTTTTTCCTATCAGGTACAGATGATTAGATGGTTTCTGTTCTGTATTTGAGGTGGGAGTAATTCTAAGTGCAGAGATCCCAGCAATCTAAACAAGCAAACACCCACAAGAAATAGTCTGAAATATGCTGGAGCTGAGTCTCAATTGATTCTCACAGGTGAACATGTTTTGCAATAATACTTCTGTGTATAAATCATGCAATATTCTGGTTTCTATAATCTCTACAGCACAATAACTGCACTCCAATTACCTCATCCACCTTGCTCTGCTTGTTCAGGTAAATAATGTCGTCCTCCCAGCTGGAAAAGAGTGGGGTTAAAATAACTCAGAAAACTGTTCTATTCTTGTAAATTAAAATTAATTCTACATTGTAACTAAATGTTTTAATGACTATTTATACATTTTTCACTTTCAGTTTCCTTTATTGATATTCCAACCCTCTAGAAGGGCAGACTTTACTCATCTTTATGATTTATTGATATACATTAGTTCCCTACAGCCTTGGGCCAGACATTCACTACATTAATTGTGATGACTAAATGTTTATTTTTCAAAAAAAACACTGTAACAACCAGAATTTCTGAGAGCTCCAGAGCTGTCCAAGTGCAAGGCTTTTAAAGCATTTTGCACTAAATAATAATAATAAATAAATTTTTACCCCCATAAGTTCAGATTTGGCCCCAGTCTCGCTGCCTCCAGAAAGAAGTGCCAGACTTGCCTGCCCATTGTTTTTATAGCAGCAAAATGTGTGAATAATGGCTCAGCAGCACATCCTAAGGAGAAGCAACTTAAATGATCTCAAAGAGAAATGAGATATTGCCCAGTAGTGCAGGTTGGAGAACTCAGAGAACTTCATGGGATTTGTTGGTGAGAAATCCCGAAGTGATGGATGTGCTGATTACTGGGATGAACCACAAGATGTTTTGCAGGTGTACCCACTCCTTAACTGATGTCATTCCTAAATTTCACATGGAAGTTTCATTGATTTAATGGTTTGTGGACCAGCAGCTCTCGCCCTTGAAAGAACATCTGCTGTCAAACTGCTCGTGTTTTTACACTCACTTTGATGCTCATTTCATTGTAATTCCCTCCACTTACCAGATTTGAGGGAATTGCTGTAATGGAAGCATTGGACACTCACAGATGCTTTCATCAAATTATTTAAAACATCCCCATGCTTTTAGCTTGCAAGGGTTATTATCAGGCATTTTATAGCTTTTTAGGAGAAAAGGCTTGCTGCTCCACCTAACAAAATATTGCACATTCAGGGGTTTTCCCACATCAAATGCTGCTTTGAAAACTACTTTGATCACAGAATCCCAGAATGGTTTGGGTTGGAAGTGACCTTAAAGAGGTTCCTACTGGAATTCCTGCAAACACGAGGAGCTCATCTACTTCTTCCCAATCCAGCGGTCTGTAGCAGTGTCACCACGATCATGGAATCAGAGAATCACAGAATAACAGAGTGGTTTGGGTTGGAAAGGATCTTTAAAGCCCATCCAGTCCCACCCCCTGCCATGGGCAGGGACACCTCCCACTAGCCCAGGTTGCTCCAAGCCCCGTCCAACCTGGCCTTGGACATTTAACATTGCCCATGTCGGTCTGTCCTCTCCTCCTGACTCTGAGCTGGCTCATCCCCTGTTCCAAGGCACAGATCCAGGCCTTCAAAGATTGCTGCATGGTTGTAGAAACCAGAAGAGTTTCCACCAGAGCTGACCTCCAGAGCTGTCCAGTGACCCCCCCCAGGCATATCCCTCTTGCTCTGAGAGGCCTCAGCTTGGCTGTACTGACACTGAGCTGGGATTAAATTGTTAATTCTTCCACAATGCTGGCTGGAGTGTCACAAAATGCAGAGAAAATATGAACTGTGCAGCAGTAGGATGTTTGCATATTTCTGCTCGTACTTTTATTTGATTTTTAAAAAAAAATTTAAATAATATCTTGATGGATTTCTTGCTTTCTCCTCATATCTATCCCCCCAGATTTTGGATACATTTGTAGCCCGTGGGGAATGTGGTGGATTGGAGTCTAGACCATTTTCAGTGTAGTAACAGGTATTTTGTTTGCACTAGTTATGACTTCTCAAAGATTGCTGCATGGTTGTAGAAACTAGAAGAGTTTCCACCAGAGCTGACCTCCAGAGCTGTCCAGTGACCCCCCAGGTACATCCCTCTTGCTCTTGGGATCATGGGCACACCACTGTGTTCTTGACCATCACCTCATACTCCAATCAAGAAAATTTCAGTTCAGTCAAAAATAAAAAACTTCTATTTAACGTTTTTTTGAGACCTCATCACCCACTTCTATTTGTTTTTCCCCCAAGTGCATCGTGATTTAGGTTTTTATGCGGCAGATGGAGGTGGATTTGAAGTTCCTCTCCACAAAAGGTCAGAGAGTTCTTCAAAGTGTGGTTTAAGTGGCATCCCCCAGCTGAGGGATAGATCTGTGCCAGTCAAAACCTTGCAAGTACTAAACTTTTAACTAAGAAATGTTCTCATATTTCACTGGATGAGCAGATGGATGTGAATCAGAAGAAAATTTATGCATGCTGAAACACTAAATAGATTTCCTGAAGGAATATCAGGGGTATGTTAATAAACTTTAGAGTGTATTGGAAAGACTTGCCAAGGTAAATGAATCTGAGTTCTTTTTAAAAACAAAGGGTGAAAAATTACGGGTATGTCTTCCTTCAGAAAATAAAATAAAAAAAAAAAGACAAATAAATTAAGAACATGATAAATTTCAAGCCCTATAACTTTAATTTTTACTGCAAATTTTTCTAAAGCCCTTAAGAGCTTTGCTTGGGTTCAGCACAGTTACACCATGGCAGAGTTCAGATGGGTACGTGCCACATTCCCACAAACTTCCAACTGTCTTTTGCTTACATGGAATTAGCTCACATCTGCTCTCAGTTTTAATAGCTGATCTAATGCTTAGTTCTAGAATTAAGAGTTCTATGGGCACACAGCAGAAATGTCTATCAAACGAAAGCTGAAAGAAACTGTTCTGTGCAATTATATTGTATTAAATTAATCTGAAGAAGAAAGGAGGAAACACATTGGAAAATTACGATTTCCAGGGACAGTTATCATTTTCTGGCTTTGAGTTCAATGAGGTCAATAACATAACACAAAATAGGTAATAACCTCACACTTTGGGAGGTGCTACTTTTTTTTTTTTAAGCTCATTAGCAAAGTAGGAATTAGCTGTTCCTCAGTTCTTGTCCTGACCTGTTGAGCTGTGTGTCTGTGGATAACAATCGTTTGATGCATTTCCAAAATGGGTAAAATCAGGCTCAAGTGTGCTCCCTAATGCTGCCAAGTGTTTTAGAAGTCACCTGAAGGTGGAAATGGCCTTGCAAGGTGAGAGCACTGGGCCCTTCCAGCCTGACCCATCCTGGGATTCTGGGATTCTGTGTTTGGCCCTGGTGACATCGCCTCGGGACTGTGGTGTCCAGGACTGGGCATGAAGAGATGCTGAGTGAGCTGGGACTGTTCAACCTTGAGAAAGAGAAGTTTGAGGGGATCTTGTCCCTCCCTTTTTGTGTATAAACACCCAAAGAAAAGCTGTAAGGGAGATAGAGATTTGTTCTGACCGTGGTGTCCAGTGGCTGTGGGTGCAAAGTGAAATAAAAGAAACTCCATTTAAACAGAAGAAATAATTGTTGTTATCTGTTACCATGAAAAGAACCAACTGGCACAGGTTGCCTAGAGAGGCTGTGAATTCACCATTCACATATCCCAGAATCATACACTCATGGAATCATGAAGGTTGGAAAAGACCTCAGAAATCATCGCCATCCCCACTAAAATATAGCACAAAATGCCACATCTGCTTGTTTTTTGAACACTTTCAGGGATTGTGACTCCCATCAGCGTTAGCCAATTCTAATTTAATCTTTGTTTTTCCATGGAGAATCCTCTAAATTTCCCTATAATGAGTTTATAAAGTTCTATACTTGGGAATGCTCAAATGCTCTATATCCAGTGCTGGAGCAGAGGAATCACCTTAAGAAATATTAGTCTTAATATAAGACTATATAATATAAGAGTATTTTTTCAGACAAATGTATGGCAATTCCAGTCCCTCCAACATCTGTCTGTTTGAATACACAGGAACAGATCCAGCTGCTCTTCTCCAAGCAAGGAGAGCACTTGTAGTGCAAGTACTTCCTGGAGTGAATGGAGAGGGAACAAGTGTGATTAATAACAAACTACTGTTAATTAGCAGCCTCTCTTGTACTCTATGCTAGAGGGTCTGGTAGTAGAAATGACTGATTCCCTACAGGGCCAGATAAACACAAGTTCATTATCCTTAATTTTCAAATTTTTTTACAATTTCCCTTTAGACAAGAACTGGGTTGGCATCTGACATTGAAGACTTTCCAAGTCCATAGGTGTTTTCTCATTTTACATAATAACAGGATTCTAATTATTTAGTAGGATTCCTGATCATTGTAATTATTCAACATAATGTAATATTTTAATATAACTTATTATTTAATAGGAGCATTTCTGATTATTTTCACATCCAGGTGAGTTTACGTGATGATGTAACAAAGAAATAAAAAACATTGCTTAATATGTCATGATGGGATTGGTGTGAGGTTTTAACAACAAATCACAGAGTTATCCATCCTTTGTGTGGGCTGGGATTTGGTCGGGTTTTTGGAGGGGAAGAGGAGTGGGGTTTGTGGAACTGTGCCTGCATCTGCTGCAAAGAGCATTTCCAAACTCACACGGCATTTTTCTGCATATCTTGTCCCAGCACTGGGCCATAAATATTCCCTCAAATCTGACTCGGGTTATAATGCTGCAATTTCCAAGTGCAGACAGAACTTGCCACCAGCTTTCAGCTCGCTGGAAACTGCCGTGCTCTTTGGCTGCACTGATAAGCTACTGCTGGATTTGTGCACTTCCAGGTCCCTGACACCAGCCTTCAGAATTGAATATTTGCATTAAACTCCCTCTAGGAAATATAGAAATGGGCAAAAAAAACCACCCCACCTTTATACTTGCACTGGTTTAGGTTTATTTTCCGAATGTTATCTCAGATATGAATAATTTTAAAGCACTTTTTTGTATCTGTAGCCTCAGCTAATGGTGGCACAACTTCAGGCAATTTGGGCACAGACAGTACAAGCTTCTTGAGATGAACACTCTATAGAGTGTTCAGTGGGTGAAAAATTATGGGTATGTCTTCCTTCAGAGAAAAAAAAAAAGACAAATAAATTAAGAACATGATAAATTTCAAGCACTGTAACTTTAATTTTTACTGCAAAATTTTCTAAAGCCCGTTTGGCAAAGACTGTACTCACCTTTATAGAGGTGGGTACAATTTTTTGAAGATTATTAAGATCATTGAAAAGTATATTTTGCATGAACAAAGCTATCAATAAACACATATAAAATGCAATCATTAATTTCATATGGGAAAAGAGGGTTTTTATGTGAAATGTTTCAGCATTTTCTAAGTGAAATATACCATTTCATTTTAAAGGAGTGTTTTCATTTTTAATTGATTAAAAAAAAGTTCATTAAGTCTGAAATGAAACACGGCATTTAATTACATGTCAGATTGAAAATATTTAGTTGATTAAAAATTGTCTTGGTCCAGAACTCTTAGAAGGATCTAATTTCTGAAACTAATTTTCTCCTTGTCATCTAATGTAAATCGGAATGTTCTTGTTCTACTTTTTAAAAAAAAAAGAGGTAGATGTTTTGGAAGATAAAACTTCCAGGGTGAGGAGTGCAAGCTCCGGACACACATTTGCTCTTGCAAATGGTGAATATTTGGGGTTTTTACTTGTCTTATACACTTCAAATGTTCTGCTGGGTAATAATCTCTGGACATATTACAAGGCTCTTAGGAAAATGCTGTTTAGGAATTATTCAGTTCTCTAAATATCATTATTAGGCATGAACCAGCTCAGCATTATATCCCGGGGGGGGGCAAATTTTGCAGCTCTCTTTAAATACCCATGGAAAAATTTTGCCTTGCCACAGGCTCTGAGCAGTTGAAACAGTTTCTAAGTAATGCATATACAAACAGATGTGTGTATATATATATATATTTATATTTATATCTTCAATTTTCAGGGTACAGATAGGGATGTTTTGATTTTCTGTTAGAAATCTCTGGCCTATTAGGGATGCAAATGTCAGACTCCTTGAAGGCAGAAGCTATTTGGTTCTAAGTTCAAGTTTATTTCCATACTTCCAAGTTGAGAGTATAAATGTTTCAGTTATTTTTTCAGTCACTTTTAAATATGTTCATGATGCTGAGTTCCTGCAGATTTGGCATTTTTCCCTGGGTTTTATTGCATAATGTATCTTTCCAATCTAACATTTGTCAGGAGGAGAAAATACTTTCATGCTAAATTGGGTAATGTGCAAATCTCAAAATGAAGCCTCTTCATACACTGCATCTTACATCCCATGTGGACATGCAAACTGACAAACATGCTCTATGCAAAATTATGGGATGAATGGGAAAAACATGCAAAATAATGGGATTAAGGCACATAGTGCCTGGAGATTAGACACAGGAGATAGTTTTGGATATTCCCCCCAAAACACAGCTTAGAGGAATAGCGTGGAAATAGTGAATTATAACAGACCTTTTCACATGATTTCAATCTAACAAGTGGAAAACCTTGAAACAAAGATCTCATGTTTCATTCCACATTTCCCTGTTCAATTCAATGGCCCTGCATCAATTTTTATTATCCAACAATGTGGCTTTTTATTCATAGGGAATACAAATTTAAGGACTGAAAGTCTTTTTTTTTTCCCCTGAAAAAAATCCCCTCACTAGCACACACAATATATATGCTTGGAATCTGGGCAGGAAACCTTAGGAATAACTGCAAATATTAACCCAGACCCTCCCTCTGCAGAAAAGTCAGGGATATAAATGCACAGCAGCCAGGCAAAGCTTGGATTTGTGCAGTTGAAGGTTAGGAGAGGTTTCCTCTGGGCTTTCTCCTTTCCAGTGTTTACTACTCATACGAATGACCCAGTGAAATATTCCTGAGGAGCAGCTGAAGGAGGACACATGGTGAGCCTGCAGTGCAAGGATGAGAGTGTGGAAGGAATTGGAAGTTGTCAGCACAGAGATGTCCACGTGTAAGGAGACCTGGAATGTCAGGATGTGTGGTTTGCAGGGACAGCTGGTCAAGGAGAGTCTCTGTTAATGACATAGAACCGTGGAATACCCTGAGCTGGAAGGGACCCCCAGGGATCATCCAGTCCAGCTCCCAACCCTACACAGACACCCCAACAATCCCACAAAGGATCATCTGTGCCCCAGAGGATCATCCAAACCCTCCTGGAGCTCTGGCAGCCTTGGGGCTGTGCCCACTGCCCTGGGGAGCCTGGGCAGTGCCCAAACACCCTCTGGGGGAAGAACCTTTCCCTGAGATCCAACCTGACCCTTCTGGGCACATGAAAGACTAACCTTAAATTTTAAATTTTTCTTGAGAGTTCACACTCTGTTCATCTGTGTGTGATTCATTAACAAACTTCTATCTGCACCATCTGGCTGCACTGGTGGAGGAGGAAAACCAGAGTCAGGAAATACTCAAATTTGGAGCTGGAGACTGGATGAAAAGGAACCCAGGTTATAGGGATTTAATGTTGGACAAGATCAAAGTCAGCTCTAAGGGTTGAACAACCTGTGGAAGGGAAGGGCTGGAGCTGTGCCAGGGCAGGCTCAGGTTGGATCTCAGGGAAAGGTTCTTCCAAGGGTGGAATTCCCTTCATTCCATGAGAGGTTTTAGAAATGTAAGCACAGAAAAGGAGCTGCTCAATATCCAACCCTTGGCATTGCAAGATGATGGATATTTTGCAGCTGACTTTGTTTTAAATGTTACAATTAATGTTCAAACTTTTCTCTGGAGCTGTCCCTCCCCTCAGCCTTCCTGGCTCCCAATAATTGAAGCTCTGAGAAATCTGCAAAACAGCCTCAAGCTCCATTTAACACTTCTGTACTTTTTTCCTTACATCACAATAACACAGGGCTCATTTAACACTCTATGAATATGGTTATTGAGTTGGATCAGACACCTTGCCCTTGCCAGGGGCTATTCTTTTTATTAATGTGCTAGTCTTTTTTGGGGGGGTTGGGGTTTTTTTGTTTGGTTGGTTTGGTTTTTTTTTTTTTCAAAATATGCTTTTATTTTTATTCAGCTTGCTTAGAATGGCATCTGTCTCATGTATACATTTGGACTCCTTTAATATTTACCCCTGTTGACTCTCATATGAATACAAAGACAGTTTCAGTTTTCCAAGCCAGTGGCAATACCAGCTGGATGCTGGGGAGAACTTGCTAAGAACACTTATTAAACAGATAGAAAAAAGAAGAGAAACGAGATACTTAGATCTGAAAGTTCTTGCATCTGGTTCCCTGCTGGTGCTTGTGCTGCTGGATGAAGCTGGGGGGTGGTGTCAGTGCAGGCAAGGAGCAACTTTGGGACTCTGGAAGAGAAAACAGTGCTCAGTAAGAGCCACATTGCAGCAGTTTTGTACAGAAGTGATGGCACAAATGCACCCTGAACAGTGGAGGATTTTAGAATCACAGAACCACAGAATGGTTTGGGTTGGGAGGGACCTTAAAGTTCATCTAATGCCATCTAATGCTAAGTCTGCTTACTTTTTTTTAAATACAGCCTGGATTATTTGCACCCAGTTCAAGGAAATGTGTCTCAGCTTTGTCAATCACCTGCACACAGACCTTCAGAGAGAGAATGAAAAGAGCTGTTTTGGTTTTTAACTCTTGTTATATGTCAAAAAAGAGTCCTTTCTCCACTATAGTGCATTTCTTTCTCAGTGCTTTCCAGTTCTCAGCTGCATTTTGGTCAGAGCTGCCAACACCAACTGTGATGTTCCCTTTTTAAAACACTTGGGGCATTTCTGATTGATTTAGGAGCATATTCTTCATACTTTGAAAAATCATTGGATCCCAGAATTGTTTGGGTTGGGAGGGCCCTCACAGCCACCTTCCACTAGACCAGGTTGCTCCAATTCTCATCCAGCCTGGCCTTGGACACTTCCAAGGAAATCCAAACCATTCTGTGATTCTACAGTTTGATAGATAATTCCTTCAAGAGAACAATAAAATGTATGGGCTTTTTATACTTCTGCAAACCAGAGAAGGCTTGAGAACAAACCACAATGAATGAATTGAAAAATATACTCACAGAAATATTTACCATTTTTACAATATTTAGAGAGTAGTACAGTTTTGATCTTTGCCACTGATTACAGAATCCTTTTGTGGTTAATTAAGAGTAAATTGTAAACATTCTGGCAGCAACAGAAGATGATACAAAGGAGATTGAGTGCCCCTCTCCCAATTTAGAAGGAAGAATAAAAGACCAAGGAAACCTCTGGCACATTCAGCAGATAATGGCAGATTTTATGAGCTCCAATTTCATATTGAGAAGAAACCAGCAGGTACAATTAAAGAAATTTCATATATCTTAGGTGGAGGGTTATGAAAGTTGTTCAGATTTTTCAAACAGACCCATATCAGTATAAAACAAATTATTCCAAACTGCAACGTTCTTTTTTCTCTGTACACCTGATTCATGCACACACCTAAAGCACCTGCTTGGAGTGGAAAGTCAAGGAGATTAGACCCACATTTTCCTTCAAACTGTGTCAGCTTATGCTGGACTACAGACAGGCTGTAAAATTGATAAAAGGAAAAAAAAACAGAATATTGTTTTATGATTCTCTCTTCTCTTCTCTTCTCTTCGCTCGTTCATCTTCTCCCTTATCTCTTTCTCAACCCCCCCCTCAACTCCCACCCTCTCTCTCACCTCCGACCTTCCCCCCTCCTCCCTTCCCTCGCCGATCCCCGTCCCCCCCACCTCCTCCACCCTCCCCCCCCCCTCTCGATCCGCTCCCCTTTGCTCCTCTCCTTGTCCTACCTCTTCATCGTCCTCCCATCCCCCCTCTCACCCTCCCTCCCTCCCTCACCTCCGTCATCTTCCTCGCTCTCCCTCTCTCCCCCCCCTCTCCCCACCAACCATTTCCGAACTCGCTCCCAGGTCGCTCTTCCCTCCGCTCCCTCGGCCGCACTCCTCCCCCACTCCTCCATGCTCATCTCCCCTCTCCACTCTCTCACTCCCTCCTCACTCTACATGCTCCCACCAACGCTCTTCTCTCCCTCTCGCCTCTTCCCCCATCCTTCCCTCCCCTCCCGCCTCCACTCCCTCCTCTCTCCCCCCTCTCCCGTCTCCTCCCCCCTCTCCCTCCCTTCTTCCTCTTCTCTCTTCCTCCCTCTCCCTCCCTCTCCTCTTCCCAAGTAACCTCTCCCTTTCTCTAACCTCATCTTTCCCTCCCCTCTCCCTCTCTCACTCCCCATCTCTCCTCTCCCCCTCTCCACCCCACCCCTCTCTCCTCCTCCCCCTCTTCCCTCACCTCTCCCTCCAATACCTCTCCCTCTCTCTCTCTCTCTCCTCCTCTCTCCTTCCCCCTCCAGTCTTCCTCCTCCCCTCCCCATCCCCCACCCCCCACTCCCCCTCCTCCCCCTCTCTCTTCTCTTCTCTTCTCTTCTCTTCTCTTCTCTTCTCTTCTCTTCTTCTCTCCTCTTCTCTTCTCTTATTTTGTTTTCATCTTTAGCACTCTCTTCATGAACAATATTGTCTCATTGGATTTTTTTTTTTTTAATTTATCCTTCTTTCCTAAAATTCATCCAGGAATTCTGACAAATTGATGGGCAGAAACTGTTCATCAGCTTTTATAGTTTCTATGGCAGCTGTGAATGATTCTGAGACCATTTTAACTGTCAGAATAATTTGAGGACATTCTTATATTTAGCTTTTTTTTCTTCATAAGAAGGCAATATTCATCAAGAAAGTATTATGCAGGATTCCTGTATTTACATATATACATCAGTATGTATATATAAATATATGTAAAATATAAGTATATATGTTCCATACATATGCACATAAGTGGTGGTGAGCTATTAAAGGAAGACTTGCTCATTCTGGTTTAGGGGAGGGAGGGGAAATCAGAACAACAACAACACATATTCCATGCAAGCAAAAAAAATATATTCCATTCAAGCAAAAAATGCACAAATATGAATTTTAAGCCCCACAGAACACAACTGTGAGTGTCCCACCACACAGAGCAATGTTTAAGGGATGAGCAACTGCCAGAAATGCAGGAATTTCATTTCCAGGAAAGCTTTCTCTAAAGGCTGTTCAGAGCCAGGACGACTCTGGAGGTGAATTTATCTCCACCACGTCGAAGCCCAGTGGAACTGGGAATTAAAGGAACCAGAACTTGCTCCTTTTGTGCTGTGCAGCAAAACTCCAGGTGATTTAAACAGCGTGAGCCCGAACCTAAATGGATAAATTGATAAATTGGTATCTCAGTGTATTAAACTCGCCCTGGCTGGGTTTGAGGAGCCTCGCTGGGTGACGGAGGAGCCTCGGATGCTGTTGGACACAGAGCAGCTGGAATGTGCTTTAAAGGAGAGAATCAGGGCTCTGCTTCCCCAGAACTCCCACTGCCCAGTCCAGCTGAGGGGTTTGATCAGCTCCATGAAAAACAGAGCAGAGCTGGACAGCTGGAGATTTCTCTGTGAATTGACTTCCTGAGATTGCCTCTTCTTTCTTAAGTTTTCACATGAGAGGAGAGGGAATTAGTTACTGCAGGGATTCTCTTTTTATTGTTGTTCTGCCTGTATGAACATGAAAGAGCCTTGTTTGTGTACACATTTGGAATTTCTATGGGCTCCTTTTTATCTTTTTTTTTGTTGTTGTCGTTTTGGTTTGGTTTTTTGAAATAAAAAATAAAATATCTGAGGAGCTCATGCCCTTCTTTCTTTTCAGCTGAGGATGTAAAAGTTCCAGTGCCCATCTCAAAGGGCTGTGAAAGATGCAATGAGAGCTAAAAGGTACATCAGAAATTGCTGTTATTTTTGGTAAAGAATCCTATCCCATAATTAGGGATGGTCCCTCTTCCATAGATGCCATAGTTGGCTCTGTATATTAGGAAAAAGCTAATTATTTAATTGACTGTAGTTCTGCAAGCATTTTTTCTTTAGCCTTCTACCCTTAGTCCCTGCAGGGATGACATGTTTAGCCAAAACAAAGTAACAGCGTTCCCTAGTCATTATTCCTTGAACTCCTCTCTTCACTATTTGTTTCTTTCTCTTTCTTGTCTCTGTTATTTTTATATATCACACAACCTTTATGTTCTTCTTTCACCATAATTGCTTTTTTCAAGTATTACCACTTGTTCTTGTATCTCCAATCCAAAAAAGTTAACTTTTTTGTTAACCCAGGACCCAGATTTCAATGGGATTTAAAAGGAAATTGCCCAGTTTCTGGTGGCACTCTGGGGGATTTGATATATGTATTTTTTTACCACTCCTAAATATTATTTTGCCCCTCTCTCACTGACCAGCTAATAGCTGTTTGTGACTGTTTGCTCTCTCATCTTCCAATCCAAAAGACATCCTTTTTATTGGCAGAAGTTTCCTGCTTATGCCCAGAGTAATGGCTTCAAATTAAAGGCCATCAAAAAGCTCTGAATTATCCAACTGTATCCATCCCTTTGATCTTTGCACTTGGTCTATTTATACCAGGATTTTCTGTGCTATACCAAGTGTTGCTTCTCTTTGTGTTCATTCTCTGCATTGGTTCACATGCTGTCAAATCCATACAATTCCACAAGGTTTTATTTGCATTTATTAGCTACTTTTTAGAGGGGGAGAGGTGAAACAAAGATCAAATCCACAGTAACAATAGAGGATTGGAAAAAAAACCCCACAACAACAACAAAACATGATGTACGGTTTAAAAATAAAAACAAACAGCAAAATACTTCAGATAGGAAGTCATAAGATCCTCCTGAAAACACACAAAGATAGTTATGCCTCAGATTTATTGATAATTCACTTAATTTTCATTTATCCCAAGCTCTGAATGTAGTAAAGGGGACTATGGGTTTGTTTGACAAAGGAAATTCAGTGGGTGAGGTAAGAATACATGAGAAGCTTTGTTAAATGAGGACAAATATGTGTATAATCCCCTGCTGTGTTTGGGAGAGGGGGAACACAAGAAAGGGAGAGCAGAGTCAGCCCCTCTGGCTCTGCAGAGTCCCCAGGGGACGGGCAGGGAGGGCTCCACTCTCACCATCTCCCTTCAGCTCTTCCAACCTCTCCAGAGCAGCAGATTCCAGGGGTAGTTTTCACAGTTATTTCTACATTTCATTTTGCAGTCTGAGGAATAAAAATTACTTTTCCTTTCCTGTGTTCCAATGTGCTGCAAAGTTATTGCTGTATTCTTGCTCTCAGATTTTGCATTTTGACCCCTTTCTTTCCTCCTAGCACTGACTCTTTCACCCCCTGGCACTTCTTTTCTAGCTGAGAACCCTTCCCTCGGTATTTGAAAGAATTATTTTGATCTCCATCACCTTCCCAGCCCACCTCCAGATCTCTTCTAGCTATTTTACCTTCTTTTCTGAGATTGTAAAAAGCAAAGCCACACATAATAGACAAGAATTCTGATAAAGAGTTGCTGGTGTGATGTTACAGGTTCACTCTCCATTACTTGCTCAATGTTTAACACACTGTTTGTTTCTGAGTGCTACCAAGCTGACTTACTCATTGAACTCTATAAATACAAGAACTCATGGCAATGAGAAGCTCTGTTGTTACCTTTGAGATAAGAGGGTTTCCCTGATTTATTCCATTTATTCCACCAGCACCGGGCGTCCTTCGGCTCAGATTTATTTACCAGTGCAGATGGAAAGGCATGTTTGTACAGTTAACTACTCATTACATACAAAGCAGCTGCTTACAACTGCCTGGGGTGAAAATGCTGATTGCTATGCTAATAAATTATTCCAACTGAACTGCCATCAGAAAGGTGAGGATGACACCCAGCATCTGCGTGTCTGCTGGTTTAGAGGTCCATCCCCAGCCCTCATAGACCTGTGGGCAACGTCACACAAGGAAAAAACCCTGTGGGCAACATCGATTTTCCTCTTTTTGTCACCTTCAGCTTTAATTTTTCATTTCCTCTGGCTCCCAGCGATGTTGTTGCCTCTTGCAGGCAACACGTTCCTCGAGAGCCGAGCGCGCAGGAGGACAAGGAGCCAGACGGGGGTTTTCTCCCTGCAGTTCTGTTTGCACAGCCCCTGCATCCCAAAGTGATTCTGCCTGGCAGGGACCAGATCACTTCTGCCTCCCGAAATGGGAAGTGTTGAGCAGAACCTGGATGAGGACAAGCTGGCACTCAAACGTTGGTGCTTGTCAGCACCACGCTGAGTGTTGTGTGCCCGTCACAGGCTCGTTCACCTGTTTTACCTGGAGTGTGTGGTGCTCCAGGCACAGCAAAGCTTCTGTTCCCCTTCAGGGACAGAACTCTGAACAAGCTGAAGCAAAAAGCTCTTTTGCATAAGACATATTTAACTATTTTATTTCAGTTATTCCTTGTGGTTTGCATTCCTAGGGCAGCTGCTCCAGACAGAGGTGCTCACCCTTGGTGGTGTCCCTTGGAGCTCGCAGCTCCCCTGCACCAAATATGAAGGGTAAAGTGTTTGATCCCGTCTTAATTTCTCTCAGACATGTTGTTGAGTTAGAATTTTTCTTCTATGAACTCTCCCAGACCTAATAAATATTTGAGTTTTGTTCTCTGCGATTTCTTTCTTTCAATTTCTTTTTTCTTCCCTCTTACTTCTCTCTCTGTTTTTGCTCATCGTGTCTTCCCCAGCCAGGAAAACAAATTCTCTCCTCCTTATCCTTTCTCCTCTAAAGAAGCATTCACCAAATGCCTTTTCTTTACTGTGAGAGAATATATACATGGAAGATGTATTTTTGTAATTCCCCAGACAGAAAAAATTAGGCAGGAAGGGCTGAAATGTCTTTTTTCCTGATCAAATCCATCATCTGACCCTCAGATCCTGGGAGTCTCTCCATTAACAAGCTCTATCTTGACAGTGAACAGTCACTAAAAAATGAGGAGAGTGTTGGGATGTTTTTGAGATGTGCTGCCAACATGCAGATTCACACTTCAGCCTCTTGGTCTCTCCTGTTTTCGCTGTGTATTACTTTTTATAATATAATAAGAGGAATAATAGTGGCATGTGGGAAGTTAAGCTGCAGTTCTGTGGTTTCAGTGCCTGGGAATATTCACCTGTACAGTGTGACTGTGCACATGGACAACGAGTCTCAAGAAACATCCACTTCCCAGAAAGTCTCATCCTTTGTTTTCCACACAGACTTCAAGCAAATCAGAATGGATCCACTGAGATCAACAGACCAAACCTTCTTCACATATTGGCTCTTCTTGTTCTTCCAAAGTAAAATAACTAACTTAGAGTGTTTTCTCTTTGTGTGCCCAACAGACAAACTACCAGGGCATTCAAAATACCAATGTGGATACACAAACAAAATCCTGTGCAAATCAGTTGCAGTGGAACCTCTAAATAAAAGTGACTAATCACATACACACTCATCCTGGTAGGAATTTTGGACTCAAATTATTGGGACCTCAATTTTTTTTTGAGGCTCTGATTGTAGGAGACGGCTTTAGAAACTGGGGGCACGTGATAGAAAGGTGTGAATCAGGGAAGATTTGAATTACAGTTGATGCTGTTCTCAGCTAATAAGACATTCTCTGAATTTCTAATAGTTGGGAGGTCTAAGATCCTTCAGTGACTCTCCTTTAAATGGCAGAGACATTTAACAAGCCCCTCAGAAAGGGCCTCCCATTTTTTGTTCAATAAGACATAATAAAATGGTTTCAGTTGGTAAGTTAGGACTTCTGGGCTACTTTTTCCATTTTTCAAATTTTTATTTTTCTGGTTTTTGTTCCACCTGGAATGTGAAACTGGCACCAGCTGGCTGCCCTTGCTTGGAGGGTTGTGATTGCAGTCTTAAATCAATATATACTGTTTGACCAACTCTTGAAACACTCAGAGTTTGGGGGTTCTTCAGTTGGTTAACTTGGGGTTTTAAGAGTGAAAGTAACTATGCATGTTTTCTTTTATTCTTTTATCACCTTTCACTGTTTGAAATCGTCAGTATTATGTTTAGAACACTGAGAAATAGAGATACCAATATATGGGAATCTAAAAACATCAATGTGATGTTTCCAAAGGGTCTTTCAACCATTATTGACAGAAATGAGTTGTGGTCTTTGGAGAGTGATGAGCTTTCACCACACTCAAAAGGGGAGGCTCAGGTTGGACAGGAGGAGGAATTTCCTGCTGGAAAGGGTGGTCAGGCTTTGGCAGGGGCTGCCCAGGGAGGTTTGGAGTGCCCAGCCCTGGAGGTGTCCCAGGAAGGCCTGGCCGTGGCACTCAGTGCTCTGGGCTGGGGGACAAGGTGGGCATCGGGCACAGGGGGGATCCATGGGCTGGGAGGGCTTTGCCAACCTTAAAGTCTGTAATTCTACTTGTTATTTTTTGATATACCATAAAGATGAATTTTAAGATTTAAGAAAGAAAAGGAAAAGATGTGGATCAGGTGTGGAAACAATTGCCTTGATTTCCCCAGAATTCTGTGATAGCAATTGGCAGCCAGGGCTCCAGAGGGATTATACACATGAGACAAGAGCAGGTTTGCACCCTACAATTACAAGATACTGACAAAAAGGGGTAGATAATAAAGAAGATACTCCAATCATGCAAGAGAAGGGAACAAAACACAGTCACAACGTTTCTTTTCAGCACCAGTCATATTTAATGTTTTCCTGCCTGTGTTGGGGACCCTGATTGCTCATGGCATTGGGGTAGGATGCAAATAGGGATGAGAGGTGGGCAAAGTACTTCTGAGATGCAGTTTTTAATTGCATTGGTATCTTTGTCAAAAAACACAGTGTGCTGCTTTCACTGACCCTTTTCATCCGTACTGGGAACAGGTCAAAGTTTCCTTTTGGAGAACACTCCTGCTTCCGTTTCTGTGTTGGTTGGGTTACTTCCATTAGATTGTGCATGGATACAATAACTCTATATCTTGCTTTTATAATCTATTAAAGACTGGTGAAAATGGTTGCCTTCAATGGAATGTTTTACTGATCCCTACAAAGTCCTTCAATGCAGATGTCCAGGTTTTATTCTGGTTTTTATTAGCTAGAACTACTTTTTGCAATGCCATTATCTGAGACAAAGCTCTCTGCCCACTCTATCACTACTTAGAGATAAATTATATTATAATATGAGTAAAATGTCTGGCCTTTTTGGAATGAAAATGTGTGAAATGGCAATCTGTTATTCCCAGGAATTTTTAGCAATTGTGTTGTAAATAGCAATGCATAATTTTTTTGTCATAAAACTCTCAAAAAAAGCAATCTAATTTCAAGCCATGCAATAAACACCAAGTGTGCTCTATACTGATTTCAAAAGCTACAGGAACACATATCAATTTTTCAGAGGACATGAAATGAGTTTCAAACTTTATGGGCTTTTGCTCATTTCCCTCCAACTTTACTGGGGGACAAAGATGTGATTTGGAGCGAAAATTACAGCAGAATGTTTTTTTTCACCCTCTCAGTCTTCAAATGAAAAGCAAATTAGGTTATTGCAGGTAATGTTACTGACTCAGGGAACACACAGTGTGTGAACTGAAGCCAAAATGCAGGTCCCAGCATTCCCACATAAACCTTCCTCACTCGTTGCTCGGGTGCAGCACAGCTGGGTGGGAATTCTTGGCACCCAGGAACGCTCCATTTTCGTTCCATCTCCGCATTTAAGAGCAGAAATCTTTTGAAGGCAGCCCTGAAATGCTCATTTGGAGTTAATACTCGATTCTCCTGGGGCCTGGCTTTGTGGGGAGAGGAGGAGCTCAGTGTTTTAGTGGTGCAGCTAAAGCACATCCAAAACAAAGTCCATAGCATCACTTTTCCTTCTGCTGGAAATAAATAGCAAAACTTAGTACTTTTTTGGGATGAGCAGAGAAAGGCTTTAAAGACTGTCACCACACTATTTTTATGTGCTGCTGGAGAAGCAAAGATGTGTCTGCAAAGTCAGGATTCTGGAGCAGTGCTGAGTGCTGCAGGGAACAGGATTCATAAAAATCTTTAATTTTTATTTATCTAAAGCTTAAAAATCCTCCACTAACTCCTCTTGGAAGTGGTTTGTGATTTTTTTAATAAAAACATTTTAAACTATCTTTTTTAAGCCCCTACAAGGAAAGAGAAGTAGACTAAGAAATTCTAGTTGAAAACTGGCCTTGATTTTTGCTGTAACCTTTGGAGAAAACTATTTTTAATCATTAAATAATGTCTACATATTTAGTTCTAACTAATATTTCTTCCCTGTCTGAGCACTATATTTTTATATTTATATTAATATATTTATATTTTTATTATTGCACTTATATTTTTATTATTACATTTATATTTTTATAACACAGGTGATGAGAGGAAATTTCCCCTTGCACTTCCTTTCCAGTGAAAGGCTGTATAGAGAGAACCACATTGTATGTTTGCACATAGTACCAGACATGCAAAGCTGCACCTGTTTGCAAACAGGTTTAACTTCCAGTGCCTGTATAGAACTTCCTCAAGTTTATTCTTCTTTTCTGAAAGTCCAAAAGTCTCATTTCCTTGACTTCCTTACAGCTTTCCCTTATATTTGGTTACTGCTTTCTTTAGGAAGCAGAAAAAGGACCACTCATATTAGCAGTTACATCTTTGTTGACAGTGCAAGAATAGTTGGGGAAAAAGCCTTAATTTTCTAGTGGTTACATAGCAACAACATTTAAATCCGTAGAATTTGGGGCTTTTTTGTTTTTTTTTTTCAAATCTGCCTTGACAGATCTGCTTTGCCAGAGCTAATTTAGGGGTTTGATGCTTCTTTAGGAGTAGTTTTCGGCACTCAAGGTTTTGGTTCTTTTTTGGGTAAATCTTGGCGGGGTCTGTGTACACAGAACAGGAAAAAGCAGCGCTGGGGAAATGTCACGCCTTGTGAGTTTTAAAGAATCTCAGAATGTCCTGAGCTGGCCCTGCACAGACACCCCAACAATCCCCCCCTGTCCCTCAGAGCGTTGTCCAAACCCTTCTGGAGCTCTGGCAGCCTTGGGGCTGTGCCCACTGCCCTGGGGAGCCTGGGCAGTGCCAACCAGCCTCTGGGGGAAGAACCTTTTCCTGAGATCCAACCTGACCCTCCCTGGCACAGCTCCAGCTGTTCCCATCACCATGATGTTAATCACATCAAGATCCGTTGCTAAATGAAGGATCATTTGTAACAGTTGTCACTATCTGTTCATTACTGTAATGTCCACTAACAGTCAAACTTTCCAGCCTCTGAAAGCATTTTAAAATAGAATTCACACTAAGTGCTCTCCAAATGTCTTTAAAATACTAGACAATCTCAGGAGATTCGACCTCCTTATGTATTCTTTAAAATATATTTTCAGTGAAGAGCTTCAATATCTTTCCCTTAACCTCTTTGTGATATTCAGTAACCCAATTAAAGTCTATTGCCTTTGCTTTAGAGATAATAGGTTTCACTTAAGAGAGACCATGGCCTCTGCCAAAGGGCTAAAAAGAGAAAAAGGGCTCTGAGGTGCACAGGCATTGATGTCTTCTGTGGAAAAATCCATTTGTTATTTCCTTAAATCAAATCTTTGCCCATGAATCTGGCAGATCTGTACTTTAATTATCTCACAATGTCAGTCCTTTATGTTTGTTGACCACGTGTAATCTTAAACCACCCATTTCAATCAGGCTTTGAGTGGTGAGGATTAAAGCACTGAACTTGAAAAAACTTGCTTGAATGGGTTTTCCAGAGGTTTCAGGGAAAACACAGGGAGATTTCACTGGGTTTTGTGGTGTAACAGGTTATCAGCAAAGTCCTCCAAAGAGCCATGTGGAAATCTCTGCTGTTCAGAGGGATCATTCTTTAGGAGGGAATTTCCAGTAATTTGAAGGTCTCCAAAGCAATCTGTTCCCTGTCAGGGAAGGAGGGGTCTGCTGGTGTGACAAAAACGTGGGTGAAAAATTATAGTTCTGCGTTCAAATTCCAGTCTAAGCTTGGATGAAAGTCCCGAGGGAATTGAACTGAGCCTTATTTTTAGAGCTTCAGAAATTACAGTCATGAGTCCTCACTCCCCAGTTTAGTTCAGTGTGTATATCCTGTGGAAATTCTTTGGGAAATGGCATCTCTGATCCTGTAGCTGTCCCGATGTGTCTTCGTGCCCCAGACTTGTCACAGCTCCTCAGGCTCAGCTCAGCAGTGTTTCCTCTGATAAAAACTGGTTAAAAAGACTGGATTTTAAAAATCTCCCCCAATAACATGATATTATAGGAAACATTTTCCAGGTCCACCACAGAGGTGGGAATTTCTGTGTCTCCAGTGGGCTTTGGCTCAAGGTTTTGGTCTGAGGGTTTGACTTTCAGGAGGATGTGAGTTGACATAAAGCAAACTTGAATTTGCCCACTGGGTCATAAAATCCTTTTGGGTTGGAAATCACCTCCCATGCAGGTAAATGATGGAATAACAAGGACTTTGACAAGGTCTTTGCACTTCCACAGAAGAACTATCCAGTATTATTTTATACTTCTGTTAAGATAAATAGAATTTTTCAGCATTATTTTTAATTGAATGGGCTCATGCCAAATACCTGGCTGTCATAAATCCCTGTTCCTAATGAAAAGAAGTAAGCCCCAAATGCTGCTGGCAGCATCAGCTAAAAAATAGAAAACCAATTAAGCTCAGACTAAAATAATTTTCCATTCCAGGAAAATCTGAGAATTCAAAGGTGGTTTTTCTTCTTCACAAGAAGACTCCATAATCTAAAAATAAATAGTCAATTACCCAAGAGTAGGGAAAAGATAAGCTTTGATAAATCCAATGTTCTTTCAATAATTTTGAAATATAGGGTATTTGTACAGATTTTAACTGATTTATTTTACCGCAGTAATATTTATTATTTTACTATGATATTATAGCAATATCTATGTCAACATTTTAAAGGCATAATTTATTTTGTGATTGTTCAGCCTGCACACTTTACAGCTTCAGATCTTTTACTTTCTTTCACCTTAGAGGAGCATCAGTGTCCCCAGAGAGGATTTTTGGACTCTTTCTAATGAGAAGCAGAAATTGCTGTTTGTGTAAAGTCACAGTAAAAACCCTTTGCCAACAGAAATCTCACTGAGTTTTAGTTTCTTAATTACCACATAACTTTTGGACTTTTTTTTATACTAATAATTTTTATGAATTTTTTTTTTTTAAAATACCAAGTACATTGTTCTCTTTAATCCTGCACATTAAAAACCTATGATTTTATTCCTGAAATAAAAGACACGGACAACCGACACTATGGGACAATTTGTCCATGTGACACGAAATGAGATTTTCTTTATTTTGTTTATTTTTTTTTAATTGCCTATCACAGGCTTGGTATAGAAACGTGTAGGGTTTGTATTTATATATATAATATATACATAATAAAATGCTAGAAACTGCAAGGTCAGAAAGACTCAGAAACTTTTGGTTCAGTGTAATCCACTGGGTTTTGTTCAGAGAAGCTCAGGATCTTCTTTAACTGCAGCTGTGGAAAAATGTTATCAAATTCTCCTCTATCTGCAGAGTTTAATTCCACATCTTTTGATTATTGATTATGCTTTTTTTTTATAATTCTCCAAGATTAGCTCTAAATGCAGCACAATAGCTCCACCTTGACCTTCACTGGAATTACCCAGTTGCATTAAACAGGAGAAAAAGCAGTTTAATCATTAGTGGATGTGGGTTTTCCCAGGTAAATTTTCCCATTCCTCTGCTAAATGCAAAGGCTCTGGATGTTCCTGAGATATCCAGCCTGGGTTAATTACCTTCAGTTTGTTCATCGACAACTGAGGCAAACAAAATGAAGCCTCCCAAAAAAACTCCCGGGCTTATCAGGATGTGAAAATAGCTTTTAAATTAAGATGGCAGATGAGAATTTATCTTCTGATCTTCGAAACCACTCATCAGGAAGGAAGAAAAGAAAGCTCTAAGTGAGGGAAAACAGTTTATTTCTTCATCAAGGAGTTTAGATCCTCCAAAGGGCACCGCTCACATCAAGTAGAGCTTTTTAATTAAGCTCCTAAACAAATGCTAAATCTTTCTGTGCAAGTATTTATATTCAGTGAGCAGCACTTCTTGCCTTTGTTAAACATTGATTAATGTCACTGGCATCTCACTTGCTATATTTTAGGGAGATCATTAAGTCTGATTATTAAGTCTGGGAGCAGCACACAGAGCAATAGGAGTTGGTGCAGATTTTCCAGGCTCCTTCTTTAGGGACTTCTGTGAGAAATGTGATTGTGTGTATGGGGGGGGGGAACAAGGACATAACGGGGTCTTTGCAGAACCCCAACAGGGCCAAGAACCTGAACCCTGTGCTGCTGAGAGGGAGGAAGCGAGAAGACAGGTTAAAAATGGAAATTCCTGAGTTTGGACAACACCTGTAAATCTCCTTCCCTGCCTCTGGTCCTGCAGAGGGCACTGCCAGGGGAGAGACTTTGGGTACATCAGGAGTGACCACAGGGCTCTGGGAGTGAAGGGCAAGGATCTGGGGGTGTCTCCTTGACCCTGCTGGGGGAGGCAAAGGGGCACGAGGAGGAGCAGATGATCCTGCTGGGTGGGACCTGCTCCTGCATCATATTTTGTGAGGAAGTTCTGCCCCTGAGAGAGGACCCACCACTCAGACAAGGGACACACGGAGGGGCTGGAGGGTGTGCAGGGAAGGGAAGGGAGCTGGGAAGGGGCTGGAGCAGCAGGAGGGGCTGAGGGAGCTGGGGGGGCTCAGCCTGGAGAAAAGGAGGCTCAGGGGGGACCTTCTGGCTCTGCAACCCCCTGACAGGAGGGGGGAGCCGGGGGGGGTCGGGCTCTGCTCCCAGGGAACAAGGGACAGGAGGAGAGGGAACGGCCTCCAGCTGTGCCAGGGGAGGGTCTGGTTGGACAGGAGGAGGAATTTCCTCCTGGAAAGGGTGGTCAGGCCTTGGCAGGGGCTGCCCAGGGAGGTTTGGAGTGCCCAGCCCTGGAGGTGTCCCCAAAATGTGTGGCTGTGGCACTCGAGGACATGGGTTAGTGGTGACCACAGTGCTGGGTTGACAGTTGGACTCAATGATCTTAGAGGGCTTTTCCAACCTTAACAATTCCATGATTCCATGGACAGGAGCACATTGATTGTCATTCCTCCCTCCCTAACAGACATTGCACTGGAATGGAAATCTGGATCTAGATACATAATTGTATAATTACAATTATTATATTAATTATAAATATTTTATTAATTATAATTATATTATTGATCTTGAAAATCTTCACTCAGGGCAGCTGGTAAAGGAAAAGATGACACATTTTCCTGGGGTTTTCCTTTCTCCCTCAATACAGTGCTTGAAAAGCTTCCCCAGTTTCTAACAGCTGTATTACTACTTTCCCTATTAATGTTGACCTATGTTACTGGATTTTTTAATTGCCTTCCCTTAATCACGTCTCTTTGGCTGAGATTAACATTTGGCAGCAGAGAGGACTTGGCAATAATTCCTTAGGAATTGTTTGTCCATATTCCCACACCATCCAAAAAGGTCTGTTTGCCTGGCAAAGGATTGAGTTCAAACACAGAAGTTATTTATTTGAAAAGCAGTGCAGATTAGAATATATTCCCTCATGGGCTGTGCTAAAAATAATATGAAATAAATAAAATAATAAAAGCATAAAAAAAGATAAATAAAATAAATAAATAAATAAATAAATAAAATAAACTCATAAAATAAAGTCTTCATTTAGATTGAAGGCTTGCATGCTATTTTCTCCCTTCCTGGTGTTCTATTAATTGGAATTTGTTCCTGTATGCTCTAGACATTTAAAATCTTCTTTGCATTCCAGACATGTCAAAACAAAATTAAATACAATCAAAACCTGTCAATCCCCATTGTTTACTGCTTCCTTTTTCATTGCTTTTCCAAATAACTCTTAGGTCATCAATATGCATGGTTGAATTTTAAAAGCATCAATCCTTCACTAGGGAAACTTCAATTTTTGCGGGATTTTGCTGCATTTTTAAATTTTTTTTTATGATTTGGCTGATTATAAATATCAGGGTGCTGTTTTGGGAAAAAAAAATGCAAACTTTTAGTAAAAAATACACAATCATTTCATTCCAGTTGTCTTTCCTGAAATGTTCATTTTAATTCAGCCCCAAAACGCCTTTTCTCTCAAAGAATACCAAACAACCAAATATAGAAATAAAGGAGTTGTAACTCTGCAAACAAGAGGTTGCAAAAAAAAGTCAACAAAAATACAATTACAACCTGACAATAATTGGATGGCTCCTTAATCAAATTCTAGATGAAGTTTCAAAATTCATGTTCTTTATGTAGAAGAAATGAATCTGGTTTAGGATCCTTTTTTTTTTCACCTATTCACAAAAAAACCAAATATTTGCTATTTCTTTCCCCACAGTGTTATATCACAGATAATCTCACCAGGAGGGATACATAGGACAGCATTTTCCTCAAGGAAGCTGCTGAGCTGCAGTTCCAGTTAGACCATATTTTCCCTAAAAGTTTGTGAGTACTTTTTGGTCTTCAAAACATTTCCTTTCTTACAGAAAAAAAAAAAAAAAAAAAAAAAAAAAAAAAAAAAAACAAGAAGAAAACCAAACCAAATCAAATAAAAGAACAAACACAGGAAAAAAAAACAAACTCCAAAACCAAACAAAAACCCCACAAAACAAAAACAAACAAAAAAACCCAAACAAAGAACTCAAAACAGACCCCACAAAGGAAGGCCCACGCTCCAAAAACCAGACAAAACCCCAAAAATTATCAATTATATTGTGTCAAATTGAGCCCTACAACTGACAGAGAGAAGGCAATAAAAGGAACTGCGTAATCTAAATGTCAGATCTGTCACCTGTGTGATTGAAATATCACATTTTTGTGAGGAGATACAACTGCATTAATGGTAAAGCATTCAGTGAAATACAAGCACATAAATACTTCTCGTGCTAAAAGTTTAATGCAGTCTTTGAAAATGTGAGCAGGAAATGTTATATAAACCAGACAGAGTGTGCTAATTATGGACTCAGACGAGCTCTTCACACCCCACCTTTGCATTTCAGAGCCCAATCCCCCAAAATAGAAGCAGGGAAATGGTGAAGCCTCACCAGGATGTTTGATATTGAGTTTCAGTATAAAATTTCTGACAGTCTTGGAGGTCAGACCCTGACCCAGTGTTAGGAGAGAGATGTGAAGTCTGGTTTACCTGCCCTCTGAGGAGTCAGAGAATCACAGAACTGTGAGTGGTTTGGGTGGGAAGGGACCAAATGCCCACCAAGTGCCACCCCCTGCCATGGGCAGGGACACCTTCCACCAGCCCAGGTTGCTCCAAGCCTCATCCGACCTGGCCTTGGACACTTCCAGGGATCCAGGGGCAGCCACAGCTTCTCTGGGCAACCTGTGCCAGGGTCTGTCCACCCTCACAGCCAGGAATTCCTTCCTAATATCCCATCTATCCCTGCCCTCTGGCAGTTTGAAGCCATTCCCTGTGTCCTGTCCCTCCATCCCTTGTCCATAGTCTCTCTCCATCTTTCTTGGAGCCCCTTTGTGTCCTGCAAGGCCACAATCAGGTCACCCCAAAGCTTCTCCTCTCCAGGTTGAACAATCCCAGCTCTGTCCCCTTCCCTCCCAGCAGAGCTGCTCCACCCTCTGCTCATCTTGGGGCCTCCTCTGGACTCTCTCCAGCAGTGATCACAATATTCTGATTAGGAAAGAACCTGCTTATTCAACACAACCTGAATTTGTTTCCCCGGGTGTTTTTACCAGCAGAGTTTGGTTCCCATGTGAATAATCAAACCAACCCCCTGGTTTGCAGGAGCAGATGCCTCATCCTTAATCTTGTTCTCCTCCCAGGTAAACAAATTCAAACCAGGTGTTGTGTGCAGATAAACTTTTAGATTGTTGCCATCCAGGAGGGATCTCAGGTCCTGAATATGTTTGCCTTCCAACTCAAAGTGCCAATTGTATCTGATTAGTGGTGGCAGATGGTCAAGATAAAGTTTATAATAAACATATTGACTCTGAAGCCACAGATTCCTCTTCCCAGCAGTGCCTCTGTGAGCCTTCTAGAAGAGATTTTCACACTGATTAAAACTCTCAGCTTCTGTACATACCTGTTTAATCCTTTCAACTCTCCCACTTTTATTTTCCCTTCTCCTTAATTGTCAGTCCCATCACTGTTTAAAGAAGGATATTTATTTTTGTCGTGGTGGAAACAGCTGCAAGAACAGCTCATTTAAAGTTTACGTGTGAGGCAGACTGGGTGGCTGCAGGTGCAGAAGAATTTCTAGTCAAAGGTTTCAGTTCTCCAGCATTCACACAGTTCACACACCAGCTCAGGCTCTGCCCCTCCAGCCCAGTTAGGACCAGTATAGTGGCCCCAGGGGACCAAGGAATTCACATCCCACTGCTTTATGTTCAACAGCAGAATGAGAAGAAATGGCCTCGAGCTGTGCCAGGGGAGGTTCAGGTTGGATATTAGGAAAAATTTCTTCATGGAAAGGGTTGTCAGGCACTGGAAGGGGCTGCCCAGGGCAGTGGTGGAGTCCCTATCCCTGGAAGTACTCAAAAAACACATGGATGTGGCACTTGGGAATGTGGTTAGTGCTGAACACGGAGGTGGTGCTGGGCTGACAGTTGGACTTGGTGACCTTAGAGGGCTTTTCCACCCTCACCCATCCCGTGATTCCATGTGCCCGACCCCTGTCAGTGCCCTGATCCCTGAACAAGATGTTCCCACTGCAGCCAAGACACTAAAAAGGTCTCAGAAAACCGTGTGTGGATGTTCCCCAAGAGGATTTGCTGTTGACACTATTCCAGCAGTTTTCTCCCTGGATCACTGTCACTGTCTGGTGTCCTACCTCAAAACTGTTGCAAGGATTTAATAGTTCTGTTCATCTGCTTCATTCCAGCACACCCCCAAACCATGGCAGACATCACACCTTCCACCAGCCCGGGTTGCTCCAAGACCCATCCAACGTGGCCTTGGACACTTCCAGGGATGGGGCAGCCACAGCTTCTCTGGGGGTTCTTCAGACATTTCCCACGTGGGGGTTTAATGTTTCACACCAAATTCATTGATTTGCAGCTGCTTGACACTACGGGGGGTTCAGATGTTGCAGGGGCACAAAATGAACCCCCTTGGGAGGCTCCTGGGCCCTCCACTGAGCTCAGGAGCAGCTCCAACCACTGCTGGGAAGCAGCCAGAGGGATCAGCCAGGACAGAGCTGGTGCTCCGAGGAACCCCACCATGATTCCTCTGCAGAGCCACTAACAGAGTGGTGAAAGAAGCTTCTAAACCTTGTTATGTTTGTAGAGAAGCTTTACAATGTTCAGCATTTGAAGGATTTGATAAAGAAGGAGGTCACTAATGGAACACCAGGGTCAGAAACAGAGCGATTTTCTCTTTATTAATAGGCTGGTAAAAAGAACTGAATAGCCAAGAAATTTAAGTGGCACAAAATCAGACAAAGGAGAGAAGGGAACGGGAGGCACTGGAAGAAACACAGCTGGAATTTCAGAGATGCTCAGCTCTGGCTGGAACAGCCTGGAAACATCTCTAAATGCACAGGTTTCGTGATTGCTGGTGGGACAATGTAAAGTAGGACATTTCAGATGGGAAAATCCGAGAAAGGAGTTATAGCAAATGTTTCCTGTATAGAACAAAATGTTAAGAGAAGCTTAAGGAGTTTCTAGAATGAAAACTTGGAAACTATGTACCTGTTGTCAATAATATGTGTTATCTTTGTATCTTGACACTGGCAGCAGTTTAGTAACTATTGCTGGATGTGTGTGAGGTATGGGAACAGTTTACAGGGAATTGCCATTAGGATGGGAGATTTCAGTGTGTAACAGACAAAAGTGTGCTAAGCCTGCATTTTGACCAATAATTAGCATTAATGTAGCATAAACCCCATCAAATATGCAGACCCTTATCTCATTGTTGAACTTGTCATAAAAGATAGTTCAGGGTGATCAAATAGGGGTGAAGAGAATGTTAATATCCTAGAAGACTAGGACAGAAAGTGGAGAGGGCTGCAGGTGAACAAGATTATTCACATGAAAGCAGAATGAAGGAAGAAACAACATTGTGGAAGAAGTAATTCTGGTTTTCAGTGTGAAGGGGGTGACACGAGTTTCCAGTCTGGATTAAAAATCAATGGTATTTGTCATTTACATTCATGGTATTTGAGATATATGAGTTTAATCCCTCCCATTTTTCCTGCTTCTTTTCCCTAAATGAGGCTCACACATGCCCAGGTTATTAAAACTTTTATTGAAATGTAATTTTCCTCCAGTTCACCATTGTACTTGTGTCATGTATGGTTGGGATTATGTGTCCAAGATATCAGAGGATCTGTGTAAAATAGACAGATCCAAATTTTGGTGTCCCATTGATGCTGTCAAGAGAAGAAGTTCTGAACGTGTGCATTAATTCCTTTTCTTGCCACCTCTGCAGGACAGTGATAGAGGTTATAACACATAGGGTAGAACCTGGTTATTCTGATTTTTCTCTGAGGTCAGACAACTTGTGTTGACCTGACAGTGCAGGTGTTGGACTTGCCTCCAGCTCGGTCAGTTTTAGGATTTTTTAACTGTGCTAATATTTTCATATGACCATGTGATTATTGCCAGGGTTATTTCAGCTCTGCCAATACCACACACAATAAAATTCAGTCACAATTAGGCTGTCACTGGGTTCCAAATCATATTTGTAATCTTATCTGGGTTACAAATCATATCCCTCTGCATCAATTGGCACTGCAGATTTCAAACTTTAGCTGCAAGACAACGAAAAGGAAGCAGAATGTAAATAAAATGCCTAAATTCAATGGACCTATGCCTGTGGAGGAAGAAAACACCACAACCACCATCATAGTTCCTCCCAGAGGAGAGCCTGGTGACATCCCTGTCCTAACCACAAATAAAAGCTGATTAATTTTTTTTCAAGCAGTCTAAACATCAATGGGACTAAAATTAAGTTTTTAGCTCTATAAACAGTTTGTCACATTTTTGCTCGTCTGAAAATTTTGAGTTATAGCAAAATTTTGACAGTAATGACTGGCACATGCATGGAAAATCCTAGGAATATAACTAGGAAGTAAAGCAATTTATTGCTCCAATCAATGCACTTATAAGGGATTCTTGAAGAGTTTGCAATGCCAAATCATTCCTAGTTTGATAGGTGATAAATATTATTCTAGAAATGAATAATTCCCCCATAAAGCCATGTGGGGAAGCCATCAGCAAGGGTCCTTCTCTCTGTAAATTCCCCTGACCAAATATTTTCATTTTTTAAGTTATGAGAAAAATAACCTGGGGTTTTTGTTGTGTTTTTTTTCCCCTCCTCGTTGTTTAAACAAAGTCTCCACATGATGAGGGATTTCCATCTTATCCTTAATCAAAGCTCCAAGAAGAGTCAGCTTCACCTAATGATGGGGAGGCAATGGGAATTTGAACAGGATTTAAAGCAGTGAAAAGCAGGAAGAGATTAATGATTAGCAAAAAAACAAAGTAGGAGGGATTCCTGGAAAATGTGAGTTTAATGAGTTATTGGAAAGAGGAGAGAGAGGCCACTTGGCAAAAAGACCCAGAGTTGAATGTTCATTGTGCTTTCAGCAGGAGGAGAATAATGGCATGGAAGGGCTTTAAAGGTGTAATGAAGAAATACATAATCCCACACAGGAGAGTCTGGGGCTGAAATATTCTTACCTACTGAACAGGAGGAAAGTAGAAAGTCTATTTAATAGGGGGGAAAAAAATGTAGTGGCTCCAAAGTCCTCCCCACTTTCATAACCTCGTGAGCACAGCTGGGTTCATATCAATGTCAGGGTGTATTTTTTACCTTCTTTCATGTCCTTTAGTCATTGTTGGTTCCTGAACTCTAAGAAGATTTTTTTACAAGGTGAGAGTTTGGGCCCAATGGTTTAATGTCCCTCCATTTCCTCAGGGATGGGAGGAGAAGGAAGGAACATCGAACAGAGTTAACGACTCATTTGGAATTATTCCATTTGCAACTTTTTCATTATTTTTTCAGCTCCTGTGGATCAAAAGTTGCAGAAAAGTGGGCTGAAGTGCTATAAACACCATGCAGGATCTTCACGTGGCCCGTGACTGTGTCCATGTTGGACTGCAGATGGACTAGAAAGTTTTATTTCATTAAGCAACAAATAAGAGGGGGTTTGAGTGCTTTTCTTATTCTTCCCCCCCCCAAAAAAACCCCTGCTCTTTTTTCTGTATAATCATATGCATTCAGTAGTGTTTCCATACGAAGTGAACACAGAAGGAAAGGAAGGACAGGTAGGTGAGAACTATTATGACTTTAGGAAATTCATTTTTTCTAAGTCGAAAGCCTATTAGAAATAATAGATGGCAAACATGTATATCTTATACATGTTTTGTGATCTTTTGGGATTCCTTGTGCCTTTTTGTTCTGTAAAACTTCATCCCAGCCTAATGTTTTTAATTTAGTATTTATGCACTTGGCTGTACTTAACCTAAATGTCACAAATGGTTGTGTAATAGTGAGTTTATTGCAGTTAAACTGAATTTTACAGATTCACTAAATCATGCTTTTCTGTGGAGACAAGTTGTGATTTTCCACATGTGTTTCTGAACTACAGATTCAGTGTTCTGCACGAGGGAATATTTTTTTATTTCATTCTTTTGTTCAATGATTGTTGTCAGTTCAGGCTGATCCATGGCATTGTTTGGCATTAATCACAGTCACATGGCTGTTAAATGGTGCCACAGCAGAATAAAATCCCCTCAAGCTCACATTAGCAATGGCTTTCCATTCCCAATTCCATGATTCCATTAATATTTACATTTCTTGTGCCATGAAATGCACTTCCTGTGCTTATAAGTTGTTCAGAAGATTTCACACTTTCTCTGAGGAGGAAGAAAGTGCATTTTATGGCATCTGCTGCCTGGAGCAGTTTGGTTTATTGCTGCCATTGACTGACTGCAAGAGAAAAATGGGTTGATAATTGTAAAAAGATGATAAACTAGAACAAATAGATATTTTTGTGACATCTGAGGTAGAAATATCTCCGTGGTTCCTGTGCAGTCAGGTCCTGTGAACTCTCTATAAATGCCCACGAATCAAACAGATGGGAAAACACCTTTGAAAATTAACCTTTCAGGGATGCTCTCACTCGTACCAGAAAGTCATCTCATTGCTGAACAAAATGTGCTAATGATGAGAGAGTTATTTTGGATTTAGGGCTGTTGTCTGGGGGGGGTTTTGGCTTGGTTGACTTTTCCCTTCCGAGCTCCCATATGATTTTCTCAGCAACCATCAAAATGGGCCATTAAACACAATTAATTCCAGTCTTTACCAGTACAGAAGATACTGGTGCAGTTTTTAGCTGTGGCTGGAAGGGCACAGCCCAGTATGAGACATCCCAGCTCACCATTTCTGAACTGGTTCTTACTGGTCTAAAAGTGTCAAGAGGACAGAGGCCTTTTCCATTTGCAGCACGAGGGGTTCTGACTGGCATCCCTTCAGCTCAAGGTTGATGCCAAGGGATAAAATGGTGTTAGAAACAGAGCACACCATTAAAATCAGATTGAATTAGATTTTTTTGCCTCCCCCTTAGTCGTGCAGGACACACCAAGGTGGAGGCTGCCAAGGAGGGACATCCAGACTAAGCAAACAGGTATTTTAGAAATAAATTACGAAGACATATGTCTCAACTGGAAACTTTTAAACCACATTTACGCTGTGTCCTGTAAGGAAATGGATTCTCAAAATTCCAGGGGTCCCAATTGGCGGGTTCAGCTTCACACACAAAAAAAAAAAAAAGGAGGGGCTGGGATGCCACAGTCAGTGGCAAGAAAGGACATTTCCCTGTGGTGGGACATGAGTTTTGAACCCTTGTTTTGTCCCAGTGCCACGTTATTGTTCTCAGCTGAGTTGCCTCTGGTCTTGGTTCCAAGCTGTGTAAATCATTAATTACAGGCACAAGAAAAAAAAAAAAGAGAGACTTTCTTGAATCTGAATGTGCAGCTGGAAGTGCCAAGCACCAAAAACACAGAAAATGTCCTCAACTCTTTACAAACCACTTGGCAAAGGTTTTTATCTGAGGAATAAGAACTTTCAACAGCTTGGACATTTTTTGAAGGACAAGGAAACATTTCCTGTACATATTTATGACCAAGTGATGATGTTTTTAATCTTAACTACAACAAGTAGGTTTGCTGGTGGGAAATTTATTTCCTGCCACTTTGACTTAGAATTCTGTCTGTCATTAAACATCATCTTGAGCAGCTTTTAGCTCAAGGTACATGTTCAAATAGTTCTGAAATCACCAATTTAATCAAAAGTTTGCAAGGGACGGTTGGTGAATCTCATGAATGAATTACAGACATCAGACTCCCACCCTGAACAAATGCATTTCCACTCACCTCTACTGTTTCCCAAACTATAACTAAACTATAACTATATATAATAAACCTGATTTGACAGAAACAGGAGTTTTAGCAGCAAATTTCTTTGTGGCATTAATTTGTTATTTATCACAATACCCACTGTAAGCTAATTTTATTCTGCTTAATTGCATTTTTTAATAGCTGTGAAGTGTTTTCTTGCTAAGAAAGGCAGCTACATGTGATTTTCCATTGTGAGAAAATACCACTCTCCTTCATCATTACGTTATAATGGGAGAGTAATTTGCTTCCTCAGTAAGTGGAGGGAATTTGCTTCCCTTCAAGTGATGGGAAGAGAAAAAACCTGGGAATTAAAGCTCCAAGGAAGTACCACCACACTGCACGTGTAGGATCTCCAGCAGAAACATTCTTTATTTTATTTAACGTAGAATCACAGACTAATTTGTGTTGGAAGGACCTTAAATCCCATCCAGTCATGTATAATACTGAGGAATATTGTTAGGAATGGGACAACTTTTCCATTGGAAAAAAAACCCACCCTAATTTTACTGCTAACTAGATGTACTGGGAAGGACTGTATATCTGTTATCATTACAGATTTCTTCTTTATATATCTATACACACACATGCCCACCAGCTTTTAAGTGTCCATTCCATGTGAAATATTTGTAATTTTATAAATATTTAACTTGTAGATGTACCTCGTTGGCTTTAGGCACCAGCTCTTTTTTTCTTTTCTACATGGAAATTTCTCCATCTGCGTTTTGATAACACAACTGGAGAGATTTTTAAAAAGTATTCTCTACTTCCATGAAAAATTTGGTGGGATTCTAATTTTTCTTCCCCGTTAACAAATGCAGTGACCACTGCTTACCTCTGCCTACAAAGATAAGGATAATACCAGAAAAATTTTATGAAGGACTCATTTCTAACTTAGAAAGTGTTCAGTCTGCGAAACTTCCTTGTTTTGCTTTGTGCTAAAGGGCCATTTTAATTAGGAAAACACATTTCAAAGTTTGCAAGGTGATGGGTACACGGGCTTTCATTACACTCTAATTATTAGCAACAAAGGGTTTACATGACATGCAATTTATTTCCTTATATTGAAGGAAAATAAGCCAGGGACAGCCTAGTTTATCATTTGCCCTGTTCTTGCTCTAATGTGCAAATCCTTGGGAGGTTTCCACAAATTTTGCTCAATTTTACTCTGTTCCAGTTTTCCAAATCTTTCCTGACAGAAAGGGTTTCATAGGACTGAACTTGGATATCTGTAGTTATGGATTGAACTTGTCACATTCTGGGAGAGGGACTTTTCCCCACTGTTTTCCACAGGTTTTTTATGGCCATTCCCACACCCCAGTTCTTTACTCTCCAACTGATTTTTTTCTCTCTCAGTCTCCCAAATCTTAGTGAATATAGATCTTCAAAATACCAATTTCCCTTGATTTTTTTCTATTCTCAAAGTAACTTCAAAGCACAAATATTGCATTGAACAAACACTGTGTAAAGACATCAAAATGAGTTAGAAGTAATAAATTCTTAAAGGCTGGGGAAAAACACTGAGATTTTATTAAATGATTCAGAGAGAGATTGCTAGGGATTGTATTTACAGGTCATACTTAAAATTTCATATTAATGATGACAAAAGGTCATCATTAATACGAAATTCATTAATTTCAGCCCAGGCCTTTCAAAGACCTGCTTTCCCTGCAGCCCAATTTGTGACTTTGAATGGCTATTTTAAAGCCCAACATGTTGAGTTACAACTTTCTCATCCTCATGTTGATGAAGAAGACAAATATATCCTATTTCTGAGCAAACACTAAGACCTTTTAGTCGACTTCCTACTCATCTGAACAGGAAAAAAAGGTGGTTTTAAAGGTCTATAAAAATCTGTTGCATTTGGCTGGAAAGGAAAGGATCAAAGACAAACATTATTGCTTTGGGGATATATATTTAATGCTTTAACAGATGTCATCAATCTGTTGCCTTTTAATGAGTTTCTCTATGTGCTCCCCTGAATTAATTATCTCTTGTCATCAGTTCTATTCTTCTGGGCTGGATTTTCAGCTACAAAAAACATTTCTGCTCCAATGCATAATTATGAAATAGAGAGAGAACAATAACCCCAGTTTTTGAATAGTACACTGGTGATAAACACCCTTGAACTTGAATCCACATTGGTTTGGTTTTTTCCTGGAACAGCAGCATTTCAGTTTGAAGGACTCAGTTCTCAGAGTTTCTGCATTATTTCTGTTCAAAATATTCACCCAGCAAAACAACAAGCACTGATGGCATCTTGAATGTGTAACACACAACCTGTGCTCCTCTGCCAGCTCCTCATCTATGATTATTATCTAAAAGAAAAAGATGATTCATGTTGAAATTAAATGTTTCCCCCTTCCTTAGAGGGGAAAAAAATAAAGGTTTTACAAGGAGGATTCATTGGAATTATTTAAAGTGCTTTGTGCTCTGTGAGCTGCAAGGTAAGAACCAGAGAGTCTCTCCCAAAGGTTGGTGGTGCCTTCAGGTTATTCTGCAATGGAGCTGCTCAGATTATGGTTTGAAAACTGAAAAAATGTGGTTTTACGTATTTATAATAAAAATATATTTTATATATTTATACCTCAGTATAAATGCTCAGTATAAAAGAGTGAAATTGCCATGGGATGTTTGATGGGATCAGGTAAAAAAAACAAATTATGGGCTGTTTTAAAGGGATGCTGGAGATGTAGAAAACCTGTTATGGAGTGTTTAGTGGAACAGCAAAAGGCAGGGAAGGAAAGGACTAAGTTTGATGTCTGAGAAATGAATGTGAGAAAATAGAAAGGAGAGAGGACAAAAAAGATCAGTAGAGGGTGAAAAGGCTTTGTACAGTTACAATTATCTTGCATTTCTAGGTGAATATCTTTAGAGAGGAGTGTGGCCATTCAGTTGTTTCTTTATTTTTAATGAAGTCATGTAACTTATGCAAGCAAAAAGTCCATATAATGAATGAGTAATCCAGGAATGCTGGAGGGAGTGAGGAAAACAAAAGCTTATGGTAATGAAACATTTAATACTGGAAAAGTTTTTAATAGCTTCTGCATAAAAACATTAAAAATGAATATTTCAGAAACTGTCACTTAAAAATAATGTGAAGGAGCACTGGTTATACTGGTTTTGATACAAACAGTGATAACTCTGCTCACACATTTCCAAAATATTGTTGCTCATTATGAAGATTATCCCTAAAGCTACACAGTCTTATCAAAATGACCTATCTCAAGATTTTGTGGAAGCTTCTTTGTGTTCTTCATGTCAGTAACACTCACCACAGGATTTTCAGTCTTCTGAGGTGTGACAAAAATCAGTGAACAAAAAAATCGAGAAAGCACGACCCAAATAAAACTAAAGATTTGATAAACAGTCAGAAAGAATCCAACATATACTGTATAGCATCTTTTAAAAAGTTATTAAAATATAGGCTTCAGACTTTGGTGCACCTGGTTAATGACTTTCACATAAAGAAACCTGCATAAACAAGGATACCATCGAACACAATCAATTTTCTCTCCTAATTTCTTAAAAGTGCAGGAGGAAAAGGTGCCTTCTCAGTCACTGAAGAGGTCCCCATGAGAGAGAGGTCCCCAGACCTCTCTCAAATCAGTCAAACACTGCATGTACTTCCAAAATATATGAGATGCTGGAAGGTTCTTTAAAAGCCTCCTCAAGGTGGTAAAAATCCTTTATTAAGCTCCAGCCTAAATATATTTAAAGCTAATTAATATGACCCTTTAATTGTGCCAGCACTGTGCTTATATATATTCTTCATCAATTATATTTTTCCTTAGATGTGTTTATAGGGTAATCTTTGCTCCCAAACACATATTTTTAATAGGAAAAGCTTATCAATGAACCCATCTGTATCAGTAATTTGTGTTCGTGTTCAGTCTGATCCTTGAAAACCAGTAACAAGCTTAGAATTCCTGTTAAAGATGACTCAATTGTGCCTTGCACAGGAGATCCCTGTTCCTCTGTTTCCATCACAAATTGCACACAAAAGTCTGCTTTTGGGGTCACACTCCCTTTGATGTGGCCGCTGGTGGTGCTGGGGTTGGTAATTCTGATTTATGCCCTTTTTTCTCTGATGAGCCGCTGTCAGAAGTCTTTTAAACTGGTGCTGAGGTGTGAAAATGGGCAGGATGGTTCTGCATCCCATTCCTTTCCCTCAGCCCTGCTGCCACTGATCCAGGCACAGCTGTCCAGTGTCCCAGGAATCCTCTGTGCTGCAAACAGAGGCCATTGGGATCCACCCTATTAAAGGAGCTTGTCAGTGCTTCAGGAATGCTCCTGGCAGCCGAGCCTCGCTCATTCCTTACCATTTTTACCCCTGTGACAGAAGGAGCTTCAACAAGCTCCATCCTCTCTTTCTTTTTATCAGCTCTGCACAGACTTATCTCCATTTTTTGCTTTCCAGCTTATGTGTTTCTTTTGTCTGAAAAGCCCACGTTTCTGGTGGATTTATAATTACAGTTTTATGTAAAATAACCTCAAACCCTTAAATCCTTGCTGAAATATTGGTCAGCCAGCCTGGCTGAGAAACAGGGAAAGGGGGAAACACAAAAATATGTGGTAATACAACATTTGAAGTGATTTTTTTGTGGCAGTTTACAAAACTGGAGGCTAATGTTTGATTGACTTCATCCAGTTATTCCTTTTTTCCCCTGCAGATAACTGGTTCACAATATTATGATTTTTTTTTCATTATAACTGTGGAAAAGAAAAAAAAAATGGGAGCAGGAGGGTCCAGATGCTCCCTTGGCACTGTCAGGTCATTGGAGTTCCTCTCTTTGCCTTGTTCCTTTGTGTTATCACAACCTGCCAAAGGCCACGGGGAGGTGGGAGAGCTGGACTGGAATAAATTCGTAAAACAAGGAAAAAAAGCTTTCAAGGAAGAGGCAGAACCCCCTCAGTTCCATTTTGCAGAATCCAGATTTTCCATTGGTTCTGCAGGTGCAGCTCGTGTTGGGGAGACCTGAGAGTGACTGTGCAGTAACTGAAGGACTGGATGAAAAATGACTTGTCCATATAGTTCAGAACATCTCTACAGCTTGCCCTGGATTACCATAAAACTGATTTTGGATCAGATCCCACAGCTGTGCTTGATGCTTTTCTTATAGATGGAGTGGATAGGAACCCAGAGAGAAACCATTTAGCTCTTTCCTCACCCAAACACGTTTTTGAAAGGAATTCCTCGAGGAGCTGATCCTTCTGATCCAGTTTAAGAGCAGGTTACACAGAGAGCAGCAAGACCATCTAATTCAAAAGCCTCTGTTCTAAAGCATCTGCCTGCTGATCTAATACATTTCCCTCAAAACAGGACCATCTTTGTGCCAAATGGAGAACAAAAAGGGGCTTCATTGCCTTAAAAATCCCCCACCTTCTCCAGATTTGTCTCCTTTGCCCACGTGAAACAAATTAATAAAGAAATCCACTCAAATTTGGGTAGCAATTAAGAGATCTCTTCACCTGGAGGACTGTTCATGTGGCAGCTCCAGCTTCAGCTTCATTCAGCACAAGGAGGAAGAGAGATCCTGGTCTAACTTGCTCTAGGAATGTGGCTCCCATGGGAATATTTCTGCAATGGATATAACCAGTGACTATATAATAATATATTTCAGAAAGTGGACTACATATCTGCTGTGCTTAGGGTAATAAAATAATCCACTAATGTCCAGCTATACAAATTTAATTTACTGTAATATGAGGGTTTTGTTACTTGAAATCCCATGGACATTATCTCCACCTGGGAGGGATCAATCTCAGTTAAGCACTCAGCACTTAAGACAAAATGAGAACAGGATTAATGGGTTTATGCTCTGTTATTTAAGAGCCATTGGCAAAAAAATGACCCTCAGTTTATGTGTATAATCTGACATTTCTCCTTTGCACCTGTACTCCCTCAATACCTCTAAAATAACAGCAATAAACATAAACCTGCCAGGAGTGGGCAGAGATTTCGAGCTGCCCAGACCTTGCAGGGATGAGCTGTAGGTTGATTTGCCTCCTTGGCTATTTTGCCCTGTGTGTTAAAGAGTTTCCCTTGGAAGCAGTTTGGAAACACATCCTTTGCTTTCTTTTAGGACACAATCTGTCCAAATGGCATCAGTTTATCTCTCTTTCTCTTAGGAAAGAGAGATACAATTAGATATCCACAGCTACAGCCTGACAAATATGGTTCAGAAACTGGGGTCTCTTGGACCCTCCCTGGGTAACAAATGGGTTATTATTCAATAATCTTATTCAATAATCCCATTTATTGCCATTTTTTTCCTTTCCATTTATTTGATGAGAATGTCTTGATGTTTTGGAAGCTGTTGATGGCCAGTTCTCCCATATTGCAAAGGTTATTTTTGCTCCCAGGTTTCATTCTTATCCTTTTCCTTTGTGAGCTGCTGATTCAAAACCTCCCTCTTTGTGATTGCTGCAAAATCACAGAATAATAGAATATTCTGAGCTAGAAGGGACCCATAAGGATCATTGAGTCCAATCCCTGGCCCTGCACAGGATGATCCCTAAGGTTTCTTCCAATCCAAACCAGTCAGAGATTCTATGATATTCACTGTTTCTTACAACAAATTAAGGGAAAAAAAGTTAGAAGTTTCTGTACCTGTATAAATCTAATGTTTGATTGACTTGATCCAGTTATTCCTTTTTTCCCTGCAGATAACTGATTCACAATATTATGATTTTTTTTCATTATAACCGTGGAAAAGAAAAAAAAAATGAGGTGCCTAAAACCAAACTTGACAGATCTGGGAGTAGATATTCTTTCCTACATCTCAGCTGCAAAAATTCCAGCTGAGTGTGATTATAAAGATAAATTGGTCAAACACAGAAATTCACAACTGATTTTTAACAAATAAAGGGAATGGAAACCAATAAATAACCTGCCAATTCCTGCCTTTCACCAAGATTCTGTATGAACACAAGGAATTGTTGCCTGGGAGGGTGGGCAGGCCCTGGCACAGGTTGCCCAGAGAAGCTGTGGCTGCCCCTGGATCCCTGGAAGTGTCCAAGGCCAGGCTGGACGGGGCTTGGAGCAACCTGGGCTGGTGGAAGGTGTCCCTGCCCATGGCAGGGGATGGAATCAGATGATCCTTAAACTCCCTTCCAACCCAAACCATCCTGGGATTCTGTGATGCATTTTCTCAGCCTGATGGTACCCAATGTACCAGAGCAGAGTGGGGATATGACGAGGTTGGAAATACTGGATATTTTACTGCAAATTCTGCTGCTCTGTTTACACTGGAAAGAAATTTCTTGTGTCTATTTATCAGGTTCTGTGCAGAAATATCCTGGTATTACATTAATGCCTGCAAAGCCTTCAGAATGTGTCTTCCAGAATGCTGACAATCAAATAAGATGCATGGACTGCTAATGGCTACCAGGATATACAAGGTAAAGTCTATCCCTGAGGGTACTAATCTATTGTTTTATCAAAGATGGATTACAAAGCAGGAGAGAATATATTTTCTCATAACCTTAAGCACTCTTTGAACCACTCAGAAACTTTCAGGTTCCTGTCTTTTCCATTAGGAGTTTTTTCTGGGTTGCTTTTGTTCACCTGCTCCCTTATTCTCTGTGAGAATCACAGAATCATTAAGGGTGGAAAAGACCTCCAAGATCACCAAGTCCAACCTTCAACAGTGCCCTGGTTCAGTGTGTGGCTCTTTACAAGGTTCTTGTAAGGCTGGTTGGCATTTTCTGTGGTGGAAAGACTCTGTGCTGCATTCAGAGGCTGAAAAGGAGAGGGAAACATTATCCCTGAGCTCCAGGAATATTGGCTAAGCTCAAACAGGATATTGCAGCACACTTACACACTCTCACTAGCACTTTAATCACGTCAGGGAAAATATCAGAAAGTTTTTACAATGGTTCCTCAGCCTCCCTTTCCTTTCCCTGTTTCACAACCCCCTTTTTTTTCCAGATTTTTCTGTACAGTAGAGCTGGGATGTTACTCCACAAGTGGCTCTTTAGCATAAAAATCATTGCCTTTTTTTTTGCTCTCTCATTTTCTGTCCACCTCTTGCCCTGTCTCTTTCTCTAATTCACCAAAATGATATTAAAACAGTGATGTGAAGTTGTTTTTCAACTCCAGCACATCCAGTGTGAGGTGGTAATGGTGATTGATTTCTATCTTACATTCAGACATGGGATTTACTGCACAACAATTTTTTGATTACCAGAAAGGTTTTATGATAGAACACGAAGTATCACAACACTGACCATGAGGAAAGTGAGATTATGCTGCAGAAGAGTGTGAAATGTCACAGCTCAGAGCAAGGATTTGTCAGCTCCTGTGTTTTAGGAACTCAGTTCCAGACTCATCTGGGATTCAGAAGTCCCTGAAGTTCCCTTTGCAATGGGAACGAGCCCATTTTCCTGAGCTCATGGCTTTGTTGGTCACAGCCAGGACGGAAGGCACAGATGTGCCTTCGAGAAAAAGGAATCATTTATGTCTCAGTTTGATTACTAGTTACTGAATTTTGTTTGGTTCTTTTTATTATTTCTTGGGGGGGGGGGTGTATTTTTTTTAAGGAAATAGAACAGAAGCATCTAAAAATAATTAAAGCAGGTCCCAAGATTTTGGTTTTCAGTGAGTGCAGTCACTCTACAGAGTGATCTCATTATGGGGGAGACTTTGGGAAGAAGAAAATCAAGGTCATTAAAATTCTGATAACGTGCTACTTTATGGGTGGCCGTGTTATTCCACTGTTGCTTCGAGATGTTTTTGGGTAAATGCTCCATTTAACAGTCTATTTTTAATGTAAAGAAAGGGAAGGAGTCAGCGCCCAACAGTCATTACGGTTTTTTATATTACATTTCTATTTGTAAAATATGCTGAATCTGAACAAATAAAAAGATGATACTTAAGTAAGGTTTTGCTCTATTTAAGCCAAGCTTATAAGCTCTAACAGAGTCTGAATTTTTATGCTACAGTTTTGCAGTGGTGCCATTTGGGCTGTTAAAGTAATTTCCACATTTTCATTACCAAGACTGTTATCTCAAATTGCCAGCTCAACCAAAAAAAACCTTCCCAAAAACACCCACAGTTTTGGGCAGCGACAGTTTTTCTAATTTCACCCAGAGCAATACTGTTATTTGCTAAGATAAAATCAAAATTAAGCATTCAGAAGATATAAACCCCAAAGTTTAGTCATTTCTGAATTTTATGCCTCTGTTACTGAATGTTGTCTGGTGCCTTTTGTTTCTGTAGAGCAAATATCCACGGGGCTTTTATGGATTCAGGAAGTCACAGCAACCCTTAAATTAAAGGTTTGGATGGAAAATGTGCAATATTATGAGAGCAAGGTGGGAGGCAGAGCTTTGGTGTTTATTGTTGTGGTGCTCTGCTGCCACTTTTAGAGTTCATCTGGACTTTGGGGCACATTCATGGCCTTTTGGTCCTTGGGGTTATGGAGAATATGCTTTTTATCATGAGCTTCCACAATATGTCAGGAACTACATGATATCCTAGGACTTTTGTATTTTTCACAGGTTTCATCCAAAATTTGAAGAAAATTGGAGAAAGGTGAACCATATGGTGAACGAGTTCACCCTTTTAAAAATAGTTTGGTTATAATAATAGTGGTGAATTAAAGTAAGAAACCCATAAGATTCCAGCTGACTCCCAGACAGTGGGTTTAGACCAGACCTAATGCTTTCCTTGGAGAAAATGAACATCTTAAATCCATCTCAAATTATGCCTGCATCATATAGTTATAATTTCTTTTTTTTTTACTGTGTTTTCATTTCTTTCAAGGACCTGCTCTGCAGGATCTAATTTAAGGGAGTTGTAATAAAAAATACCACTTAATTCATTGCAGTGTCCAGATGCATCTGTTTGTATTAACAGTCCTCAGAAAGACAGAAGGAATATGAGGAGGTGATAATCCATCTTTATTACAAACACCTCCAGCAAGTGCCTGGAAGGATGCCAATATCTGGCAAACTGCAGTGGTGCTTAAAGTGCATTTAGTGCTCTTTTATTCCCAGCTGATAAAGGCTGGAAAGAAATTCAGGGAGTATCTTTCAGTCTTTGGGTGAATCTCTGAGCTACCACAACAATAACCACAAAGAATTCTTTTAAACTGGAATAGCAAGTGGTTGTAAAATTCCAACACTTCCTTTAAATGTTGACCTCAGTGGGGAACCAAGAGGAAAAGGTGCAGATTTCCTTATAGTTCTGCTTCTAGTCTAAACCCAAATAGCTCCATATATCCACTACTAGGGGCCCTGGAATCCCATTCCCAGATTCCCAACCCCATGTTACCATGGAAGAGAAGAGAACTTCCAAAGGAGTTGTGGCCAAAGGGAGACCAGGCCGTGCTCCCCATCATACATATCTGATTTTCTTGCTGGGTTTTAGGTAGGTTTGGAGGCAGCCAGGCAGTCCAGGACATTCCAAAATCCAAGTCTAGAATAATTCTCTCTCTAAAATGAAAATTAAATCTGAGGACGAGTCAGGTTGTTCCTTCTTCATTGAAAAAAAAACCAACCACAATTCCTTTACACAGCTTTTTATTGTGGTTATTTTTTCCTGTGTTTATGCAAGAGGAATGTGGTAAATCCAATTATCACTTTAAAAGAAGGCTAAAAAAATAAAAATTAAAAATTACAGGGAAGAAGTCTTGGTTTTCCTTTTCCTGCCAGAGAATGAAAAGTTTGTTTGTTTGTTTGTTTGTTTGTTTGTTTGTTTCTGTCTTGAGGTCATTTCTGTCATTTTTACTGAAATTTATTTACAGAAACATGAACTATCCTGCAAAGAATGAAAGGCTGGTACTGTCAGTTCAGTCCTGAATTATAAGCACAATGTTCAAGGTACAAGCTTCTACATTTGGCTTAAATGGAGCAAAGCCTTAACTTAAGTATCACCTTTTTATTTATTCGGATTTAGTATATTTTATTAACAAAAATACAAGATAAAAGAAGGTAATGACTGTTGTACCTGCAGGAATCTATTTTTAAATAAATATCCACATACTTTTAAACACACTTTTTTAAGTTCATTATCCTTTCAGTACCTTCTAAATAACTTAAACTATTATGGCAGATTATGTAACCAGAGCTTTAAGTTTCCTTCACTGAAGTTAAAGTCAAGGAATAAGCTTAAGCTTAAGGGACAGGAATACTGGTGCTTTGGGGTTAAAGACAGAAGCAGACAGTAAAAGTTTTATGAAGGAAATCAGAGCTGAGACATTTGCTCACCATTATTGGGTTTGAAGGTCTTGGGGAAAGTCTGGTGAGATCCAGGCTTCCTTGGGTTTTATTCCCTGTGACAGAACAAAATTATTTATGATTTCATTTCTTTCAGCTCCACAGGAGTCTGGAATAGATCTGGGACTTCTGGAGGAGTCAGGGCAGGACACACCAGTGTGCTGGTGTCGTTGGAACTTTCTGCTGGAGGCTACACTGCACCTTTCTCCATCACACCCAGGCTGGAAATCCCATTGCTCACGGTGTTTGATTTCCTTCCTCTCTGGTGTTTCAAACGTTACTCACATTTGTGTGTTCTCACAACAATTTCGGCTTGAACTGACTGGCACCAACAAACTCCCGGCCTGGGCGATGCTGCAGCATCTCCACACTCTGAACACCCTCAGCATTGTGCCCTGACTGCTCTGACAGCTCTTCAGGCAGACACCAGGAAGAGAAACTGGTATTTCCCAAGCTTTCTCCTGCCTTGGTGCCCTCAACCAGCTCAATGAGGAGGAAAAAGCAACAAAAGCCACCTCGAGATGCTGTCAGTGCTGCCCAAGTGGAGCTTCTCTCCCCCCCCCAGCTGCTGTGCAGCGCTTTTAGCCCTCAATCCCCAATCCCAGAGGTCCCAGCAGGGTCAGAGGGGCTCAGCTTTGGCCAGGGTTGGATCCTCTTGGAGCTGCTGGATCTGGCTCTGCCCTGGGGCAGCTCAAAGTCCCCCCTCACTGCTCCCAACACTTTGCTGTGTGAGCCCAACACAACCCAGCATCTCAACACCACGGGGGGCAGAGATTTGAGGTCCTTTTTTTTTTGTCAGACAACAGTGCTGTGGGAGGACGAAGATGAAAATTTGGAAGTGAGAGCAAAAGCTGCCATGATATCAATGTCACCCAAGAGGTCTGAGTTGTAACATGACCTTAAAGTAACATTTCCATGAACAACTCCAATTTTACTGGATTTTTTCTGCATGTTGACCGAAGAAACCTTTTCCAGGTTGCTGTAGTCCATTTAAATTCTCAAGGATGTTGTTTTACCAGTGACTGATCAGGTAATTCCTGTGAAATTTGAGCCTTTAAAATAGATGTCCACACAAGCCAAGGAGAGAGGTCACTGCTGGGCAGAGGGAAACCTGCCAGGAACACAGAACAGCATTAATGCAGAATTATATCAAGTACTGAAAGCCAAAACAAGTAGAATGAACCAGCAAGATCAGTAGGAGCAAGAATGTCAATCGTGTGTTTAAGAGTCAGACAATAACAATTTCATATTTCAGCATCTTATTAACAGAGACTGTGGAAGGAACACAGCTAACGGCAATTTTTGCAAACATTTCAGTTTATTGTCACATAATTACTATAATGTCATTTGAAATGTTGCATTTTAGCAAATGAAGTTATCAGTGAATCATGATATACCTGCTCTGAAATCATCTCAGATGGATACAAAAGAATGACTGATATGCTATTGCTTCTGTAGCTCAATTAGGAAAACATTCTGATAAGAAAAATGGGGCCTAGTATTTAATTGAGGTAATTCAATCGCATTTCATTCCTCTTATGTTTTTATTTTAAACATAGTTCTGGGTTTGCCCCTTTGGGGATGGGGAAAAAAAATGTCATTTCTAGTTTAATTTGCTTTTAGCACCATAATATTCAATATTGACAACAGCTCTAAGCCTTAAAGCCATTATTGCACATTTGCCACTCTGGGGGAGATGATAGCTGAGCATTAAACAGAGCACTTTTCAAAGTTCTGATGGCAGGAAAAAGCTAATGCAGATTTAGTAGGAAAAGTCTCCTAGGTATTAGATTCTGCTGTGATACAACTTTGCCTTTAATTAATCAATCAGTCATTCTATTTAATAAAAACACGTGTTTAATTCTGAAGAAAAACATAAACATTCACAGAGGGCATTTATAACATTTCTGTGTCACAGAACCTTAAGCCTTTTAAGAATAAAAATCAATTTTTATTAGAGTTTCCTTCTTTTGATGTCTCCCTGTAGGGGAAAAAAAAAAAAAAAAAAGCTCAGGAAACCTTTTTGTTGAGCCCTGAATTCAGGCAATATTTTATATAATTGTATAAAAATGCGCAGAGTGAAGCAGTGATCTAACAAAACACAAACCACAAAATACTACAGAAAGACTTCAGAAAAGGCTATGGACACCACACACGCTCCTTGAAACCACAGGAACATTTGGGAACTTAAACTGATGGTCATGAAGTCCTGCTCTCAGGTGGGGATTCTTTGCTGTCAACAAATAACAGTGTGTTTTCACATGGTTGCCACCGGGTTATTTCTTTATCCACTCACCTGTCTATTTATTTCTTTATTTTCTCTGGGGGTGGGGGTTTTTTGACCTTGATTTCAGTCTGTGTGTGACAGGCTGGACACCCTGTTCCTGCTTTCCTTTGACTCCTTAAATGTCATCCCTGCAGATCCCTCCCAGTATTTTGAGGTCTCTTTAAGGACCCCTGTTGGGTTTTTAGTCTCTTTAGACCAAAGGGTTGCTTCCCAACTCCTACTTTGTATTTAATGACAACATTTTGATTACAGCATAATAGCACTGGCATTTTTTTGGCTGGATTTGTGTGTGTGCACGTCCCATTCTGCTCTAAATAGTGAATTACTGGGAAGTTTTTATGTAGAAGAAAATAGGAAATTTAATCTGAATTTGTTTCTAAATATCATTTAATCATTGAGGATTGGCCTTAATTTGAATAAGTAAAGTGCCTGCAGAAATATTTAATGACATTTAAACAATATACTCTGATATCACACTTTGAATTCAATTTATATTCATATTTATATTTAATTTATTATCAGAATAAGTATAAAATATGTCCATACCTTTTAAAATGAGTCATCACACCAGTGTCGTGTTTGGAAACCTTTGTGTAGCAAATAAATGTGCCTGGCACTGAATATCCACCTCAGCCACAGTCATTTGTTCCCTTTGAAACTGTTCTTTTTTTATTCCAAAAGAATGAAGAAAAATAAAATTATTACTACCAGAATCCACTGATTGATCCATAGACTCAAAAATGCTGCCTGAATTTTGATTCAAGGCTTTTTCAACTATAATAAATAGCAGCATAAGACTGAAAATAGAAGAAAAGAAGAAACTAGATGAGTGATATATTTGTTACTGGTTTTATTCAGGTGCTGAATGCAGACACTTTTCTTGCTTATTCATTAATCACGATTAATTAAAAAAGAAAAAAAAAAAAAAAAGCAGGAAACAGGAGTGTCCAGATGTTTATAAGCTCTCCAAGGTATTTTTAAACCCAATTTTATGTGCATGTTGGATACGGTTTCGATGCAAAGCACCTGATCCTGTTCTAGCGGCCCAGCTGTTCGTCAGAGCGCTCACCTGGCTGGGACTGTGTCCATGGCCAGGCCAGGAATCACTGGAGCCATTTTATTGCTGGGTCATTTCAGGGAAGCAGAGAGATAATTCATCCTCGTCACCCGAGCTGGGATTAATGGCTGATGAATTGCAGGAATGTGAAATCCTTGCCCTTGCCGATGGATCAGAATATAACGGCGAAACGAGTTTAGTACTCACCGTGAGAAAACTTCTACAAAGCTCTGGAGCAAAAGCTGCAGGAAGTGTGTCTGGGGTCGTGCATCCAGGCCAGAGAGTTCCTGAGCTTCCAACCTTCTGGATATGAACACAGAATTCCAGAATGTGCTGAGCTGGAAGGGACCCACGAGGATTATCGAGTTCAGCTCCTGGCCCTGCACAGGACCCTCCCCGGGAATCACACCCTGTGCCTGAGGGTATCCAGGGAAGAAGGGTCAAACATGGAAATGGTGGAAGTGTGGTAAGATCATTCATCCTCCAAGCTCTGCACTTGGAGAGCCCTGGGTTGGCTTATCTTAGCTTGAAGTCAGGTTGTCTAAATAATGCCCCAAGTTAGGATGTATTTAAAGGCCTGTATGAATCACTGTGGGTTTGTTTCTGCCTGAAGTACAAGGTCAGTAATTCAATCAACCCTCATTTCACTTCTAGAAGATGATTTTAAACTCAGGACCTTCCATACTTTACTGCCTGGTTAATGGTTGGACTCAATGATCTCCTTTTCATCCTTAATGATCCTGTGACAAGCCAGCAACCACAGAAAGAAAATAGTCTTTACATTCTCTTTTACTTTCCCTCCAGACAGGGTGGGAAATCCACCCCCCGTTATTTTCCATTAACAGGAATTAAAAAGAGCTGTGTTTTGAATATTTGAAGTTTTCCACTCCCACGTTTCGTTTGTGCCACTCAGCACAGATGGACAGCAGACCCTGCAAGGAAAATTCCCAGGAAAATCATCATTGCATTGGGACACCTCCAAGTGCTTCAACAAGAAGGTCAAACCCGGGCCGTGGTGACACTTCCCAGCCCTGTCTGAGAGGGCAGAGCTTGCCCATGGCTGTGGAGGATTAGTTTTAACCTGTCTCCAGACCAAGAATGTGCTGGTCATGATTTCCTGATTAAAACAGGAAAACTGAGAGCAAAAATCCACTTTCCAGGGGTTCTGGCCATTGCTCTCAGTGAGGTGTGACAGTGGGATAGACATCAACTGCAGGGGAGTTGGGCTGTTTATATGGACACCAACAAACTATTTTTTGTCTTTTCTCTTTTTTTTTAATTAGGCAGACTGCTAATTAGAAGCAGTCATGGGTAAGAGTCGCACCCTGGCTGGTAATGGAATCCATCAATTAGAATTAAAACTAAGCCATTTGTTTTCAGCTACCCTGTCTTCAAATTCTTTTTAACAATCACTAATCTCCTACTTATGTCATGTAATGCACGTGTGGATCATCCATTTATTAAGGAAATTAACATTTCAAACAGTGGGGAAAGCCTGGCACGAGGAAATAAAACATTTGGAGAGGCTTTAAAACCAAAAAGTCAGTGAAGGGTCAGCCCACCAGTCTGAAGGCATCCAAACTCCCACTGGCTCCTGTGGGGGTTTTCAGAAAGGCAGGAATATTGTCCCAGGAGATGAGGATGTGGAAGAAAGCAGGTGTGTTTTATCAATGAACCAATTCATAGAATCACACCATAATTTTGGGTTGGAAGGGACATTAAAGATTATCCAGTTCCAGCCTCCCTGAGTTGTTCCACTATTCGTTGTTGTTCTCCAGCAAAGGTTTCCATGTGCAGGGATTTTTAGAAGTGAATCTCAGAATTATCCTTCCTTGCAATAAAAAAAAGCTGTTAGCAAGGCTTAGAACCACAAAAACCTGCCAGTGGTTCAGTTGGGTTGGATTTGAACTAGGAATAACAGAAAAGCCTTGAAAAAGGAGCTTGAGCTATGGCTCACAAATTATAAAGATCATGTGTGGCATAAAAGGAAAATTTCAGACTGTCACTGTCACTTACTGAGTGCCACATATTTTGCACAAAGAATAGAACATCTACAAATATTCTGTGTAGCTCATTATAGTTTTTCTGTTGTAAAGACAGTGGGAGAGAGAGATCATATCATGTTCTTTTGTTGCAAAACTGTAAGTCACTCCTTCCACTGTAATTTTTTCTTAATTGTTACTGGACAGGAGACTCCCAGTGCTGATGATCAACTTCATTAAAAATGTCTTTTAGAGTAGGCAGGAGGCTTTTTTTGGGTTTTGTGCTTTGTTACTGCAAGATATAAATGTGCCTACATTCACAGTCATGCCAGGCAATCATTATATATATATATATATATATATATATTGTTCATATGCCTTTGAGGTCTAAGGAAAAGATTTCTGGCAACTTCCATGAGCTTTTTCAAGTTTTACAGGGATGGAAGATGTGGATGCTGACATGTAGTCTATTTTTTTTTATAACTATTGATACTGTCCACTGAATTACTATAGTTTCTTCAGTGCAAACAGTGGGTTTGCTCCTCTGCTTTCAAATGGTTGAAATGCTTGAATAGGGGAGTGGAAAACCAGATTTTATATTTATATGGATAGGAAACAAAGATAAGGCCACCAGAATCCTGCCATCCTACTACTCAAACATATATATTTGTATATTTTTACCATTTACAAGGAATAAGAGAATAAAATAAAATTCCGAGTTACTGCCAATATTCAAAAGTCAAGCACATAAAAATTTGCTTCATTTGATATAATGTTGTCATTTCATTCTTGATTTAGAAAATCCACTGTTCAGAAGTGGCACTTTTCCGTGACAACAAGTACAGACGAAGTGCTAAATGAGACTTGAAATACTTTGACAGCGTGTTATGAGGTCTTTTCTGTCATTCAACCAAGGGAAAACAACCATTAAAGCAAATTTTACCCTTTTGACCAAAATATATTAAGACAAAACACATTATTCTCACTCAGCCTGTGGAATGAACACATCCACCAGCAGCACATTAGTTTTCTACCCAGTAGCATTTGCATTTATTTAGTAAATGTTTCCTTCGATTGGGAATTCACTGTGCACAAATGCACAACAGAAAATGGTTTGTACTCTTAAATACATCATATGGACCAAACTTGAGGTGGAGTCTCCTCTTTGCTTCCTGATCATTGCAGGTTCTGCCTGTTCCCTGCAGTTTCTTTCTGCTCCTGATTAAAGATGGAGAATTCCTGCTTATGAGATCACATTTATTTCTGGCCATTTGACCCAAATAATTCTCACCACATTTCCAGTCTAAGTCATCAGACCAGTGAAAACAGAGTCCACAATGAGTAGGGAACTTATCTCCCTGATGTCTCATCTGTATCTCTCTCATTCTAGATCACTTTTTGTTCTGGCTCTGTGCATATAGGAAAGAGAATTCTCCTTCCTCCAGCAAACGTAGCTGAGGACTCTAAAAAATCATTTCAGCCATTTCCTTAAATTTCCCACTTTTTCCAGCCATTACTCTGCAGTTTCCAGCCCTCTGACCATTCTTGTCCTCAGCTGTATTATCCCAGGATATTCTGCAGTTGTTCAGCTGTGGATTAATGCTGCCTGAGTGGAGAAATGCACTTGGAATTCATCTTTATATTTCCTGTGTGATGTTTGCCTTTCCACTGCCATGACATTATTGCCTCCTGCTCTGATTGTGAGTGATTCATTTCAGCTTTCACTGACAATAAACCCACAGAGCCACTAGGAAGACTTTAGGAAAGGAAGGCCAAAGAAACCCAAATAAATCTGTCCCATGTCCTCATTTTTTATTTTATGCAATTTTGGAGCAAGGGCACATTGTAATGCAGTCATACAAATATTCCCATTACCCAAAGATCCCTTCCTAAAGAACTGGTTCCACTCAGCTGCTCCAAGTGTGCACTCATGACATCAATTATTTTTAAGTATCTTAAGGATCCAAGTCCAACCTTCTGGTTTTTATCAAAAGCTGTTGATATTCAAGAAGCTTCCAAGAACTTTGCTGTAGCCTCTGAGAGTAATTCTTCTATTCATATCAATATGAATTTCCCACCACTCATGGATGGTGTGAAAGTTTCTGTAGTTTCAAAAAGGAACAATTCTCCTCTCAAAAATACTGTTTCCGTTTATGCAAGAAGAAAAATATTCTGGCTATTTTGCTAGAAACCTCCATAGCTAATAGTTACATGTGTCCAAATTCTGAGGAGTGAAGAATCTCTCTGTCTCTGGGGCCTGTTGCTGTTAGAACAGCAAACACCTCAGTGTTATTATGTACTGATTTCCTAATAACTGTCTGTTAACCACTGGCAGCACAAAACTAGAAAATTATCATTAATGACTGAAAGTGCTAAGAATACATTAATAAATTAGTCCTATTTGACTTTTGAAAGCTGTATTTACTCCTAGGAGATCAAACAGGCAAAGAAATGTTGAAGTGGAACACAAGTGCCAGTTCTATTTAATCCTAGATTGGCTACATGGTTACTGTGAGAGTCAATCATTTTTCATATTTAACACTTGATTCCACCCCTGTCACTGGCATTTGGTCGTGGTGGGTCAGGCTTTAGATGTGTGTTTAGTTGGTGTTTTTAAACACTGAACTTAAATGGCAGAAAACCTCTCAAAGTAAGACCCACCACGAATTGCAGGTTTCGCGGGTGTTGTGGGCTTGTCTGTAACTTCAGAGGTTTGGTTTAACTTGAGAAACGTGGCTGAATTTTCTTTGCTCCATTTTTCCTTGTGATTCAAGCCTAAAGAGAGCTGAGGCTCAGGGATTCATGGCTGCTCTGCTCCTGCTTTTTCACCCAGCTGAATGAACAGTGAGGTCACCCACTCTGGTTCATCCCACGGGGGTTTTGACTCCAGTTGTGCTGGCAGAACCAGTGCTGTCTCTGCAGCCCCCTTGCCAGGCCATGTGTGGTTCAGTGATGGTGAAGGGCTGGGAAGAGCTTTACTCCACTTCCATACTTGCTGATAGGACTCCAAGCGTGTTCCCAGATTCCTCCCACGCTGGATGGGAATGACATTGTTTCTGACCCAGATGAGGTTTTTTTTTCCCCACAGTCCAAGTTGGCTTTGCAAAATTACAGAGCTCTCCTGGGTAAATATTCACACCAGAGTGTTTGACAAGGCACCGTGCAGGAAACCAGACACTCAAAGACATGATAAAAAACGTGCATTGATTTAAGTTGCAATTGTCTGGAATAGAAATGTCACAGTACAATAGTCCCAATTTAAGGTACTTTTACATGTGCAGCACAGAGAGAACACTCCAGGCTCTGACAGGTAGAACAATCTCTTGCCATCCCCAGGGGTCCATGACTCACTGCTCAGAGCCAGATCCTCTGTATCAATTGCTGGGCTGCTTTAAAGTGAGCAGTGAATTGAGAGGGTGCTCTGTTAACTGAAATCCCACTGCTTTCCCTTCGTGCCTCATCCTTGCCAGGGCAAAAATATCTGACCTGGCAGAGAAGGAAACGTGCAGTTGAACTGCTGAGCTTTGTGCTCCCACAGAACCAGGGGTGTCACCCACTGAGACCTGCATGGGGGGGGGGAAATGCTTTTTCTGCAAAACAATTGCTTTGGAGGTCCTCAAGTTTCCCAAAGTGTCATTCCTGATAAATATGGATGCTGTGACAGCCTTCCCTTCTGGGAAGGCAGGAGCAGGAGCCAGCAACTCCCTGTTTTACATAAACCAGACCCCAGCTGACAGTAGGTGCTTCACCCATGTAGATGCTCTTGTGTTGTGATTTCAGGTGAAGGTTTGAATGCATTTGTGGAGCATTTCCTGCTGTGCAACCACCCAGAGAAAACCAAGGGTGGAACTGAGACTCTCATTTCTTGTTTCCATGGTCCAAAGAATGCATAAAAGAACAGCTTGTGTATGTGATTAATAATTCATCATTAATTTAAATGAGCCAAAGGGCAAACCAGGATCACTGTGATCCCTCCCAGTTTCTTGTTTTCTCTGCTCCTCCACTGATTTTCCTCATTTGCTCCCAAGGTAGTGCTGGATGAGGAACCACATTTTTCCATCTCACAGTAAATGTCAGAGGGATTCTGTGGGAAGAGCAAATAGGTCAGATCCCTGACAGTTTGATTACTGATCGATACAGTGAGAGTTTGAAGGAATTTAATGGCTGTTTTGTATTATTTTGTATGCACATGTTCAGTATGACTTTTAAACCCTTGGTTCCTTCCACCTGTAAGCTGTTAAAGTCACCAATGCTTTAATCTTGATTTTACCACAATGAAAAATAATTTGGATGAATGGTGTCACCACTGGTGCCATCATCACACATAAGACATTTGATGTGAATAAATTTTCTAGAGGGATTTTGTATTTGAAAGAAGATCATAACCCATAATCTGAGACAACTTCCAATACAATTGATGGGAAGGGGCAAAGCTTTGTTGGCTCTAGGAAATTAATTTATCAAAAGATGATATGGGTGAGATGGGAATAATCTTTCATTTCCTGGACTCCTTTTCTTGCATTTTTGATTTGTAACAGGGACAGAAATATTCAGAAAATACAAAATATTATTCAACATCACATCTGAAATTTATTAAAGCAAAAAAAAATCAAACTAGGTGTGATGTTTAATTCGATGAGTGAAGTTACAATTTTATTTTATAATACCAAAACTTGGTATTCTGGGCTTCCTGATGATTGATTTTCTTCATCTCTAATTTCTGGTTTCCATTCAGAAGGAATACATTTTGTGTATTGTGTAGGTCTTGATCCACCCCCATCTCTTACAAGCTGGAAAAAGCCATCTCTGCTTGAAAAGCTCATCCTGACATCCCACCTGAACCTCTCTCTGTACCTCTGGCACAGCCTGGTCCACCTTCTCCACACCCTGCCTGCAGCCAGGGAGTTGCTGTGGGTGCCCCTGGTGCCCCCTCTGCACCAGGGCCCCTCCTGTGACTCCTCCCGGCCCTGAACCCCCCGAGGGCATCACCCACCTTGTCCCAGTGTGGCAATGCCTTTCCTGTGCTGGGAGGGGCTGGCACTGGGGGCAGTGTCTGGAGGTGTCCTGGCAGTGCTGAGCACAGGGGGTGACACTCCCCTGATGTCCCCTGGTCTCCAGTCCCTGCCCTGTTCCTGCTGCTCACCTGGCTCATGTTCAGCTTGACCCACGAGGCTCCCATTGTTCATTCCTTGGCATCCCTGCCTGTCTTTCCTGAGGAGCTGGTCCATCCCAGCACCCCAATTCCCTGAGCACACCTGAGGTAGAGGTGTCTTTGCCCTATTTGTTTGTTCATTCCTCCTTCTTCTCATCTCCTTGTGCTCTTTGTTCCTGACCCTGCTCACTGTTACTGAGCTGCAGGCTGCAGTCTCCCACAACCCCTTCATTCCCAGTGATCCAAGAGCATCCTCCACCAGGAAATTAGACTGACCAAGACTCTGATTTCTGGGGTGGTTGCTCCCATCAGTGCTGGGACCATTCCCCATTCGGTATCACACCGACATGGATGTCCTGTCACTGCCATGGAATGTCCTATCACTGATGCGGAATGTCTCGTCACTGATGTGATCCCACAGTGCCTCCAGCAGTTTGCAGCTGCCTTTGGTGTGTCCTTTTGTACAACCTGCCCTCAGCCAGCAGCTCCTGGGAGCTGTGCTCACGAGGGGGCTCTTCTTTCCTTCCCTCTCCCTCTCTCTTATAAAGGACTCCTGTTATCCCTTAACCAGGAGTCCTGCTTTCCCAGCAGTAGCCTGGCTCTGAGGATTTCTGAGCATGGGAGGGTGCTGGGTTGTTCAGCCTGGTGAAGAGGAGGACCAGGGGAACCTTCTCACTCTCTACAACTCCCTGCCAGGAGTGTGTGGCCAGGTGGGCTCAGGCTCTTCTGCCAGGTAACAATAGGGCAAGAGGGAACAGCCTCAAGTTGTGCCAGGGGAGGTTCGGGTTGGATATTTAAAAAAAAAATTCCTCACTGAAAAAGTGATTAAAGTTTGGCAGAGGCTGCCCAGGCAGTGGTGGAGGCAGCACCCCTGGAGGTGTTCAAACAACCTGTGGATGTGGCACCTGGTGCTCTGCTCTGCTGGCCACGCTGGGAGTCAGTCGAAGGTTGGGCTTGATGATCTTGGAGGTCTTTCCCAGCCCTGGTGATTCTGTGGTGCCAGGAGAAGTTCCCAGAAGACTGAGAGGCAGAAATGAGAATTGCTCCAAATGCCAGCTTGATCAGCACCTGCCTCAGCCCCTGCCTGGAGCCCTCACTGCATTGTTCCAGGTCACTGTTATCCCTGAGGGCAGTTAAATGGGAAGCTGGGCACAGGCATCTACAGCTCCCAGGTAAGAATTCCAGCCCTGGCAGGTCTCTTCTCACAGGTACAAATTCCCTGAAGGACTCCCGAGCAGGGGTCACACAGCCTGGGAATTTGTCACTGCCACCCAGTCCAGCCACGCTCACAGCAAGTGAGGATCACATAATTACCATCATTATTAATGACTTTCACCTCAGCAGATAGGGAGCAACACTACGAGCCAGCATTAAAGCTGCCAGGATTGGAAATTCAAAGTACCAGAGAAGTGACCAGCTAAACCCAAGAGAAAACATAACACAGGTCAGAGCTGATGGTGCTGCTGGAAAGGGAATAAAACCACATCCTTCAAATCTGCTATTAAGTAAGAAAAAACCCACATGCTGCTGTAGTCTGTGTAAAGGGGAAAATGAGAGACATAAATGCTGAATAAACAGCAGGTGTGGAAAGTAAATTTCTGCAAGATGAAAACAGGGAGAGAAGAAAAACAGGAACAATTTCATTAGAAATTCATCTGGTTTTAAATAATTACTGTGGGGTTGGACAAGCCTTGGGGCAACCTGGGATGGTGGAAGGTGTCCCTGCCCATGGCAGGAGTGGCACTGGATGAGCTTTAAAGTTCCTTCCAACCCAAACCATCCTGGGATTCTATGAAATTAAGGAAAACTTATGTTCTCTGCTGGTATCTAATGCACCAGTGCAGTGGCCTCCTGCAGCAGATCTTGGGATGCAGAAGAAAAGGAGTAGGTGACAATACAGGACGAACTCCCAAGTCTACTTACAGATTTCAGGTTAAATTTCCTTTCAGTGCTTTTGTGATAACAAGAAAAAATGCAGCAATGCTTTGTTTCTAGATAATTAAGGAAGATATAAGTGGATACATATGTATAAACTCGGTCTAGTGAAATAACAGTGTATTAGAAGTAAAAAAAAATGCTTCAAAATATGCAAGTTTTGTCTCTTGCATTGGACCCTCTTGACAGGGCACTGGACAGAAGGTTTGGTCAGAGCTGAGGGGTCATTTCTGCTGAAGAACCTCTGAGGAGGTTCTTGGACACTAAGAAATGTCCAAAGAGGAGTCCCAGAAGGGCTGGAATTGTAATTCACGGATCTAAACCCGGTGTCTAATTAGTCTCCAACAGAACAGAAGCTACTCAGGACCACAGAGGTGGCAAAGGTTGAGTGATACAAATTTTCCTGCTGAAAGGAATGAATCCATCAGCGAAAACCTCCACAGTGTGACCAAAAATGTGGCAAAGGAGGGCCAGCTGATGAGGTGGTTGTTGAAAACAGCTCTGCCTGGTAGGTGCTGGCAGGTTCTACACCAGTATTAGCACTCACTGAAGTGCTCTTGAAATCATATTATGAATAATTATATGAAAATAGCAGCTTTAGTGGGACTTCAGAAAGCAAGTATTATGTTAAAAATGAGGAAGAGAAGGAGAGAACAAGAGAGAAGGTATCATTGTACCACTGTGTGAAAGCACAGGGGCATAAAAGAAGCAAAAATAATGAATAGAGAACAGGAGCGAATATGATTTCAAGAATAAAGTTTAATCTCCTTCATTCTGCAAATGGATGCATTAAATAAACTGAGATTTTTCTGCTTGGGAAGGTTATAAAGGAGACTGTGATGAAGCCATTAGAAAAATCTCAAACAGCAGGGGAAAGGGACCTGTTTTTCATTGTTTCTTAGAATGTAAGAAACAGAAAACTTCCAATGAAACTATGACATCCAAGGTCTAGAGCCAATAAAAAGGAAATAAGGTGAATATATTCTGGATTTCATTTCTGAAACAGAAATGAGAGTGTCATGGAGAGAAAAGTAAGTTCAAGAATGGGAAGTAATAAATAAGTTGAATTCTTTAAAAAATGCCCCTTATGTTGCAAGTTTTTATTGTAGTGATGCTGGACTTTTCCAAGTTTCCTTAAGAAGATTCCATTAGAGTTGACAGTCAGTGGGTGGGAGGCCATGCCTGTCCTATCTTATTATTCCTATTACTACCATAATATAATATAACATGACATAGCATAATATAGTATAATATAATATAGAAATACCCCAGTAATTTCTTTACCATTTCTCATACTTTGGGGCTACTTACTTTGGAATGTTGCTCTACCCATTGTATTCCATAAGGATTCTGGTGTCCTTTGGTTTTTTAGTCAATAAACAACCCACAATAATTACAATAATTGCAATAATAATTATCACTACGATGCTAATCAATTAATTATAATAATTATATAATGATTAAAGCAATAATAATTACAATTTACAATGAATAATCTCACCTTTTGGAATTAGACAATCCTTTGGGCCTCTGTGCAGCTGCCACCAGCAGGATGCAGCTGTGCTGTGATCCCAGCATTCCCAATCATTCCTGACAGCTGCAGTCTGACTGACAGGAGACCATTTCCACAGGAATATTTAAATTTATTTTTGCTGGTAACATTCTGGTCAGATGTGTTGCAAGTCATGTTCCAGAGCACTCAGCACCTCTGTTTATTGAAAAGTTCTCCATGAAAACTGCTGAATTATTTGCTATATTCCTCCACTTTTTGTCTTAAAAATAGTCCCTTTGTGCCCCAAATAACAGTTTATTTCTAATGACATTTTTTTCTGACAATTCTTTGTTGCTCCCCCTTCCTCAACAGGACAGGGGACAAAATGAGATGAGAATATCTCAGGGTGCTGGTGCCTTCTGACACCTTATAATAAGATCTTACATTTCTATCTGGGATTGGTTTTCTTTTTGGTAAAGGCAGGTTTTGAGTAGAACATTTTCCAATTCTAAATCAGATTTTTTCCAAGTGTGTGGAGAGGATGGAAGGACCATTATGGAAGTTCTGTTCCATGAAAGTCCTCCAAACAGGGCAAACGGACCAAAATGCTTATGGCAAAGTTAATTAAAATTAAGCACAATTGGCTGTGGCCCAAAGTGTTGTACTATTGGAAAAAAAAAATTCATATTAAAATGATGAGGAAAACATGCAGAATTTTATTTCACCCTGTTCACTTCATGTGCAGAAGGGACAGTTTTTTCTGGCCATGTCAGAATTTATCAAATATCAGTCAGAATAATCAATTAAACCTTAGGTAAATGGTCTTGAATTGTTGCTGTAGGTACCAAAAACTGCAGACTGAGACATTCTGGCAGCAATTTCTGTTATTTTGGTGCAGGTCTTTTTCCCAGGATCCCAGTCCTTCTCCCACTCCCTCTGCCTTCAGCTCAACCCAGGAGCTTTGCTGTCTTGTTTTCTCCCCCATCCTGCTGAGAAAGGGGGAAAGGCAAAGAATTGTCAGAAAAGATGGAATTAGAAGTAGCAGTATAGCTGTTATTTATTTTTCATATATTTATATTTAAGTATTTATTATATGAATTTATAAATTGCACAAATTTATACAATTATATAAATCTATAAAATATAACTGTTTATATATTCTTCATATTTTATTATATACATTTATTAGTTTATATATATTTATAACTTTAATAAAGGGACTATTTTTTTTTTAGAAAATATGGAAGAATATAGCAAATAATTCACCAGTGTTCATGGAGAGCTTTTCAATATAAAGATGTATTGAGTTCTCTAGAACACGATTTGAAACCCATCTCACCACAATGTTATCAACAAAAATAAATTTAAATATTCCCTTTTAAATATTCTCCTTCAGAGAATCGCCTGAGAGAATAGATATTGTGAACAAATATAGTTTATGGCCTCAAAGGCTTTTGCCTTTTTTCCCCCAATTAATATATAAAGAACATAGAAAGAGTTGTTTTTTATACTTTGCCATTCCTCACATCTCCCTGCAGACCTGAGCCAACACAGTCCATTATGTGAATGATTTCAGCCACCTTGTCACAAATTAGAGCAAGAACAATTAAATTTCAATTTTAAAAAGTCTCCTTAGATTTTTTTTTTTGATCACTTTAGGTCTCAGGTTTCCTTGATGTCATTTCAGATGTCAGACTGGACTTTTGCCTTGCCATAATTTGTAGAAATATTACAGAACCACAGGATTATTGAGGTTGGAAAAGACCTCCAAGGTCATGGAGTCCAACCTGTGACCGATCCCCACCTTGTCACCCAGCCCAGGGCACTTCTCTTTATGTGTTTAGATTTTTAGACAGTAAGTGTCTGTCAGAAATGTTACCATCTGTGCAACTGTCAGTTTTATATGTTAATTTTCAGTATCAGAAAAAACATGTTTTCATCGTGACGACCGAAGGGACCAACTCAGCACAGGCAAAAAATAAATCAACCCCTAAATGTTCCTCAGTTTGTAATATTGAGATTTGCAGGACTAATTCAACAAATTAAAACCTAATTTAAGTCTCTCACATTAATGAACCCGTAGACTTGGCATACATGCAATGTACAGGCTGGATTCAAGAGCAAAATTATTTATCTACCATTTTATATTTTTGGTCTTATCTAAATTTTTGGCAGAACAAAAAATTGTCTATCTCTTAGTCCCACACGTGTCCACATGAGAAAGGAGCAGTGATCATCAAAACCCTGAATAAGTAGTTAATTAATTCCAATTTTGTAGGTAGTTGCAAGTCTGTGAGAGCATGAGGTGTAAGGAAGCTACACACCAACATAGTGATAAAAAGGGTCATTTTTTCCTAAAAGAAATTCAGATTTTGTATATTTTTCTAGTAATTTTTTGCTGAAAGAAATTCAGATTTTGTAGATTTTTTTTGGTGCTAGTTCAGTGTAGATTTTTCTTGTGGAGTTCATAGTTTGTTTAATACAGTGGGTGAAGTTCAACCAGTCAATGGCTCACTGAGTGTATATTGAAATTGGGAGGATTTGTTTGGGTTTTAGACACTTGCAGACATTGTGTTTTACTCTTCATAACTAGAGTAATATTTTTAATGAGATTGTCAGCTCTGTGATTTCCTCCAGCCTTTTTCATACACTAGAGGTCATTTATTCAGTATTTAACTTTATACCGTGTAATTTTCTACTCTTTAACTCCTCTCTTTTTGGGACAAGACGTTTTTCAAGGCAGATTTTTGAAAGAGTTTAAATGTTTTCTTTTTTCTTTTGTTTTCAAGTAATTTGGAAATATTTTCAGCTGGAGTTTGCCACAAGTAAATCCTCGTAGCCCTTGTGAGAGTCCTTCCACAGAGGCTGCCTAGAGCACACTGACATTTCATGGGTGATGGTTGACTGCTGGATTTGGGCATTTTTTTTATGTTGCTGACATATGTCAAATAAAATCAGAAGTTCTGTCTTCACAGCTATCCTTGGACAAACAAAACAAAACAAAACGAAACCCCTCCCAGGTTTCCCGTTTCCAGTTCTTCAGATTTTTGTAGGTACATCCTGCACTTTTTTTTTGACAGCTTAAGCCTCATCTTTTTTTTTTTTTTACAACCCCAAACACTGCACATCGTGTTTGCCTTTGAGGCTGAATGGGCTCAGATATGATACTAATTTAAGGTTTATTCCCATCTTGGTTAAATTGTTCATAACTCAGCCTTTTATTAACCTGTAGAAACTATCAACACTTTCAGATTTTGTAGCATTTGCTGTGACATTGTGATTGCTCCATCTGATAGATCAGATTATATCTAACTCTGTGATGAAGATATTAATGAATATCTCTATTGCTGTCTCCCTCATACAATTCTATGGTATTTTTACAATGCAACATCACCTGTTTTGCTGATCTGCTTTCTTGGATTTCAACTGAAGAAGAAGTATATGAGCTAATCCATTTTTCTTTATTTCATTGCACTTTTTGTAAATTACTCTTTTGTTCTTCTGAGAAAATTTTTAAAGTTCAATAAAAAATCTTACCTTTGTTTACTCAAGTACTGCTGAAAAAAATACTATAAACTATAAAACTTATTATTTAGTACAGATACAGGTGATGCCTTGTGATCCTTTCCTTTTTATTTCATTGGAAATGTAAAATCAGGTGGATTTTGTGATATTTCTGAACTTACTGAGTTATGAATCGAAGGGACACATTCATTTTACAGTATTGTTCAGGGTCTACCTAAACGTAGAAAACCACAAAGGTCCCCAGGAAAAGCAGGATCCAATCCTCAAAAGGAACACTTTGGAGTCTTCCACAGTGACTTTCCCAGCAGAGATGAATCCTGAGTGGCTGCACAGAAGGACTGCTGAAGACTCCAGCCTGAAAAAGAAACCCTTCCCTTCTCTCAAGGGCAGGCAGGCATGATTTTTAGTGGCCACATCAGCCTTGCAGGAGTGCTTTTGGCTCTTCCAACGTGTGACAAACCTGTGACCAGTGGCTCTCTCTGCATGGGAATGTTTCAATTGATTTCCTTAGGCTTTATTTAGGGAGCTGGTCCCCAGGGTAGAGCTGTGTTGCCCCGCAGTGTCCATCTCTTCCCTGCTAAAGGATGTGCCAGGGGATGCCAGGAAGGTCTAATACTTCCTGGGGGAACTGAGTTTGTTCTGCACAATTCCTTAAAGGATTCCTAGCCCTCAGGAAAAGGCCAGGCTTGTGCAAAGCACTTGGCTGATCTTCCTTCAGGTCATGATGTTCTGAGCCTCATGGACACACGGCCGAAGAGCAGGGTCTGGGGCAGACAATTGCTTTTTTCTATCAAGCCTCCATCCTTCCCTTGATATCCCATATGGAACCATGGAATCCAGAATCCAATCCCTTGTGTTGGAAGGGCCTCAAATCTTATCCAATGCCACCCCCTGCCACGGGCAGGGACACCTTCCACCAGCCCAGGTTGCTCCAAGCCCCGTCCAACCTGGCCTTGGACACTTCCAGGGATCCAGGGGCAGCCACAGCTTCTCTGGGCAACCTGTGCCAGGGCCTCCCCACCCTCACAGCCTAATTCCTTCCTAATATCCCATCTAATCCTGCCCTCTGCCAGTTTAAAGCCATTCCCCCTTGTCCTATCCCACATAAGATTGTGGCTGGTATTTTTGAGGGGCCAGGTGTTATTTATAGTGGTCTGTGCAAAGTACTGCTGATGACATGGATGAGAATCATATTTCTTTACAGCCACATGATCTACCAACTCTATTTTGTATCATAATGGCTCAGAAAAAGGTTACCTTGTGAGGTGTCCTTTTTAGGATACATTACACCAATGTGAGATTAATTTTGGTGGTAAAACAGCAGAAACAATATGATTATTAAGCATGAAAGACATGGAGTCTTAATTACCAGATAGAACTTTTCCTGGCTTTATTTTCTGGTGCACAATTTCTTCCTGCCTGTTTAACTGTGACAGAAAAACCCTGACAGGTGTGGGGTTGGTTTTTTTTATTATTTACTGGTGTAAATTTACAATATATTATATTCACATCATCATTCTAGGAAAAAAAAAAAAAAAGGACTTAGAGTTTAAAAAAATCCCTCAGCTTTCAGTGTAAATGCACATCTGCTGAAACAATTTCAAACCAGCCCAGAATAGAACACCACTGATGTTGAGGGTCTTTGGAAATTATAGTGAAATTAATTAGGATTGTCTTCTTTGGTGCCTGGCTCTTCACATACTCAGGTACAACAGTGTGGAAAGAAATACTCCCACTTCATCAGCTATTTCTGCTTCTTGCCTTTCTCCCCCCCTGCTTCTTGTGGGAAGGCTGGAAAGGGGAGGAGTGTGGAATTGTTATTGTTATAGCCAGGAAATGCTTTTCTCCCTCTCCTCCTCCTCGTTTACCTGTTCCAGGGCTGCTGGAAGGGACTTTCCAGGAGCATCTCCTTTGTTGTCTTCCCTCCATCCTTCTTTCCTGCCTTCCTTCGTTTCTGAAAACAAAATTTGCCCCCATAAATATCTTCCTGTCAGGTTTTTTGGTAACATGCTCTGCCTTTCAAACCACTTCTGGCCAAAGCTTGTAAACCAATTTTTCTATTTCTCACTTGTGTTATAATGTTGATTAGACGATGGCCCTGTTCAAGCCAAGTGATTTTTCTCTGTCAGGTTGTTTCCAAACTGTACAGAGTCATTTTCCAGGCTAAACAGAGGCACTTTTTATTAATTTTTGCTTTTAATTTATTTTTCTTGTGTGGGGGGGGAAAGTTTTAAATTAACCACCAGCCAGAAAAACCCATAGGAGCTCAGCATATATTACTAATCTACTGGTTTCTAAGAATTGTATTTTGTAGGCAATTTGTTGAGAGGCCTTTGAGGATTTTGTTATTTATAAGAATGTTACATTCATTTATATTTTATGCAGACATAAAAAAAAAATAAAAATCTTATTCCCAATTGTCAAAAAGAAAAAAAAATATAAACCAAACAACTCACCCACTCCCACTCCTCCAGGCAACTTATGGTAATAGTATCTTGTGTATTCCTTAATTTTAATAGAAATCTATTGAAAACTGTTTTGTTTGCAACTTCAAAGATGATATTCCAACACTATTAAATTTACAAAGATCATGGTGGTTTACTAATTTTTATGGGACAGAGGGTTTGCTTCATTTTTTCTCTGTTTTTCTTTACATTTTGGCTCATAGAAGAGGCTGCCACCAGACTTCTGCACTTTGAGCTTTGCTATCAGTATGTGATGTTTCTCATATTCATATATACATGCTAGGAAGAGCTCTTCTAAATAGAATGATACGAAAAAATCACAGGAAAAATAGTGTTTCCTCGCCCCCTCCTCTTTTTTTTTTAATTCCCTTTTTAAAATTTAGAAAGCCAACGAGATCATAAATACATACAGAAAATAATTTAAAAATATCAGATTATGTCAAAAGAACTTTCAGATGGGCTGTAAATTTTATTCACCCTCTTCTCAAACCAACCACTGAAAGAGAAGTTTAATCAAAAAGTGGTAGTACTGATCCACTACGGTCTAGGGGGATCTCTGAAGCCAAAACTATTCATGAGCAGTCTGTGGAACTCCTATTTCAAAACTTTTTTTCAGGATTTTTTAGTGTTACAAAAAAACCCCAAACATAGACACAAATGGATATGAAGTGGACACTGTTTGATTCTTGCTGACTCTTTATTTTTATGGTCATTGTTGTCCTGATATTGATTTTTTTACATGCATCATGTGCACATTAAAATAACTGATGAAGCAATAAAATGTGTTTATTATACAAAACAGAAAGGAAATTTGAGCTCCTACAAAGGGGGTGGGAGGATATTAAATTCTATAGAAAGTTGGAATTACTCTCCCACTCTTGTTGCATGTGCTGCTAATTATCAGGGGATATTAAATCTTGGTGTCCATCAGATTTTCACATCAGTCCCCCCCACCTTTAAAAAGCCATGAGATTCATCACAGCACTTTTAAAAAGCACTCTACCACAGCTTTTTGCTGGAATTTACCAGTAACTTTGCTCTCAAATTAAAACATTTAATTTTAAATACCTCACCCTGGGTGGAAGACACCGATTATGGCTTTTCTTCCCTGGATTTCCCATTTGCCTAAGAAAGGAGAGGAAACAGAAGTGCTGAAAAGTAGGAAATTTGATTCTTCCTTGAGAATTGATTAGTTTTCCTGCAGTGACTGATATTGGACCCATTTGGAAGAGACAGTTTAGGCCTTTCAAGTCCCAGTAAAATCCCTGGCAGGGAGGTGTGTTTTCCAGGATTCCCAGGAGCAGGTTTTCTGGCACTACTTCACCCTTTTCTCACAAAAAAAAAAAAAGTACAGTTAGAAAATGAGAGAAAACTTACAAATTGAGGGTTTTTTTGGGACTGTATAGTGATAACACAAGAAAGATACCCAGTGGGGATCTAAATGGGGATTTTTCTGCTTTATTTTCTCACCCACATGGAAGGAACTGTTTGAATTACAGGGACTTCTCCAGTCATAGGCTGGAGACAAAATTAATTGTATAAAACCAGTAAATAATTCTCCCGAGAGACATATATCTCCCATTTTTTGATGAACACAGCCTGCTTAGTTTCCACCTGTGGAAGCCACTGGGCAAAGCCTGTTTCTTGACTTGACTGCTCACATTTATTTTACCATTACTGGTATTTACAAGTCCATCCCTGATATTATTTTTGTTCTGCCAGTAAAAAAAAAAGGGACTAAAGGAGGCTGAAAGACAAACGAAGTTGACAAACTCTACCCAGGGAGATACAGATCTGGGTAATCACACACTGGGGGGGGTTAAGTGTTTTTTGAACTTTTCGGTCTAATAATGGTAGTCAAACTGCTGCTTTTGTCTGGATGTTGTTGTGCACATCATAAAAACTTATCAGAAGTATCATCTGCATGGTGGAGTGCTGGAGCAGGGCTGTCCAGCTTCATAACTCACTCTTATTAACTTAGTTCAATCACACTAATAAACTGTGAAAACGGTAAAGGAAATCAAGCCCTTTTTTTTTTTTCCAAAAGAAAACTGATGCCTAATCAAGAGTGCAGGGCAGGAGCCCTTCATTGATCAGGGCTCTGCTGAGGAAACAATTACTCCTCTCCCAAGCAAGGGGTCATTGCACAGAAAGGACTGATGGGCAACAAACGCAGGGGAACTAAAACTCTAATTGGCAAATGGCTCCACTCCGGGAGATTGTTTAACGCCGTAAATGACTTTGGGAAAATAATTCCCTGGGGTGGAAGCAGAGAACGACGGTGATGGAGGATGACAGCGACTCACACACACTTTGTCAGGTCACTGTCACACTTACAGGCTGCTGGGTGAGGAGGATGCAGCTGCCACAGCCCTGCTGGGGAGGGGAAATTCCGTGGGGTGAAGTGCAAGAGGGAACTCTTGTTTTCTGCGGGGTCACAGCTCAGGTGAGGTCACCGTCTTCTACTTGCTTCTACTCAGCAACCAAAAAATACATTGACTCTTTTCCTGCTTTGAAACTTTTAAAATATCAGATTAAAAAAGGAAAAAAAAAAATCATTTCTTTGTTTGCCATGGCAAAGCACACAGTGTGGCTGGACAACATGTTGGTGTTTGCTCAGAGGTTTGGACTCGATGATCTCGGAGGTCTTTTCCAACCTTAAGGGTTCTGTGATTCTAATATTCATTCCACGGTGTCTGGGCTCAAAAAGTATTTGTTAAACAGGCAATCATTTCTGAAAGAAGAGCAGTAGTGGACTTAAAAGCCTTATTCGTCTTTCCACAGCTCCTGGGTTTCTTGGTTTAATTTTAGCAAAGTATTGGCAGATAATCTGGAGGTGAACAAATTCAAAACTTGACACCAGACGATCATATTCAGAGTTTAAAAGTTTTCCTGTATGAGTTCAACCAATCATAAACCATGCTCCCAGACAAATTTTGGGGCTCATCTAACTTTTCTAAGCTGAGTCTAGTAGGGCCAACCATATCCCAGACAGCTAGGTAGAAAATGGGACGAAACTCCCTATGAACTGGACTGAGTGCAATGATCTAAATACACTTCTAAATTAGAATGAGTGAAACACAATATAAAACTATACAAAAGCATAAACAGAGTGTTATTTTTCATCATTTCCCAAATTAAGCTGCCCTTTATTAGAAAACAAATAGAATTTGCTGTATTTTCTGGAGCTCCCCTCCCTAAGTGGATTTACTGCGAAGTTCAGCTGGGAGGTGGATGGAAAAGGCACAAATGTTATAAAGTGATCTTTCTGGTAACTGCATCTCCCCTGAACTTTGACTCCCAAATGATATGGAGAAACAACCATCTGAAAAGAAACAAACACCACAATTACATTTTCATTGGAGCATTTAGCCAGCTATTACAGATGGGCAGATGACTCCACTTTAGGCACAAATCTGATTTCCACAAGAAGACTGATTATGATTCAATTAACCCTGACACAGCCATAAGGTCCCTTTCCCCCCATAAATCAAAGCAGATATAGTAGATAATTTTGTTATTATCATGTAGATAGAGATATATTATGTTATTATCAATGCTACAACGGGAAAAAGCAGAAAGGTTTGAGGACCAGAGTGATGGTTCATCCTGTGAACACCTTGATATTGTATTTTATATTATAACATTTATATATAATATATACTATGATATATATCTAATATATATATATAATTTATATCATATATATAATTTGATATGTATCTAATCTATATAACCTACGTTATTAATTTTAAGGACATTTTTCTCTGTCCAGTAAACTTAAAACACATAAAAAGCCAGAAAACAAAATTTTCATTTGTGGCTTAACTAACCAAAAAAAAATAATAATAATAAAAAAAAATAAAATAAAAAAAAAATAAAAAAAATTTAAAAAATCCACCCCAAATGCAAATTTGCAGGAGCCTGACAAATAAAGCACTTCTGAAAAATCCACTCTGGCTTAGAAGGCTTGTGCCTTTTCGTTTGGCTCCAATTGAACTTCCCCCTCATTAAACAATAATCTTCATGGTGAATTGAATAAAGATGAAAAAAGGAAGATTCTGAAAAGAATGCATAAGTAATTCTGGTTGCTTAGCTGTGGCAATGAATTCCTGTTTGTTTTGCCACTGAAGGGTGAATGCAACCCTTTGAGCAAATGGGAATTCATTATTCCAGCGACTGAGAAATGATCCACTTAAAGAACCTAATTGGTTCTACAACAGTGATTCCTTTCAAAGCAGCGTTTCCGGAAGACACAACAAAAAGAAGCAGCTCTTTGACTACTCCAGGGGCTGCAGGGGACATTTGCCTTCCCATGTTCCAGCTTTAAAAAGAAAATGTCACACGTAGCCAGGACAAAAGGAACAAAGAACCAGTGTCTTAAAAGGTACAGAAACGGAGCAGGTCCTGCTCCGTTTCTGTACCTTTTAAGACACTGGTTCTTTCTTGAGCTGTGAAGCTGAATTTCAATAAATACTAGTGCTTGCTCATGACACTTGAACTGTCAGCGAGGAAAAAAAATGCTTTACTGACCGGTTTCAACTCCTTTCAAGAGTGCTCATTAGTAGCCAAAAGCTGCTTGAATATTTTACCATGCACATGCAAAGTAAATTATAATTATTTACCAGTAAGTGTGATAGAATAAGTGAATTAATATGCCCAGTCTGCTGAAGCAAATAGAATACTGTCATTTATTTTTAACCTAATCAATTAGAATATGCAAAAAGGAAACTCAGATACACAGGTAGATACAGACAGTTCTCATTTACATCTCAATAGTTACGTGGGGAGAATAACAATTTTGGAATGATTGTTGTGTTTGAAGGCAGGATGTTAAACAAGAGTTTTTCTGGAGCCAAGGTGTGGGGCAGAAACAAATGTGAGTGGGGTTAATGGGTTTGAAATGATCTTCAAAATCGGCCCCACAGAGCAACAAATTTGCATTCGAACCCAAATCTCAGGGAAAACTTCCAGTTCTGTGCAGGCTTGAGAAGCGACTTAATGCTATTTTTAGAACTGGAGCGAGTGCTACAAAAAGAGTCAATGCATTATTTCATAGATTCACAGAGTCATTAAGGTCAGAAAGGAATTCCAAGCCCATGGATCCCCCCTGTGCCCGATGCCCTCCTTGTCCCCCAGCCCAGAGCACTGAGTGCCACGGCCAGGCCTTCCTGGGACACCTCCAGGGCTGGGCACTCCAAACCTCCCTGGGCAGCCCCTGCCAAGGCCTGACCACCCTTTCCAGGAGGAAATTCCTCCTCCTGTCCAACCTGAACCTTATTTGACGCAGCTTGAGGCAGTTTCCTCTGGTGCTGCCTATTTACACATAATTTTCAACGTGTGTCCACTCCCCCTATGAATCAAACTGATAATAAAGACTCAGACTGAAACACAAATCTCTCCATCCCTGTTATCCAAGGGATGTGTCAGCACGGCTGTAACACCTCCAAAGCAACAGGAATCATTTCTGTTCTCACAATGTCCCTCACTTTTGCCATCAGAAAGTACTTGGGCAAGAGCAAGATGAGATTTATGTTCTCTCTCTCTCTCTCTCACACACACACACATGTATGGCACCAACAAGGCCCTGCTCAACTGGTTTAGTTTAGACCAGCACCACAGCCCCAGAAGGGTTTGGGACACTTGTAAATGTGCCAAGCCCTGGCTGGTGCCTCCATCATTTCACACAGGGCTCACACCTCCAGTACAAACATCCAAACAGTTTCACAGGCCCACAGATGTGTTACTTCCACCCCTCCCAGGAGCCATTTTATTCAAGAATTCTTATTTTCTACATCAGCTTGCAAACATGGCTTTGCTCATCCCACAGCTGATCCAACCTCTTTAACTTTCCCATACTTAAATCCAATTATTAGTTGTTTCAACAGTTTCTCCTACCCTGTAGTGTCCTTCCTGAACCTCTTAGAAAAAAGTGCAAGGTTTGTCCACTGCTGAGATGGGCTACAAACTACAATAACTCAGCCAGCTAGAGATGGGCAGGTGTTATCAAGGTCTTATCTGAATGAGAATCTTGACAGTCCTTCATCAGCACTGGAACTTTTCAGTTTTAGGTTCCATCTGAAAACTGAAACCTTAAAGTTACACCAGGTCAAATGAGCTACTGAACATACAGTGATTACCATTTTCTTTAACTTTTCCTGGCTTCATTTTGAAGTAGTTCTGTGTCAATCCAATATTTTTGAGCAGTTAGAAGCAATCACACAATCCCAGAATGGTTTGGGTTGAAAGGGAACATTAAAGACCATTTAGTTCCAACCCCAATTCCTTCTGTAGTAGAAGTGTTCCAAGTTTCATGACAGACTGATGGATCTGTGCTTGGCTGACTTGTTCTGCACTTCTTACATTGCTTTACATTTGTTTGCTCTCCTTTCAACCAGAACTCAAATATGGTGATGAGTTACATCTTCAGGGAAAGTGGTGTTTCAGCAGGCAGATGGATCTGGTTCTTTGAGGAAGGATAGTGAAACAATGCTCAAACCCCACGAGAAGGTGAACCCCTCTGCATGTCTGTGTGTTCTAGATGAAGATCCAGCTGAAGTCCACTTCAATTGGTATGTCAACCAAAGACAATTGTGACAACTATTTCCATCAGTACTTAAGGTTTTAAAAACATCCCCCTGAAGACACTGTCAGGTCCACATTGCAGTTGAGTTATGATCATTGTCCAACTTACTGTTCTTGTGCAGTCATACCCAGCCCCTCCCAAAGTGAAATGTTGTGCTCTATCCTCGGTGGTAGGAGTTTAAACTAAAATATTTTAATTACCAGTCTCTGGCTAAAGGCTTTGTCATCAGTCTCCATGGCTGACCTGGTGCATGGTGCAGGAATCTGACTGGACCTGGGCATTGGATTAGACAAGAGTTCCCTGTTCTTTATAAATCACACAATAGTAAAGAAACACTGTGTACAGTTTTATTTCATAGAATCATAGAATCAAAAAAAGGTCTCTGTTGGAAGGGACCTCCAGTGCCACCCCCTGCCATGGGGGGTGCCCCTTCCACTAGCCCAGGTTGCTCCAAGCCCTGTCCAACCTGGCCTTGGACACTTCCAGGGATGCAGAGGCAGCCACAGCTTCTCTGGGCAACCAGAGGCCTCACCACCCTCCCAGGGAAGAATTCCTTCCCAATATCCCATCTAACCCTGCCCTCTGTCACTCTGAAGCCATTCCTCCTTGTCCTGTCCCTCCAGGCACCTGTAAATAGTCCCTCTCCATCTTTCCTGTCTCTCCTTCAGGTCCTGAACTCTGGACATAAGTTTGGTGTTTGAAGCAGGAGTCTGATCTCAGGGGACCTGCCTTTAGTTTCAGATTTGTGTTGCATAAAATTAAATTGTCCTTTCCAGTGTCTCTCAGTTCCCCCTCGGCATCCTGATGACTGGGAACACCCCGAACTTTTACGGCGTGTTTGAGATGCCCACCCACTGGAAGCTCCACAAGCACGCAACACTCTCACTAATGCACTTTATTTACTGTGCATAATAAATGCTCCACAAACCTGCCAGCGGCTCACACTCACCCAGCTTTTAATTGGCACACAAAGCACAGTCCCAGCAGCCATTCATTAGGTGTAACAGCGGCTGCTGATGGCACAGTCCCTGTTGCTGGAGCTAATTTGGAGTAAACAGTCCAGCCCAGGTCCCTCCCGGCCCCTCCATTAGCAGGGAGAAGTGAGGATCAGCTGTCCATCATGCACACCCAGGCAGCTGTGCACAATTAAGCTTTCAAACAAACTGCAGAGGAATCACATGGCAGTGCAAACACATTATGCTCTCATTAGCACACTTACTGCACCCAAATGGAATAAAGCTGCTCTGATTAGCAGGCTCTGATGCATTAAAAATCTTCTATTTATTTAATACTCTTTCACAGAGTAATGAGCAACTGAACAAAGAAAATCACAGAACGACACACTCAGCTTACCCTGCTGTTGGGAGCATCGAGTTTCCAAAAGGTGTATCCAGCTGTTACTGACCATTTTAAACACTTAAAAGACAAGCATTTTTCGAAAGGACAGAGCTCCTGGGGAGATTAGTTGAAACTATTTAATTGGTTTTGCTCTACAAACATAAGAGATGATTTCTGTTTATATTTGCAGAAGATTTTGATTTACAAATGCTGTTTTGTGTGTTCCTCCTCAAGAGCCAGCATGTTTTCAGCCTCCATGGAAATAATCTTTCTGAAGTAAATGAGAGGTGCCAAATATTTCCTGAATTAGATACAAAAGAACCAGTTTTTATTCAACTGTTCCTGAAGGAAATTTCCATTTCCTTCAGAAAGAACCTAAACCCTTCAATCTAGCCATGCAAGATGGTGGACAAAACAATGGATTAAGGAAGCACAGGAATTGAGCTCTTCAGATGGAAGAAAGCAGAGTGACACAAGCAGGAAATAGAAAGATCCAGAATACCAGCTCTTAGAATAGCAGGTGGAAGATATTGCCTGAAAAAATAGGAAAAAATAGGAAAAACTCTGTTGCATTTCATGGAAGACACAATGGAACTTTTTTCCTTTTTAAGTGGTAAAACCAGAATTTCCTAAAATGTGACTGATCCCTGTCACCAGGTTATAATGGCTGAGAAACTCAGAAAGAATACCAAAATCACAAAACTTGTGGAATTCCAGGCTGGTTTGGGTTGGAAGGGACCTTAAAACTCATCCCATTTCACCCCCTGCCATGGGCAGGGACACCTTCCACGAGCCCAGGTTGCTCCAAGCCCCGTCCAACCCGGCCTTGGACACTTCCAGGGATGGGGAGAAATCCATAAATCAATCAAATCAATCATAAAACACATGACTTGAAGGACTGGGGTGAGACTCTCAGCTTTAAAAAAGGAAGATAAACTATGGTTTGGTGTCACTCGGGTGGAGACTGGAGAGCATTTCCATCACCACAAGTGTCCCAGAAGTCCTCTGAGTTTCACAGGTTTACAGGTTCCACTGCCTGAAACTTGGGGCTGTGCCTGTCATTTCACTCCTCAAATCAGTGCAGAACATATTAAATGAACACATCAATTTATTTTTTAAGGTTGTGTTCAATTATGTACTGTGAAGAACAAATGGTTTCCACTGAACCATATTGGCTTTTAAGTATTTAAGCTCCGAAGCAATTATTTTCCTGTGCTAATTAAATGCAGTTGGAAAAAAACAGTTAGAGAAATAAACAAAATAAACGTGCTTTGTAGAATAGAGTTTGAACTGCAAAACAGTTTCTCTCCACCAGATTGGCTACTGAGGGTTCTTAGGTGCTGATATGGATCATGAGCAGGGCTAAAAGTCCTTTCAAGAAAAAAGATGTTTATAAATTACGCTCTGTTCTTCCACTAAGCTGCTCATGCTTATTAGGAGCATTAATTATCAACTGTTCTCCTAGAAATTGGAATTTACACAGATGTGATTATCTCTGAAGTTTACAGCCTGTTGATCCCTGTTCTGCAGAGACAGTAATTACCAGGAACTGTCACAACAAGTCCAACTGGTGATGGAGCTTATGCAGATTTCCTTTCTGAAGGACAGAAAATTCCCTTCCTCTTCCCTGGCTTTCCTTGTTGGTTAAACAGCATTATGGGAAGAGAGACATTAAGTATGAAGCTTTTACTAGAGGGATTTATTTTATAGACCCCAAACCGAACCAAAGTCCTATTTTGGCCTCTGTCTTGTACAGAAGTGCACCTACAGGTCCTGAGATCATGCAAAGAAGATACCAAGAGGTCCCTCCCACTCCCTGTCCATCAGGACCTGAGGGAGAGCTCAGATCTCCAATATTCTCTCCATTGTTCTCTTGCTCAGACTTTGTGCATCTCAATGTCATTTTGTGCATCTCAATGTCATTTCTTGCCTCCTTTGGCCCAGCTCTGTCTTTGTGCTGCACAGCTGCTGAGCAGAGATCTCCCAAACCAGCTATCCCTGCATTCCCAGTATCCACAGGGCCTTTCCACTGTGCAGCTCTTTGACCTTCCTCCTGTCCCTCAGAGCCTTAAACAGATGAGAGACTAAAAAAATGAGAAAGATTGTGGGCTCCCCATCCCTGGAAGTGTCCAAGGCCAGGTTGGATGGGGCTTGGAGCAACCTGGGCTGGTGGAAGGTGTCCCTGCCCATGGCAGGGGGTGGCACTGGATGGGCTTTAAGGTCCCTTCCAACCCAAACCAGTCTGGGATTCTTTGATTCAAACTTCACGACCCAGCTGTGCTGGGAATTTGGCCCAGGCTGTTTCTGAAGGCCAGGGCTGACTCTGTACATTTATTTCTTGGCAGAGACGCCAGAACAGAAGAGATTAATGACGACTCTTTTAGCAGGAGTGGGTTTGCCAGCGGCCAAACCGACCCCCTTCGTTGGGATAACGCCTGTGACGCCCATTCTCCATCACAGCAAATTACAGTGACAATAACAAGGCCTCAGCCACGGCAGATAATTTGGGACAGTAATTTAATATGACTATTGGCTTAGTTTTTGATTCTATTATCAAACAGGAAGGCTGAATGACAGCGAACATTATTAGAAGTTTCTAAAGAAACATCTCTAGAAGTATCCAGGGGTTTTTTTAACTCTCCCTCGTGTTTGAATTTTTTACTACTGGAGATTTTTAATGGTTTTGGGGTATAATTCTGTCTCTCCTGATGCATTTGTGAATGCATGTCCTGCAGTGAATAGTTTGTAACTGGGTAACAAAAGCCTGACTTAAGTCTAGAAGACCTGGACTAAGAGACAGGTTATTTATAGTGTAGTTTAGGGTAATTTGTGGCTTTGGAGTGAATTTCAAGAGACACAAATCAAAAAGTATAAACCACCCTTCTCCAGAGCTGCCAAAGCAAAGAGAAGGATATTTCACAGTTCTTTAACATGCTGTAGGAAATCAGGATTTTGGAAGTTTCAGAATATAAGTTTAAAGCTGTATTTCTTCACCCCATTGCATAAAATAATGTCTAATGAGAATTTTTTATTTAATAAAAATAGAATAAAAATTTGTGCAAAAGGTAAAAATCCTGCAGCATATTTAAGCAGTAAGAAGGGAGCTGGTGGGTTTTTAGTTTTTTAAACTAATAAAATATTAATTTTATAATTATGAAAACCACACTTCATTGTTGAAGAGCTAAAAAATACAGAATATTACAGGGTCATGTTAAAACAGTACTTTTATTGTGAGATCACATGTAATTTAACTCCCAAAAATCTTCTTAATGAGCTTAATTTGTCTTTTTGATAATGGGAGTCTAAATTTCAGTCAGAATTATGGAAATCAAATAAATATTCTCCTTCTGAAATAAGTAATTTCAGTGGTGGTTGCTCAAATATGGACCAATATTACCTTTCTAATCCCTTAAAACTATTTCTGGAGAAAAAGAAATTTAAAGTGTCAGCTTTCTATAGTAAAAAGCATGAAAAGAACTTCAAATATTTCAGTTTTACATGTTGGAATTGTTAAGCTGCTGAAGTCCAAAGCCAAATTTTTAAGGGAAGAGAATTAAACTGCTTCCTTGAAAGATTAAAGGGAATAAAGGAACAAAATTGGGGTCTTTTTTTGTGCTAGTTGTGCATTAAAACTCTTTATTTTCTATAAAGATGTAGAGGAAAACTTTATTATGGAGAGCTTAAAATGAGTTCAAAGAAGAAACAGACAACTTGCTACTGGCAATCTTACAAAAATACACAGAAAGAAAGTAGGAGAGGTATTAAATCACAAAGTTTGTGTCTCTTTCCTCAAGATTGCATTTGGGAAAAAGAAATAGGAAAGGTAAATCCAGTTGGAATGAGAGGATGATGAACTATATTACTTTAAGTGGGAGCTGAAAATGAAGATCTGGGGTTTTCTCTCATTTTCATCTGAATCCCTGGATGTTCTCGTTGCATTTGTGACAGATCAGGAGGGATAAATCCAGCACTGATGAGCACAATAAGGTGTTTGCAAAGGCTGTGGGGATGTTGTTTTTATTTCCTTCTCCAGGGGATTTTCCTAAGGAAGTGCCTGACCCTTCCCCTGCCCCATCCAAGGACAAGACCTCTTGGCTACAATTTCTGTAACCTTTATTTTGGTCTTCACTGTCCCATCAAAAGCAATAGAAAGTCTTTAGCCATGTCAGATTCTGACAACTTTTGTTTTTATATGAATGATCTCAGTGACAGAGCCTGAGTCCCTTCTAACTCCTTACAATCCAATTCAGCTTTTCAGGGCAGTTGAGAGGGAAAACATTTGATTTCAAGCCTAATGTGCTTCATACTATAAATGTTTATTTTTCCATTTCCACCCAGGAATTCAGCTGTGAGGATGAAAGACTGTCTGTGTAAATATGTGTATCTCATCAAACCCCAAACCTGCAGACCTTTAGGAGGGGTTGGGGAAAGAAATCCTGCAGGTTCTCTGGTAGGAACAAGCAAAAAGCTCTGTGGCTGAATTTTACAATTAATGTCCACGTTTGTTTCAGTCCCTTTCATTTGTCTTGTCAGTGGATCCTGGTTCCTTTGGGACAGGAATTTTTGGGTTCTAATGTGTGTGTGTTCAGGTTCTTGTCCAAATTGTGCTGCAACAAACGGTAATGGACCCCTGGAAAAATATTAACAAGAAATCTTTTGGGCATAAAAGACTATGCTTTGATCTCAACAGACAGAGAGAAGCCTGTTCCATCAATTTTGGGTAATGTTGGGAAGACATATTCCCATCTAACCTGATGGAGACAATGCAAATACAGAGTTTATTGCACCAGGGCAGTGGAAACAGCTTTTTTCTCATTAATTCATTAAAATCCCTTGTTTCCATTGGTGATCCACAGATCATACAATCAATCAAGGAGATGAAAAACCTTATTGTGATATTCTTTAATTTAACTGGGCTCACTTGAGCTGGTTAAACAACTGGCCAAGGCCAATTTTTTGGCTTATAATAAAATAAAATAAAAATAAAATTATTATAATAAGACAATACACATAATAAATTATTATAATAAAATGTATTAAATAAAGATAATTAAAAATAAATAGATAATCAATTCATTAAATATAACATTAAAGTAGTAAATAATAAATATATAATAAAATGTTTTTAAAGTTATCATAGAATAATAGAGCAGCTTTCTTTTTTATTTTATATTATTAAGTTTTTTTAAGCCTGGTTGGTTTCAAGGTTTCTAGTTATGACTTGTGACATGGCAATTAGGGATGATTGGGTCACTCTTTGATAACATCCCCAAACTGATTAGTTCATGGGGTTGTACGTGCTCAGTGCTGCACTTCTACTGGAAATAATGAGAGAGAGGGAGAAAGGGAGGGGGAAAGAGGAAGAGGAAGGTGGGAAGGGAGAGGGGAAAGGGTACATTTTATCTGTTATTTACCTATTTTCCATAATGATGCTTCACTGGTGTAGCTACTAAAAAGCAGCTGTTGCTGAATGAATAATAAAATAGATGTCATCTTTCTGCTTTTGGGAATTAGTGTGTCTTTTCAAGTACATGTTAGTTATAATGAGGCTAAAGATTAAAACATTAATACCCTGGTTTTTCTTTCAAATAAATCAAAGATACCCATTGACTTACAAAAATCCGGCTTTTAAAAAAATCCTTTTAAAGCAGGAGGTTGGGGGGAGCTTTTCCTGTGATGTTGGTTGGTTTAAGATCTGGCCTAATAGAAGGGGAAAGTATTCCAATGTAAACAACTACTTGTCTTTCAAATTCAAATTGGGAGTCTCAGTTTCCCCCTTTGCCACCCTGTGGGTTTCCAGCTCCCAAGGGAAACAGGTAAAAGTGGGATGGAGGTGCCTTTTCTGGGACATTTCTGAGCTCAGCACGTTGAAGAAACAACCCTGCTCTTTTTGAAAGGTCGGGATTTTCAAAGCAGTAATTCTAAAAAGTTGCCTTATAAATAAAATAGTTTTTAAAGTTGTCATAGAATACTAGAGTAGATTTCTCTTTTTTTTTCATATTATTAATTAAACTTTTTTTAGACCTGGTTGGTTTCAAGGTTTCTAGTTAGGATTATTATTTATTCTGTGTGATGTGTGACTTGTGACATGGCAATTAGGGATGATTGGATGCCAGAGACTCCTTGGAATTACTGTCAGAGCCAGCTCAAGGCTTCACAGTTCCTGAAAAAGGTGGTGAAAAAACTTATTCATGATAGTGTAAAATCACATATATCACAGTGAAGGGAAGAAGTGTGAAATTATATTGCATGGAATTGAAGAAAATGGGAAATGAACTTCTGCAGGCACATTTTGCTGCTGGATGAGAGGGATGGTTGCACCTGGGGAGAGCAACTGCCGACAAATCTTAACAAATATATCATATTTGTTATATATAACAAATATTCCTCGGTTTTTTTACATAGGGTACCTTGCCCAGTTATAAACCATTCCACATTTATGGGAAATGAACTTCTGCAGGCACATTTTGCTGCTGGATGAGAGGGATGGTTGCACCTGGGGAGAGCAACTGCCGATTTGTTATATATAACAAATATTCCTCGGTTTTCTTACATAGGGTACCTTGCCCAGTTATAAACCATTCCACATTTATGGAAAATCGTGGGAGAGAGCAGGAGGGGGGTTGGCTCAATATATGGACGGGTTTTTTAACATTTCATTTCTCCATAGTCAAAAATTTCTCATTTTCACGGGCGTGGTGCTTTTTTTTGCTGGATTTTTGCCCGAGGGTTGCAGGGATGGGTGTTCTGGGAGTCCCAGGTGTTGACACAGCTCTGGGCTAAAGAATTGTCACACTGGCTGAGCACTGCCACGAGTGGCTGTGGAACTTGGAGTGCAGGGGGACTCAAACCTCTCCTGGCAGAGAGATCAGCTCTTCCAGCACGGATTTCTCTGCTGGGGTGAAGTCAGTCTTCCCCTCTCTCACTCCCACCCTACACAACTCCCCAGTAAAGAAGCTTCTCCTTTCCTTCTGAGGGTCTCTGGAAGTGTAACCCACCTCTATTCCTGGACCCATCCAGCTCCACAGGAGCTGTTGGATGCAGAGGCAGAAGGTGCTGGATGGGCCACCTGAAATGCAGGTACAACTTGGGAGGGGCAGAGGAGGGGCAGGCACTGAGTTGTGCTCTGTGTGAGCAGGGAATGGCTGGAATTATGTCAGGGCAGGCTCAGGTTGGATCTCAGGGAAAGGTTCTTCCCCCAGAGGCTGGTTGGCACTGCCCAGGCTCCCCAGGGCAGTGGGCACAGCCCCAAGGCTGCCAGAGCTCCAGGAGGGTTTGGATGATCCTCTGGGACACAGGGGGTGACTCTTGGGAATGAGCCTGTGCAGGGCTGAGGGTTGGACTGGATGGTCCTGGTGGGTCCCTTCCAGCTCAGTGATTCTGTGATTCTGTGATGAGACACTTCCATAGGGAATGACAGTGACTGGGCACAGGGGCTAAAGCAAGGATGGCTCCTCGGCTGGTTCCTCTGAGCTGAACACTTCAAAAGCCATCCTTTCTTTAGCCACTGTGCCCAGTCACTGTCATTCCCTGAACACTTCAAAGCAGAGAGAGAAAAGGATAAAACCACGGAACAGGGATATCCCTGCTCTGCTTTGTTACTCTCCAGCTCTGTTTCCCTTAAGCCACTCTGCCTATTCAAATCCTTTATATTACTCCCTTTCTTTTACTGGGAATGAATTTTGCACTTCCAAGCCAGTCTGAACTGCCTGTGGAAAAATTATTTAGTCCAGGCTGATTCCATTTGGCTCGAGGGGCAGGTGTTTGTTGGAATGGGCCTTCCAGTGTCACTCTTGGCACGCTCAGACTATGGAGCAGACCTCACAAGGGCTTTGCTTCATCCTTTTTCCCGGGGAAAAGCTGTGCTATAAACAGCTTCATGCCCCTTTAAACGTGTTCTATCCTGTTACCGGTCTGTGTGATAGATTTATTGTGTTTATATTTGTCGTGAAGGAAGATTCAGTCTTTGTGAGCCCCCATGAAAAAGTGGATGTCAATACTGTGGGGATTCCGTGGCAATGGGTCATAACAATGCAAGACAAAGGAAGTGAGAAATTCAACTGATTGGGGAAGGTGTTAAAATAAAATTTAAAAAAAGTAAAACCAGTGTTTACAATTAATGTAAGATGAAAAACAAGAAAGGACAGAATTACTTCTCCTTGTTTCTGTTCAAACCTACACCATGCCCACCAAAAATGTCCTCACCCATTTTGCACTCTAAGAGATGTGATAAGAAATTTAAAACATGGCAGAATTAATTAGTGATAAGTTTAGAAATGTTTTATGGTACTTGATACTATTATTTCTACAGTACATAATACTGTTTTATAGTACATCATTTTTATGGTACATAATTAAGCAGTGAAACCCACTGCCTCCAGAAGGCATCAACAATCATATTCTTGAGTGGATTTTAAAGAATACTTGAGAATATCATGACAGCTATCATGTTACATATGTTGTACAGAGTGAAGATTTAAAAAATAATAAGAATTATTATTTTGATAAGCCTTTTATAGACCTCTGGAATTAAATTCACCTTTGGAATTAAATCTCATTTGTCGTTGGGGTGCATTATACAAGGGATGATAAGACATCAAAAAAGGAACAGGCTTGTCAATAAATAGAGTGATATTATATTTACTCCCTTTCATTTTAAAATATGGAACATAGTCCTGGCCTGTTTCACGTTATGGCCATAAAATATGAGCTGTTCATGCTGAGAAAGCCAAACACAGATCGATGGTTCTGAGGAGAATAAAGAACTTTCAGCCCATTCCAAAGTGTAACAGCCACAGTGACACGTTCACAGCGCTGACATTAAGGCTCCTTGGGGGATTTTTAAGAATCCTACTGGTTTCTATGATTTAGAACCTTCCAAGCCTTAGATCAGCCTCAGATTCAGGAAACAAGTTGACAGTTTGCAGATTGCTCAATTTTTAGTGATTTAAAATTGATACCTTTTTAGTGTTTATATTTGAGTGATCTTTGCATTACGCGAGGGGATCAAATTATTTTCCTATTTTTAGTGATTTAAAATTGATACCTTTTTAGTGTTTATATTTGAGTGATCTTTGCATTACGTTTTAATAAAAAATTATCATTACTCGAGGGGATCAAATTATTTTCCTATTCTGTCAGCCAGTACAATGAGTTGATTTACAGAGGAATCATTTACTGACAGCTGTTCTGCAGGATGCCAATAAAAACCTTTCTTCTGAAAAAGCAATTTGATGAAATCTCCAGCAGTAAAACAAAACTAAGTCTGATCCTCTCATGCCCCTGTTTGATGCCCCAAAGTGTTATTTCCATTTTGAGAAACCACACTCTCCCACGTTACCAGGTTGATTCAGATTAAAACCCTGCTTAACCCAAGGGCTATTTTTAATCTGGATTGTTTCCTTTCTCTTGGTTTGGTTTGGTTTTTTTCCTTGTGTTGCTTCAGAGCTGTTTTCTTTTTCTTTCTTTCCTATTTAACTAATAACTTATGATGAGGAAGTAGCTGCAGTTTGGGGTTAAAGTCAGGGACTGGCAGCAGCTGAAAGAAGAGATTTCAAAAAATTCCTGAAATGCTAAACCCTGAATCTCTTCAAACCCCCACCTTGCAAGTCCTTGGTGATAATTCTTGCAGCTGATTGCACATATCTATACACACCCCCCCTAAATAGAAAGAAACCACTGGGTGGGAACAACAAATTCTGTTATTCAGAGAATTACCCTCGTGATTCTCCACCAGATTTTCCCTAAGCAAACAGGGCAGATTGGTGAGAATTCATCCATCCACTTCAGTTTTTCATTTTCCTTTTTTTCTGCAAAAACTTTGAGGTTTTTAGGCTGTTCAGCTGGGGAATCAATAAAGTAAAAAAAGCCAATGGATGTTTTTAGCTGGGAATGACCTCATTGAATTCTCCATCTGTAAATGAAGAAACTTATTCCAGCTCCTTACAAAGTACTCAGGATGTGAACTCCTGTTCTTGTCTCTGTTGCTTGGACTGTTTTCCTTTTTTTTTCTGTCTTGTCAGTTGTTGCTTGTCTGAAGTTTTTGATCTTGTCATAAAACCCATTTCTGAGTACCACAGAACCAGCAAATCATCAACAGAGTGCAAATTCCATCATTCTTTTTTATTTCTCAGTGCAATTCTTTTAGTTATAATCTGTCTTATATTGAATTTTCCCTTTTTGAGCTCATTTTTTTTCCTGTTATCCTCTTTCCATTCATGCTATTAATATTTCCTGCCCTCAGTAGTTGGGGTTTTTGCATTCCTTTCTGGCCTATCTTCAGTTAATTGTGAATTTTCTTCGCTGTTTTTTCAGCCATGTGAGAATCCCTGATTACAATGGAAATGTGCAGCAGAGAATCATTACTCCTGTCACTCTGTGGTCTATTCTCACTCTGCTGAATATCCCAATTTTTATTTCTGGCTTGATCCTGGGATTAGTTATTCACAGTTGAGTCTCAGCTGAAATCACTATTCCAGGCTCTACTCTCCAATCTTTCCCTCCTTCATTTCTCACTTCCCAGGAAGAGATTTTGCCATTATATTTCTGAAATCTGAATAATGAGATGGACCTGATGCATTCTCAGTCCTTTCTTTGAGGTCAAACACTTTAAATAATAAATGAAGTAGATGAAAACAACGGGAGTTTCCATGATGGAAAATTTAGTCCTTTCCTCACGAATTCTGCTTTTCTTCAAATGAAATTTAACATTTACCATCAGGAAATCAAATTCAGAGTGACAATAATTTATAACCTCTGTTGGATGAATTATTAGTGCCAGAAACAATAAAACTCTTCTTTATTATAATTATAATTATAATTCTAACACAAACATCCTGGGATTCTGTGAAAATTAAGGGCACTAATCTATCGTGATCCTTAAAAATTACCAACTGGAAAAGCATATTTATCCCAAGCCAATTCCCATTGGCATTTTCTTAAAACAGCCATACTTGTCACGTTTAACCAGATTTTTAATTTATTTGAAAGCTACAAGGCTTCTTTCCTTATCAGATTTTCCTCCTACCTCACTTATGCCTTGGAGAATAGTTTTAAACCATCTACTCTCTCTCTTTGTTTTTGGTTTGGTTAAGTTTGAGGGTCTGTGGTTTTTGTGTATTTTTGTGGTTTTTTTTTTAATTTTCCAGTATCAGTGTTTATTTTGTTGGAAATCTGCCATGAACAATAACACATGAAGAGATTCCCTATTTCTATTTCTATAGAAAAAGCACCAAAAGGTATATTTTGTGTCATAGCAAACTAATTAAAACTGTTAACTATTTAAAAGTATTTTGAGGGAGAGGGGAGTCAAGGTGTTTTAGTTGGAAGGTATCGAAGCTCTCTAATAATACACTTATTTGTCTTCCTTCTAGATTCTAAGTTTTGGCCTAATGTAAGACAGACAGAAAATTCTGGATGTCTGCTGTGATCAGAAACGAGGGAAACACTCTCCCTTCAAAGAGGAGAAACTGAGATTTTCCAGGTCAGATCTCAACATTCTGAAGACAAAGCCAAATGAAGGCAGAGAAAATGGAAGTGAAGGCTCAACGTGCAGCTCCTGTTCCTGGCATTCTTGTTCCTCTGGAGAAAGACACTTGTCCAAATGTTTTATCACCTCCTAGGCCTGATATTGGTTTTAGTTGCTCTTTCTGCTCTTAGTTTCCTAGGCAGCAGTAAAATAGGAAATGCCTCGCTCCCTTTCTCCACCTCGCCTGGGGCTTTGGTGTATTTTTTTGGTTGTTTGGTATGTTTTTGAAACAAAATAAAATTAAGGTGACAGAGGGAAAGGGATGCTGGGAATCAGTAGGAATATCAAAGGTCACTTACCAGGTTTTTCCTCAGGATTCAACTGAAGCCAACAGGTGTTCAGGTCTGATGTCCTCTTTAGATTTTCAAGGTAAAAATGCATTTTGAAACCACAAGAGCTTAATGTGCACCCTAGGATCACAGGCTCGGATGGGAAATCAAGTGTGAAAGTAGATCTCACCCCAATCAGTTGATCCATTTTATCATATTCTCATTTGAGCAAATTTTACTTGATTTTCTGAAAACCAATGAAAATGCAATGGGTAGAAAACCCTTTTCTGGCATTTTTGAGATTTTTTTTATTCATTCATAAAAATTTCCTCAGCCACTGTCTCTGAATGACCTTCCTTGAACAGAGGGGCAGGGCCAGCTGAACTCTGCAGCTCCCTACCAACCTCAACCATTCTGTGGCTCTGAATTCCTGCTTTTGTATCAATTTTAGGCCACAAATTGAATTTCTAAGGTTGTCCCTCCTGCTGGACAGGATTAAGAATAAACACTAGGTTCCCTCATATTCCTTCTCTTAATTGCTCTAAAAAAAAAAAAAATAATAAAAGAACATTTTGGCACCAAGTTGCTAAAACTCCATGGCAGCAAAACTCTTGCATGTCCAGATTCCGTCCCATCAATCAAATGGAATCCTGGACATCATCAGGGATCCCTCCCACCCCTGGATTGGGCTTAGCTGTCAGTTTTTGCTGTCCTTGGGAAACGAGACATCAATTGGTAGCAGGAATCTTAAAAATGTGGGATTTGCTTTGGCAGAGCACTTCCAGATGGCTCCACTCACCAGGGCCAGGGTCTGCCTGTCCCAGGGAACAGGTCACCTCTGACACTGCTGCAGCCTGTTATTTTTAATGGGAAGTAATAGAGCTGATAGTGCTATAAAATTGCTGAGTATATTTGATTGTTAACTATGTTTTTAAAATATGAATAAACCAGAGACAGGTACCTGTAATTCTGTCTCTGCACATGTGATGTCGTTACCACAGGAGATGGAGAATAGTAAAAATTGGACTTGGATTGCAGCACCATAAAAGATCTAATTGTGATCTGCACTGATGTTTTATGAGAACATCACATGGACCTTCAAGGGTGCTGGGGAATAATTGAATGTCAGTGCTGGACACGTCCCCTGCATCACCCTTCCACAGCACACAGCATAACTACAAATCCAAAGCTTCCTAATCCTCTTCTTTTCTTCAGTACACTTGCAGAAATATTAAAATTCATGCCACACAAGAATTCTTACAGGACATGCAGAGCAAATGCTCAGAGGAGAAGATCAGGTTGCCCTCCCACCCAAATGCCTCCTTCCTGAGTCTGATGTGGGAAAACATTGCTTGTTAAAAATGGTGTTTGTGCTCACATGAAAAGTCAAAACTGACAGGGACAATAAGTTGTGGATATTATTCCTCCCAGAGGGCAGGGTTAGATGGGATATTGGGAAGGAATTCTTGGCTGTGAGGGTGGGGAGGCCCTGGCACAGGTTGCCCAGAGAAGCTGTGGCTGCCCCTGGATCCCTGGAAGTGTCCAAGGCCAGCTTGGACAGGGCTTGGAGCAACCTGGGCTGGTGGAAGGTGTCCCTGCCCGTGGGATGATCTTTAAGGTCCCTTCCAACTCATTCTGTGATTCTCTGATTTTGAATATATCTAATTTATGCTCTGACAACAACACACTCCATTCAAATCTCGGCAGTCTCTTCAGCTCTATTGAAAATATTTATATGAGCATCTTACATAAAAACCTACTATTTTGTTGTCTTAAGTTGACACTATGAAAAAAACTGAATTCTGGAATATTACAGCTTTGCAAAAGCTCTACTGATTAGCAGAATTAGGGAAATAGAAAATATATGCAGCAGTGCCCACTTAATTTATTGTCACAGTTGAAAAAGGTGATTCCAATTAATTGTCTTCAGTAAAATTCTACAGTAAGTAGAGAAACACTCAGAAAAGTCTAACAAAATACAGAAGAACATTGTAGAATGTCACTGTAGCTAAATAATGATGCAGAGCCTAATAATGAGATTGAAGGTCATCCAGGACCTCCAAAAACTGGTGGCACTTAGATCTGAATCTTTCAAACACTTCTCCTCAGACATATCTCTGTGTCCACATGGAATTATGTTTCTATATCTAATTTAGAGTATAGAGATCTTTAGGAGATCATTTTGTCATCCAAAGTTCTTAAAGTGTATCAGTGAAGGGAAATTGCTTTCCTTTCCTCTGCCCCTCTTCACTTCCATGTAATAACTCTGCACAAAACCCAGGCAAACCTGTGGATTCCTGGAAGCACCAAACACCTCCTGTTCTATTTAACCCTGAAGAAGCAGTGTCAGGAGAGTCATATTCAAATTTTATCTTCTTGTTCTTATTGTTTGATACATTTGCAGACATAACACCCATCAACACCATATTTCCCTGGAAAATAAAGACCAACCAACCAACCAAAAAAACCTGCATTCTGTGCAATCTCCAGAATTCCACAGTTCCTGAGACACACCCAGGTGGTGAAAGATGGGGTTTTTTTCAATTTTTCTCACCAGCAGAATTCAGCAAATCATTTTGCCAATTATCTGAAACCTTAGTGGAAGAGGCAACACGTCATTAAGGATTAATAGAGATTTATATTTCGGCAGGGGGGGGGAGGGAATTTTAAAAAATCCCTTTGGAATAACTTTTGTGACCTTGATGCCATATATTTAGTGCTGGTTTGTTTAGATTTTTTTTCTTGTTGTTTTTGGGGTTTGTTGTTTGTTTGTTTGTTTTTGTTGGCTTTTCTATACAGAAGTTTCTGTCATGTAGGTGAAAACTAATCTGTTTTTTTATAGTTCTTACTAAGCCTCTATTATAGTTTCAGTGCTAAATCAGGTATTATCAGGAGGTTTCACCCAGGGTTTATGAGACAAATCTGAAAGGGACTCTTGATGCCAGTGCATGAGGGATATCACTGACAAAAAGGAACTGTGACTTTTGCCACAGGCATTTAGCATTTGCTTTTACTACACCTTATCATCTGTTTTCTTTGGTCAGTAAATAGGAACTTATAAAAGCCTGTGTTTAGGTCTTTAAACAGAACTCTGCCAAGGAAAGCAAACACTGGACAGCTAAATGAAGATGGGAGAGGAAACGTGCTGCAACTGTTCCTCTCTTGCTCATTCCAATGTCTCCATCATAGCTGGAAAGCCATTTTTAAGGTGCTGTGGGACACATTTTGTATGAAAAGATACTTTTGGATTTTATTCATGCAGCGGTCAGGATTTCTAAAATATCTTGTTATCTAAAGCCTAACAAGATGACTAATATTCATAGAGCAGAAATGAATTTCTATGGAAAAAAAAGAAAGCTTATTTGAAGCAAAAAAAATTGATATACTATAGACTCTGCTTCTTATCACTATTTGGTTTTCTTGTCCAGACAATTCCAGTGAACATATCACAAACCCCTTCATACAATTGTTCATATCCTTAAATTAGGCTATGTTTGCCAGCCAAGTTGATGGTTGAAGTCAAGAAGTGAATTCAAATGCAAGTTGGTGGGTTTTAATCATTTATTGGGAGACATAATCCTAGTAGTTAATACATAAATATTTAAAAACCAGGTAAAGCCTGAGGAAAACCTGCAGCTGTATCAGCCTGAAGAGATTAGATCATTTTCTTTTTCCTTTTATCAGACTCCAGTTCTCTTTCTGTGAGAACAGGTTTGATTGTTTCACCTCGGACCGTTGTATTTTATATTTGTGGCTCATCATTTTACACATTATTGTGAAGGATCTCTAACTCTTCAGCCAGTATTTTCCACCTGCCCACTTTTAGTTTGTTGAGAGATATTACAGAACTTTAAAAAATGTATCTCTGCAGGAACACAACTCTACACCAATCTGACAGAAACAAAAGACTGTAAATTCAACATATGCAGGATATGATGAGAATCAGGCCATTAAATCCAAGGAGTGTCAAAAAATCAATCAAAACTGCCCCAAGTGCTGAGTTTTCCAGATCACAGAACAGCAAGGGACAGGGAGAGGAGTGAGCAAGTGTCCCCCTCATTGATTATACACCCTGAATTAATTCATTCATCTCATTAGTGAACACACTTTTATCTTCCTTTTTTTTTTTTTCATCAGTCCTAGAAGTTATTTTTGCTGATTTCCCTGTAGTGCTGCTGCTCATGGTAACAGTATGAAATGCCCTGTGATGAGATGTTTTAATACCACCTAACTGCTTTCTCTGGGACTCAGGGTAAGACTAAATATCGTTATGTTTATAGGGTATTTTTTCTTGATTAAAGTGTCAGTTAAAATGAAAAAAAAAAAAAGGAAGTTACATATTCAGAAGCATCAGTATTTCAGTAATCAGCCAAAATAACTTGCTTTTGGTCATCTAGGTCTTTTGAAAATCTTCCCTGAAGTCCTTGATCAAGTGAAATGAGCCCTACAAGGGAAAAAAAAACACTAGAAAACAAAAGATATTTTTCATCCAGTGTCTTCATTTACACTGTAAAGAGGGTGTGAACTCCCTCCTTTTTAGGTCTCTTTTCCTGAAAGACATAGAATCACAGAATCATGAAATATCCTGAAAGGGACCCATAAGAACCATCAAAGTCCAACTCCTGACAGAAATTTTGCTACAAATGCTGATATCACCTGAATGAAAAATTAACTGAATTATTTCTTTTCACTACTGTGCTTTTCAGCGTTTAATCCCCTATAATCAATAGGGTGCTACACAGGAAACACTTGTTGAAGGATTTCAGCAACTGCTAAAGATTCTAAGACTAATTTAAAACAATTACAGGTATTTAAAACAATTACAAGTATTTAAAACAGTTACAGGTACTAAACCCTCTTCTAAGGACAAACTGAAATGAAGAGTGGACAGCACTACCTGCTTTCATTCCAGCTTGAAAAGAGTTTGAAAATAAGAACTTGTGGTCTGTTAACTAAATCATGCACAAGCCATAGGAAATATAGTCATAATAGAATCAGAATCATAGAATTTATAGCCATAATAGAGCTCTGCTCTCCTGGAAATGTGCAGCAGGAGTTTTACCCCTCAGGGAGAACTCAGAGCTTGTTGCTGTGAAGGCAACACTGAGCAGCCCAAGGTAACCTGGTTGTGCTGTGGGAACCCCCCACCAGGCTGGGCAAGGTTTGCTGAGGTGGCACCTTGAGAACATCAACCAGCTCTGACAAAAGTACCTTAAAGTTCAAGCAGCTACATCCAATAAAGCTGTTCCTGAGAGTAATAGTGGTGAAATATGGGTGAAAAGTAGAAATGGATTAAGATAATTGAGGGGTTTTTTTCCCTTCAACCAGTTTAGCAGATGAATTTTTTATAGATGTGCCAATTAAACTATTCAAATGTCTGATATGTGTAACTTTCATCAGAAAATCTGTGTGTTTGCCCTAAGATATAAGCAGAAAAAAATGTTATCAGTCTTGAAAAGAACAGGGGAAAAAAAAAACCTGAGAGTATTTTGAATAGCAGGGAATTAGATATTTTGAGTGGAATTGAACACCCTGCAAGCTGTCAGGCATTACCAGCACAAAGGTTTTTAGCACAGGTGTTCATGTAATTGTGATACATGATGAGAATTAACAGTGAACAATGGGCATCAAACATTTCTGCTTTTATATTCCAGCGCTTTATTTTCAGTGGAAGAGGTTATGGGATGATGTGTCATAACATAGCCATGTAAGACTTGCTGATGGCTTTTCAAATATTCCTTCATTTCTTCAGTTGCTGGATTAGTGGATTTTGCAAGAGGCAATTTAGAACACAAAACCAAAAACGCTCCACGGATTTTTACACACTGAGCTCGATCCAAAAATGTTCTTCAGGCTATTGCAGCATTGGCAGCACTCCCCAAATGTGACTTGCAAACATGCAGCTGAAAACAATACAGATGCAAATGAGTGAAAATCTTGTATTTCTAATTCCATAATACTTTTATCACTCAATTCAGATGCTTGAGGTTCATTAAAAAAACACAAAAGAAGAGCAATTCTTTTTCGACTCTCTGTTATTCCTGAAAGTCTTTCAGGCATTTGGGCACATCCACTTGGATCTGCTTTATGAAACTACCACGGAAAATGTTACCTTGGTAAAAAGCTGAGAACTGCACTGTCTGCTGGTTAAAACCTATTCCAGGTGGTTGATAAGCAAGATAGGGAATGTTTTCCAATGCTGTGGCACAGCTGAGGGGGGTGGGAATGGCTGAGCTCGGTGTCAGAGGTCCTGCCCCGCAGCAAACATCAGAGGGTTTCCACAGCTCAGTCAGTGGAACCTTTGCTAAACAAGGGATCTTAGTCCTGTCTTTGCAGCCACTGTATCAGTACAGTCAGAATCATAAAGCTGGGAATGTATCTCCTTTCATCAGCCTCTCAACTGCCCAGAGCAGAACAGCCAAGGTGCTGGAGGCTTTTCATCACCGCAGCACAGCTCTGCTCTGCCCTCTGGAAGTGGCACACTCTGAATTTTCATAGCCCTTCTTTAGCTGGCACAAGCTGTGGGTTGTACAAACCCCGGTGGCCTCAAGGGGCTTCATTTACTCGACAAGAATCAGAGCAGTTTGTTTTCACAGAGCATATTTGTGCGGTGGAAAAGATCCCTCAGCCTTTCTGTGGTCGTGTTCTTGCTTTTTCCAGCTGATGGTGAAATGTTCCTGGAAAGGGCAGCTAATGAGCTTTACCTGTGTGCTCTGAGAGAAGAAATCTAATGATAAACATGAATTCTGTTGGTTTAATGGAAATGCCTGGAGCTGGCAGTGGTGACTGGGAGGGGAGAACTCCACAGGCTGTGCTGGATCACACCGTGTTTCTCACCAGGAATCCTTTTCCAGGTAAAAGTTCAATTCCCCAGCAAAAAGGGTTGCTTTGCCCTGCAAGAAGAAGGGCTGTGTGACCACAGGATGAGGGGATTCACCAAGCCTGAGGAGCACTTTTCAGTTCACAGACTCTGCCTCAGCACTTCCTTCTCTCCTTCTGGGCAGAGATTTTCAGACCAGGCTTTTGAACTGACCCTTTCAGGTGTAACAAAAACTGCATCATGGATTCCCTTGGTGCTCCCCTGTTTCTGCTTATGATACTCAGGCTTGTTGATGAGTGACACTGCAAAAAATGCATTTAAATGATCTCCCTGAGATGAATTCATACAATCACAGATTGGTTTGGGTTGGAAGGGACCTCAAAGATCATCTTGTTCCAAACCCCCACCGTGGGCTCTTCCACTAGAGCAGGTTGCTCATTCCTCTCAATAAATATTAGCATGAATATTTTCATGAATTTTCCATAAATCTTCTTCCAAACAAATATTTTCATTCTCAGGTGGTTTTGAAAACTCGTGGAAGACTGTCAGATATACTATCATTAAAATTATTTTCCTTCAAATAAGTGTTCCTGAGCATATTTTGTAGTGTCGGCCCAGCTGGACTGTCAAATATGTTCCTTTATTTTTCTTGTAATTCTCAATTCAAAAGGTAATTTTTTTCAAAGACATTACTGTGATGAGTACAGGAAACATTACTCACAGGAAGATAAATCAGGGGTGCAAAGATAGACCATTTATTTACACAAACTGTAACTAAAATGAAGGTTTTGGAAATACACCTATGGAGAAGATCAGCATGTTAAGTCAAAGTTCAACCTCTTAGGACTGATCTCCCAAAGAAACACAGTATCTTAAATCAAATATATTGTTTAATTGCCAGCTACAGGAGAGGAAAGACAGATAAGTTCTGTATTGGCCTCTAGAATCAAGCTCCAGACAAGGACAGTGTATTGAGCACTCATTATTTCCTCTGTTGCTGCAGCAACAGGGAAGTAACAGGGGGTGAAATTGGCTTCATTTCAGATAAGGAATAACAATTTGCAGCTCTTCAGTGTTCATTGGTGAATTTACAGAATGGGCAGAAGAGAGAACTGCTTTATCTCCTGCAAAAAAAAAGGACCCAGATTTATTGTGTTCAACAGTCAGGTGGATTAATAAGAACATAAACTACTTAGAGCTGTAACACTCACCAGCCTCAAACCCTCCCAGTTGTTACTGTTTCCTAAATGCTCAACAAAATATAAAGCAGAATTAGCTGCACCTTTGCTTGGAAAGAGAGATTTGATGTTAGTGGTCTTGTTCTATCAATTATTACACATAGACTTCAGAGTGCAGACCCTTCAGATGTTCTTTATGGGTTCCTGCAGTCCTGCCCCTAATTTCTATCTGAAATTCATTCTTGCCCACATTGTCTTGTCCATATCTTGTTGTGTCAACCTGATTTTTCTTTGGTTCTTATTCTGCTGATGTGTCTGAGGGGAGAATTTGTGTCCCGGTCATTACTTTTATTTCCTTTGATTTTCTTTGAAAGGAAAGGTACTATTGTCTTCTCCTCACTCGGGCAGCAAAAATGCCTGTTTATTAAACATTCCAATACACTAATTTAATATGATTTTACAGCTAGTGAGTGGAAGGCACTGCTGTGAGTTGTCCAGTTCTGTCACAAGCTGGGGAGCAACAATGATTAGAAGTAAGGAATTAGGATGGAATTCCCTGTTCCAAATTTCTGTCCCAAGCCTCTGAAAACAAAGAGTCCTGAATTAAATAGATTATGATCAATAAACAAGATATTTTATGCACAATGAAATAATGTCAAGACCTTTTCTTTTTAAGACCTTTTTCACTTTGGTTATGGATTGAGGCTGATTTTCATCCTTTGTGTTCACCACGTCCTTTTGTTTCCAACAGGGCACCAATAGGAAGTTATCCAAATATTGGCCCTCTGAAAAATCAGGAGCAGAGGACTTCAAACATCAGAAATTCTTTCTTCTGAACAGGATTTTACCTGAGTCTAAGCTTGCACTAAGTCATTCAGGATGCAGGGTCTGAGACCTGAACTGAGTACACAATTATTTGCTGTATTATCTGCATGACATTGGAGAGGAAAAAGTGAACAAAGGAGAAAAGAGCTTTTTCTGCTTTTAGAGTATGTTTTTTATACCAACATTCTAGTTTTCAAGTGCACACAGGATGGGGTTGTGGGCTGTGAGATTGTAAAGTTCTAGGGAACACCATTGTATATTGACTTAATCTTTCACACTATTGAAAAACTAAATAAATGATCAGGGAAATAAATGAAGAGAGGGGAGATTTTCAAACACAGCAGTAAATGTCATGAGAACTGTATTCTCTCCATGATTGCATTATATAAGATGCTAAGGAACTTAGATGTTTTGGATGGAGTGAGTAATTGTGTCTTCCTGTTCTTTAAGTGCTGAGCTGAATGTTCTGAGGTTTAACTGTCTCACAGAGAAATCAGCTCTTCCCATTAAGGATGTCTGAAGGACATTTCAAAATCTTATTGCCTCAGTGGGTACCTGCATGTAATGTTCTTGCCTTAAGATGGATAACACTCGGGATTCAACTGGGGCCTTCCAGCTTTTTGCAGGAAAAAAATAATCATCAAATGCTGCCTTAGTTATGTTGGAATCTTCAGTGATTATTTCTATTGTAATGTAGTAATTGTGTTTCCTCAGCACATGGAGGGATTAACATCCTGTTAACAGGATTAATATTCCTGTTCCTTTTGTAGACTTCCCTCTACATTTAATACCTTTTGAATGCTTTTGAAAGACAACATTTCACGAGGTCGTAGTTAATCAGCGCACAGGCTTGAGAAAAGTAGAATAAAAGTGCATTTCTTTTTCTGCTGCCCTGCCATCTAAATGTCCTCAGTGTTCAGAATCCCAAACATAGGATTTGTGCTGTATGTACTGCCCAGACATTAATACAGATTTAAAATGAAGAGACTATTTGGTGGTTGTTTTTTTTTTCCTTCACACTTATAGATACACATGGGCAGGGACACCTTCCACTAGCCCAGGTTGCTCCAAGCTGGCCTTGGACACTTCCAGGGATCCAGGGGCAGCCACAGCTTCTCTGGGCAACCTGTGCCAGGGCCCCCCCACCCTCCCAGGGTAGGATTTCTCCCCAGGATCCAGGCTGCTCTTCCTGGAAGCAGCGCCCATAATTTCCCTCCAGTGTGTGTGTACCTTCATTTCTTCTCACTGTTTTCTCGGGGCTGTGCCTCTCTATATTTTGTTTCTGGTTTCTACTTCTTCCCTTAACCTCTCGATTTCTCAGGTCCCTGACGAGACAACCTCACTGGAACAAACACTCTCAGACACCCTCACCAAGTGTTTCTCATCAACAGCTCCCTTTTTTGTCAGTCAGGTTTGTATCCTTGTGTGTTCCTGTTTGTGGCTTCCTGATTTTCTTATTTCCCTTGAAAAAGGCCCTTGACCAGACACCCTTAAAGGAGCAACACTCTCCTTCCACACCCTCACACAACCAGTTCAGTTGGGCTTCAGTTCATGTTGTTATGGAAACAACATGAGGATAAAGCCTCCAGCATGAAACAGAACTTAGATGCCAGTGCAGGGGGGAGGGAAATTATGTATTCATCACTATGTGTTTCTAGAATTCCATATGGAATGTTCCCAACCCTGTCAAGATATCTGGCAACGAGGATTTGCTTCCAGCTTCCTTCTCAGCTGAAGTTCAGAACGTATTTAGCAATCAGTGGTCATTTCCAAAGCACTTTGCCTGTGATCTCTTTGATTTCCCTGTTAATCAGTAAATGTTCTTGAGCTTCCAGTGGCATTGTGCTCCTGGGATAAGACCAGACATGTAAAATAGGACAAGCTTTGCACTTAGAAGTTTTGCTCATCCTTTGGAGCTACAGCATCAGTAGAACCTCGTGTAACTGGGGGCTTAGAGAAGCTTTTGGCACGACTTGAAGTGAACAGCCTTTAGTGAGAACAACTCTCCATAATTTAGGTTGGACTGTAGGAAATAAGACACTGCTGAGCCTGTTTAGCAGAGATAAGAACTCTCATGCTCAAGTTTCTACAAGTAGTAGGATGTTCTTGTCTTGGTTTTCAGGTTTCTCCATTATCTCTGCTTTGCAACTTCAAATTCAATTTAAAACCCACTTTTAGTTTAAATTCAAAAGCTGTATTTCATTTAGCATGATCTCAGGAAAAGAAAAAAAAAAAAAAAGCCTGATTTCAAAAACTGTGTTTTATTAGGCCTCAAGTTGTTTCAGGGAGGTTCAAGTTGGGCATTAAGAAAAATTTCTTCACTGAAACAGAGGTCAGTGTATTCAGTTTATTTTGTTTAATGAAATTCATAATGATGTATGAAAGAAAAATAAAAGGTCTTTTCAGCATAAAGCAACAAGAACTGACCACAAGAACTTCCTTTGTTCTGGTATCTCAGGCATTTTAGGATCTTAGAAGTAATTAATTGTTGTTGGCTGATTTAATCAAATGCACTGCTCTTAAGGAATCTCAAGGGCTACTTGAATAATTTTAGCATATGAAGAGCCAAGTTAAAGCAATCTCCACTCTACTACTGAATAAAAGACTTGCCCAAAAAGAACAGGACTGGTTTTTAAACTGGTGTTGCTGAATGGATGCAAATATCAGTGGTATAACACTGCTTAGACACTAAACAGCTCAACAAAACAGAAGAAAACCAACCAACCAAAACCCCCCCAAACTTATTCATGTGAACACTGAGACTTCAATTATTTTCTTATTCTTCATAATGTAATAGAGTTTTACACATGTATCTCTCTTTCTCTCTCTCTGTATATATATATATATATATATGCTGTCTTGCATTCCTTTGAAAGTTATGTTACCCTTTGGTGGGCATTATTTTATCACATAAAGTAAATAGATGATTTGATAAAACATTCCATCTCCTGTGATTTTATCCCAACAAAACACCACCTTCTCATTCAGGACTAAAACTGCTTGAAAGGACTAAATAGTTTTTGAAAGGACTAAATGTTCACAGAGCTTCTCCCTCTGTGAACATACTTGTTTAATTGAATTAGTGAAATATTAGTGCTAGTCATCTACATAAAAATTAACAGAAACTTTTGGGACTTATGAACATCCCATAAATAGACACAGCCAATGGAAAACAGAAATTTTCCCATTTGTGGACTGAATTTTTTTTTTCCCAATTCCATCTCTGGGACTAATGCTAGAGAAATAGTCACACAAGCACAATATTTTCTCTCCACGAGTCCTTTTCAGTTATTCCAGGTGCAGTCATGGGGTAACACACGTGGCAAACAAAGCAAACAGAAGGTAATGACAAGCCCTGTTTCTTGCTTTTCCTGTGCAAGTGTGTGTTTTCAATACCAAAGACAGTCAGAGTCATTTAAGAAGTGTGTTGGCTGACAAAATTCTCGTAGATGATGCCTGCAAAGCTCTGGATCAAAAGATAACACTGGTGACAGCCACGGAGGCTTTTTGAAGGCTGTAAAAGCTTAACAAAAATCTTCATCTGTTTCAATTAAAGGAAAACAGTTTTTCACCACTCCAAAGTCGAAATCTGCTGGAGGTTTTGCCTTCTGGCCCCTCAGCCAGAGGAATTTTTTATTAAAAGAAGACTTGCCTTTGATTCCATGTGCTCGAGCCAGGCCTTGCTTTCTGTGTGACGTGGATGGAGGGTTTCTGGTATTACACCTGATGGATTTCCTACAAATAAATTCTCCAGGATTAGACTTGCTTTATTGCAGATCTATTTTCCGAGGCGAGAGGCAATCCAGAGATATGTCATTTATGCTATTACAGACTTGCATTTCTGCCGAAACCAACGGGGTTATTTTCTCCAGATGATTTGTTTTGACAGCAGAAAAATACACTTGAGAAGAGGGAGATTGGCAATGCTATTGGTGGAAAGAGCTATCAGCAGAGTGCCTGATTTACTGATCTATTTATTTAAGAGCTTTCAAATTATTTATTAAATTTATTAATTGAAATCCATACTTGGATGTGGATTCTGTGAGACACACGAGAGCTGTTTTATACATTGACTGTGAAACCTATTCCAGGAGAGGGGAGAAAGCAGCAGTGTGGAAACACTGAGCACACCCAGAACTTTCCATCTCTCCAATCCGAGAGATGGAAAGTTCTGGGTGTGCTCAATGTTTGCTTTATTTTTTTTTTCAGGAGAATTACCATTTATTGTCAATAAGGGATTTATCATTGTTATAGTCATATCAGAATTCAATGTCTCTCTATCACTGTTAAATATCCCATTGATTAACTAGCAGAACTTTGTTATGGTAGAGGAAAGAAATATAGATTTTATTTTTAAAAAAATTCAATCCATAGTTTTCTTCTTTTAAGCCTAAATAATCATATAGATGGTAAATTAGTATGAACCAGTCATAGACTGCCATGGGATGGAGTAATTCTACCCCATTAATGGTAACAATTTCTGGTAAATCTTTATGAATGTTGGTTCACAAGCTCATTTTGTTTCCATGGACATTGCTAAATACAATAAATAAAGGACTGAATTACTTGAATGGAGGGGAATCACATTTTGGAAGCAACTTCATGGGGTTTTTTGATCATCATTTTGGTTTGCATTAATTTTTTTTTTTTTTTCAAATACAAAATCCTCTCACACCTCAAAAGTTCCAACGAGGGCTCTCTGAAGGAAATGCTACAAAATGGTATTTCAGAAATAAAATGTGAACCCTGTGTCTAAACAGCTGGGAAATTCGAGTTTGTGTTAGTCCTGGGGAATTTCAAGCTCTGCAGCAGGGACTAGAAGTATCCAGCAAAAAGACCAATTTTGGTACAATATTCCTTGTTCTGGGATATTCCAATATCAGGCAGTTCCAAAGTTTTGGGATCTGCTCTTCCTGGAGTCCAAAACCATCAGCAAGGCTGTGGTTGCAGTACCTCGACTCTGGGTTTGTTTTATGATTATCTGTTCCAACCCAACAGCAAAAACGACCTGAGTGCCCATTTCAGCTACTCTGGATCATGTTTGGTGATGTATCCAGACTCTGCAGAACTTCTGGGAAATTGTGCTGTATTTTTGTAGCTCTCTGAGGTTTCCAGATTTGGCAACTGAAGCCTCTGGGCTTTTTTTTTTTTTGCATAGAAGGAAAAAGGTACCTCTTTGATATCTGGTCCATACAAAAATCAATAGACTCCAAGTTTTGTTTCCTATTTGCAAAAAGACCATCTGGCTGAGGAGAAAGGAAGGAATGCAAAGAGATTGAGTAACCTGGTCTGGTGGAAGGTGTCCCTGTCCCTGGGTTGGACTAGAGGCTCTTCAGTTCCTTTCCACCCAAACCATTCTGGGATTCTATGATTCCATGAAATTCAGACATTTCTGTCTCTGTCCTGGTCACTTCACTCTTGCATTTTTATCCCAGACGTGGTGGCAAGGCAGCCCAGTCCTGCAGCAGAGTTTAATATTTTTAAAGCCTTTGCTTCTTTCCTCCTCAGTGGCCTAAAGACACAGTAACCCTGTCAGTGTGAGACAGGGAACAGCTCAGCAGTGAGAACTTCCCTCCTGTCACTCCCATTTGCAGCCATGGCTTGATGGTTGTATTTTATCATGATGTTCTTTTTCTTGTCTTCCTTTCGGCAACATCCAGCGCCAGCTTGAACTGAATTACTGGATTAATAAATTATATTAATAAGCCGTGATAAAGTAAAGCAGTCAATCACTTTTCAGGCTGGAGGGAGCTTAAAAACAGGAGACTGCTTGCAGTTCTCAGATCATGCACTTCTCACTGAGATCTCCCCCCTCTCCTGTTTTGGAGCCAAGCACAGGTGTACATCCAGAGTAGGAAAATTCATAACATACTTAACAAATTCCTTAAGTCATTGCCACTGCTTTCAGCAAGTTCAGTGGAGCTTAAAAGTCAATTTATAGGTAGTTGCTACGAAATGCTAATGTACAGTTCTACTGCTCAGATCTGAAATTATTCCATTAATTGGTGGAATAATGAATCACAGAATGCCTTGAGCTGGAAGGGACACACAAGGATCATCCAGTCCAACCCTCAGCCCTACACAGCCCCAACCCCAAGAGTCACCCCCTGTGCCCCAGAGGATCAGCCAAACCCTCCTGGAGCTCTGGCAGCCTTGGGGCTGTGCCCACTGCCCTGGGGAGCCTGGGCAGTGCCAACCAGCCTCTGGGGGAAGAACCTTTGCCTGAGATCCAACCTGAGCCTGCCCTGACACAGCTCCAGCCATTCCCTGGGTGCTGTCCCTGGTCCCCCCAGAGCAGAGCTCAGTCCTGTCCCTCCCCTGCCTCTCATGACAAAGCTGTAGCATCATCCCATCAAAGACAAATCATTTGTTCTCTAGAAGACAAAACTTGTTTATAGAACTTCAGAAAACCTTTCATGGCTCTGTCCCTCTGCATAACATGAGGTATATCAGGACCCAGCCATCTGATTTCAGCTCTGTCTGCTTCTTAATTTCCTTCTGGAAAACCAAGGCAAATCCACATGGTTGAAAAGTCTGTCAATATGTTGATGTAGTGACACATAAACCAGTAACATCCTCATCTCCCTTCTTTTCTGCTTGCTATTGCACTGATCAAGTCCTTGGTGCACATAACTCACCCTGCTTTTCAAAATGATGAACCTCAGGAACTTCCAAATAACCCAGGAAAAAAAAAAAAGGAAGAAAGAAAAGAAAAAAAAACTATTTTGCCTCAAAATGTTTGTGCCCTGAGGTAAATTGGAAGACCTTTCTCTTCCCTTTGATATATAGTGTGTGGTGGTGACCTCAATAGTTCTCAATAACTGCGTGTGCCACAATTGCTGGGAATAACCTGGGTTTCTCAATCTTGTTGTTGTCTGGGAATAAACTGAAAGGTTTTGTGGAAAATGTAAGACCAGGAGCACACTGACTGCAAAGCAATCCTGTAGTTTGTGCCACCATTTAACTAAAAATAGGATTAAGGACACATAAAAGCTACCTCTTACTGCTGCACTTGGCAAATTCTAATAGGCTGGGCAGAAACAGAGACAGCAACCAGAAGCTGTACATCTGTATTTGAATAGTGATTTCCATCTGACAAGATTGTCACACCCATCTGATAAGGTTTCTCGCAGGTGAAAGTAATTTCTTAATGCTGAGTGATTCCTGACACCTTTTCCTTACATATTCATGGGAGTTTTTTAATGTAAATACTGATTTCACAGTGCTACACAACATTTGTGGTTTACAGAGCTCAAAACCGGTGCCTTATCTGCACTGACTGTGTTTTGAACTCACTTTACATTCAGTGGTGATGCAGTGTGAGACATCTCTGGTTTGCCATCAGCTTGGGGAGAAATGTTCTCCTCCTGCACTTATTCCCCAGGGAATTCTGTTGCCCTTGGTGGTAACAGAGGGTTTGTAGCGAGATGCAAATGAATGTGAATTGTTAACAGGCAGTGTAATGGCCCCGTGTACCTTGTAACGCTGACAAACCATAACACAGGCCATCATTTGCATCCTTTAATGTTTAGATTCCCAATTTATTGCCTTCCTCGGGTGAAATGTGCATGGGAGAAACGTGCCCCTGCTAATTAACGACGCGCTGCTTAATGAACTAATGAAATAAAGTTCTGGTGCACTTCAACAACTGCGGGAATGCTTGGCATTCACAAATTAGGTTTGGCAGGAGGAGGGGAATTCCCGATGAATTCCTGGTGAAGCTGGAGCTGTGTCCTGCTGGAAGCAGCTCAGTGGGCTGTGGAATGTGCTGTCCTGGCCTCCTGTGCCTTTCCAGAGGTGACATGTGATTGATTCCTTCTGTAATTGGGCATCGGGGCTGAGTTTGCCTGAAGTTTAGTCCTTATGTAAAATACCCAAGTGGAAGATTTAAATAGAGTTCTAGAAGCAGGGCTGAAGTAGAGTTGGTGCTGGAGTGGCTAAAATAAGTCTCAGTTAGAAGGAGCTGAGGCTGCTGGCTCAGATCCAGCCCTGCTCCTGCCCACAGAACAGCTTTGCAGAACCATCTTCCTTGTCTGGCACATGAAATGATTATTTCTGCACTGAATACATTGGCAGAGGGTGGGGAGGCTGACTGGTAATCAGGTTCAGGGCTCAGGGAGGCTCCTCTAAGGCTTATTGCAAGGAAAGAAAATCAGATATATCATGGAATTATATAGAATCCCAGAATGGTTTGGGTGGGAAGGGACCTTAAAGCCCATCCTGTCACTCATTCCAGTAGCCCAGGTTGCTCCAAGCCCCGTCCAACCTGGCCTTGGACACTTCCAGGGATCCAGGGGCAGCCACAGCTTCTCTGGGCAACCTGTGCCAGGGCCTCCCCACCCTCACAGAGAAAAATTCTCTCCCAATATCCCATCTATCCCTGCCCTGTGTCAGTTTGAAGCCATTCCCTGTGTCCTGTTCCTCCATCCCTTGTCCCCAGTCCTTCTCCAGCTCTCCTGGAGCCCCTTTAGGCCCTGGAAGGGGCTCTCAGGTCTCCCTGGAGCCTTCTCTTCTCCAGGTGAGCCCCCCCAGCTCTCCCAGCCTGGCTCCAGAGCAGAGGGGCTCCAGCCCTTGGAGCATCTCCGGGGCCTCCTCTGGACTTGTTCCAGCAGGTCAACATCTTTCTTGTGTTTGGGGCCCCAGGGCTGGACACATAATTCCAGGTAGAGTCTCACAAGAGCAGAGGAGAGGGGAAGAATCACCTCGAAGTGATTCCTACAGGATTAAGAACCTGTGCTCTGAGACAGATTCATAATCCATTTTATGCAGCTGTGCCAGAGTTCTGCAGAACTGGGTTGATTTCATAGCTCTAATACTTACAGGATTATTACAGATTTTTATTTCCTAGTATGAAGAATCATAATGGAAATAATTCATAAATCTTTTGGGGGATCTTCAGATAAAAGCACCAAAGCCAGAAACATTCCACAAGCTCAGCATCTCCAATCAGTTAAAGGGATGCAATCCTTTTATGGAACTGGTTCCTTTGCAGTGAGTGGCCAAATCCTCACTGATTCCAGGGGGCTGTGATCTCCTGCATGATCAGATCAGCTCCTGTTCGGGTTGTAGAACTCTTTGGAGATTTGCCTAATTAAATGCAGGGGTTGCTGCTGAGGGTTACTGTGAGAAGGCTTCAGCCCTCCCTAGGTGCCTAAATGAGAATCTGATTCCTTTGGAAAACCTGACTTCATCTGGACAGGGCTCATCCCTTGGAAATCTGGGCTCCTCTGAAATACTGCCTTTGTATAAACATCACAGGGCCAAGGTTTGGCTGTTTATACCAACAAAGCATCGCTGCATTGGTGTTTTCAAAATAAGTAGGAGGAAGTGTAGAGTGTATAAATAAATTGATGGCTCTTTTGGCAGATCTTCACAGCAGTCCTGGGGGGCATCAGGCCCAGCATCACCAGCCAGGGGAGGGAGGGGATTGTCCCCTCTGTCTGAGCTGGGGTGGCCTCACCTCCCATCCTGGGGGCACCACAAGGTCAGAAAGATCTAGAGCTGTTGGAATGTCCAAAGGAGGGACATGGGGATGGTGAAGGATCTGGAGGAGAAGCCACAGAAGGAGCTGCTGAGGAGCAAAATGGGAGTTGGGGTTTTTGTTCCTTGTTTTGGGAAACTGGTAAAACTGAATCAGAACTTTGAAACAGAACACCAGCACCAGGAACTAAAGTGAGAATATCTACAGTTCTATATCCTCCCATGAGATAAACTTCATTTAGGGAGACTTTTCCTCGGCTTCCTGTACCTGATTTTGTGTCACAATTCCAGTCATTAACTGCTTTTTTTTCCATCATATAATTTGCCCCTTTTTGTGAGGTGCCAGTTTTCTGGAAAACAAGCAATAGGCAATTTTTTTATGAAACCCAGAAGGTATTCTGACAGCAGGACCTGGTGCTGCTCTGTGCAGCTCCTCTTTAGGATTTTGACTGATGCTTTTTTTTTTCCCCACAAGGACTTGATTTGATTTTTCAGTTGCTTGGACGCGTTCGGTCCAGTTGTAACAAGCCTTGCAATGAGATCCCTCGTGATTCATCAAGGTTTGGATTCACTTGGGCTCTCAATGTGTTGCCAAAGTTTCCCAGACCTCCTCAGGAGGCTGATTACTGCCAGGGAAGAAAACTGCAGGAAGCCTGGTTAGAGCTGGGTAGCTGAAATCTTTGTCACAGTTTCATTTTTTTTGGAAAGCTGCTCTACCTTTCCTTATATTAACATATGAAATATTCTGGCTGATAAGGTGAGGCCTTTCAAACAGAATAAATTTCCCTAAGACAACAGTATTGCCACTGTGTGGCCTCCTGTGTGAATATAAGTGCAAAAGAGAACAAAATTAATACTTGTGAAACCAAGAGAGGTTTAAATCATTGAATCACAGAATGATTAAGGTTGGGAAAGACCTCTGAGATCATCAAGTCCAACATTTGACTGACCCACTAAACTGGATTATCAAGTCACGTGGCTACTCATTTGAGAGGAAATATTAAAGGAAATATTTAATATTTAAAAAAAAAAAAAAAAGAAGGACAGAAATTCTTCAGAGTACAAAGGGAAAGTCAAGGCAGATCCTGACTCATGGTTTCCACTCCAAAGACTCTTGATCTTTAAGGTCCCTTCCAAACCAAACCATTGTAGGATTCTGTGATATTTTGCCCTAATGGAATAACTGTTGGAGGAAAGGAGTGATTCCACACACCAGCAAGAAACAAGAGTTGTTCACAGAACTGTGAAGGCAACTCCTGTGTCCTTTATCAGAAAGTGAATTTTAAAATGGGATGGGATTTGGGTTTATTTCTGGTCCTTGACCAGCTCATTAGGGTGGATGCAAATCACCTCTGCTGTCTGCTGGAGAGAGGTGAAAATTGGTACCTGCAGGCCTTGGGGATGGATTTTATTAGATTTGGAGTAAAATTGAACTTGGGTGTCCCTTTGACTGGATTGGAAATATCACCAGGAGGAATAACTGCACGTTATAAAGAGTCTGAGCACTCATCCCACAATTAGCACCTCAGTGGTGAAGAGGTGAGCAAAAATGTGTTGTTAACTCTGTCCTTTGTGGATGTGGGGAAGGAGTTAATTCTAGAGAACAGTTCAGAAGTGATAAATAGTGTTTGCATGAGTTTGCCATCAAATGCACCTCTGCTTTCTCCTCAGGAGAGACTGGGGAATCCAGGGGGTGTCTGAGCTCTGGGTTGGGGTGGGCATTGGCACAGCAGCCAGAGACAACCTGCATTTGTTCACAGTCTCTGCATCCCGAGGAGTTATTATGGCTCTTACACTTATTGTTTGCTTCTAGTGGCTCTGGAAAATCTGCTTCCAGCCTCCTCAACAGGGCTCATCCAAAGAAAAATGGTCCAGGAAAGGAGGAACCTGAGACTTTCCCCCAACACATTGTTTGTCCCTGCCTGGCTCTGGACACTGCTCAACCGGGAGGCTGCCTTAGGCAGCATTTGGAGGGAATTTGGGAAATTCTGGCACCCTGAGCATCAAGGGACAGGCACTGAGGTGCTGCAATGCCTGTTTGCACAATAAGCACTTAAGCTTTTAATTTCTGCCAATTTATACTAAATATATGGTGAGAAGAGGACCGAGAAAGGTGATTCAACATTAAAGCTTGAGAAGAATTCAGTGAGAGAAAGAGCAGCAGAGCTCTCACAAGAAATAGATACAACACAAAAAAAAAAAAAAGATCAGAAATATTTTCATTACTCTGGTGTGACAATTGTGAGGAAAGAAAATATATTGACAGCCCAAAATACACAGAAAGAAAAGCTGTGCAGGGATGCACACAGGGCAAATTCATGGAGGAAGGTGGCAGAAGCAGTTCTTCCAAATGTGCTGAGAAGTCTTTCTGGCTCAATTGAATTTGGAGCATATCCCAGGTACAAAACAGAGTTAGCCAGAGTGCTCCAGATGGATGTTATCCCGAGCCAAGAGCTAACTACATCAATGCTTTTCATTGACTTTGGTGCTGCAGAATGAAATGGCAGCAAAATGTCCAACATATGATTCCTTTTATTACTCCTGATGCCATAAGTGACACTTTCCCTGGACTATCACCACACAGCAATTACTATTCACCACCAGCAGCGCTGTTTCCACCTGTCAAATCATGAGTCTCCTTGATTAATTTGATTTTTAGCAATAAAGTAATCTCTGCTACCTGATTTAATCCATCCTCTCTTCCGCAGCTATCGTCACACTTGGAAAAAAAAATTGAACCAGCCTGGAAATAGTTGAAGTTTTTAATCACAGTGAAAATTTAAATACTAATTTCTAGAACAAGAACCACCTACAGTATGTATCCTATTAATACAAATTCCTCAACATGTCAGAAAAAAAAATTACCAGGGGAGAAATCCAAAATGAATAACAGCTTGAGGTGCAAAAGTTGAAGAAGTTTGGGCTGTATCAATGCATGTGGCTGGAAAGACTCCTGGATTTCTCACCACTGTCTCAAATTTCTCTAAAAAATCACAATGGTATTTCCCTTACACTGCTCCCAGGAGGCAGAGCTAGCAGGTAATTATTTTTGATAACTTTTTCTTTCCCACCCTGGAGCAGTTTTGTATGTACACTGAATATATATTTAACACTTCCTTACTCAGCAGCCATTTATCTCGCCTATAATTAGAAATAAGGGAAAAAATACCGAGCAGGTTTTTTCTAAGAACTTTTCCAAACTCCCACAAGCTGCTGTGTGATTCTCAAGCCCTGCTGGAAAAAAAATAAATAAGTAAAGCTAGAACATATTCTGGGTAAGTAAAATCAAATCCTGGCTGACAACTCTTGTGTCTGGTGGAGCAGATACAAGTTTGGAATTACTGACATATTAAGTTTTCGTCCACCTTGGAAAAAAAGGAAAAATGCTGACAGACCCCTTTCAGAGGTGTTGCCATTGGATGCTGATGTAATTAAGCCCCAGAACGAGGTACAGCATGTTAGTGATGGAGCCTGTCAGTGATCCTGCAGTGATTTATGATCTGTGACTAACTAAGAGCACCAACAGGTGAAGTCTCACGGTGTTAAGAGACTTTCCACTCAAATTTAAAGGGGAATTTTATTATCAGGTTTTACAGATGATGCCTTCACACAGATATTTCAGCACCTACAAGCACAATGTATGTGTTGATAACACCAAAGCTGGGGTTTGGATCCCCACACTGTGTTCACTGGGTGATCCTCGTGGGTCCCTCCCAGCTCAGGGTGTTCTGGGAGTCGGAGATTTTGGGTTCAGTGTTGGCAACAAAGCCAGAAGCAGTGAAATCCAACTGCAAAGTGTGCCCAAAAGGGCTCCAAGCAGCTCTCAGCCAGCTCTGTATGGAATGCTTGGCTTGCAGGCAGAAAACATGATTTATGACATGACAGGAAAAGACAGGAGTAATAATGAATAACTGAAACCAAGGGGGCTCTTAAGGAAGACAACAATATTGTTTAAATACCTTATTATATTACATTGTCTGCAAGAAAACATACTGGAAAATAATGTAAAAATAACTTACTATACTCCTTGTTCCTCCTCTTCCTTCCTACTACAGTTTTTCTTCTCCCAGTAAATTCTGAAATTCTGCTGATCCACACTGGGAAATTGTGCCTCTTTATGTGGTAATTTCTATACATATACATATATGTAGTTGCTCCTGGTTTTCAGAAAATCTGCAGTGACCTGAATAACTATTTAAATGAAGGGGAGAAAGAAAAGATATTAAAATTTATTTTATTGAAAAAAAAAAATAAAATCTAGATACGCATTGCTCATTCCAGTGTGAAAATCAGCCCGTGGAAGCAGCTGCCTCATGAGCTGACACTTCAAAAAGCAGATGACAGCCAGCTAGAGAGGGAAAGACAGGTCAGACAGATGTGACAGATGTGACACTTTTGGAGGAAGACTTCTTAATAACATTCCTAAAACGTGTTCTATCACTCAAGGAGCAAACAGGGATGAAGGCTCCAGGCGCAGCTTCCACTTTGAAGGGATCTGTACAATGAAAAGAGGCATTTTGGTACTAATAAAGTCTTTTTTTCTTAATAGAAAAATGAAATGATACCTCTTCTCTGCTCATTGCAAATTGCAAAATAGCCAATCTTGGTGCCTTTTGGCTCAGCCACAGAATAAAATTCGTTTTAGAACAGAACACTGCAGTTCCAGAGATATCTTGGTATGGATCCAGACAAAGCAGCTCAGACTTTACTCCAAATTTCCACTTCAGCTGCTCTTGTTTGACCCAGGTTTAAACAGTGACCTGAGCTCCATTTGGGCTCTTTAACAAAACAGACCAGCTGTGATTCCGGGGACAAAATTCTGTCCTGTGTCACTTCTGATAAAACCAATGGCCAACCTCGGGTCAGATGAACTCTTAATATCACAGGAAGCCACAGGGAGTCAACAATTCTGGGATTTGATGTTTTTAGCATCAAACTATTTTTGTGTGTCAAGAACCAATGGATGCACAACAGTTTAATTGCTCTGAGGAATATTTTCCAATCCATTCCAAGACAGGCACTGCCATTTAGTGCCTTCCTTCTCTTCCTTTTTGCTTATAAATCTGTAGGTTCTTATATTACATTAATTCCAACAGACTGTTGATCAAATGAACATTCTGTTCATTCATTCTTTAAGAACCAGTAGAGCACATGGGGGGGGGGGGGGAATAATCTCTTATTTACTCAGTTTTAAATTACTTTTCTTCTTTTGCCTCTTATTGTCACCACCCAAAATTGTGTAAGAAGTGAAAACATTCCCTTCAGCTCTGTAACCTGCAAATAGACATTTCAGAGTAGTTACTCTGCAATTATACTCTTTGACCAGAAAGAAATTCTATTACTGGGAATAAATAAAATAGAATTGAAATCTTGGTCATATAACCTCGATTCTAACAGTTATTTCAAAAATTAAAATACCAAATCCAAATGAAAGGCATATGTCAAAGAAATATAATTCCATTTCTGGGAATTTAATTTAATTTAATTTAAAAAAAAAAAAAGAACCAAACAAAAAAACAATCCTTCCACAAAGTAACTGCAGTGTATCTTATATAAAATTACCATGTAATTGAAATTAATGTATTAAATTTGGTCTGGTGACACACTTCATGGGGGCAGTGAAAAATCTCATTCTTGCCAGGTCACGCAGGGCAGCCTCCTCCTGGCACTTTGCAAGGGAAAGTATTTTAGTCTTGAGTTAAATCATTAGTCCTGGTTGTTCCCTGACAGGCCTGGAAGAGCAGAACACTGGATGAACATGGCAGTGAGTATTTCACACCCTGTTGCTTTTACATTTGTCCCCTCAAGTAATAAATTATTTCTCTGTTTAAATGACTTGCACCAATCCGGGCTTTGCAGCTCCTCTTTGTTCAGACTTCTGTGAATAACTTGTTCCTTTTCTTATTAGAGTTGCTAAAATATTCATCATTTTAGCAAAGGGGGGTTCTCCTTTGCCTTTGGTCAGGAATTCTGATTGCACATCTGCAGCAGAGCACAAGGTACACATTCCAGATATTTACCTGGGAAAAAACTTGGAAGGCCCAGGACTAGAGAGGGGAAAAGGGGGTTTATTTTTTTCCCATTGTGTACCTGTTGACATTGTCAGCATTCCCTGACCAGTGATTTTCACTCCGAAGATCAAAGTACTTTAATTTTGCACCAGGATTTGACTGATCAAGTTGAAAGATGTGGAGGTGAAAAACTTCTGAGGTAACAGATTGCAGAACCACGGAATTGTTAAGGTTGGAAAAGACCTTTAAGATCATCAGTTCCAATCAATCAGCCCAACACCACCATGTTCACCCCCAAACCATGTCCTCAAGTGTCACATCCACATGTTTTTTGAACACTTCCAGGGATGGGGACTCCAGCACTGCCCTGGGCAGCCCCTTCCAATGCTTTCCAAGCCTTTCAGTGAATTTTTTTCCCCTAATATGTAATCTAGACCTTCTCTGGAGATTTCTTTAGGGAATTTCCTTTGCTTATCTTCAAAAAGGAGGAAAGAAAATGAGATTTTTGGGAAGCACTTTAGGTAGTAAATCCCAAGTGTTTAAGAAACACGTCCCCTGAGTGGAGCTGGGAAACACTCCCTGCCTGACAGGCACATTCCCTGTGGCAGGAATTACATTCCTTCACTGGGAAAGAGGTGTTTCAAGGAGGTTCTGGGTGCTCAGGGATTCCAGAGCAGGGATCTGAAGATCTGATGAGGTGATGTTCCTCATGAATTCATTCTCTTCTGGGTTTTAATTGGGTTTTGATTCAGTTCACATGGTGGCTCCTGTAAAAGAATTAGACTCCTACAGTGCTACTCTCTTGAGGTGGCACAGATTTATGAAAAAAAGTAGGAACTGTGCTGTGCAGTTGTTCTATATCAATGTCTATAAATAAGCACAAGCATAGACTTGAATATGAGAATATCTTAAAAAAACCAGCAGTGGTCTTTCTAATTGTACATTACATCTGAAGTTATTTTGCTGAATTCATGATTAACATTAATAATTTTTATCAGTGTAACTAAAATAAAAATGGATGCAAAAGGCTAGTTTCTGTCACCTTGGAATTACAAAGTCATAGGAAGATTAAGGTTGTAAAAGCCCTCCAAGCTCAGCACTGAACCATGTTCCCAAGAGCCACAGACACAGGGTTTTTGAACTCTTCCAGGGATGGGGACTCCACCACTGCCCTGGGTGTGAACATCACCCTGGAAGTGTTCAAAAATATTCCTAAAAAGTATAAAAACTCTCAGTACAGGAGATGCTGTGTTTGTTCCGTGTTGTTGCTGTTAAAGCTTTTAAATTACGCCTTGGCTGCCAACACTTGGCAACCAAAATCCCTTCCTCCCAGCAAAGGGATGCTACTCCATCATTATGCTGTGAAAAGACAATGCTTCCACAGAAATTCAACAAAGGAATGGAACTGGGGGAAGAACAGGAAGGCTATTCCCAGATCCACCATTGATGGTGTGTCTTGTACAAAATCCTTCTCTCTTTTTTGCCTCAGATCTGGAATTGTGTCCTCGTTTCATCCTCTCCTCTGGTAACACCTTGGTAATGCTCCCTGATGCAAATTAAAAGAACAATTAGAACTGTCTAACGCTGGTTTAAGAGCTGCTGTACCAGGATGTTCTGCCTGAGTGGGGGAAAACAGCTCCAGCATTCCCTGTTTGTGGGATGGGAAGGGGGGTCCTGCTGCTTTTGGGGTTGAAGGAAGCTGAGCCCCCCTGACTCACCCAGCCCAAAGTCCATCCCCCCTGGATGAACAACGTTCCCTGAGCTCCTACCAGAGGAACCCAAGGTCACAGTGCTGTCCCTGCTCCAAAGTTACCTGACTGACCTCGGGCTCTGGGTCAGAACAGCACAGCCCTGCTTTGGGAAGGGGGATCTCCTGACACCCCCTTTGGGAGCGTGGGGAGATTCCTCCTGCAGTGGAGACACCCCTCAGGGTCACTCCTGGAGGCTGAGAGAGAGAGATTTGCCCACAGTTGTTGGTTTGGGTGAGTAACATCAGTCTCTACTTAATAATTATTCTGCTTGCTTTAATATCCTTGCTGCAATAACCAGTGCACTGTGCTCCTAGTTAGAGCTACCTGTGATGTATAGTAAATAATTCTGATTAAGATCTTTTGGTCCAATCACTATCATCATCACCATGAATTTAAATAAATCATTTCTTTTATTTATATCAATGTGTTTAATTTGCCATCCTTAATCCCGTGGGGCAAAGTTGTGTAAAGTCTCAATTACACCTGCACAATCCTTTAGACAGAAACCACTGACCAGGCCTGGGACTGGGACTGGATCCAGCTGCATCCAGACTGCTCTCTGAGGAGGAGTTTGGAAAGCCAGGGGGTCCTTTCTGGATCTATCAGACTTGTAATTCTCATTTACTGATGAATTCCTAGATCAAGTCTGTGGCTGTCAATAGGTGTTCAATCTAGTTTCCAGCCTAAGTTGCAGAGAGGAAACTCTCTGCAGGTGAAGAGTGAAGCCGTGATGCACCGTGATGTTATGCAAAACCCATTGCTCAGGGAGAGATTTACCTGTTCTGCATTCCCTTAATTGAAATGGTTTGACACAAAATAATTTTAACATAAGCCCCAAAGGCAAGAGAGCTGAGTAATGACAGCCTGGGTGGGTTGCTGAGGGGTGGGAGTGAATAATGCAGTTTACATGTAGCCACTGGGCAGAATTTGTCACGGAGGCTTTGCAAACACGGCCACGTTTCACTTCACACGAGCGTTTCTTGAGGAGAAGGAACACTTCCAAGACCTTTTCCTCAGTGGTGAGATGTCAGTGTGCCTTTTCCCAGAGCAGCAAGGTGCTATCCCCAACACAAAACTGCAACTGCTCCAGTTTGCTGCAACCACAGCCGAACAAGTTTGATGCAGGTAAAAAAAGCTTTAATGGTTAACAAATGCATCTGAAATGTAAATACAGTTGTAGTGGTTTGAGACCCCCAAAAATCCCCAAGTCCAAGCCCCCCTCCCACAACTCACCCCAGTGTGACAGGGGTTTTCCAGACACGACACAAGACTCAATATGGGGGGAAGGGAATTATATTACAATTATTACACAAATAAATATTATAATACATTATAGACAGAATCCTAACTATCTCTCCTATGGTAAAGCAGTATTTACATTGGATCAAATCTCTTTTCCCTCCAATAAAAATCAGGAAGGGAAGGAAAGATCCTTTCCACGTTTAGGGCAGTAGACTGTCTCTCTTCAATCCAGTCATAGCTGGAGTTGTAGCTGGATCTCTTTCCATTACAACAGTAATTGCAAATATTAAATATTCTACCAATTTCTATTGATCCTGCTTTTCCCACTGCATTCAGGCCTTGCCCTGTTCACGTGTCATCTCATAATTACATCAGTTGTAAGGTGTTTCTGTTTGGGGTTTTAGCTGAGTTTTGGTTTCATCAGCGCCTGATTTCTCTCACTTGCCGATTTTAACCCATCCATGTAGTCTTATGTTAGTTTTTTTTAGATATTCACTATTAAAAGGGAAAAAAATCCTGCTCAGGGAAAGAATTGTGTGAAGAAATATATTTTTAAAATTCTTTTCATTCTGCATCTCCCTTTTTTGACATTCCTTTTGCTGCCATTGCAAACCACTCTGGCACAGGGTGACGTACCCTGGGATCCCCAGGAGCACGGGGTTGGTGCACAGATATCAGGCATTCCCTAATTTCCTCTCTCCACCCCAAAAGCCTACTTGTCCTGAAGAATATTCCTGAGCAAAGTTTAGGGTAGTTTAGAGCTTTAAAATATGAAAAGATATTGGCCTAATAACCATCTATCAACAAAAAATTGAGGGTCTCCTTAGCAACAAGAGCTAAAATGGCTCTGCTGTTCTTGATTTAATTGAAATTCAGTGAAAACACATTCATTTTCAAATAGTTTACTTCTGTCTCATATTTGGTGAAAGATAATGTGCAACCCATAGAACAAATATAAATTTGATTTAAATGAAAAATGAAAATGTTCAGTTTGGGGAAAACACTAAATATTTCCCATAATGTGTAGCAGTGGATGATCTGAACACTTCCCATTTCCAGTACTATGAAGTCTCTCATCAAGTTAGAAATTCCATTTAATCTTGTACTTGGCCATTACCATTGAGCTGTTTGTAAAGAAACACATAAAACATACAATAAAAACACCTAACTCAATATCTACAAGATTATAGAACTTTTTTTCTGTGTTCTTATCCATTATTTAAGAAAGTATCACTGATTCTCTAATAAAGAGACATTCAAAAACAACTAACAGCCAGAGATTATTGCTATTTAATTCTGAAATCATTTTGCAGTAAATGATCATATACATTAAGATAAAATTAATATTACAAAAAGAGTTCTTGTTCTTTGTTAATAAATACAGGGATCTAAAGTGACTTCTGTGGTTTTCACCACTTTTACTTATTTTTAAAATTAGTATTATAAACTTTTAAGCACAATTTTTACTTTCATTCAGTCATTCATTTGGGGAAATTGCATCAGTACCTTAATAATCACCATATTTATTAAATTTTCTGAGACCTAAAGTTTCTCCTTGTAAATGTCATCTCGATTTTAATCAGCACAGACAACTGACAAATTCTCTGTGATTGTTCTTATAACCGAGGAGAACCTCCCAGCAATGACTCAGAAATGTAAAGGGATTTACTTGGTGGTTGAGAAGATGGAGCAAATTCCATCTGTCTGTGTAAATTAGCTCAGAATTAGTGAGACTTGGAAGAAAACAATGTGCCTGGAGTATAAGAATGGGACATTATAAAACTCTAGGGAGTCCGTGTTTGCTACAACAAATTCCCTTTATTCAGACAGAATTCAGACAAAAGCAGAGCAGAGAATTTTGGGGAGCTCTGGGTGGTTGGTGAGCAGAGATATTTCCGTTCTCTGATTCCCATCGTGGAGCCTCATGAATCCATTCTCTCCCACAGGATGGGAACTCCATCGAGTCATGTCAGTCCTGTTTGCTGCAGGTCTGGTCAAGGAGTAAAGAACTCTCTTTTTGACCTGCATCACCTCCTCAGCTGCTCCATGAAACAGGCACTGGAGATCCCGTGGGACACCCTGCAGAGCTGCTCCAGCCCTGGGGAACAGCACAGCAAGGACATGGAGCTGCTGGAGAGAGTCCAGAGGAGGCCCCAAGATGAGCAGAGGATGGAGCAGCTCTGCTGGGAGGAAAGGGGAGAGAGCTGGGATTGTTCAGCCTGGAGAGGAGAAGCTTTGGGGTGACCTGATTGGGGCCTTGCAGGGCCTGAAGGGGCTCCAAGAAAGATGGAGAGAGACTACGGACAAGGGATGGAGGGACAGGACACAGGGAATGGCTTCCCACTGCCAGAGGGCAGGGAGAGATGGGATATTGGGAAGGAATTGCTGGCTGTGAGGGTGGACAGGCCCTGGCCCAGGTTGCCCAGAGAAGCTGTGGCTGCCCCTGGATCCCTGGAAGTGTCCAAGGCCAGGTTGGACAGGGCTTGGAGCAACCTGGGCTAGTGGAAGGTGTCCCTGCCCATGCAAAAGGACTTGGAACAAGGTGATCTTTAAGGTCCCTTCCAACCCAAGCCACTCTATGATTCCAGGATTGTCTTGTTGGAATAAGAGAGAAGAAACTGGCTCTAAGGCAGCTCCATGTGAGAGATGTGTCCTTTGACTCCTGGTTGTTTGAAACCAGTATTCTGACTTTTGTTCAATTCCCCATTATGTCTGTAACAGGCTGCAACTTGTGGCAACAGCAAGTGCTTGAAGATGCTCCAGCCATGAATATGTATGGGATAATAAAAAGAATATTAATATTACAGCACCAGAAATACATAATACAGAATTTCTTACTCCGTCCAGTTTTGTCTTTTAGAGGAGCTGTCTTAAGCAATTTACTACATCTCACTGACAAAGTTGCCCAGTTTTGGTTTTGCTTTATTATACAATTTTTATTAGTACTGTGTCCATAAACTCTACTTCTGGGCAGAAGGAGACACAGTAAAACTGTCATATTCAATTGAAATATCACACCAGGGTGTAGCCACCACTAAAAATGAAAGCATGGCCAAAATGTTGCATATTTGTAAAGGTCGAGTCAGGAAAAGAACAGTTCAGGAACAAATGTTGGATCAGTGGCTGCAATACAGCAATGACTGTTGAAACAAGAGTTTAATCAAATGAAGTTTTAGGAATTAGCCCAATTAACTGAGGAAAGGTGCAGATATTTCAGTTATTATGTTCAACAGCACATGTTGTTATTCTGGTGTCTTCTCAGCTTTCCTAACTGGGTTGTGAAACAAAGAGAAAGTAACAAAATCTTCCTCGTTGTCTTTTGGCCTCTCCTTATTTTCTGCAGTAACGACCATTTCTTTTCTGTTGTGGTTCAGAGAATTTGGGATCAGGTGAGAAATGTGGGGACTCACTGGAGCCAGAAGACTCTTTGAGTGCAAAAGCAGTTCTTCCATTAACCTCTTTTCAGTCCAAGACTAGAATTCAAAGTCATGTCTCAACATCAGTTTATAAAAAGACCTTTGAAAAGATATTTTTTTCATATTTCTAGGAGTTGTTGTATTTTGTATTTTACTAGAAAACCTAATAAGCTTTCATAAACCCAGTTGGATTTCTTATATCACAGAAATATTGTCAGCTCTTGTATTATATTCTTCTGTTTTTGTCTCTTGGGTGCTGAGTTTATGACTATTATTGTTATTACTATTATTATTGAAATGTCTCCTTTCTAATTCTGTATTTTGAATTCTATAGGTCTTTGGTCACTTTTTCAAGCCAAAAGTCATTTTGATAAAAAACTTTCTCTATGAAGATGGGATGTTTAATTCTTTTTGATGCTTAACTTACCTGAAAATGTTTAAAGTAGTTTGTGTCACTGTTTTGATATTAGGACTGAAATTTAAACAAGCATTAATGTTATTAAATTAGTCTTTGGATACTTCAATATTTTTAACGGGTTGAGTAGAATCATCTAAGTAAAAGAACATGCAGTTCCTGAACAATAAATATATGTGAATTCAGAACTTTTCATTGTGTTTCAAAACATAAAGTTTATTTGCAAGGCTTTGAAAATAAATATTATGACAACATGAATTCTATCTCATTTCCTTTTCTCTTTCCCCCCTCCCTGCAAAAAGGAAAACAAAAAGATATAAAGCAGTCTATATGTAGTTTATATGTAGTTTATATATGTAACTGTTTCCAAGTTATTGTGCTAAGAGATGAAGTGGCATTTTAATGTGTGTAGAAGGTAAAAAATGTCGAATGAAACTTAAAAGGAATTAAAATCGAAATTAAATAGAAGTAAACTGGAACGGAGGAAGTGTTGATCCCTGAGTTATTGAACTGCTCCCAGTTCTCTCCAGGAGCTGCAGAATCCTCTCCTCAAGCACAGCCATCAATACTCCCCACCTCTGGATTTACACCCCCTTGCACAGCAGTAACTCAAACTCCCCCGGCCAGTGTGTTTCCAAATTGTTACATTATGGCCAGGCTGGCCTTTAGTGAAAGTGAAAAATGGGCATTAACATGGGATAGGAAAAAGCTGAATGACCCATCTTATCTGCAGCTGCAGTGAAGCATTGGGCTGTAAGCTTACATTTCATTTGGAGGGGACAGGTTTATCTCAGCTCCAGCCCTAAATCCAGCCGGTGCCTGGCACATCCTCTGCTCTCCTCTGCTCTCCACCACCCAGACAAAACAATATTGGAGTGTTGGCTTGCAGGAACTGAAAAAGAAAGGAGAAAAAAAAATTCTCTTTTTGTTCTCAATTTATCGGTTGTCTGATAAAAATTAATAGCAAAAGTTCCCTTTAATTTCCTAAAATCTGTTATATTTCCAGGACGAGACTCACCTTAGAGACTGTGAAATGAGAGCATGAAATCCAAGGTTTCAAGGCTGGAGTTGTTGCAACATGACTTTAAACACGTTCATAATGTAAGGATTAAATATAATTTATACCTAGATTGGTATATCTTGATTTGTTTTAGAAAAATATGGCTTCTGAGTTTTAACTGTTCGCGTGACTTTCGATGTATCTGGGCTATCACAGGTTTTTGAATATTTCCATGGAAATAATAGTGAAAAATGGCAAATCTGGTGCAATCTAGTGGGTCTTTGAAAGTCTGAGAGTGCCCTGAGCTTTCCCTTCTTCAGGCTGGGCAAGCACAGCCCCTTCAATTGTCCAAATTGCCAATTATTGATTGGCATCCTGTAGAGCTGTGCTGGCATGAGCTGTGATAAAGTAAGAAGTTGTTCTAGAGCAATGAGTTCTTTGATCCATCGATTTTAAAACATAGTTTTATGTACCCCAGGCTCCTGAGAGAGGAGGAAATGTGTGGAGCAAGGGAGACATAAGTGGTGGAGGTGGCCCTGGCTGAGGGGCACTTAAAAAACCTAATCTCATTAAAAACTGTATTTCCTGTCACCTGCTTATCTGAGGCACAAATTCCTAATATTTGCAGATGTGGACATTTTGCCCATCAAATAACAAACATACTTTAGATTTCCTTCTCCTTTTTAGCTCTCTCTGTGCATTTCATGAGCATTTTATCTTCCTTTCTTACTGTTAAATGCTTTTTATGATTGAATGCCATCTTTCTTCCTGGAACACTTTTCCCCCCACCACCACCTATTTCTTCAGGTTTTATTTTATTTCAATCTTTTTCAAATGATGGTTATTTTGCCCTCATTTCATTTCACAGTGCCTAACATGATGAAAAGAAGAGGCTTCTATATTGCTTCATATGCATTTTGTTCATTTAGAATTGCAAATACAATTTCCCAGCCTCCCACAATATGTGACTGCTACAGTCATGGGTTTCATGATAGCATTTCCTAGAACACATTTGCTGTTGCCTGCTGCTTATTTCTTTTTTATGTCTGTTCATCTCTCATTCAGGGGAACCTGAACCATCTTGAAAACATTGTGGGTTTTTTTTCCTCACACACAGCATGTGTCTCCTCCCCTCTTTTATATTCAATTATTTCTATTTTTACAACATATTTTATTTATTAGTTTATTTAAAGGTTTTGGTCGTTAGCCAGCCAATGAATTTTAACCCACAGAAGTGACATAGAAACTCTGATGCTTGAAGAGCTGCATCAGTGTCTGTTTGCTTTGTCACTGCACTCACAGAGAGCAGATCAAAGGCTGGAATTTATGCTCTTGCCAGCAAAGTTAGTTTTCTGACCTCGATATTGAAAGCCCTATTTTCTTTTTCAACAGATCTCCTCAATTATTTTCATCTTCTGGTAAAATACCACATCCCTCTGTCCCCACAGAAGTGGTGAAAATGCCTATTTCCTTAATTCTATAGAACTTATGGGTCAAAAGGCAAGGAGGCACAAACAACTCAGAAAAAAAGCACCTTGTTTCCTCAGCAGCACTTGATCCTTACACAGTATTTTTCTCTGCTCCTTCTTTTGCTTATCTCTGGTTTTTTTCTGAGTTAGCAATTTTTTTTTTTTTCAGATTTTTGGGGGCTGTTTTGCTGTAAACATCCCCTAAAATGATTCAGATTCCATTCTTTGTTGATGCCTTTCAAAAGAGACATAAAGCAGAGGCAGCCAGGTTCTACAGTGATGGGAGCAGTTGGGGAGAACACAAGATTTAAATGATTCATTTAGTCGGTGAGAGAAGTTTGGAGGATAATTCCTTTCTATTAATAAAGCCAGATAATCATAAGCAAATAATATGGGAGCAGAACTGGGATTTGCTTAGAACTTTTTTTTGCTGTAAAAGGAGATAATTCAGGGATCTTGCCAAGAATAATGAGCATTTGTCAGCAGTGCCTGGGAGTCCCAAAGCAGAGCTGGGAGGCCCTGGGAGCCCTTGCTCATGGAATCCTGGAAATGTCAGGGTTGGAAAAGCCCTTTAAGATCACCAAGTCCAACCATCCACCCCCTACCCCCACGGGCACCACTAACCCCTGTCCCCAAGTGCCACATCCCACTCGTGTTTTGAACACTTCCAGGGGTGGTGATTCCACCACTGCCCTGGGAAGTCTCTTCCAGGGCTTTGCAACCCTTTCCACGAAGGATTTCCCCCCCAACAGCCAATTTAAACCTGCCCTGGCACAACTTGGGGCCGTTTCCTTCTGCCCTGTCACTCGTTCCCAGACCCCCACCTCACTCCAACCTCAGATAACAACAAACTGGAGAGAGCATTTTTGTTCAAACCTTTACTGCCAAAAGTGGCAGGATTTCTATCCTTTCTTTTTTTCTAACACATTGTCCAGACAATTTACAATTTCTGAATGCCTGTAGGAATAAATTCCTGTCTACTAATTCACCAGGGCACTCTGGGAACCCTCATTTTTATGTACTCGTGGAAAGACTGTTTACAGAGATGTTACACCACTACAAGTAGTTAAGAGAACTTTGGCCTTTCATATAAATGAGAAAATTAATTTTTTAGAGCTTTGCAGACAGTCCACGGTGTTTTCAGCACACAGAGAAGATGAAACTTGATCTGCTTATGCTTCACTGGTGGAAAATAATTAGATATCAGCAGAAAAGCACTGAACTGTGGCTGTGTTTTTTAAGCAGAAGTGTCATCCAATCCCTTCCTTTCTTATTCCTACTACTGTATCCAAGTAGCTCTTCTTGGATGTGGTTCATTGGATAAAAGTGGATTTGATTATAGGAAACTGAGACTTTTACAGATTTTAGAGCAACACAGATCACAAACCACCCCCCTACCTGGCTGACTTATTAGTCACCTACATTACCTACCTTTTTCATTCTATATAGATTTATATATCTATGTATAGCTATATCTATATCTACATATATAGATATATTATATCTATCTATGTATATGTATTTACATATTATTTATATATTTTAGATTTTTATATATTATTTATATTTATAGATTTATATATTAAACCATAAAATCAAAGTATTCGACTCCTTAGGTGTGATTAATTTGTGTATCCACTTCTCTCACTTCTAAAAATAATAAATGGAGTCCAGGGGAACAAGTCAGAATCTCTTGTCATGAAGATTCTCTTTTCCCAAGTAGAGATGAAAGATTCATAAATAAATCACAACTCCTTTTCATCAAAGTAGCATATTTTATTTGTAGAGATTTCAGGTGTATTTTATTTTTGAACATTTTCCCTATACACTGTTTGTATGGTTGTATGAGGAGTAAACACAGATATACTGTGGTTATTGGCTAAGAAATTATCTTGCATAGCTTCTTGTTATTGTTTATAATCGTGGAACTACAATACTTTCTTCATTTAAATATTTGGGACAACTAAAGAAAATTAAAACGTAAAGTTAACATATTTGGTAATGAATTTTAAAACACTCTTAATGCTCACACTGTGTTAACAACACTATGATAAGGAGAAAGTGTGGGTAGGTCTGGAAGCATCTGCCACCAGCAATAAATACCAAAAATAATAAAAATTGGTTTTCCAAGTTCTAAATTCTCAATGAAAGGGGATTTTTTTTTTTTCTTTAAATCAGGTCTCAAACCCCAATTGGCATTTTCCTGTTCATGGAACATGTCCTATTTTACAAGTTTAATAATTCAGAAAGAGCAGGAGCTGCCCATGTTTGAGGAAAGGTCATATGAAAGCTTGGAACCTAAAAGATAAAAAAGCTCCTTTAAGAACTGGGTGTAAAATGCTTTGTGTGTCTTGCGAATGGATGAAACCAATTTGCTCTTCTGGACTGTAAAATTAAGGAAGTTCACGTAGCAGTTCCAGGAAAAAGTGTTGGAATGTGACTATTGGCATTCCCCCAGCTGGATAAGACAAAATAAATCCTGCAGTAAACCTTGGACATTGTCAAGGAAAAAATGAGTACTAAGGACTGTCTTCAGTAAGAACCTGCAGAGAAACTTTCTCCTCTCTGTGTCTTCAGCAAACTTTCCCCTGAAAGCTGCACTTATAAAAGGGGTTTAGCCTTTGTAACAAGACTTTGTGTATTATAATCCTCTAATGCTGTGATTCCACCCTTTTGTTTGGACAGGGTGGGATTGTTGGGGTGTCTGTGCAGGGCCAGGGGTTGGATGGATGGTCTCTGTGGGTCCCTCCCAGCTCAGGAGATTCTGTGGCTCTGTGATTCCATAACCATTTGTACTCAAAGTGTTGTATCACAACGCCCTTCACTGTCTTTATGAGCAATGAAATATTAATTTCTAGCGTTGTTGGGAGCTACTGAAATGTGGCCCTGCAGGATGTCCTGGTCCTCAAACCTGGGAGCCAGCAAACACTTCCCAAAGCTCAGGTTTCAGGAGATGCTGCTCCTTCCTGGGTTACTGCTCTGCAGAACAAGACAGAATATTTTGCTAAATCCACTCCTTTCCTTCTTAGGTTTATTTTTTTTTGTTTCATTTTTGCCTGTTTCAGGGGGTTTTGTGGTAAGCAAACCCAGATACTCCGGTAGAGTTTCAGTCCTTCTGCACTCCACACATTTATCAGGACTCTGGGATTGAAGGAGAGGCTTTGACTTTTTCTTTTCTTGACTAGATCATGATATTCCCACTAACCACTTTCCCTCTGGATTTTCTGCCAGTTCTGGTGAAAATGATACAATAAATCAGTAGCTAGCAATAAAGTATATTCATCACATAATTTGGGCAGCTTTGCTTACATTCTGCCTACCAATCCATCTCCTGCAGAGCTACTTATGCCATTTCAGACTTTCCAACAGCTTTAAACACACATGGCAGCTTAAAAAATATGCCAATAAATAATTCATTGTTCCTCCTCTGAAGCAGCCCATATGTGATGGTGGTCTGAGGGACAGGACAGAGAATATTCAGGTTTGTCATTATTGACAAGATTTGCAAATCCGTGAGGCCATATGGAGCCTCCAAAATGGGAAAAGGGTTAATTTATCAGCGAGATAGAAAATTTCACCTTTTATCCTGGAAAACAGTGAGCTCTGAGAGCTCTTCAGCTGGAATTTTGCTTTCCAGACCTTCTCATCCCCCAAAGCAGCCTAAGCAGTCGTGCTGCAGCACATGCAGCATATGCAGATGGCATGAGGTGGAGTTCTGCTTTCTGAATTTCCTTGGCATGGCTAAAGATGGTCTGAAAGCTTCATCTGCCTAAAAAAAGATCTCGTCACATCTCCATGTGCAGAACAAAAACCTTTTTTTCTCACAAAGTCATTGGGGTTTAGTGGGTGGTCATCGAATCTCACCTGAATTTTAGCAACAATATTCGTTTCTCTGGAGTAAGAGGATTAGTTTCTTAGCTCTGAACGTGTTCAGCTACAACGAGATTCCTTTTGGTTTTGCCTTACATTACTGCAGCAACAGGAGAATCAGACACAGGACATGGAAAAGTTATGGAATCTCTGCCATGTCCTCACAGATAAGGTCATTAACTGTATATGGATTCACCCAGTCTGTTTTCCTTCCACAATCCCAATTTCTGAAGGAGTTATTGCAATTCCAGCACAGTATAAATGTTTTGCTTTTCCAAACCACGTCAAAAAAAAGTTAACTCAAGCAGTAACTATAAATTTTTCATCATCATGATCATAATTATTATTATTATTATCATTACTTTGTGATGAAAGATGGTCTAAATTAAATTTTGCCTTTTGGTTTAGGCACACCTCCTGTTTCCCCTCAGCAGCTTCAGGATGGCTGATATGATAAAAACTAAACTATCCAAACCAAGAGCACAAAACATCTACATGTCCTCATATTTCACTTCAAAACAATTAAAGATAAATTGGAGTGATTTATTTAGAAGACCATAAATTTAATTCTAGTCCAAATATACTCCCAAATTTGTCCTCTATTTGCATTGCTTATGCAGAATACATTCAATTTCCATTTTTTCTGACTGTAATTAAGGACTGTTCAAGATGAAAAAAAAAAATATTGAGCCATCAATTTTAAGAGAACTACAGACTTAAAATAGAACATGGTTTTAAAAACAGTAAAAATTCCAATTTAGCTTTTGAGCTTTTATTTCTTATTTTCTTTGAGATGTATTAAGAAAGATTATCACATAAATTGAGTTTAAGAAGGTTATATTATAGAGTAAAAGAAACATAGGACACTTCCTCATTATTAATGCCTTGTGCATGGTATTTCAACCTGACTTAATCTTGTGGAGATAGTTCAGAAGTTGGAGAGAAATTATAAATTGGGTGAGGTTAAAATTAATATTAATATTGCCAGTTGTGGTCTTCCTTAAAAATTGCTTAGGAGTGAGGGATGTACAAATCACACAGGTCTGGGCTGTTCTCAGAAACAGCCACCAAATGCAAACCCAAAAAGGGGTTTTCTGTGGGAAGAACAAAGAGGAAAACAAAGCCAGTGGTTCCTGCACCCAAGAAAAGGCACATCACTTTCTCTGTTTTGTACCCATGCAACTTCATATTCATTTGCAAGTGACAAAAAAATGTGTTTTTATCAGTTTCTACTAAAGAATATTCAATTTGTTTATTATTTGTGCTGGGGACTAGAATGGAAACTCTTCCTTTAAACGTCCATCAGACCAACTGACCACTAAATAGTTCCATCTGCAAAATGACAACTTGCTGCATTCCAGAGGGAGGTGGAGTAGTTGAAATATTTTGACAAAAGAGTTTCAATAAATTATTTCTGACTACTGATTTTTGCAGAAGGACATGGTAGCTTTGAGGGCAAAGTGTCATTAACCAATTTGCATGTTGGTTTTTAATAGGTAGTTTTCACAGAGGAATAAGAAATTTGCTCTTGTTGTCTAGGTCAATTAAGGCCCCTTCCACTCTTTACCTCTCTTTTTAGGTAAAAAGCAAAGATAAATTAAGTAATTGAAGGTGAGAAAGGCTTTCTGTTTTCACTGGCTCGTAAGTTCTTCTCCATGAAACCAGAAAAATAAAGATCAAAAAGTCTTGCTTTCCTCTTTTATATTATTTTAATTTCCTTGCCTGAAAATATACAATGTGGGAAAAGAGTTATGGGAAACTAATGAAATAAAATTGAATCCTTTCTGATGTTTTCAAGGTTCATGAGCTGTCACTATAGGTGACTGAGAACAGTTCCAGATATTCATTTTGGAACAGCCTTGGGTGCTTTAAGCAACAAGAAATGTCTTTGAAAAGCCCAAGAGAAAAAGGGCATTTTGATGTTGGTTTTATGACCATGAATTTTGCAAGGTGTGTGTTTAGGAGACTGTGTTACCATCATCTCCTTCCTGGAAGAACTGACAAATAATTCCAGTGTTAATGGCCCTGTGTAATAGAAACAGAATGTTACATTCCCAAAAAGTGGAGATGGAGGGTTTGGGGGGTGTGGAAATGAGGGCACAGCTGTGGGTGATGGTGAGGTTGGACACTCACCAAGCACATCAGAGAGATGAATAAATCCAGCAGGAAAAAACGAGTCAGACCTTGGGAGGAGCTCAGAGAAGCTTTCCAGGGTGGATTTTTGGACACATTTATAACCTGAGAGAAGCCTGGTCCATCCAAAACATGTCTAAAATGAGCCTCTTCATATCCACAACTCAGGTGAGCTCTAAAATGTGACAGGAGCTGTTCCTCACATCTTAGTTTCCAACAACCCCTAAAATTGTAATGATGGAAAAGATCAAGCTGTTATTGCAGTTGGGTGGGTTGGGTGTAATTTCTTCTCTGTACTTCACACTGCCTGTAAGATTTGTTCTTCATTTTGCATAATTCCCCGAAAAGAATAAAAGAATAGATTAAATAACCTGGTGTGAAATTGTCTCTTGCTCTCTCTTGTACAGCAGTGCCCCAGTTAAACACCTGGGGACAGAGGGAGCTGGAGAAGAGAGGTAATTTAGGGTTTGTGGCTGAACATGACATAACACAACTCCTTGTGAATATCTGAATGACAGAAGTGGATAATCATGACCTGATATTTCTCCCAAAAGCAGTAAATTTTTAATAACTGTGTAAAAATTGGGGCGCTTTTTATGTATTGGAAAATAACCCGAGGGAACAGATCTGTAGGCACTTATTTGGCAGTTAACCCACATAGGGAGGTGGGCATGGTACATTCTGCCATCTGACCAGCACAGTGAATAAATAAAACAGCCCATTTTTAAGGTAAGGATCACATCCCAAATGGGAAAGGGCACCTTTGTATTAAAAAACAAAAAGGTCAAATCATCAGCTGGTATAAATCAGCTCCTGCTTTCTACCACAAACATAATAAAGTTGGTGGATTTTATCAAGAGAATATTCAGCCCATCAATTCCAACAGACCTGTGAAAAGAGGACTTGGAAAAAACCCTAAAATTGCTCACAAGTACTGTTCTAATTTCTAAAACTGATCATTTCTAATTTCTAAAAAATAACCACATCATTCTAAAATAAATGGGGCTGGCAGTGACCTCAGAAGGACCTGTCCAATCCAACCTCCGGTTCTGGGCAGAGCCAATTCCAGAACTGGCCCAGATCTGTTGGATCCTTGTCCTGGAGAGCTGTGAACACCTCCAAGGACTGAGATCCCATAGATCAGCTTGGATTAAGAAGGATCTTGTATCTGCAAAACATTTCTTCTTCCCGAGGGATCGTATCATCTTTCCTAAAGATCACAAACATCCCCTGGCTTAGGGAGGATGCTCAGTTCAGTTTTGATCTTTGCTGGGAAAATGCTGACTTAGTACATATTAAAAAAATAAATAAATAAATTAAAAATACAGTATTTGGTCTGGAAATTGTGCATATATGCATTTTGTGAATGTACTAAACATTCAGCAAATACATCCTGTCCTGTGACAGATCAACACTTGAATTCCTGTGGAATAAACAGAGGCTGGGTTTGGGCGGGGGGGGTTGGTGTGCTTTTTTATTTTTTCTACAGGCTAAGTCAAAATCATAGATAATTCATGAAGTTTTCTCATTGAAAGACCAAGTACAACAGACTCTGACAAGGGGAACAAAGATACCAGAGTGATACTCAGCAAACATGCACTGAGGCCCATGTTTTGGATCCCAGCTTTATCTGAAGCACCAGGTCTCAAATTAGTAGGACTGTTAATTTTTAATGCACTCTGTCAGTCAAAGGACCATTTCCTCATGGAGGAGAACAGCAGAAATCTGTTACCTCCTTCAGAGGCTGCTTTAGGAAGCCAGATAACATTTGGGGTTTGCTGCTTCTTATACAGAAAAGAAAAATATTGTGTTATGACATCACATGAATGTATTTGTCATCTTATCTAAGCCACGTTGGACTCCTGGTCCAAGGGATCCACGTCCCTGAGCTTGCAATCCTGAGTTTTGGAGCTTTGAAAGCTCTGGATGCCACAAAGTCAAAAATGTCAAATTAAACAGTTTCTGAACTGTTAAAAAAACAGGAGGAAAAAAAATATGTTGGCATCCATCCTTATTGCTGAACCTCTCCTTTGAGCTTTATGAGAAGAGACCTGCCTGGTTTTTAACAGACAAACCACTCCCAGCTGCAAATAGTCCTGGAAAAGTGTAGTCTCTGGTGGGTCCATAAATGTGTGGTTTCCTGCCAGCTGGAACACTCTAGAACTCTTCCCTGGGAAGTAGCTTCTACCTTTTGTTCTATTTATTTTCCAAACAACCTTCAGCAGATTTTTTGGGGGGTCTATTTTGATATCATGTGCAAGTTATTCAAAAGCAAACCCTCAGTCAGATTTTTGCTTTCATAGCTCTACATTTTTTTTCACGTCTGTAATACATTTGCCTGAAATAAACATGAGCAACTGAGTTTTTCCCTTTAAAATGGAAAAAACCTCCTAAATTAGAAAGGGGTTTTCATAACTGGATCATCCTCAGCAAGAATATATGTCATGAAAAGGCACTTGTATAACAAGATGTTGAAGAGCAGCTTTATAAACCCAAATGATTATTACTAAATCTGGCTTCAAAATTCCATTTATGGCAAAGCCCAGTGCTGTAAACTAGTTCTAAATCAACTCTGCTGCTGGTTAGGGGGTTCAAAAAGGAGGGTTCTTCCCAGGAAAGAACAGCAAAAGTAATGTAAGAAAAAGAAAGTTTGTCTTTCGTAAAGCCCTGGTGTCTGCTCCTTTCCTGCTCCTTGTCATCCGTCTGAGCCCCAAATCCATAATAACTGGGAGCTGGATATCTCCCCTCACCCTTCCAGCCCACTTGGTTGTCAGTGTAATGTTTAATTTTGCCTTAAACCACCTCCAGAATTGTTATAGAGAAGGGTTTAATCCCCACTGAGTCCAACCAGCTTTAAGCACCATCCTTTATTTTGGAAATCTGAGATACCTCTGGCAAAAAACAAAGGCAGCAGAGGAATCTGTGAGCCCTGAACTCAGAGGGGTTGATGGATTTTTATACCATATTTTTTTGTCTGTTTTCAGGTTTGTTTTCTTTTGCCAGCTAATTAGAGAGAAGAAGAATACTTGGAGGGGAAAAGCCTTCAACATATTCTTCAAAAGGGATTTTGTCCCGGAAAAACCTGGCCCAGCTCCTTTTAAAGCTACACATTGTCAGGAGTCCACGGGCTGAGGAGGAAAGCACAAATACCAGGAGGTTTTTTTTCCCCCACTTACAAGTCTATGCTTCGTACAAAATTGCATCTAAAAATTCTGTAAGATGAGAAAAAACCACATCAAAGCATCGTTCCCTTCGAAATCATCAAAAACACACATTCTCAGGAGAAACAGATGGAATTCCTGAATTCCAAGAAATGTAATCAATCATCAGTATCAGCTGAAGACAAGGTCAATTTTACTTTGTTGATTGAACTTGAGAAAGCATATTCCTGATATTTTCTGCTAAGTTTTGCCAGTATATATATATATATGTATATATATATATATAATTTTTTTTTTCTTATGTTGTACCATCTTCTATATTCTTCTCAGTCTTTGCTATGTAGAATAAACAGTGGAATGGCAAAACCTTAGGTAAAGTAAAATTAAAAATTAAAAGATAAAATAAAATAAAGTAAAATAAAATAAATTAAAGTAAAATAAAATAAATAAAATAAAATAAAGTAAAATAAATAGAATAAAATAAAAATAAAATTAAAAAAGGTCAGCTCTGATAGAGAAGTGTGCTGGCTTAAGGACAAACGTCCAAACCCAAACTAATCCCTTCACTTTGTTATGATGGATCTACATATTAGAATGATTTTTTTTCCATGCAGTTAGATAGGGAACATTTGATTTTCCTTCTTTTGCAGCTGAAGACTTGTATCACTTTGTCTTAGTTCCTGTGCATTCACAAATGAGCAGCTTAGGGTGATCAAAGCAGCCCATATGTCTGCCCAGACCCTGCCATCAGCTCCACCAGAGCAGCTTTTCCGAAGCACATGGAATTAGCTGGGATTTACACAAGTCTAACAGAATCAATTAACTCAGACCCCAGCCTGCAGACAGCTAATTGGAGATATATATGCAGCGATAAAAAATGTTAGTTATTGTGGAATAATGTACTCGGAGAAATGGTTTCTTCTTTCATTCGTTATTTTTATTTCCTTAGAGATCATTCCCCTGGACTTTCTTTACCTTAATTACAGTTTTTCAAGGCTGGTGCAGGCAGCTTCAGAATTTATGTTTGTCTATTCTAGTCCACTTGTGGACCAAACTGTTACAATGCTTACACTGAAACTCTGCCTTTGCTGATGGTGTTTTACCTTCAGTTTTGTTGGTGTTTTAAAGATATATGGTCTCTATAGAAAAACAAATTTAAAACAAAGGTAAAGAAAAGTCTGCATTCGTGTGAGTGGAACTATTTTTTAATCTGTTTTGAGGTATAGATTGTAACAAACCAGATACTTTTTTTTTTCCAAGACATTGTGAGGAATTGAATAAGGTTGGAAGGACAACGTCAAGGTACTGGTTTTCTTTAGTGTCTTTATATATATGTACATATTATTCTTTTATATATATATATAATATATATATCATAAATATATATTCTTTTTATATATCATATATCTACAACATATATAAAATAATCATATATACAAGTATATATGATTCTTTTATGTATATATATACACATCATATATATATATAAAAATAATCATATATAAATTATATATAAATATATATATATATAAAATAATCATATGTATGATTCTTTTATATATATATATACACATCATATACATCTATATGTAATATAGATATGGTTCTTTATTAGAACTCCTAAAAGCAGGCACTGGGCTCTATTTTCCTGTAATCTTCCCAGCACAATCAGGGTTTGATGAGGTGGCAGAGCTGGGTGGGAGCAGCAGTTCTGCCCTGACTCATTATTCACATCCTTATTGGCAGCAAGGAGTGTTCAATAAAGTTGGAACCCTCAGAGAAAACTAATTCCAGTGCCAATAAACGATTTCTCTAGTTCAGAGGTAACAGATTGTATCTGAAGTCATGTTGGACATCATGGAATCCCGGAATATCCAGAGCTGGAAGGAACCCACGGGAATCATTGAGTCCAACTCCTGGCCCTGCACAGGACACGCCGAGGGGTTAAAGGGGTTTGGGGATAATAATGAATTCAGAATGTCCCAGGATGTGCTCAGGGAGTGATGGAACTGGGTCTCAGCAGAAGATAAAGGGTGGTGCTGGACTGATGGTTGGACTCGATGATCTCAGAGGTCTTCTCCAAACATGATCTCAGAGGTCTTCTCCAATTCCGTTTCTCTCAGCACAGGACACAGACAGAAATGGATTTTAGTTTCCTCAGCCTGTGTGGCTCTTTGGGGCTGGAAGCAGAAGTCAAATTCCAGCCCTCTGGAGCGGGGTGAACTTCCCGGTTTTTAGCACATTTCCTTTGGAAGTCAGGAGGGCGAGTTGCTCTGAGGAGACTCAGCTCTTGTTAAATCCTCTGTCAGCAGCAGCTCTGCAATATTGTGTTTGGCTTTTCCAGTTAAGCAGATTGCAGCACTGATGGCAGATAATGTGATTATCTTGGTTACATTATTTCTTAGCAATAGTGAAGCCAGAAAGAAATGGCAGGAGAAAACTGGATAATAAATGTAAATAGTGAAAGAGCCCTAAATATAAGGCATTCTTTGGATCAAATATTAATAATCACAAGTCTCCAGGAATGAATAAATGTGCTTGTTTTTAAGTCCATTTTCTAAATGAAGCTTCTTATACTGGAGGATGCAGTCCACATTCTTCAGCTTTGATCAAACTTATCTCCCAGCAATTAAATTAACAGTGTCCTACTTTTTGGATTCTAAGCACTCTGAAACTTTTCTTATTACAAAGAGGCTTGTTGACATCACAGCTCATGGGATTGTTTGTCTTCCTTGATTAGAGTAAAACAGGGCAGTTCCAGCAGGACAACAGGGGATTATTCTTTCTCCAAAGAGATGTACTGAGGGAACATTCATCACAGCAGCATCATTAGATTGTGAGGAGACTTTTCCAAATCTGTTTTTCAGTATCACATTACAGCTAAACCAAACAATTATCAATCATTTCCAAGTACACAGGCTGAGCTGTTTTGAACTGGTGTCTCATGTTGCACCTTCCCCAACCCAATGCCTCGCTTGCCTATTACCTAGAAACTCTTTCTTTATATGAACTAGAAGATAAAAGTGCTGAAGGCTGATAAATTGCAGTTCCAGAGGAGTTTCAAGTAAATATTGGCTGTTATTTATACTGGTTTGCATTGTGCAGATGGGGATAAGAAGATTCCATTAGCCAAAGCTTTAGTACTCTGAAAACTTCGAGTGATTTCAGTCCCTTCTCCTAGAAAACACCTCAGAGGTGTTCCAGCAGGACTGGGGCAGAAATACAACCTTCTGCAGGCCAACCCAAAGGTGTTTAACTCATCTAAGCGTGAAGGTTCTGATGGGAAGGTAGTCAGTGAGTAACTCTCACTTTTAAATCTCGTTACGGACACTACAAAAAGCTCTGAGCTTCTCAGGAGATGCAGGTCAGGATAATATGCTGATTTGACACCCTGCTGTGCCAGAAGCTTGGGAGATATCCTTCTTTCCTAGCTGTTTCAGGTTCACACAGCAAGGACTCAATCAGCCCACACCAACTTGAAGACACCAAGAGAGAAGAACCTCACAAATTTAGGCCACCTCGAGTTCCTGTACTGAGTTTTCCAGTGAGGAATAGTTACTGCGCCCTTACTCTATGCCCTGCTTGCCTCTGGAACTGCTTCCCATGAAGCCATATGTCAACTTCTGTCCCTGCCCAAGGATTCCCACTGATTCCTGAAGGGAAAACAACTCTCTCATAAATCTGTGGAGTAATGGAGGTGCCAGAGCTCGGGCAGAGCCCGGGCCGTGGCGGAACACCAGACACAGCCCTGGATTTTCCATCAGAACAGGGGCAGCAGGGATGTCTGTGGTCTGAGGAGCATGTGGGTCCAAAAGGGAACAAGGAATTACTGGGACTTTTAAATCACTACATCACAAAAATCCCGCAGTTCCAGCGATGCCTCTGCAGGACTCCCCGACCTCTGAGCATTGTTTGCTTGAGGTGATTTTACTTCAGCATGGCTGGACCAAAGGAAAGCCCTGACAGGACACAAAGCAAAGGACCAACCAAACTCAACCTGTTTATTTTCTTATTGCTGTGTTGCTCCATTGTCACTCTGTTCCCTTAGGATGACGTTCCAGGTCCTATTTGTGGAGATCAGGTCATTCTCCTGAACAACCTGCTCATGTTCCTGTTGGAACTCACCTGATCACCCACAGGATTTCCTGAGGCTGAGAAGGGAGAGAAAGGAAATAACCATGTCTTTAGAATATTGCCATTCTGGAAGTATTAAAGTCAGCTTACCTTTCCTTGACAAGCATAACATTGCAGTTCATCAGGAATTAAAAATCGGTAGAACCTTAGTGAAGGATTAATTTTCTTGCAATTAAAAGCACCTCATTTTTTTTTTTAATCTTTCCTGAGTCTGTTACTTGCTTAATAAGAAATTTATATTTTGAGCAACATGTCTAATAATGCTTTTCTGGATGTTCAGATGAATTTAACAGAACTCGTAGCAGAGTGAAAACTAATTGATTCTATGCAGAGACAATGTCATTTTTCAAAAGCACTTAAAAAAAAGAAAAAGAAAAAAAAAAAAGAGACATTTAGAGTAACAGTCATGTCTCATTTGAGCCTTTGCAAATCTCTCTCCAAAACCCTGAAGTGCCATTTTAACAAACTGCTGGATGTAATTCAGGACAGAAAAACATTGTGTTGGGTATTGCAAAAATCTTGACATTTCTCTATGAAATTAATTAGCAGGAAAATATTTCTGATATCAGAGTGATGTTAATTGCCTCCCAGGGGTGAGTGTCAGCTCGAGCTGGGTGGGAGGAGGTCAGAGCAGGGGAAAAGCTCAGGATTAAGTCCCAGTTCCTGTCCTTTTTGCCATGTCCATCTTCCCTGTGCCTGTGGATCAGGTGGATAATCCTGCAAGTGTTGGGACAAATATTTCTCCGGGAATTTTTTCCCTGTTTTGCCTCCAAAAATTTTTTTCATTTTGCTAATTTTCCATGCCACAAGGAGCCACATCAACTCATATTTCTTACAGATTAGGATCATTCCTGAAGGCTTTTTTAATTTTTCTTTCTTTAATCCTCACCTTTTCTATTCCAGACCTGGGGCTTTATAAGAAGCTCTTTCACTTGTCACAGTCAAGGCTCTTTGAAAGGGCAATCCTGTTTGTCTTTGTGGTCTAAACATCAGCTAAATGCAGTCATTTCACAAAACAGAAAAGAAATGGGAAGTGCAGAAGTGTTCCCATAGAGCTAAATCCTGTAAATTCCTTTTAATAAAACATTGCCACTGATTTCAGAAATCTCAGCCAAAGCAAAGGGGGACTAAGAGCACAGACAGCATACCTGTGGCCACAATGTACATGTGATGTACAATGTACGTGTATGTGTGTTCCAGAATGTGAAATATGGATTTATCTTTTATGTCAAAAATCAGATTTGTTTTTAAACGACTGAGACTGGCAGCTGAAGGGATGCACAGGGGTTGTGTCATGGGAGCATTTAGGAGATCTGGATATTTTAAGCCAGTTTAAAACTGTAGAACTAAACTTTGCTGCAGTAGTTCATTAACTGCACACTTTATGTTGACAATTTCTTCTTACACCTCATCACTACATGCCAGAAACTGTTACAGTGAGGATTCAACACTGTACAGCTGCTGTCCTATGGTTTGCACTGATGGCCTTGGTCACAGAGGTCAAGATGCTCAGGCTTGTGAGCTTCTGATGAGACAGGCTGAGGATCACACAGGCTGCTCTTTCTCTTTCTGCATCATTCCTCAGTTATCCTTAGTGTTTTATACTGAACCCTCCTCAGAAGGGAATCTCATCTGCTGATCCAGGTTATTTTGGATTTGTGTTTTTTCATCAGTCAGTGGCCTGGAGTACTTGGCAGAAGTACTTTAAAGTGCTGTGCTCCCCACAGGCATGTCTGCCTTTGCCATCTCATTGCTCACTTCTGCAAATGTCTTAGACCTTGCAAATGACTGAGCCCTCACAGTGACAGCAAGTGGGAACTCAAAACCATGGCACTGTTGCCATGTGCACTATTTCAGTACACACCTTAGGGTTTAGGACTAATATTTATTATCACCTAACTAATTTCTACATTCGTAGGTGTCTCAGGTGTCTGCCTGAGCTAAATAACCTTGCATCAGGCTTTAGTGAGGATTGCTGCTGGAGAATTTGCTGGGAGAAGCCTCATCCCAGGCTTCTGTGCTTCATAGAATCCCAGAATCACAGTCACAGAATCCCAGAGTCACAGAATCCCAGAATCCCTGAGGTTGGAAAAGCCCTCCCAGCCCATGGATCCCCCCTGTGCCCAATCCCCCCCTTCACCCAGACATGTAGTTTTGACAGAAACCAAACAGAGTAATGAGCTGAATATCCCAGATATTCAACATGTCAGGGTATTCCAAAGGTGAACAGTGGTAAGGGCAGGTGAGCAGCCCCTTTGGGACCGTGTGCCTGGAGCTCTGTGCACAAACTTGAAAGAGTTTTGAATCACTGAAAACGTTATTTTGCCCACTGAAGGGTGATTTTGGGATGAGTGAAGTTGTCAAGTCTTTTACTGTATGTAGAAAATACAATGAAAGTAGAATTAAATGGTCAGCTTTTTCCCCCTCTATATTGGCCAGAAATTATTGCCCATGTGTTGAATACATCCTGGTCCTGAGAAATGCTGAGCCCAGTCTGGATTGTAGCAGTTCTTTAAATTAACTGGAATTCAACTTCTTAATCATTAAACACCCTTTAAATCCCACAACTGTGTTTTAACTGAGAAACTTTAAACCATGTGTGAGTCTTTTTAGCTGTAAATACGAATCTAGAAGAGATCCTGAGGCTTCATCTGCTTCACCACAAGGCACCAGGTGGCCTCAGCCTGCCCTTTGCTGTTCTGCCCTTTGCCTTCCAGCTCTCATAACCATTGTCTCTTTTATTTTTGGCTGTGTTATTTCGAAGTCTCTATGGAAATATTTTCCCCTCTTATGCTGTGGTTTTTGTGCTGCTCCTGACCCCTCGCCTGCAAACCCTGAGAACAATCACTCGCCTGAAAATCCTCCCCCTGTTTTCTCCTGCTTTCCTTATCCATAAGCTTGCTAAGGAGTCCCTTTTCTGCCCTTCCTGAAGAAGAAACTTTCACTCTGGGAGCTGAGTTGTGCCATCATCCGTGGTCACTGCTGATAAAGCCTTGAGCATGTAGGAAAATCTCCTTTAAGAGGCAGCAGGTGCTCAATCCTTGTCCCTCTCCTGTCCCAGAAGATCCCATAATTTTCCCAGGCAGTAATTTCAATGCCTCCCCAGCTCAGCAGTTTGAGCTTTTTCCCACTTTTCTTCTGTCTCGTCCTGTTGGTTTTGTCCTGGCTCGTGACAGAAATAGAAAACAACTTTTTCATTTCCGTTTGCAACAATAATGGACAGAAAGTAACTTTGTGTTTTAAGTGGAACATCAGATTTAACACCTAAAAGAACCAACAAATATCTTCAAAACCTTCCATGAAATGTGACCTCTGGCAAGCTGATGACCCACTTTATGTCCTTGACTTGGGTTTTAGTATCTCCAGCATCAAAAGAATTGTGGATAAAGAATTTCTGAGTTTTATAGTGGCATAAATAAGATCAAAACCTGGCCAAGATGAGACCTATCAGAAAGATAGCGTTTCCAAAGGCTGGGGAACAGACTCCAAAATCTGGGATAACCCTTCTAACCTTAAGATTTGATGGAATTAAATCTTGACCTCTCACTGTAGCTTCAAGAAGAAGTGATAAAAGAGGGAAAAATTAAATACAACTGGGGCAAAATTAATACAACTGAAATTCATCTCCTCCCCGGGGCAGTTGTCTTCCTTATCCCTCTGCCAATCCAGGCTCCTAAATCTTTCTCTAATTGAGGCAAAACCTTCATCTTGGAGTTTTTATGGGGTAGGAAAAAGAGAATGAGAATTTCATACTTCGAAATTATATTACATAGAGAGTAAAGTGACTTTAAATTCACACATTTTCTGATTTATAAAGCGTATTATTTTCTGGATTATTGAATTTCACAGGAAAAGAAAACATTCTGAGTTAATATAGTCATTCCCTCTCCGTGAATAATGTTACTTAATATGCACATCTTTCCTAAACTTTTGCAATAATAAACCAAAGGTTTTTCCTCGTTTCCCAATTCTTTGCTATATTGGCTTTTTGTTTGGTGTTTTTTAATAAAGTTTCAGAATTTCACATGGTGTGATAGTCACAGGGAACATAAACTGATATTGCCTGAGACTTGAACTGCAAAAATGTACCAAATAACTGCAAATCTTATTCAGAGTTTGTTCATATATTTTATTGACTTCCAGCAAATAGCCTTATACTAGGAAATAAATCTCCCTCATAGTCCAAAAGATAAAGTCTCCTAAAGCCAGAGCATTTACACAAAGGTGGGTAAGAAATTCATACAACAAATCTGGAGGAGTGGGAAAAGAGTGCACAACTTTTAAAGGGAAGGTCTGTGAGTTAGTTCATTTTTAACTTTAATGGATGGAGGGTGGCCAGGAAAAGGAGAGGAAAATGAGAGAAAAAGGAGAGGAAAAGGAGAGGAAAAGGAGAGGAAAAGGAGAGGAAAATGAGAGGCAGTAGATCTTGTTAGTTTGGGTCATTCAAAATTATTCAGTTCCCTTTACACATAAGACAGAACCTTGGGTTTGTCTCTGGAGAAGTCTGAGAATTAAAAATACTCGGAGTTCCTGCCCAAATGGGAGACAGGACAAATGTTTTGAAAACTTCAGTCCATTGTACTGAGTATTGATCAAGTTGTTGAGACACAGCTGACTAATACACATATATGAGTATTTGTTAATATATCACAGACATGATTTGCACTCTGTGACACAGAAGTGTGTAACTAAGAGTAAGTTTCACTAATTAATGATTCTTTACCATTGAGACTTATGTGCTTGTACTTTTTTTTTATTTTTGAAAAAGAGGGGGAAGATTTATCTGTCAATTCAATTAGAATAAAGTTTATTTGGTTCCTAGATTCCTTGGTGATTTATATTGAACCTATTGCCCATCTTCATCCATTTCATCACAAAAAATGTTTTCACTGTAAATGCAGCTCATTGCCAGCTATGATGGCACTGCCAATAGAGAAAATCAGGTTTAAAAGGACATGAAAGCTTATTTTTCTTCGTCTGTTAAACCTTATAGTTTAATTAAAGGTCCAGTGAATGCCATGAAGAGGGAGGAAAAATATTCAACTCTCTATTCTGTAATAAATAAAACAATAAAGCTCTTTACTTTGCAGTCCATATAAATATATATATTTCCTGACTATGAGAACTGAAGGACTGTTTTGGGAGAAACGTCAGATATAAACAGATGCTGAATTTCCAAGCAGTGTTTGTTGTTCTGTGAGGAACACTGGTTTGCCTGAGATTTAAATGGAAGTGCACAGAGTTTCTAGACCTGGCAGTCACTGCTCCTCCCTGCTCTTGCTCTCTGACTCGTGAGCATTTGCATCACACCCTCCTGAAAGGACAGATGGAATAAATTAAAACCTCTGGCGAACTTTGTGGTTTATGTTCTTTTCAACTGTATGTTTCCACGTGGATATATGTGTACAGGTGCATACATCTACGTATTTATATGGCTGCACACATGTATATACAACACAAATTCCCTGGAGTCTGCTGTTTACTCAGAGTTCATGGGACGTGGCATCTCATCTTAGGCTTCATAGCAGCTTTTGCTTTGCCAAGAGCTTGCCATGTGTTTCCTGTCTAAGCACCAGAACCCTTTTTGGCAGTAGGAACTGGGATGGAGCACTGAAATGGTCGTGTCACGTGATTATCTCCCAACTGTTCACAAACAGAGCAGCTTGTGCTTAACAAAGAGCTCAGGGTGGAAAAGAGGGAGGACACAGAGTCCTAGAGCAGCAACTGCTCGTGGGGAGGACTGCACAGACTGTGCTCATGTTGGATAAAGTTGTCATTCACTTGTCCAAATTCTACCTTCTTCTCCAAATCCTCATTAACAGGAAAGGTGGCAGAAAACTGGAATAAAAAATGAAAACGTCAGGTGAGCGGGTATTTTTAATCTGTGGCCTCCTTAATCATTAACTGCTACCAACCACTTCAATACCTGCCTACCCACATAATTTAAGGAATGCTCTCCTCAGAAGGTCCAAGCCACACTGAGCTGAGTTCCTTGGGCCTTTTGATCAGGAATTTTTCTTTATGGGACGTTGGAATTCGTATTCATACAAGGCAATGTCTGCCTGAACAAGGTAATGTCATTATTTGCTGTTGCCATCCATTATTTATTTTTTTTTATAGAATATTTCAGCAAAACCATCTGACCAAGGTTGTCTAATTGCAGTTGCAGTTTAGCAAATTGTGACAAGATTAAATGAGCAGCTTCTCAGATTCCTGGGGGTGAAGATTTTCTTTGGTACATAGTTTGAAAATGGCAAAATCTTGCTTCTTTTTAAACATTTGTGTTTCTGAAACCTTCACTTCTTGAAGGAAGTGAAGATTTAATTATTTTTTATCAAGGTATGTAATTTGACTCAAGAAATATTAAGATTAATGGCATATCAGCCATTTAAACAGAGATGTTTTCATCCCAGATGGAAATGGATGCCTATAACTGTGCCCTATACCATAACATTTAATTAGGCTTAAAACTGACACCAATTTGCAGTGTTCAGACTAAACTTTCCATATATAATTTCTACTAAAGAATTCCTCCTCATTCCAGAGACTTTTAAAATTTCCCAATAGGTAATGTCTAACGGAGCTGTTATTCTCCCAGATAATTGTCTTCTGGATAAATAACCTACCATGTTGAAATGTGTTTTCTTTCTAAATTGAAAGAGTAGGTGTGAGTGAGAGTCAGATTAATAACAAAAGTATTACTTTCCACACAACCTAAATTATCCTCTCGTTCCTGTGGCTCCAGAGCTCAGCAGCTGCCTGAACCCACCAGAGACTTTTTACCTGTTTGGGAAGGTTTTGCACTTGTCAGGCTGTTCTGTGAAATGCCTGCGCTGCACAGAACTTGCTCCCTGCATTTTACATTTAAAATGTCTCTGCTAAAAGGTGTGATCACACTTGCAATTATATTCTCTACCTTTCTGAGCACACCTGCCCCGTGTGAACCTTTGGAAATGTCACGCTCTGAAACAAGAAATGCAGAACATTTCGGATGATTCCTCTGCTCTGAGATTGTGTGTGTTCGCTATTGGAAATATTTTATTGGGGTTTTTTTTCCTGGTTTTATGTCGAAATCATTTCCATGATCTCTATAGCCATCAGTAATATGAGTATCTCCTCTCAGACAAATTGTGACTAACACAACTGTGAACACCCTGGTTCATTTTTAGTGTGTCACAACTGGTGTTACTCCCACCCATGAAGATCTTTTCTCTGACTGGAGTGATTTTCCTGCACTGAAAGCCCCTGGGTGGGATCTGAGTGGGCAATATTTAAGGGCCGTGAGGCTCCATGAGGAGCTTTATCCCTTCCAGATTTCTGAGATCTACTAAACAGATCACATTTCCTGATCTCCCAAATTATTTTCAGTCTCTTTTTTAATTGCTGTAACATGAACACGGGGGCACTGCTTCTTCAAAGCAGCAAATCCTGTTATTTTTTGCATTTTATCCTTTAGCTATATCCCTTTATGCACCTAAAACTTTCCAGCAAGGAGGTTATAGAAGGGGAAACCTGCTGAGGTTTGCCTTAAAACATGTTATTTTCTGTTGGCATTTCTTAACCAAGTCCAGAAATCATGTGGACAGGTTTTCTTACCCTTTTAAAGTGCTCATTAAATGGAAAAAACAATTATAGCTGATTATTTACAGCCATTTGCACCAGTTCGTCTCAGCTTTCTCACGATCTCATTATGCTCCCTGAATTCCTTGAAACTCTAGAAAATAGTAAATATAAAAGGTAGTTGTTCATTAAAAAGGCCTCCTATCTTCATTAGTCTTTATTCAAAGAGTTTAATATATTTGCAGGGAATCATCAGCTGCACCCAGCATACAGATTTTTTATTTTCTTTTTCCTATTTCTAACAAAGATTAAAACAGAACACACAGAGCCCGGAACAAGCTGGAATATTGAAGCAAGTTTATTGTATTTTGTACATTTTATCTGGAGGTTGGAGCAAGTTCCATAAAGGCAATAAAATTCAATACGACCATGCTCACGTTGGATACTGTCAAAGGAATAAAACCTATCTGAATAAATGGGATTTCTGCAGTCCACCTGCACTCCAATATTACCTTGCTGAAAAAACATTTGGAATATTTGGTAACAGGAGAAAGAACCATATGCCAAACTCCAGTCTGACCTCAGGAAAAATAGAGAATCCCTCAGGGATCTCCAAAATTTATCATATTGGGACATGCCCCATTGTAACTGATATTAAGCATAACACCAATGTTAATACATACTAATAATAAAGGAACCAAAAGTTTGGAGCACAAAGAAATACTCATTTGGGGCACTGAGAAATGTCTGTGGAATTTGCTTTGCCTGGATTTAACACTGAAAAGTATTTTTAAACTCTGGAAAATGTTTCTCAGTCGAAGAAGTGGCTGGCAGGTGAATTGTCAGCAAGTGCCTTTAGTGATCTGAAAGGATAACAGGGTATCAAACACAAGAAAATACGTTAATTTTGCTCTCTTAAGGCTATTTATGACTGGAGAAATAGATCTTCATGTTGCCATTGTTGTAGATGGGAAATCATTACCCACAATTTAATGCAATGTAGTTTCAGAGAAGGTGAAATGTGAGAACTTGTTGCTTCCTTACCCTTACCTGTTTGAAGCAGCTGTAGCAGAAATAAGGACAAAATAGAATGTGAGATTTAATTTTATACATTCCATGCTCATGTGTAGTATTTGTGTGGGTATATTTTTATTTTTTATGTACCTACAGAAGAGACACTTTGCACGCTCACACAGACACGCAGGGTCACAAACACACTTCTTACATGACAGAAAACTTTTTAAAAAAGCATTTTCTGCCTGACAACTGATGTGAGACTTAATTTCTGAGAACATCTTCCTGTATTCTCAAATCTTATACACTGTGCAGCACAAAATAAATGTCACTATTTTGCCCATAGGTCATTTGGACTCAGGTGAATTCATCATAATGCCCCTATCTAACAAAGTTCAAAAGCACAGGAGGAGTATTACACAACCTGCTTCCTCTAATATAGAATTAGCAAGGGCTTAGCTTACCTTTTTATCTTACCTGATTATTTCTTCTGAGTCAAGGGCATGCAGGATAACAAGGGCTCACTGCTAGGAATGATCTTGTGGAAGGAAACTTGTGGTGTAGCCAGAAGCTGATCCTGAGACAACTCTGTGTACAGGCTTTGTTCTAAACCATCATCAGCACTGATTTGAGAAGGAAGTTTTGGTGCTGTTCTTGGAGTTCAGCTGTAAAACACATTGCTGGGGAACGTTAAAGGAGAATTTGCATCGATATTTGAATATCTGTGTCAGTGTTAGAAATACTTGTAATTGTTATTATTAGAGAATCCCAGACTGGTTTGGGTTGGAAGGGACCTCAAAGCCCATCCAGTCCCACCCCCTGCCATGGGCAGGGACACCTTCCACCAGCCCAGGTTGCTCCAAGCCCCATCCAACCTGGCCTTGGACACTTCCAGGGATCCAGGGGCAGCCACAGCTTCTCTGGGTAGCCTGTGCCAGGGCCTCCCCACCCTCACAACCAAGAATTCCTTCCAATATCTCATCTAATCCTTCCTTCCTTCAGTTTAAGGTCATTCCCCCTTGTCCTGTCCCTCCATCCCTTGTCCCAAGTCCCTCTCCAGCTCTCTTGGTGCCCCTTCAGGCACTGCCAGGTGCTCTAAGTTCTCCCTGGAGCCTTCTCTTCTCCTATCTCAGGCAGGTTTCCAGGCCTCAGAGTGTTTCTTAAGCTGGGAAGAAATCCCAGGCTTCAGATCCCCTAAGGGGTAGAACAGCAATAGATCCTAATCCTGGGATAATTTTCTCTTCAAAAAATCCCTCTGGTTGCCAGTTTGGGTTCCCGAGGCACTACCTCAGTGGCAGTGCTGACCAGGGAGGGTATTTTTCAAGTCCTGGCCCTTAGTGCTGATTTGAGCTTCCATCTAAACTCACCTTTCTGCAACCGTAAATCTTGGACCAGTTTTAATGATTCCAGTAAATTGGTTAATCATTTTGTGACAGGAAAATTGACTGCTCCCTTTTATTATTCCAGCACGGTCTCGCTCAGGCTATTGCCACATGTCATGATAATTTTCTGCAATGTTTTCAACAACTTTTGCCATATGAAATATTTAAGACTTTTTAAAAGTATATTATCAAAGAATCACAGAATCATTTAGGTTGGAAAAGACTTTTAAGATGATTGAGGCCACCTGATAACCTAACACTGCCCAATCTACCACTAAATCATGTTCTCCATCTGGAATATTTTAAAATACACACTGTTCCAAGTGGGATGTAGTTTGCAAGTATTCTGTAGAGGTAAGAACATTACACTCTATAAAGTGTATGAAAAAGCCAATTAAATCACCAATATCCATCTCAATATAGGATTTCATGTGAAAAACAGATCATAGCTTTTTTAAGGAATTCAAAAATCAATTAGTTGCATAGTTTTCTGCAGGACTCACTGACCTTTTCCTTCTCAAGTCCAGTTTAAAGTGAGCCCAGGCACCAGTGACTAAATAGTCCAGATGATAACTGGTGTCTTATAAGCTCCATAGAACATAAGTAAATGTTATACATTTTAAAGTAAATATAATTTTTAGGTCCGCAAAGTCCAAGGAAATATATGTGTTTAGATATTCTGAGCAGACCTGGCATTTGGGGGAAGGGGAGGGAAATAAAACATATATTTTACAACCAGAACAAGACTGAGAAATCTGCTCCTCTCCAAACACACAGAGCATCAGTGATATTCTGCCTCTAACTGTATCTGTGCTTTGCAAAATCTGCTAGGGCTGGATGAGGAGTGATGGATTTGGTGTTATTGAACAGTATAAATATTCCAGTTGTGGTAAGTTGTTGTTTCTGGATCAACTGATTCAAATGGAATGTGTTGGATAGTTCTTTCAGATTTATCACGAGTTAAATTTCATTAATTGGATTTGTTTGATGTGAGCCAAGTGTTGATTGAATCACTCTGCGAGAACAGGGCAGGACTAACATGGAATTTTATCTTCCTTACAGTCCTTCATTTCCTTTGTCTATTTATTCTTTCAGTGTCTCTGTTAATATTTCTTGACCCTCTGTTATTGTCTCTCTGTTGCAATTTAATTAATTTAGCAGTAGCAACATTGTACCTTTTATGAATGTTTTCTTAAAATTTTAATTTGTGGATTTGGGGTTTTTTTTATTTCTTGGTTCGTGTTTTATTTTATTTTTCCAAGTGGAAGAGTATGAGGAGGATCTTTCCATGGCACAAATAGGCCAAGATGGATAAGAGATCTACCAACTGCCAGCAGTTGGAGAAAGAATAAAATATCACAGAGAAAGGACCCAGGAAATGGAAGAAAAGCAACTGGGTTAAGAGAGTAATATCTGAAGTTAGAAAAAGAGAAATCATTGAAATTTTAAATCATTGAAAAAGGTTTAAATAAACATTTTAGTTAAAAAGCCTTGTAGGAAATCAACTTGCTGAACTTTTCCAAGTGTCAAGTGCTGAAAGAAGGAATATCAATGGTTTGGGTTCTTGTCCCAGAAGAGAATCCTGCCTTCAGGATTAAACCCCTGGGTTCCTGGGGTTTAATCTGGCTGCTCCACTCTACAAGGAAAGACAGCAAGACATATTTGCCCTCAAAAGAAATAGTACAAAATCTAATAAATGAATATATTTACACTGAATTCCCAGTATTATTGCTTTTAATGACATATAGTGTGGGAGAGACATTTGCTGCTCAACTTGCAGTGAGAGAAATTAGAATAACACTGAATTCAGCGTGATTTTGGAATAAGAATATTTTCCCATGATTATGGAAATCCTGGATAAAGAAACAGTAATCTTTGACTTAGAAACAAACTCCCATCTCTGGAGCCAGGGCTGGTGCAATATTCTGTATGCAAACTGCAAATATAACAAGACTATCAGTGATTAATTAACAAATCCAGAAAAAGCTGCCAGTGAGGGAGGACAGTTGGAGTAGAAATCAAAATTATGACCTGATTGCATTTATAATCAAGAGAGAAAAGCAATCTGTGCTTGTAGTACTATATAGCTGTATTAGTCTTACAGACAGGTTAGATTGACACTTTCCTGGGAAATAAGAAATTAAAATTATCAAAAGGTAAAAAGAATCTGAATAAAATGGAACTTCGTTGAAACTGGTAGAAGCAACTAAGGAAATCTGGCTGTGCTTTACTGCAGAGACTTGTAAATTCGTGGTTTGTGTGTGACCTCACAGAATCACAGAACCATGAAGGATGGAAAAGGCCTCCAAGGGCACCAAGTCCAACTTTTGACTGGATCCCGGCAGGCCCACCAAACTATATCCAGTCGTTTCTTAGGGCTGGTGACTGCCCCACCGCCCTGGGCAGCCTGTTCCACTGCTTGACCACTCTTGCAGTGAAGAATTTCTTCCTCATATCCAACATGAACCCTCCCTGGCACAACTTGAGGCCATTTCCCCATCATCCCTGCACCTCTCAGGGGTAGGAGGCAGTGCAGGAGGGAAGTTAAGTCTGGGAAAGGGCTTGGGGGAGTGATTAGTTTTTGTTTGTCACCATCAGGTGTCTTACACCGGTAATAAGCTGAAGGAGGGAAGGTTTAGACTGAATTTTAGGAAGAAATTCTTCACTGTGAGGGTGGGGAGGCCCTGGCACAGGTTGCCCAGAGAAGCTGTGGCTGCCCCTGGATCCCTGGAAGTGTCCAAGGCCAGGTTGGATGGGGCTTGGAGCAACCTGGGCTAGTGGGAGGTGTCCCTGCCCAGGGCAGGGGGTGGGATGAGATGATCTTTGACGTCCCTTCCAGCCCAAACTGACAGAGGATGGTTTTGCAGAAGAAAATAATCTCAAGATTAGCATCTATTGCTGTTCTATCCCTAAGGGGATCTGGATCCTGGGATTTCTTCCCATCTTAACAAACACTCTGAGGCACAGACACCTGCCTAAGGATGCAGAAGACCCAAACCATTCTGTGCTTCTATGATTTATTACCCATGATGGTAACTGGTAAATGATCTCTATGGTTTTATCTTGACTCATGAACATTTTCACCTTCTTTTCCCACCCTGTTCTGTTGGAGGAAGGAGGAGGAGTAAGAGGCAGCTGGGTCAGTGTCTGGCAGCTCACCAGGATAACCCACCACGACCACACAAAAAGTTCTCTCAAACTTCGTGTGAAAATTCCTCAAACTCAGCCCCTCAGATGGGGCTGAGGGCCACAAGAATAAACATGTCCTGGCAAACCATTTGTGACCCAGACTGAGCAAAATGGTGCTCAAGAATTAAAATCCACTTCAGACCAAAACATAAAGGGGACAAAACCTGAGGTTTCAGGAAGAAGCTGTATATTTTATTTCTCATTTGGATAAGGCACCAACGTAGAAAGATAATAAATTGAGGAAATAACTCGAAATTGGCAGTGCATCAAAGACTTAACTGATCTCTGCTTCTGAAGTTTCTGTTTTGCACAATAACCTGCAGTGAAATTACTTCACATGTAAAAAGCTTATTCACTTCAGTAAATGTCACACTCTTAACACAGTCATTTTCCAAATACTATGATATCATAAAATGTTACAGAAAATAATAAGGCTGTTTTATAATTAGAGCTGTGCAGGATCACAATCTCAGATTACTCATTTGCTTGAACATTCCTTTACCACCAACTGTCTGTGCGACATTTGAATGTCACAGAGCTCCTGTTATTAATATTTACACTGTAGTGAGGGATAATAGTTTGTACATTTGCAAGGAGTTCTTATTAGATCCCACTCCAGCTACAGATATACCCAGTTCCCTGCAGAGACAATGTCTACAGGACTGTAGAAACAGCTCATGTGACCAAGGAGCAGGTTAAGGTTTTTAAGGGGAAGTAAGAGAACAAGGTATAAATCAGATTAGAGAAATACTCAACACTTTGGGGGCTTAGAGGTCCCAAGAATATGGTGGTAATGAGATAAAAGGACAAATTCTCAGATGTCACAGGGTAGTTAATTTGCTGCAGGGCAACAAGGTGAAGGGACCAGGCTTAAATAGGGAAGGAGAATGGCAATTCCCAGTCATCATTCTTTGACATTACAGCTTGATGCTCTCAGACCTCAGAGAGCTGGGCTTTACAAAGGTGAGGGAAAGAGGTACAAAGTGGGGGGATATGTGGCTAAAGAAGTGTTTCAGTATTACTTTCATATTCCAGTGCATAAGGATCATTCCTTCACAGAATCACAAAATCAAAGAATATTCTGAGTTCACAGGGACCCAAAGTCAAACTCCTGACCCTCTCTAAAGTCCTACAAGTGGATTCCTTTTCTATATTTAGCTTTCTTTCTCTGTCTTTTTTTTTTTTAAGATTTTAGTTGCTTTAATTGAGGATTGACTGAATTTGTTAATGGAGAATCACAGGCTCTGGAGTGACATTATTGTCTAAAAGAAAGAAAGGCAATAGATTGATTTATGCAAATGAAAGTTGTGGCAGTGCTCTCAGACTGAAGTCATTAACTGTATTGGGATCTGATTTTATTTCAATGGGATTTAACATAGAAATGCACCTCTGTTTACATGTAATTCAGGACAGAGAATTCTTTTTTCCTTTTTTTTTTCCTTTTTAATTTGTTAGTAGCTTTTCACAGACTAAGGAGTGCTGTTGTGCTATTTGGTATTATTCTTTTTCGTTCATGTCTTCAAGTATTTGCAGTGATGCTGTTTCCTGTGGTATTTCCCATGCAGGTGTGTCATGTGAGGATCTAAAACAGATTAGACCTTAAAATCTCCTCTTGCTAAAGCAGCATTGGCATCTCCCAGGCAGAGTAGAAAAAAATATTTGTCAAGCCAAAGCTCTTATGGAATAAGAGGGACCTTAAAGCCCATCCAGTGCCATCCCCTGCCATGGGCAGGGACACCTTCCACTAGCCCAGGGTGCTCCAAGCCCCATCCAACCTGGCCAGGTTGCTTGAAAAATTGACTGTACAAATACAATAAATACCTGCAAGCAGTGGTGAGAAAAAGGTGAACAAAAGAAATTTTTTCTATAAATCATGCATTTAAAAATGGAAGTGCCATTTCCCTTCTATGTATCTGGTTAAAAACAGCAACAGTCATTCATTAAACATTAGAAGCCAAATAACTTTTTCCCTTGTGGACATCCAGCTTTGCTCTTTCTAATGTTTCACTACAAACATGTGTTAAATTAATATTAAAACTCACATAGCATCTTATTTTATTTTCAATACATAGATTAAAATGGCACATGGGGGGATTGTCAGAGTGTCCTGTGGAAGTTGGACTAGGTCCTTGTGGGTCCCTTCCAAGTCAGGATATTCTGTGATTCTATGAAAATAATTACTAATAATTGCTACTCAAACTATTTGTTAGTCTTTTGGTCTTCAAACACAAGGAAAATGAAAAATTAATAAAGCAGAAGGAACATCAAGCCTTCTGTCTCCTGCATCGTTTCACATGATGGTAAAACAGTTCCTTTAAAAAAGGACCATTAGGATATTGTTCCTAAAAAATCCTACCTTCTAATGAGTACAAGTCCCTCATCTCTGACATGAAAGAATATCTGATAGATTTTTTTTTTTTATTCAGACATCACTTCAGAAAAGGATTGATTTTGTTCAAACCAGAACAGAATCATTCTGAGGACTGAAAAATGGTTAAAAAGAAAGCCACATTGGCCATCTCAAACTATTATTTCCTAAATGCCAATTCCAGATATTATTTAATTTTTATTTTAACTTTTTAAAATGATTAAAACTGTATGTGGACGAAGACACAAAAATAGCTAATCTATAAACCACAAAGATTCTCGGGTTTTTAAGGTCACATCATTAAAGGAATTTATCAAAATCTGTGAATAGTTGTTTTTTGGATCACCCATTACTATGGATTTATAGGTACCATAAATAAGCAGGGTTTAATTCAGCATCCTTTCTGTCTGCTTTGTCTGGGGGATTTCCTTTATTGCTCAGGACAGACATTGGGAATCTTGCCCTGTGACACAGAGTCACTGAAATCCTGCAGGAAAGTTTAACTGGATTTGGACTCTGGATATGGAACTGTATCCCAGCTTTCTCCTTACAACCAGAGCGTGAAAGATTTTTCCTTTTATTGTCAATATTCCACGGTAATTTTGATTTCTGAATCCAGTTTTCCTTTTTAATTTCAAGGGTTTTTTCCTGCCACGTCTAGGATATATTTTCTTTTCTTTGTGTCTAACTTCCAGATCTCTGTCTTGCATTATGTTTTTGTCAGTCTAGAAGTGTTTCAGGGTGTGGGGTGGGAATAAAATCTGTTGGAAAGACTTGCTGTATCATTTTCCAAGCGAGATTTCTGCTCAAGCCCTAAGTGATATTTAAATGCCTTCTCTTCTTCCAACTTCATGATCTTTTTTTTTTTTTTTGAAGCAGAATGTTAAATGACACTTTAATTTAGTCCAAAAAAAAAAGCCTTCCAAATGGTCATTGTCTTTTAGAGGTGGGGAAGGAAACACAGAGGGCTGTGCTGCCACTCAGAAGGGTCTTGAGAGGTTGGAGAAATGGTAGAGGTGAATTCAGGGTCCTTAAAACACAGACGAGTTTTATTCATATTTCAATGTTCCTCCAGCAGCTCTAATAATTCAAGTATTTTCTGTTGTTCTTTCTATTTTGTGTAGGAAATTACTCCCAGCTGCATTTTCCTTTCTTTTCTTTCCCTCTCCTGTTATTTGTTGTTTGTTTTTTTTTTCCTCAAGCAAGCCAGGAGTTTCCTAGACCTTGGGAAATGTCCCATGGAAGGAGAATGCCACAACCTGATACATCAAACATCTCATTTCTACCTGTATTTCTTTGAAATCCCCTCCTTCTAGTTATATATATTTAATCCAAAGAGTTTATAAAACCTTTACAGAACCAGAAATCAACCTTCATCCAAGTTGTGACTGAAGTTTCTTGCCCAAGAAAACCATGTGTCAAATTCAAATGTGATTCCAAATCATGGCATGGTGATTCTGTGAGATTCTGATTCATTCCAGTGATCCTAAAATAGGGTTCTGGTCAGATCTAGTGGTTTTTTTTTTTTCTCTTTTCCCCAAAATGTCTTTTGCTTTAAAAAAATAAAAGAAAAAAAAAAGGATTTAATTCCATGGCTGCAATTACTTATTTAGAATATTGTTGTCACAGAACAACATTAATTATGATTTTAACACTCTATTACTGATTCTTTGCCTCATACTGTTGCTGTAATTTATTTAATAACTGTCCCTAAAATCGTTCAAAGCTGAGAAATGTTTTCCACAGCAATCTCCAAATATAGACAAGTAAACAGTGCATTTAATTCCATTTGTAAAACCTCTGCTCAGCAATTAATAATGGGGAGATCGGAAAGAATGTGCTCTTTAAATTTGTATTCTGAGTTTGTAAATACAGAAAACTACAGAAATTATGAAAGTTTCAGCCTAAAACGCAGGTTTTATGAAAGCAGAAAAACATATCAGCCTTTCTCCTTGATTTTTGGGGGGATATATATAATTCTAGAGATCACTTGTCTAGGGGTTTAATTATATACTGACAGTCACCTGCAAATGAGGGTTGATTTTGCAAAACATTCACTGAGAAAACAGATGAGCATCAGAAAGAAAATGAAGCAAAAAGCCAAACCAGTAAATTTCTCTGAAAATTAAAATATCCCTGTGGTAGTATTATTCACAAATTTCTATTTTATTAATAGTTTATTCTTCAGTGTACTAATCGTTACATAAATTGCAAATTTTGGTGGTCCTTGGATCACTGTAAACATTCTGAGAGCTTAGAACCAGATTGAAACCAGGCATAATTAGTTCTTTCCTTTTAAAGTTCCTTTGGCTGTGGTATATAATGTAAGTAATAGAAGAGCTGATTTTCTCAACAATCAGCAGCTCAAAATTTGTGTTTTGACAACTAAAATTTCATTACTTGAATGCATAAAGTGTTCCAGCTGTTCATTCCCCAGCTATGGAACCTCGTTCATATCTGGAATAATGACTTGTGAGAAAAATCCCTTGTATTAGTAAATTAGGATTATTGAATTAGTAAAGACCCCAACCCTGCCACCGAGGAAACAGAGGAGAGTAATAGTGAGGAGAAATATTTATTAAATAATTATTTACAAGAGCATGTAGTGAGAAAAGTGAGGTTGTTCAGCCTGGAGAAGAGAAGCTTTGGGGTGACCTGACTGTGGCCTCCCAGTGCCTGAAGGGGCTCCAAGAAACATGGAGAGAGACTATGGACAAGGGATGGAGGGACAGGAAAAGGGGAATGGATTCAAACTGGCAGAGGGCAGGGATAGATGGGATATTGGGAAGGAATTCCTGGCTGGGAGGGTGGGGAGGCTCTGGCACAGGTTGCCCAGAGAAGCTGTGGCTGCCCCTGGATCCCTGGAAGTGTCCAAGGCCAGGTTGGACGGGGCTTGGAGCAACCTGGGCTGGTGGAAGGTGTCCCTGCCCATGGCAGGGGTGGCACTGGATGGGTTTTAAGGTCCTTTCCGACCCAAACCAGTCTGTGATCCTGTAGTTCTGTAGATGGCATCAGAAAGAAAGAAATCTGGAGACTTGGGGCTACTGATGCTATTTTTAGCCTGTACAGCAGACAGTGAGATCGCTGTTCGTGTTGTCCTTAGAGTGTTTGTTATGAGCATCCACTGTCAGCAGCTTAACTTCAGTATTTGTAATCCCATCTGTTACTCACTTTCCTTGCTGCTGGGATTATTTCCCAGCAATAAAAAGGGGTTTAGGGTAAATATGTATCTCAATTTCAGTATCTATTGGCTTTACACAGTATTTTCTAACTCTGTCGCTTTTACTGTACAGAGACTCCGAAGGAATTGGCATTTGCAGAGGTTGAGGGAGGTTCAGCCGCAGAGAACAAGGTTCAACCCTCATGCAGAAGCAGACACAGGTCAAGCTGTCCCACCCAGAGCCCTCAGAGAACTGCTCTTGGGCAGTGAACACAACGTGCCCTTTTGTGCTCTTGGAAGATTCAGGTTCTTTTTCCTACTCAGGAATCATCCAAAGGAGATTTTTCTCCAGCTCTGAGTCAGCTTCCCCTGGATGTTGACAAGGTATGAAATCAATGTTAATGTACAGGTAATGAGTGAGAAATTACATGTTTACACTACTGGATTGCTGTTCATTAGCACACTCTGAGCACAAACCCTCATCAGTCACTGCCTATTCTGCACGTCTGCAAGTGCTCTGCTCATTCCCAGAGGTATTGCTGGAGCAGACAACATCATCCTTTATGTTCCCATGGTTAAAGGCTGAGCAGGAGGTTTCCTGTCAGACCAGGGTTTTAGAAGGGGAGGTTTTTTTATTTGTCTTGTGTTTCTGGCAATGGCTGGTTTGAAACTGTTATCAAATTTTGACTTCATCGTGGTAAAGTCTTCCAAGTTGAGTGCTAATACATATTGCAATTTGTTTACAACACTTCGTGCTAAAACTAAGCATTCTCACCCACCATACTAAAAGAGAAATTTAAAACTTAAATAATTAATTAAAATATTTATTTATATTTTTTCTTGATTTACGTCTGCACGTGTAGGAGCTCCACTGGTAACATCTTCATTTTCCAAGGACCCAATATCTGCTGAATGCTACCATAACATGTATGCAACTGTGTTTATAATACCAAGTTTGTTGTTGACTCATATTGGACAGACTAAATAACTGGAGTCTGGAAGTGGGCAACTGTCTGACAGCCAGTGGGAAGGATAACCTTGGTTTGTCGTAGGCAGAGGAGTCAGGGAGGCTGAAGAGCTCTTTGAACAGGGTTCCAGGGATTACAATTTCAGTAATATGCTGAACAGGCAATTAAAGAATGATCTAGTTTTAGAATGGCAGATTCTAAATATGTCTCTCAAAAGTAATCTGTGTTGTGTTGTGAAAAATGGCCCCTTTTCCTGACGATTTACACTCCCGTGTGTGTGTGTGTGTTTCTGTGTGTGTATCATACACACACTTTTACTTTTCAGTATTTTGACTCCCATAATGGGTCTTCTTCATAGCCATGTAAGAAGCCAATCAGTAAAGAGTAATGTCAGGTCTTAAACTACTACCACTGTTTTTGTTGCTGTGCTGCTGGAGTTTATGACCCCTGATGAAGCCAAAGGAAGGACTGACTGTTCCAGGGCTGTATCAATCACCTTCCTTTCACCGCTGGCAAACAGAATGTCCTGATGGACTGGTGAGGCCAGAGGAGGCCCCAAGATGAGCAGAGGATGGAGCAGTTTTGCTGGGAGGAAAGGAGAGAGCTGGGATTGTTCAGCCTGGAGAGGAGAAGCTTTGGGGTGACCTGATTGTGGCCTTGCAGGACATGAAGGAGCTACAAAAAAGATGGAGAGAGACTGTGGACAAGGGATGGAGGGACAGGAAAAGGGGAATGGCTCAAACCGGCAGAGGGCAGGGTTAGATGGGATATTGGGAAGGAATTGTTGGCTGGGAGGGTGGGGAGGCCCTGGCCCAGGTTGCCCAGAGAAGCTGTGGCTGCCCCTGGATCCCTGGAAGTGTCCAAGGCCAGGTTGGATGGGGCTTGGAGCCACCTGGGCTGGTGGAAGGTGTCCCTGCCCATGGCAGGGGGTGGAACTGGATGGGCTTTAAGGTCCCTTCCAAGCCAAACAGTCTGTGATTTTATCATAAACCCTGTGTATCAAAAAGCTTAATGCATCCATCATATTTTCTCATTGAACTCTTCCTGAGCAGTGTTTTTACCTAGGGGGAAAAAAAATCAACACTAGAAGAAAAAATGGTGGTTTTTTTTTTTAATCAATCTGATTAAGTGTAATCAAGTCGTGAGGTGTACATTGAATTAGTATGACTTTCTAAAATTATCTATTCTAATTAAACCAGACAATACAGACTTGATGGTTCAGAGTGCACAAGAACCAATTTAAATATTCATGTGATGTAAGCTCTCTTACCAACAATAGAATGTTTCTTTTGGTTTTTAACCCACAAATCTACACATTCCTGATTGGATTCGCTTCATTTCTGAAGTTGCTTATGCCAACATACCTTCTACATAATTTAACTAATTCTTACTTACCCAGTTGTAACTATGCATTGCTATACATATATATATATATTATATATATATATATATATAATATATAGCTGTACCTATGGGCTGCTTATATGTGCCTGCAATGTGTTTGAACTCCACAGCAGTTTCCATCTGGGTGTTGTTGAAGGACCTACAAAGAGGAAGATGTACAAGGTAGTTCTGAAGGCACAGGTCCACGAGAGCAGGACAGAGAAATGAATAAAGCCATCAGTGGGTTTTTTTTGCTGCTGATTTGGGGGTTTCATTTCGTGGGGTTTGTTTTGAGGGTTTTTCTGTGGTTTTTGTTTTTCTGGGGTTTTGTTTTGGTTTTTTTTTGGTTGGTTGATTTTTTGTTGGTTTTTTTTGGTGGGGTTTTTTTTCACAGGAAGCTGGAATTGGACAAAAGCGAAATGAAGATTTTCCCATATTGGTTAGTGAACTCTCTGACAGCAGCTGCAACCTGGTGGTTGGGTTATATTTAGCCTGTGTCCTTCCTGATGGTCTCCATCATGGGATGCCATGCAAAGGGAGCTTACTCAGGGGACAGGAGGCAGAGAGTGTTTGCTGGGATGAGGATCCCTGCATTCCTTATGCTCACTTTGCTCTTCCTTCCCTGAGAAATACCAGGATTCCAGACAGCAGAGGGAGAGAGTGAGGAGGGAAGGAGACAGATGGCAAAGCATTTTTAGTACTAATGACAGGAGCTTCTAGAAAATGCCACTTGCTGTGTGAATCACAAACTTCTTACATAGGTCAGCTTTATTTTAGGGGAAAATAAAGGAACCATACATTTCATACAGTGTAAATCTAAATAATTGTTATGTGGAGATTAATTTATGAGAGAAGTCAATAAGTGCCTTTTTTGTATTCCCATACATTTAGAATATAAGCTGTGGGAGACCACAGCTGATTTCATTGGGAATTTTGGGGAACTGAGGTACATGATCATCTTGGAAGGTGTGGGCTCCAGGACCCCACTCTGGACAAACACAGTTAGCAAGGCAAATATTTGTCGTGCGAGAATTACACATATTTTCTAAGAGGTGATGTGGGGGAATGAAGAGGATACTACTCAGCCAGTGTGAGAAATAGTTACATCTCATTAATTGATGACCTACTGAGAACCCAGGCCACTTCAGAACCTCTGTCAACCTCAGGAACATGAAAAATGCTATTACTGTTTTTACAGGGGCAAGAGGTGTTTATTTCCTGCGTTTTAGTTGTATGACTTTTTACCTTGACATTTTAATTACCACATTTTGTCCCAGAAGCCAGTGCAGAAGGTTTGCTTCAAATGGCATCATCACGAAGAAAACACATTATGTCTCTTTTTATTCCATTTAACACGTGTACCTATTGATCTAGACCACAAAAGCATTCTCTGGTGTATGAGTTTTCCATGTATTTTTATATATTCTGCATATCTGGATCCAGCCCTGGGGCCTGTAGTGATGAGACACCCAAAAGAAGGTAAATTTAGATTTATACACGGAATACCTTTATTATGGTGAGAATGGTGAGGCCCTGGCACAGGTTGCCCAGAGAAGCTGTGGCTGCCCCTGGATCCCTGGAAGTGTCCAAGGCCAGGTTGGACGGGGCTTGGAGCAACCTGGGCTGGTGGAAGGTGTCCCTGCCCATGGACAGGTCCTGGTTTTGGTACAACATGATCCTTAAAGGTCCCTTCCAACTCAAAGCACTCTTAGATGCTCTGATTCATACACACATTCTGTGTATGTATATCATCAACATAAATTTATCTACTGACTGCAAGGACAAATATTTGCAATAATTTCAATAAACACTAAGTCTGGTTTTCACTCCTGGAACAGAGTCCCATTGTTACTGTCTGCTCAGACTTGGTAGGAAATCTGAGTTTAGTGAATTGAATGTGGGCGTGATTCCAAGTAATATAGTTATTAAAATCAATATTTCTTTTCTCTGTACATTCAGATAGGGGAAAAAAATTCTTAATTCTTAAAGACAACAGTAAAGTATGGGAACTACAGGGAAAGAAAAGCTGTCTGGGAACCTTCTGATAGAGTGTCTCCAACTCGTGGTCATAAAAAAGATTTGTTAGATCTAATTTATTAAACTGTCTGCTTAGATATTCTCAGAGCACCTGAAGAGCAGGGGATGTTTAGTGAAGATTAAAGGAGGCAGTTTAATCTTAAAACTGTTTTTTTTCTCTGCTGTAATGCAACCCTTTGAGGAGTGTGGGGTTTCTGTTTGATGGCTGCATCCCAATTCCATCAGTGATTGAGTTCACCTGTTTGGCACAAGAAGAATCCACTTCTGAACTAATCACTACGAGCTTGGTAAACTGGGAGCTGGAATTTGCAGTGGATAATGTATAAAACAGCCACTGACACTTTTCTTATATTTCTTAAAGAGAAAACAGGAGTTTGCTTGACTCTCTGCAGTTGCTGAACATCAAGTTTCAGCTGAAAACAGAGGGTATGTCCAGGACCACATAACTTGGTGTCAAAGGCTCTCTCAAGCTCTCTGCCATCAGCCCTACACTGGCACACGGAGGAACTGGAATCAGCTCCACTACAGGCAAGAGGCTGGTGGGAGCAACTTCATGTGAGCTGATTCACTTTGCTTCCTGAATTTTGGGTAGATTTAATGGCTGTGGGTGTAGCATTTTATTGCTATTTTTATTTTCTCAGACAGTTTTGATCATTCCTAAGCATGGGCTGAAACACAAGCTTAGCTCCAGACACAATAAACAAACCTCTTGTCGTTCAGTAATGAAAAAATGCACTCTTTTTTCTTATTCAATAAACCTAACTGAGTGTAAAATTTGAGCCTGCTGAAGACAGTAACCAAATTCTGCTCGACAGCAGTGAGGGCAGGATTTTATTCACTGCCTTTTGACTCTTCTTTATAAGGGACCAGCTCGTTATTGGGCCTGTTACAAATGCTCACAGCAGAAGGTGTCTGGTGACCTGACAGTCTTTGGTTTTCAGACCCAGACCTAAAAGTATTTTCTACTAAATCTCAATAATATGATAATAATGAAAAGTGATGCTCTGCAAAGACAGAATCTTTTGAGGTAAAAAAAAGACCTTTTAGAAAATTAAGGATCTCCACTTTAAAGGGAGTCCTTTCATTTTTTTTCAGAAATATTGGAAAGGAGAAAATTTTTCAAGAAAGCAAAAAAGTTCCAGCCTGCCAAGTTCGCAGAAATCCCCCCACATAAATCACTCCTTAATGAGTTCAAAGGCAACATTCCTCCCTTGGATGAAGCTCTAAAATATCCAGAGCCCTTGTTCCCATATTCCCTGCACACTCAATACTTCAACGTTCAGAGCTGTGCCAAACAATGACAACAAAAAAATAGCAGAAAGCCTTTATAGATGGTTCTCTGACATGAGGCAAATGCAATTCAACACTGACAAATGCACAGTGGAGGAGTTTGGTTGCCAATAGAATAACAAATAGAAAAAGAATTAAGTGTCCCAGCCTGAGAGGGCTGAAAGTCATCTCAGCATGTACAGACACGCTGGCTCCTCAAACCCTTTGCCCTCTTCTTGCTGAGTCCAGTGTCAACCTTTTTTATTACTATTTGGCTTTGTCCTCTTGTAAAAAGCCTTTGACTTTATTTGTTTGTTTGTTTGTTTGTCTCTCCAGCGTGCCCTTTCCCTCCCCTCAGAGGTGAGCACAGCTCCCAGAATGGATGCTCTGTCTGGGAGCTGCTCTAGCCTGCCAGGGGCTGTTTGATAACCCACTCATCACAAACACTGAAGATGGGTTTAATGCACTCTCCCTCCCCAGCCTGGCTTTCCAGTGGCCTCACAGCACTCTGTTCTCCCATTATTTAAGGTGACACCACACCAAGCATGGTCATTTACAAACAACATTATGCATTTATTCCCATATTATCCCACCTTCCCAAAGCCAAACTGCTTTTCCTCTCATATATTAGGACAAACACCGAATTCCTTAAGCCACGTCCTCCCCTGTGTGGCACTTCTGCCTTTGCAATCTTTATTCACACAAGAATTGGGTCCATAAAATGATTTATACGTAATTCTTCTAATAAATAATTTTAAATGAATCATTACAAAAAGGAACTAGGAATTTAAAAAGAAGCACTCCTCTCATGGCTGTGCTGCAGCTTGGCAAACTCTGGGACGTATAAAACTGGGTTTCAACTGATGTTATTATATGAAATGTTGGCTTTGATAAAGATATTGCAACCAAATACATCCCCAGATTAGGATATCCAGGTCTTGGCAGTGAATCTGAATCATGCCAATATTTTGTCTGACAAGTATTTCTAGGAGGCGAGGTTTGCCTTTCTCTTATGTAGTTTATCTGCAAATCATTTGCATGCCTGCAGATGCTAATGGAAGCCAAAAATGAATTCTCTAATTAGTCTGCAAATAATCCTTCCTTAATTAGAATTTTTTGTTGAAATCTGTTTTGTAAGTGCAAACTCTCAACTTGTATAGTTCTTTTTTCATTTTACTTTGGTTTTGTTCTCTCTTAACTTATTTTCTCTTTTTTTTTTTTCCACGAGGACAATTCCATCTATCAGACTGATAAAAAGAAAAACAAAATACAGGTGTCTCATTTTTACAGTATATACACTGTGTATTTTAATACAGGTCCAGCATGGATTTTGTGTGAAAACAAGAAGGTGGAATTCTTTTTCTTTAGTTCTGTGCATTAATTTCCAAGAGTGACATTAGAACTTTGATGGCATTTTTGAACAACTATAATGATGTCATTGGATAATAATGAACTCTGTCAGATTTAATGGCTCTATAATTAATACTACATGATAATAAAAGCAAAGTATGGCTTTAAATAGGGGAAATGCTTTGGAAGCAACAACCATTTCAGCAGGAAAGTGGGAAGTTTAGCAGAGAAGAATAACATAGGAAATAATAAATCTGTCTCAAATGGTTCCAAGATGTTATGGATAGAACTTTGGAAATAACACAGGCAAATAAAAGGTTGTTTTCTGGAAAAAAAAAACAACAAACCAACCCAAATAACGACCCGAACACCCTAATGAAGTAATTAGACAAATGTAATTAAGCAAATGGATATTTAAATTCTGTGAGACATTACATTTATCTACAGTGATAATTTAATTTCTTAATTAAATTACCTTAATTTCTGGAGACATGTTTTAATTTTTATGAAAATTCTGGAAAAATAGAATTTTATATAGTAAGAATTTCAGTCTAAAAGTCTGATAAATACCCAGAATATTTAATATATAAACATAATTAATTAATAATTAAATAATATTTGAACTCATAGACAGACCTAAACCAAAAGTGTTATTACTGATATCCAGAAAAGGTTAAACAACAGCTAAAAGTCCACACTGTAGAACATCACATACATCTGGAAAAAATAGCTCTTTTGACAGTTTAGTTTTATAAAAGAGAAAATGTACTCAAGAGTTGCAGCAATTTGAAAAAAAAAAAACCAGTTTATTCTTGAAATTGATAGACTTGTTTTCATTGTCGCTTTTTTATTACCTATAAGTAAAAGTAGCATTTTGATTACCCAATAAAACAAAAGCCTCAAGGCTCTTGTATTGAAGTTTTTTTCTCTAATGGTGGAGGAGAATCACATCTGTACCTGACATTTCCCAGGGAACTGGGGTTTTACATTTTGTTGAGCTTTTAACTGTACAGTCATCAAATTTACTGTCATTTGTGACACTCCCGTGATGGTGGCACTGAGGAAACCCGGCAGAGTGAAGGAAAATGTCCTTTTTTAAGAAAAGTGTTCTGTTAGTCTGGAGAGATGGGAAACTTCCACTTCCATGAGTTGGCTCCTTGTTTATTCCTTTTGGTAGTTAATCTCTGGCAGAGACTCTCTATACCCACCCAAGGAACGTTTGTCTCTTTTTCTTCTAAACTTCCAATAATCTTCTGCTCAGAAGTGGTTTGCACACTCCTATTTTATGATTCATATTTATAGAACATGAGGTGGTCCCCTGTAAACTCAATGACAGAACTTTGGTTTCTTGAAGTTTATGGCCCATTCTTTGGGGATTTTGCACATCTGGTTCTCCAGGCCTTGGGATCACCTTCATGTGAGACACTTTTCCCACATCATTTCCAAATGGTGAGACTTTTACACAGAGATCCTTCTCCAGGAACAGTGCTTTAATGACATTTAACAGTGTCATTCTTTTTTTTTTTTTCCCTTCTTCCAGAATGCAAGACTTTGATATCAACCCAATGATTCTGGACAAATTTTCCTCAAGTCCAGAGGTGTGCAATGCAAGAACAGGTTCAAAGCTTTTACCAGCACCACAAGGCACATCAAATGCTCTTCTGCAAATCGGCTTGGTTGGTTGAAATCCAACCCCAACACATCTGGGAAAGAGTTCTTCAAAATGACCACACAGATTTGTCAGTGCAATATAAAAGGATATATCAGGTACTCATCTGGTTGAGGTCTAAGCTTCAATTATTTCATTGAGATTGAACCTGATATTTTTTCCCCCTGTTTTCCTTGCATTTGTAATCTTCCCTCTTTCCACCCAATTTCTGTACATATTTTGGTTCACAATGTGGGCAACCCAAGCATATTGCTTTCATCTCAATTTTTAGGCCAGACCTTATCAGTTACTTAGTGCATCTGTTCAGTTATAGGGAAATGGGGGAGAAGGAGAGGGGAACGTGAGTTTGGATTGGAGACCTGCACTTAATTTGTGTTGCAAGCAGGGGAATGACAAGTGGTTTTGTGACACCTCTTAAGGAGAGCTACTTATTTCTCTGCCCTTTGCTTGCAACAGAATCTGCAGATTTGCCTTTCTGGTTTCAGACATATTCAAACTGGATCAAAAATAAATAGGAAACAAAGTGGGAAAATTAGGAATATACTGATAAACAGATGCTGTGTTGGGTGGTTTTCCTCACATGTGATTATACATTACCCTGGGTAAGAGCTGTGCTACACAAAACCATGGCATTGACATTTAGGATGAAACTGCTCATTATTTTTTTATGCCATGCATTCCACTATTTCAATCCTTTTTCCTGTGATCAGCAGCAAAGGAGTTGATTGAAGATTGACAGATATATTGTTCCTCTCCCTCCCTTTTGCTTTCTTCAGTTCTCTGAGGCTTCCTAGTAACACACACGGCTGAGAGAAATTTATCCTGGGCTGAGCTTTTAATAAAAGCAGGATCTTGACATATTTACAATATTAAGGAACAGTATTCACTTTTTTTTTTTTTAAGGTAGTAAAATTGTATTTTTTTCCAGCTTTCTTAATATACATATCTACAAGTAGCATTGAATCAAATCATTAGAGCTGAACAGCCTCCAGCTTTCTGCAAGTTAATCAATAACGATGCCAGATAGAAATCTGGCCTGCTTCTACTATTATATCAACAAGCATATGCTGTTTATTAAGTCGAACTGCAAGCTGATTTTAAAAGACAGGGGAAAACCACCCAACACAGCATCTGTTTATCAGTATATTCCTAATTTTCCCACTTTGTTTCCTATTTATTTTTGATCCAGTTTGAATATGTCTGAAACCAGAAAGGCAGATCTGCAGATTCTGTTGCAAGCAAAGGGCAGAGAAATAAGTAGCTCTCCTTAAGAGGTGTCACAAAACCACTTGTCATTCCCCTGCTTGCAACACAAATTAAGTGCAGGTCTCCAATCCAAACTCACGTTCCCCTCTCCTTCTCCCCCATTTCCCTATAACTGAACAGATGCACTAAGTAACTGATAAGGTCTGGCCTAAAAATTGAGATGAAAGCAATATGCTTGGGTTGCCCACATTGTGAACCAAAATATGTACAGAAATTGGGTGGAAAGAGGGAAGATTACAAATGCAAGGAAAACAGGGGGAAAAAATATCAGGTTTAATCTCAATGAAATAATTGAAGCTTAGACCTCAACCAGATGAGTACCTGATATATCCTTTTGTATTGCACTGCCAAATCTGTGTGGTTTGGTCATTTTGAAGAACTCTTTCCCAGATGTGTTGGGGTTGGATTTCAACCAACCAAGCCGATTTGCAGAAGAGCATTTGATGTGCCTTGTGGTGCTGGTAAGAGCTTTGAACCTGTTCTTGCATTGCACACCTCTGGACTTGAGGAAAATTTGTCCAGAATCATTGGGTTGATATCAAAGTCTTGCATTCTGGAAGAAGGGAAAAAAAAAAAAAAAGAATGACACTGTTAAATGTCATTAAAGCACTAAGGATTGTGGGTACTTTGGGATTCATTTGGGAGGAATCCATGAATCTTTTGCATTTTAAATGATTATCTGTCATAGTCAATGTAAGTCTTCAGTTGAATTCAAATAACTTTGGTATCCTGCCAAAATCTGTGTGAAATTGAAATTAAAGGCTTGACCAAAAACAGTATTCATCTTGAATAATTAATATTAATACATATATATACATATATACATATGTATCAGAACTTAGAGGTTCTCATCTGCCACTTTTCTTAAACATATTGCCAAAAAACAGGCAATACAGATAACTTACCATTATGTCATGCAGTTTATCATTTAAACATAAAGGGTTTATCATTAATAATCCTCAAGTTATCTGTGAAACCTTGAGAAAAGCATTTTTTCAAATGCATCCAATTTTCCTATTTCCCCTGTGTGTATTATTTTGCTTCTGGGTGTTAAGAATTGCTCTCCTAAAAGTTCCAAACAACCAAACCTGACATCCACACTGACCGTGTGACAGATTGGAATTATTCATATAATTAGGCAAAACCTACAGAAAGTTCTTTCCTGACGTTGCAGTTTATTTAAAGAAGTAAATAATTTATATTTTTGTAAGTATTATTTATTCAAATAAGTAAAATTATAAAGACAATAAGTAAGTTACTTTAAAATTGCTTGGTCAGATTAATGCTCTGCAGTCAGTACTGATGGCTTTTGTGTTAATCATTTACCTCTTGATAATGGCAGCAATTGTTCCCTAAAATGTCCAAGCCTGAATTATCATGTAAACAAGTAGAAGACTCTCTGTGTTAGCAAGCCATAAATATGGGCTTCCAGAACACAAAATTCAGCATTATATTTCCATGATTGTCTGTTCAAATTTGTATTCTGCACTGTCACAAATACACAAATTGCATTCTGATTTGCACTGAAGCAAACAGAAGACTTTTGCCATCAAGGAAAGGTACTGTGAGCCCAAAATGGCAACATTACTGAGAGATCTCTCATTTATTGAGAGATGGCAATCAGGAGGTGAGCAAAAACACTCCCGTTTCAATATGCATGAACGTGGCCCCAGCTTCAGAAATTATCACTTGAATGGTAAAAATTTAATTATCAGAACAGTAACAGAAGGTGTCGAGAGGGTAAAAAACTCTGTGAGAGTTGATTTTTCAGTGAGACCATTTGGTTTGCTCTGTCCATATTCACAAAGATTTGGGAAGGTACAAGACCTCCCCCAAACCCCCCTACACCTTGTACCACCTACAGTCCTGGTGGGAATGACTGAACCTGGCACCAGCTCTGCCCACCTGTTTCAGCTCTCCTGAAAAGCACTCGGTGAAAATTCCAATGGCTTCAATCATTCCTGAAGGAAGAAACTAAGGACAACCTAACTGAGGTTAATTAAGGAAGAAGAGAGACAATGTGCTTGAGGGGTTTAGGATGGCACATCTGGGGCAGAAGTTGGGGCAGTTTACCAATCCATGAATTATTCCAAACAGCAATAAAATCTGGAGGTCAATAGGGTTCGTTCTTATGAAATCCAGACTAAGAAATTTTTATCTATACACACACACACATATATATTTTATATATTTATGTTTATATATGTACCAGAAAAGCTCCTCTTGGGACCACAGTGTCTGCAGTACAGAAAGGACTGTCCCAAGGAAAGCTTTGGTTTTCCTATGGAAAACTGATTGAGGCAAAGTGGGACACTGCAGAACTACAACCACTGAAAAAGGAAGAGCTAAAGAAGGCCTTGATGAACCAGTGTGGAACAAACACTGGGTTAGACAGACCTGACCCTAAAGGCTTTTGCTTTGAGAGAGGCACATGGCACTGAGAAAGGCTACAGAAGCCAGAGCACTGCTAAAGCAGCACCAAAAAAAAATTTAAAAATGTAAAGATTATTTAGTAGTTAATTTCCTCCAGCCTGCAGTCCATCACCCTTTTTGAATAATCAGTTAGGACAGTTTTGGTCCTTAGGTACATCCCAGTTTATTTGCAGCAAAGTTCTCAAAGCCTTGGGCTGGTGTTACTGAACAAGTTATAGTCTGTTTTTTTTAAAAAAGGGGCCTGTGCAGCAGTGGGAGAAGATGTTGGAAAATTCTTTTAACTTTAATACAATAGTGTTTGATCCCCACATCTGTGACTAACAGTCTTGTGCCACCTATTACTTCCTTAGTTCCCTATATAAGGGACTAATGTGTCATAATTCAGTCACTGGCCACTGATGTCTCAGTTTTAAGAACAAAGATTGAGTGTCAGAGCAAAGAATGATCAGGGAAGGACATTGTGACCTGACCACACACTGGAGATATTCTCAAGGAGCATTATGCAGGATTTGAATTTTTTCCTGGGCTTGCCTTGAACTTAATTGACTTTGTTTATTGCAGCAATTGTTTAGTGATGACATGATGGTGACTTTCTAACAATAGAAGTGTAAACACTGTGACTGTGGGCTGGAGAAATGGTCTGGCAGACACAGGGAGTCACTCCAATGGACATCAATCCTTGATGTCAACTCAGACTGAGCCACTGCACAGCTCCCAGATTTCTGAAATCTCTCACATTTCAGCTTGGCATTAACGTAAAGGAAGAGACAGAGCTCAGAGGATAACAAAGCAACCCAGGGGGCCCAGGACTGAGGCAGAAGGCACTCACACCAGCATGAACATCACATTCCTCTTGCCAAAGCTATAGGGACATGAGGCTAACATCTGGGATGCTTCCCTGCTCCTTTCTGCTTCTGGGGGGTGCCTGAAGTTTCAGCCTCAGGTCCCAGGACACTGGAGGCATGAGTGTAACATCAGCATAGAGGTGTAGATGTTGGCAGATTTGGATGAATAACAATTAGAAGTGTATAACTAATGAGCTGGGTTACAGATAGTTCTGGTCTTACACTGGACAAAACAACTATTTGTATTCAATCCCACTGTTGAGACACGAGCTGAAGTAACACAGCTCCTGATTTGAGTTCCCTTTTGCCCACCAGAGCGTGGTGACAATGTGCAGTCCATGAGCAAAGTCAGCAAGGTTTGGGCACATCCCTGTAATTTGGTGGGCACAGGGAGTGTGGGCAGGAGTGGGAGTGCCTGATCCCCAGAGCATCAGAAGCACAGGGACACCCTTTGTCACAATCAAGTGTCCAAGGCCAGGTTGGACGGGGCTTGGAGCAACTGGTCTAGTGGAAGATGTTCCTGCCCGTGGCAGGGGTAGAATGAGATGAGCTTTAAAGTCCCTTCCAAACCATTCTAGGATAATTTGAAAATAAATTAATACATTCTATGAAAACACTGCAAAGCTACTTTCTATCACACATCCAAGAGTGATCAGTGCTGACTGCAGGACATGTTTTTAGGAAAAATTACCACAAATAGGCCCAATGGGAGTAATGGCAGGAGTCTATTGATTCAACTTACTAGAAAATAAATAGAAAATTGAAAAGCAATTTGAGCAGTAAAGTTTGCTTGTTGTTAAGTGTAACACTGTATAATTTATCTCCATTGTCATTATGTGATCAATAATGATACTGAGGACCACGATCCATCTTTATCTCCCCTGAATTTCAAGTCCAAATATCAGCTGATTATTCTTGAACTCCATTGCTTATTTCCTAAAACCATGGGGTTCCACAAAAGCTCAAGGAAATTCAGATAAAACACTTACGTGTATCAGTCAAATTAAATAAATGATTTTCCAAGCAATAGCTCGAGTGGTTTAGCAATTCCTGTCAGCGCAGGGGAAAGGCGTCTGAAGGAATTAAATAAACTGTTAATGAAGCAGCTCCTCAGGACAACTAAAACCATATTCTGGGAAAGAATAGGGAGTTCTGGAGAATTCATAGGGAAAATGGGAAATTCACTCAAATTCACTCACCCAAAAAATCATCCAGTGTTCTGTAAAGAATCTGCTACAGGTTTTTAGGCAGCATCATGAAGGGGCTGATTTCTGAGTGGCATAATTCCTGAACACGGGCCAGCATCTAGGAATCACTTTGACAGGCAGCCAAAATATTCTCAGATATTCTCTGGGAGCTGAGTGTGTGCAACAAAGAGCTCGGAAGGGCCTGCAAACAGTGACTGATGGTGTTCCAGCCCTGCCGGGGGAGGTCATCGATCAAGAGCCGCCGATCTGCTGAAGCAGCAGCGTCCTCAACCTTGCTGGATTCCTGATGTGGAAATATGAAGACTTCACATTGTGGCCCTCAGAACAAGTCCCCGGGTCGAACAGAACACCAGAATTATTCAGTGAGGAGGGAACCTTCTCTTGCCAAAAAACGAGCCCATAAATGAGGCGCTGCTGTTTGGCAGGCAGGGGGCCAAATAAAATCCACTCTGTCTTAGACACCAAATGTTAGCACACACTCAACACTTCACAGCTAATAAGTATCTTTCCAGATTAGAGGCAGGTTTATCTAAGTCATCGTGAACTGTTTGATATACCTTTTATATCTGAATATCATCAGCATAAAGACAGTAATTAAGATCCTGCTCAGGGAATAAAGGACCCCGCCGGGAGCACACGCTGTGCACCTTAAACAGGACAATCCTGCTTTGACAACTCCAGGGTGGGATTTCCAGCCCTTATCAGTAAAGCACCTTAGCAGCTGCAAACCAGAATTTTAAGAAATAAAGAAAAATGAGTGAACAAAATTAACCACAAATTAATTTTTGTTGTATCCTGTAAAAAATAAGTAACGTGGAACAGACTGTTACTGTTCAGTCTCATTGTGGCTCTGAGAAAATCCGTGGTTTGTTGTGTCAGGTGTGCAATTGTCTTTGGTGTTTTATTTTAAATATATTTTGCTATCTGCTAAATAGTTATGAGCACACAAAAAAAAGTGAAATCCTCCTCCCTATTCCTGCTGAATTAGTCAAAATTCCTAATAACAGCATGGAGAGAGAGAAAATTTAGAAAAGGAATATGCAGTATTAGGATTTATAAACTGCTTGTTTTGCGGCTCTGCTTAATTATTGCCATCTAATTAATTACCCACTATGTCAAAGGGGAGAATAAAGAGATAGTTCTCCTCTCAAAAATAAAAGAGTTACTTTAGAACTTGGAATTTCTCTTTCATTGACCTGTTGACATTTGTTTGTAGACTTTCCTACACGTTCTTGTTGAATATTTCACTAAACACTTGGTCACCTGCCCCTAACGTTGACAATTTGAAGGGAAAAAAATTCCAAAGAAATTCAGGGGAATAGATTAATTTATTCTGCTCCCTTTTTTAAGTTAGTGGTGGTTTTTTGGCTTGCTGGAATTTGCATTCTTTTAATTAATTGCACTGGGAGCTGTGTGCAGAGGAGAGGGGAGCTGGGAGGAAGCTCATAAACAAGCAAGGAAAGCAAAAGACTCCACTTGAAATATAACATTAAACTTCTGAGTTCTGTTCTCTCTTCTGCAAGCAATATAATGTGTACTGAGAGGATTCATCACTCTGTCCCACCTTTATATAGTCACATGAATATAAATGCATTTAGTCTGACAACTTTTTTAGTTTTAGAGAAAGACAAAAAAGTATTTTTAAGCTTTCTTTGCAGCTGAGGAGAAATGTTCTGCTTCCTTCCTACTGTGTCTAGATATGAATCTGATAGCAAAACAGGATAAAACTGGAGCTTCCTTTGCACAGAATACAAAATTCATCAGATTTCTCACAGGTTTTTTATTATTTTTCACTGATGCTGTGCCTGTTTAAATCAGAAACATGGCAGTTCTTTAAAATTATGTTCTATGTACCACAAGATAGCTCAGAAAGAAAGAAAGAATAAAGAGAAAAACAAAAGTGAGACAGTAAATGGTCTCAGGTCAAAATTAAAAGAACTGAGCTGAAAGCAGGATGATTCCTTTACCTGTCCTAACTGCATGGGAAAAGCACTATTTAATGTCTTAAAGCCAGAAAATAGTAAGATGAAAAAATTTTATTTTTTTTTTTTATTTTTCATTGAGGTTTTGTTGTTTGTTTGTTTGGGTTTTTTTTTAAGTTTTGGATTATTTTCTTTGGATTTTTTTTATTTTTTTCCCCCAAGCCTATTGAGATCCCAACCAGATTTATTGCCTTGGAAGCAAATGAGACCAACTCAAAGGCTTTGATATGACACAGCAAGGACCCCTGTGTGTGTGTAACTGTGGTTTCTGAACACAATTCCAGAAAGCTTTTGCAAATTCTTTTTTTTGTTGTTTTTGTTTTTGTTTTTTATATCCCAAAAAATAATTCTGGTGAGAATCTGAGATTTTATTTCTACGAGAACAATTTGAGTTCATTAATCTTAATCTATTTAAGCATCTCAATCCTCCACCTTTATAAAGACAAGCAAGAGAAGACAGATACAGAATGGAGTTTCTGTCTCCTTTACACTGGAAATTCAAGTTAAAAGGAATATTTCAACAGGAGCCCGAATTGTTAAGAGAGCCCAGATTTGGCAGCATTTTTCACACAAACTGAATTTACTAAATTTACTACATTTATTGAATTACTAATTTATTACCTTTACCAAATACTTCCTTCAGAATGGAACAGCATCTCTGTTTGGAGAAAAAAACATGTTCCTTACAGTCAATAAAAGACGTAAGTTGTTGTTTAAGTCTTAACAAATTTCCAATAATTTATTAAATAATTTCCCAATAATTTTATTGCATTATTTCTAATAATTTTAATGGCTAAATATTTTCACTCCAGTTTGAGAAACAGCAACAGAGGCTTTCCATGCACAGAATAAATGGAGTTAAATTCAATATAATGTGAAGATCTGAGAATTATTCACGTCCCTCACTGAAAGTTTCTTAAGGCTCAGAGGACAAAGTACAAGTACATTTTCACTTCATCTTTATTCTCCTACAATCCACAAGGGCAAATGAGGATTTATGAGCAGAAATAAATAAGGAAATAGTTGAAGGGAGCCTGACTCAACACATTTTTGTATAAATACATACAGGATTACTGCCATTGTGTTTGATAGTGAAGATTAATTTCTAGAAAACAGCAAGAAAGGTGTTTTTTCTCAGGCTTCAACTCGGGCAGGAGTTGCTACAAGTTTTATACGAAATCCAGTGCAGTGCCTGCTTTTTAGAGAGATGATTTTGAGGATCATAATTGTGATTCTGTAACTCTGTGAAAAATCTGACAAATATTTCTTGTGAACACCTCCCAGCACCTTGCCCATGAACTAAGTTTTAAGCACAGATTCCAGAACTCCCTCTGGGATAACTTCCTTCGATCCTTCAGGAATTTGCCAAAGAATATTTAGGATTTTTTTTCAACGTTTCAAAGATGGAAATATTATTATTTTAATGTATTTACTGCTATTTTGTCTTGGGCTAGAAATGAGAGCAGTTCTCTTGCTAAACTGAGAGTGAGTTTTACTGGCCAATGATATTCATACAAGGCTTGATTTTTTTTAAAATTTGTTTTTGTATTTAAATAAATGAGTATGCAAGAAAAATGTTGTGTGAATATATGCATTATCTGTTTTCTTTTTGTTCTATGATTCTATGAACATTTAAATGGGAATAAATACAAGGAAATTATTATATGGCCAACAGTGCCTTAGTGGCTTAATTCTTTACTGCATAAAGAATACTCGTGTTTTACATATGAACACAGTTATTTTATTGGCTTTTTAAAATATAAATACTCCGGGGAATAGCTCAAAAAGGCCAGTAGCTCATTCATATTTATGTAATAAAGAGAAAAACCAATACTCACTTCGATATTTATAACACTTTTAAGATAAGATAACAATCTATATTTGGGTCCAAGCTATCTGGGCACTGAATCAAGTTGGCAGAGAAATCAATATCATTGATAATCTGCTTTCTGGTGTAGCTTAGTACCAAGTGGACCTTAAGACGGGAGGAAAACTTGAAGCTTTTTTATATTGTGAATCTCTTTACCTGTGTCACTCCTGCACAGCAGTATTTATTTTATATATATATATATATATATATATATAATATGTTTTTAGTATATATAAGTCCTTAGTAAACTCTGAGTCATAAATATGATCATTTTCACTCCAGTTATCAAGTGGTTGTAATAATGAGAGCACTGGCAGAGCATCAATAGGGCAAAGAAATCAAAGCCTCCTCTTCAATATTTTCCTTTTTTTTCTTCTTCTTCTCTAGAAAGAGTAATCCATGCAATTCATGCATGGAGACGAGGGTAAAATTCCTACGTGTGCAGCTGGGCTGAGCAGCATCCAGCTGCAAATCTAAAATAAGATCCCCTTCTTGTGCAGTTCCCTTTGGCCCTCCAACATTTCTAAACCCCTGTGAACAAAACAAGCCACATCCCTCAAACATCCCACCCCTGCTGTGGGATGGGATGCACTTCAGTGCACTTATTTTAAGTGCAGTAAAGTCATCACACAAAAGCAAATAAAATATTTGGCGGCTTTAGGTGTAGAAAAGACCAAGAAGGACTCAAAGGGAGATGCACAGGTGAGAAACAACTTATATTTTCCATTCTTTTCTAATGAAAACTAAGCAAAAATTGAGAAAAACCTGTCTGAGAATGCTGAGGTTTTGAGCTTTTTTACTAGTGATTTACTTCAAATAGTTTTGAAAAAGAAAAAGGTCAAGCTTTTGCAAAGAGAGCCATTCAACTCAATTTCAAGAAATTTTATGTTCCCGACAGTATTTAATTTTTGGTAAATTGGGTAAAATATATTCTAATATGAAAATACCTTAAATTTATGAAAAATCATATTTAGGGAAATTATGTCTTTTTGATGTTTTCAGTGTTCTTTCAACTTCTCATGGACCTTGACAGTCAGGTACCTGGGCAGCACATCAAATACTTGATTTATTGGGATTTTCAAAGTACCTTTTGAAAGTGTTCGAGTGAATATCAGAAAACTCTGACATTCTATGTACCTACAAGGCTTAACAATGTTCTCAACCCCAGGCTATTCTCATTCCTGATTGTCTTCAATGTATAACAACAGGTATTTGTTTATAAATAAGCTTTAGCCTGTAACAAACCCCGGCATTCAATTAGCTGGATATCCTTGCTTTATTTATTTTCTCACCTACCAGGTGCAAAACACACACATTTATTAGGAAGTCAAAGATGAAAAGGCTTTTGGTTTTGGTTTTTTTTTTTTTAGTGTAAGGTTTCTTACTTTTGATTTCACTTTCCCGTGATATTCTGACGTTTTGTGTCACAGGAGAAAATGTATTTCTTATGCCAAGAGTTACTGGAAACTGCAAGGCTGGAGTGGTTCTGTTTTGATGGGTAACACAGCCCTGCAGAGGGATTGGGATAGATGGGACAGGTTGGAGCATTGGGCAGCTCTCAGTGGCAGGAAATTTGAGAAGAACAGATGTGGAGCTGGAGAAGTGAGTGCTGATGTCCCTGATATCTGGGAGTGAGAAAGGCTCAAAGCTCTCTAGGGGACTCAAAGCTCTGCCTCTGACCCAGCCCCTCCTCTGGTGGATTCTCAGCTCAAAACCACAACTAAGGGTAGAACCAGCACCAGAGAGTTCCCTCACCTACACACAGTGACAGGGCCATGCTTGAACAGCAAAAACATCCCACAGCAGCTGGTCTGGTCCTAATCCCTTCACAGCTCAGATCAAACGCCCAGAAAAAGTGTGCAGACATTGTTTGGGTTGTATGATTTTGGTCGGTGTGTTTGATTGATTTTTGTGAAAGTCAGGTTCTCACACAGCTTGGGAAAAAAAATCACAGAATCATTCAGACTGGACAAGCCCTCTAAGATCATCAAGTCCAGACATCAACCCAGTGCCACCACCATTGTCACCACTAACCCATGTCCTCAAGTGTCACGGCCAGTCCTTCCTTGGACACCTCCAGGGACGGGCACTCCAAACCTCCCTGGGCAGCCCCTGCCAAGGCCTGACCACCCTTTCCAGGAGGAAATTCCTCCTCCTGTCCAACCTGAGCCTCCCCTGGCACAGCTGGAGGCCGTTCCCTCTCCTCCTGTCCCTTGTTCCCTGGCAGCAGAGCCCGACCCCCCCGGCTCCCCCCTCCTGTCAGGGGGTTGCAGAGCCAGAAGGTCCCCCCTGAGCCTCCTTTTCTCCAGGCTGAGCCCCCCCAGCTCCCTCAGCTGTTCCTCATCAGATTTGTGCTCCAAAGTGACAATCTGAAGTAGTTTAACCCTGAGCAAATCCTGCTCAGTCCCAGGAAAGGGGACTCACTGGAGGAAATCCCTCTCAGTGTGTGAATATCCACCCAGAGAGTGTGGGTTGTGCAGCTGTGCAGATCCTTACAAGCAATTCTTACCCAGTGCATTTAATGCTCCTGGCTGCCCTTCTTTAAATCAAGATTTCAGTTTTACACATTGAGGTATCTAGTCTGCCAAAACAAATCTTTCCTGGCATGTCAGTGAAGATCCAGAAGCCTTGCTACCAGCGTTGCTTCACCTTTCAGTGTATGTAAAGTAATAACATTCTGTATCTTTAGTTTCTGCATCTTAAGCAGCAAACCCATAAAGGTATTTATAAATTTATGACTCTGACACAAAACTCTGTGAATATTCCCTGCTTCCCTGGCACTGTGTCTGTCAGAGAGGTGAGACACACTGTCAGCCTCCTAATGAGGATTCTGGCAGCACAAATCAAACGTCTCTGGAAACTGGAAGTGAATCATCTCCTGTAACACTTTGTTCTCCCAAACTCCAAATAACGCTTTAATCTTGGATCTCCACGTTTTTGAAGCTTTTTCTTAGAATTAAAAAAGTCACAGCTGATAAGCTTGAAAGAATATTGACAGTCTCTGTGAATAAACTCATCACGAGTGTCATTGTTATGAAAACAAACAAGGACTTCTGTCTGTCATTTCTGCAGAAATAACATTTACAGAATTCCAAAGAAAGAGCTGTCAAATAAACTAATTGGTCTCCTATATCTGAGAGGAGTACAAAAAAATCACAGAGAACACCTCATGTCCAAAACATCATGGGAACTATTAGACCTCTGGAGAAGTCAGCTACTGGTAAAATATTAGTGCAATATTTTCGAATTCTTCTTTGTTAGCATCACAAATATGCTTGTTTTCTACTCTAATTTTCACATATCCAATCATGGCAGAGTGATCTACATCAGTTTTTTTCTTAGTTTCTCTGCGTTTATCTTACTTTTTATTTGTTTAGGGAGAAAAATATAAATCTTGATGATCATTGTAGCAGCTGCTTCATTTTATTTGAAATGAATTCATTTGTGTTTAGTACCCTGACAGCACCTCACTGCAGCAGATTACTGGGGTTTAATGGTGCAGTCAATCCAAGAACACTGTAAAACAGTGTCTTTCTATGTCTGTATGTTCTTATGAAATCCTTCTCTTCCCGATTGAAATAAATCTCATTTATGCACAGTAAAACCATTTCTGTCAAACTCTTTGAAAAGAAGCATCATCCACTGCTCGAATTTACATTTTGTTCTAAAGAGTAGATTTTTGTTTCAAGGGCTTGCAGCATCCCAGTTGTTGTATTCCCAGTATTATTTCTCCTGTGGGCCACCATTACTGCAGACAAAAATACTGTCATATCCACACGTCAGTTTTCTTGTGAACACTTGGGAAATTTAAACTCTTACAAAATGTGAACCACTTTCACGATTTATGTAGCCCTCTGATAAAACAAATACTCCTCTTCTGCATGGATTTGAATCCCAGAATCCCAGAAGGGTTTGGGTTGGAAGGGACCTTAAAGCCCATCCAATCCCATCCCTTGTCACAGCCAGGGACACCTTCCACTAGCCCAGGTTGCTCCAAGCCCCGTCCAACCTTGGACACTTCCAGGGATCCAGGGGTGTTCATGAATTCTCTGGGGGTCACCTGCAAGTCTGGGAGGTTTCCATTGCATTCCAGAGTTCGGAATGGTGAGCAGTCAGATTAAAGGTCATCCCAGAGGGCTGGACTCAGAAGCCAAGAGCCCTCTGTCCCAACTGCAGTGCCCACTAAGCCCCAATAGGGTTCCCTTTTCCCTCCTGTCCTTCTCCCACTGCTGGTGGCACAGGGGACTGGTTTTCTCTCTGCACAGACCAGCTGACAGCTTGGTGAGCACACGGTTTTTCTGAAGGGAAAGGTGTCCGTGGGTTTCAAAGGATCCAGCTCTTCAGGGCTGCCAGACAGAAGCTTTTTACAGAGAAGTGTGTAAACCATGAGGGGATGTGTCTGCAGGGTGATGACTTTGGGTTGGACACGTCTTGGATGCTCTTAGGGATACACACAGACATTCCACTCTAGTGGGCAGGGTAAGAACTGGATGATCTTTAAGGTCCCTTCCCACTCAAACCATCCTATGGTTCTGTAGATGATGGGCACAACTCTTCCCTGTGTCCTATTGGCAAACGAATTTAGATCAGGCTAAGATGCATAAAAAAACTGAATACAAGTCCCCAGGGAACTCTGTGACACAAAATGGAGATGCCAGATTTATTTAGGTGTGCAGCAGATTGTGCTGCAGTTGGAGGAGAAGACCTGGAGCCCAGTTTTAAAGACAGGTACTGACATTCTGCCAAGTCCATTTTAAACCTGCAGCAATTCCACCCTATGACCTGATGCCTGATTCTGCTTTTTATTGAACATCTAGTTTTTTAGTTTTCATCTTGTACGAACAACAGAGTGCCCAAACTGACATGACAAATAAAGGAAGAAGTGGTGCTTGTCTTTAGCCTTAATTGCTCAAGTTGTTTGCCAAGAGAAAACCAGGGCGAAGTCAGCAGGATACTACCCAATGGATATTAAAGCTGTTTATTTTAATTAATTAATTCAAACTTTTTTACCTTTTTCCTTTTAGCCATGTGTAATCAGGAACTTATTGCTATTACTTACTCACTGGGTTTTATTTCACTTCAGGTTTGCTTCCCCCACATTCACAAGGGAGTGTTATTTCTGCCTGAATTTCAGAGAGTGTATTAAGAATTATTTAACAATTGGCATGTTCCTAAAGATAAACCATTAGAGAACTCTTTTCCTCTTTTGAAGATATAATATTTTGGTGAAAAATAAATCTGTTACCTCTCTCCTGCTTTACTGCTTTCTGCAATGAGTTGAAAATTTGAGTTCTTGACACTAAGGAGGTTGAACTTCATGATCTTGGAGGTCTTTTCCAAACCTGATGATTCTGTGATTCTATGTCATACTGGAGGACTGGTGTTCCCTTAAATGAAGACCACCTTGGGATACTGACCCATTTCCACAAGCATTTTCCTTAAGAATTATTTTTTATTTAGTATTTCCAATTGTTATTCTTTCTAAAAGGTTCTGTAATTGTGTCACTTCCTGAGCTCTTCTGTCACACTGAAAGCAACTGGTTTGGTTTGAAAAAAGTAACCCCTGGGATATGGGATCCTTTGCAAGCAGAAGTTCTGTAGAGACAGAGTTGCTGCCAGGTCTAATGAAATATCACCTCCTGATAAACATATTCCCTCCTGTCTCAGCACAGTAAACGTTCCAGGGTCAAATTCTCCCCCCACCTACACAAATCTTGCTCACAAATGTCCCCAGCGGCTTAATGATCAACAGGGATACAAAAATCAGTCACTTCATTGCTGCCAGAGAGATATAATTCAATCTTCATCTTCTGGTACATTTAATAGGTTCAATGTTTACTATTTAAAAAAATGAATTAGTATTTATCAACAAGACAAAGTGTCAGTGGCTTAATGTCCATTTCCAATAACTTGAATGAAGGATTTAGTTTCCAATGGCTTCCTAATTATGAATCCTGTCCAAAACACATCCTGTTTAATAAGTTAAATGGATAACTCTGTCCTTGTACACTTGTTTTTTAGAGCAATAGGAGAGAAGCTGGCTAGCATGGGTATGAAAACAGACGTTTTCATTGCACCCTTCTGGTTTGGGTTATTCATAACATCTGACCCTGCTTTTTATAGCTACCTTCCTGTAGACAAATCTCATCCAGGACAAGTGCAAACTCTTCAGCAATGATGGTTTTTGAGACCTCAGCTGAGATAAAGCATCATGGGGAAAGCAGAAGGATGAACTGGCTGGTTTGTACCAGACAAGGAGGAGGAGACAGAGAAATTTAATTACTCTCCATATACTGCTGTTATTTTTAAGGGTCATCTAAACCACTGAACAGTCTCATACATTCTTCCAGGCATTAATCATCCCAAGAGCACCTTAGAATTCAACTTTGGCATTAAATCTTTTCAAGTAGCTTTTATTTGTGACCTGAATTAACATCTAACATTTGTTTCATTATAGAGTTTGCCATATATCAAAATTTCTATATAGCTTGTTAAAAGTTCAGCCTGGCATCTGCTTTGCCTGATGTTACACTGATTTGCATTGGAAGTTTCTCAATAACAAGTATTTCTCAGACAAGAAGCCAATATTAAGTCTATCAGCTTCCCCTGGTTTGCTAATGACATTAACTGTATAGATTACCACAACATGAACTGTATAGATTGCCACATTCTATATTTAACTCTGTTTCAGGGGTTGATTTTACATGGGTAATATCATTATTAAAGTAGTTTTGAAACCATAAAATCAAAAACCGGTAGAACTCAGAACCAGCATTTAACATTTTATTACAGTTTTACATGTTCTTAGAGTGAGGATAGAGACACTTCTCTTTTTTTTTTTTTTTTTTTTTGAACAAGCTTTTCCAAATTACCAGTGGGTTTGGAGCTGGAAATGGGAATCATCTCAGTCTCCTTTTGGGCTGTCTATGATGAGGGAAGGAAATATGCTTCTATGAAATTCATTTGTGTATGTTCTTCCTTCAAATCTGTAAATAACATTTGTGTTATGACTGTTAATTATAGGAAGAAACAGAATCATCAGAGCAAGTCCAGAGAAGATCCACAAAGCTGGTCAGAGGGAAGAACACCTTTTCCATGTAGGCAGAAATACACTTTGAATAATGTAATGCCAATCAGTTCTTAGTGTCATCTTTTATTTTTCCAATTGAACGTGTTTTGTTGGAAGTAAAAAAATAAAAAATTACATTCCTCTCTGTACTCTCTAGAGATCTTGTAATATTTTTTTTAATATACAAATATGGGTTTAGAGTCTTAATATGTGCTGATGTGCAAATCACTACAGCACACTGGGAAGCTCCAAACTAACTGGAGATGTATTAATTAGTAGTTACCATCCTACTCTTGGTGTAATAAGAATCAAGAATTACCAAGAAATTATTCTCTTTGAGGGAGATGATTAAGTTTTTTTCCCACATTTTTCAACCAAATAAGCACATCCAAGTCTAACTCATGTATTGCCTTGATTTTCTGGGGTCCAGTCATCTTTCCAGCATTCTGGATACTGAAGAAGTGCAAGGCCTACACAGAAAATAAATGAAACTAAAAGTTTTCCTCCTAAGTAGTATTAGCTTCTATAAATAGCAAAATTCTTTATTTAAGAATTAAATGTTATCCCAGTTTACCCTAGAATAAAAACACCACAGAAAGTAACTTTTGCAGCATTCTGTAGGCCACAAAGAGAGACAGAAATAAAGCTTTTTAGACTTTTCCTTCACTTCCTACACAGTTGTGCCTGATGGGTATATCTTTCTTACTAAGGATAAAACTCATAGAATTTATATGTGATTCATATATAAGTATGTAAAAATAAACATCCATCCCTACACAATTAAATTAAACATGATGTATATTAAAATAACTGAAAAGGAATTAATCAAAGTGTAAGTTTCACAGAATCCCACAATGGTTTGGGTTGGAAGGGACCTTAAAGCCCATCCAGTCCCACCCCCTGCCCTGGGCAGGGACACCTTCCACCAGCCCAGGTTGCTCCAACCTGGCCTTGGACACTTCCAGGGATCCAGGGGCAGCCACAGCTTCTCTGGGCAACCTGTGCCAGGGCCTCCCCACCCTCCCAGGCACTCAAAAGAAAGTGAGAAACCAGAACAGGTTTAGTCTGTTCTCACCTGCCCGCGGTGAAAAGGAACGGTAAAAATATAGAAAAGGATTTTTGAGACTCCCCTGCCTCATCTTTTCTGACTGGTGTAGAAAAGAAGCGTTTTTAGACTGAGGTCTATCTACAGACTGATTTATGTGGGAATTTTCAAAGATTTTTAAGAAGTTACTGGGAGTTTTTCTTCTGAAGCAGCTGTGAAAAGGCAAGGTAGGGCAGCTGTGATTTTGGTGCTGAGCAGCTCCCCTGTTCCTCTGATCTGAATCCCAGCCTGGAAGTGTGAGAGCACAAAACCAGTCCTAGGAAAGCTTGTGTGGTAGATGTTTTCCACCAGGAGAGGTGAAACTCCCTCTCCATGGGCTCTTACTATGCAGCACCCGAGACCACTGAGCAAACATGAGGTGAGAACCAGCAGCTCTTGTAGCTGATTCCCTTAATCAGAGCAGATGGCTCTTGCCATTACCTCATTACTGCTAATTAAGGGATGGAGAAGAGCTCGTCTTGCCTTAAATTGAAAGTAATGAGCAGCAGCAAGATGGTGAATGTGTAACGTGTAAAGTCATAAAGTGATATTCATAAAGTGATATAGGAATGTAGAGATAATATTTAGAATATACAAAAGACACTCTGAAACTCTTTAGTTTATAGATTTTGTTTTCGTATGCAAGAAGGGGAAAAAAGGAGGGTTGGCCAAATTGTGGAGAAGTTTCCTTACTCCTTTGGTTTTAGAGTTAAGGGACTTAAACTGGGTCTCTCCTACCTTTGGGTTTTATCCACCCTCTTCCATGCAGAGAAAACTGCTTGTGCTTTGCTTCCCTGTCCTTATTGATGTTTACTGGTAATGCAGGAGATCATGGAGCTTTCCTAATGTTTTTTTCTGTAGATTCTACTTGTTCAGCCAATTGATTCTTCAGCAGCTTTTATCCTCTCAATCCCAAATGCTGGCTGCTCTGTAAAAGCCAGGAATTGGGAAAGGGTTGGGTTTTCATGACTGCAATAAATTAGCTGTAAGCAACCAATTTAGTTCAGAAAATGTAAATGCTTTAGCAACACTGAACCATCCACTGAAATCAGGGGAAAGATTGTTATTGACTGGAATAGGCTCTGGAGCAGACCTTTAGCAGGAAAGAAAAAGGGCAGAAATCAACTAGGGAAGAAAAAAGAATCAAACAATAGATTTGCTTAAAATTCCCTTTCTCTCTTAGGCTGAGTGTAAGTTCAACCTTTCTTTTTCTGCTCATATTTTTAAGTCATGTGATAATTCCTATGAGAAGTCTAAGGAGGTCTGTGCATATCTGAAGATTAGAAGACTTACTGAGAAACTCATTGCAGAAGAAATTTATTGCTTATTATAGAAAACATTCAAAAGAACTCTAGTTCATAAAAAAAACCCCAAAACAAACACCTTCTCAACTATAGTTGATTGTTGCTCCAAAGTGGTATTCGGAATCTTTGTCAAACTAAATTTCATTTGCTAGTAGATCTTTTTCTCTTGAGAAGTTGAGCTGCACAGCTCAGCTTTAGGCATTTTCCAATAAATTCAGAGGGAGAAGAGCTCAGACAAAAATTTGACCGAGAAACTTTTTTAAATTATCTGAAGAATTTCAGTGTACGGAAGAAAAAAAACAAAAAAGCTGAGGAGGGAAAAAATAAGAACTTGTCTTTCTGCTTAAAATGTTTTCTGAGTAGACAGAACAAAAGGAATCAGGGGTCAAAATAGTTGGTTTAACTAGAAAACTTCTTCTGGCACTGTGGAGTTCTCTACCAGTCTACAAGTTTGTAAACTGTTTTCTAAATGGGAAATGTGTTTTTCTCTCTCTTTGTATCTAATAGCATATAATTTAATTATAAAAGGACAGGTTTATGCTCACTGACTACCAAACCTACCTTTTTTTTTTTTTTAACTGTCCTATTCAAGAGTGGCAAAAGGTTAATTCAGTTTTTAAAAATGTCTTGTTGTAACTGTCAAGACCTTCTTCAGGATTCTTTCAAATCATCCATTTTATGCTAAAAAATTCAAAGAGACTTTCTAGAAGGAATATTGAAAGATGTGATTTTAGAACCCTCAAGTCAAAACATTAATGAAGTGCTGGAGTTTTCGTGGCTAAACCCAAAAACCTAAAGCATAAACCCAGAGAAGGTACTTTGTCATTATTCTCTGGTGTTGCTGCTCAAAGCCAATGTTTTGTGAAACCAGGATCTGGAAGGTTTAACAGGAAAAGTGGTGATATGCCTGATTCTGACATTGAACTGAACTGCCCCAGACAACTGGGGGGAAAAACCCCAAACACAAACCAAAAACACAAACAACATACACAATCCCAAACAAACAACCATCAAAATCCAAAGAAAAACCCAAGCAAAACACAAAACCCCAACCAAACAGTTCTACTGAAATTGTTGCTGTTCTCTATGTAACATGATTTCTGCCTGGTTTTCTTCCTTGGTAAAATCTAACCTGCAAAGGATGTCTTCATCTGAGAAAATCATGTTACTAAGAACCGGGTGGAAAAGTGCTTTGACCTGAAGAAAGCAAAGTTTTTAACTTTCTCTACTGCCTGGTAAATAATGTAATTTGTGAAATAGCTCTAATCTTTTCAGGAAGGAATCATGGCACTGGATAAGATTCTCTTCACATCCATTTATTGAAAAGTCTTCATTCATCCAGGCTGGAATTAACCATTCTACAAAAGATATTTGAACCTTATTTTTGTCCAGATTTGAAGCCGTGTGTTTCTAAACAACGACAGCACATAAATGTTCACCTTTGTAAATCTGAAACCTCTTTTACAACAGAGTATTCTATGTCCCCTTACCTGGTAAGCTTTGACTTTCTAGCCAAATGATCACATTAATCATTTAATGGGATTGTGATTACTCTTATAAAAGTACCTGAGAGTCATTTCAAAGACTTGCTTCATAAAAACGAATGAGTATAATAGAAGTTGTAAACTAGGCTGGCACATGTGTCTGAAAGACACCTGATTTCCTATTCAATACTCAGCTCTTCTGTGACAGGGGGGAGGACACCCAGCAGGAACAACTCCAGGAACCGACTGAATGTACCCAGGGAAGAAGATCTGTGGCAACCCCCGAAAAGGCAATAATTGTAGGACTTTGGGTTCCGACAGTGGGCAGGTGGCTGGAAGAACTCAAGAAGTTTCTGAGGCTTTTTCACACTGCTATAGGGGCTCATTCAGTTGAGCCAAAAAAGGGGTTCACAGCTACTAAAAGGAATTTCTTGGTGCCAGTGAGACAGGTTGGTGTTGAATCAGTGCTGAATGAATGCCCTTTTTAGTTTCTTGTCACACACGGAGCAACACACATCCCACCCACAAACAGTGGGCATGGCCTGATCCTGCTCCTTCCCTCTAACCAGCACTGAAGTTTCCCTGTGGGATATCTGTGTGGGATGTAACAGAGGCTCTGCCTTAGGGGGAAGGGCATCTTCTGACACCCCCTTTGGGAGCGTGGGGAGATTCCTCCTGCAGTGGGGACACCCCTCAGGGTCACTCCTGGAGGCTGAGAGAGGCAGATTTGCCCACAGACATCGGGACAGTAACACAAATGGAGTAACATGAATGGAGCAACATAAATGGAGTAACATGAATCTCTACTTAGTAATTATTCTGCTTGCCTTAATATCCTTGCTGCAATAAACCCGTGCACTGTGCTGGTAGTTAGAGCTTTCTACACTGTGCAGTAAATAATTCTGATTAAGATCTTTAGTCTAATTATTATGGCTATCATCATGAATCTGAAGAAACATTGGTGAGGAGCCTTCAGTCACAAACCCTACCAATTATATTTGGATTCCAAAACGTGCGTCCTGCCCATTTCTACACTCCGTCTTTCTCTTGGAAAAAAATGGGGAAAAAATGGGAATTCTGGGGTGGATGAAGGGATTTGGGGTCACCTGGATTGAGTGACAGTCATGGGCAGTGGCAGGGGCCACCAGGATCCCGGCCCAGATGATCACTGACAGATGCACCTTGCTAAAACAGCCAGGGAACTGGGGGAAAACAGCGGGAAAATGGGAATTCTGGGGTGGAATGGGGGGCTTGGGGCCACCCAAACTCTTTGTGAGGTTTCACTAATGGAGCACTGTGAGTACAAATTAAATGGGGGGAAAATACAGGGAGGGTAGAACTCGAAGAAGGACACAGGATTAGAGCCAGGCAGATATTTTCCATTAGAACTCCATCTTTTTAAAGGTTATTTAAAGATTACAGAAATAAAAATGAAATTGCTGATTTGTCTGTTTCTTCCTTGTTTTCTTTTTGAGCCTAATTTCAACATCCAGATGCAGATGATTATGAGAAACATTTGCTCTGTCCAGAAAAGTGGGGATAAATTCTCAGTGTTACTGAAAATTCCTGGGAGGGAGGCATGAAAAAGAGAGTCTTTTTTCACCCCTCCCAACCACAGATGCACCCCCTCTGGAAGGTTGTGTGGATGAAAAAAATCATCACGTTTTAAAAAAGGTCTTATAGAAATAAAGAGGGCAATACTGCTTTTAAAGCCATTTAATCCCACATTTTGTGCATGTTTGGAGGATTGGGAGAGTAGAGGGAATTGATATATCTGGACTGTATTTTACACAGTTTTATTAATAATTCTCTAGTGCAGGAAACCTGGGGTTATGAGTCAGTTCTGTGTGTTGTCACATTAAGCTTTTAAAAGCACAGTGTCACACTAGACTAATTTAAAGTTCTTGTGCACCTCTCCTTCATCCTGGTGACCTGATGAATCCCTCAGGTCACAAGCAGAACTATGAAATTCTGGGAGCAAGGAGGGTTTGGCCTTTCTGCCCAGTTACTGCCAGGTCAGCACTTGGAACACTTGGAATACAATTTTATGTTTCAGCAATTCCATCTTCCTGATATTCTGTCACCCAAAGGCCCTTTCATCAGTTTGGCATCCCAGCATCAGGGATATATCTCTGATTATTGACACCTTTGCATCACTGAAGTGGACAAAGCACATCTTCTGAACACATCGTTGCCTTGGGAAGAAAAGTGGCAGAGGAAGCCACTAGTGCCAAAATCCAAGTGAGTTTATTTGTCAGCTTTGAAGGAACACGAAAGAATGAAATAACTCTATCTGCAGGTGCTGTAGATCAAGAGACATTTGTCCCAAGTGAAAAACCCTTTGTCCTGTGAAAATGCTTTCCTTTGGAAGAAAACATCAAGGTGGTTTCCAAGCAATAGCAGGACACAAAGGCATTTGGGACAAGGGGGTTGTAGAAGGAAGCATTTTGGGGGAAAAACTACTCAGTTACAGAATTATAGAATGGCCTGGCTTGGAAGGGACCTTAAAGATCATCCACTTCAAACCCCTTTCCACGGGCAGGGACACCTTCCACTAGACCAGGTATATTGAGTTACAACAGACACATCCTTTCATGTTCAAACATTGTGATCACAGGAACAAATCCCAGGATTGCTCCTGGATTGTTCCACCATCTGTAAATTCCTTCAGCTGGCAGAGTTCATTCATTCTGGAGAGCTCATAAATATTCAGCACTGCAAACAGCCCCTCTCCCTTATGACTCCAGCATACTGATTTTTATACTTATGCCATAGATCCGTCTCAGCTTAAAGAGAATTTTCCCCCATTAGACTGTAAATAATTGATGTGCCCGTGGATTCGGTTTCGTGTTTTTCTGAATTTGTTTGCTTTATCATTAACTTCATGTAACAGCGGGAACAACATATTGTGACTGTCATAAAAGGTTACTCAGGGGAAAACACCTTCCCCCCAAGAGTGTTGGGAACAGGCTGAGGGAGTGGTGCTTCCCCTCAGCACTGGTCAGGCCGTGCCTGGAGCGCAGGACCCAGTTGCTCTTGGCCCATCCTCTCTATTTACATGATGGAGTCCTTGATTTCTCACAGGCTGGATTTGTTATCATATTAAGACCAGAGATGTGCCTCATTTCTCAACTACTTTTTCCTAATTGTTCATTTCCATTCCTTACCAAGGTGGCCCCACTGGAAAACCTGAGGCATTAGATTTCATTGTTCAGGCTGAACAAGATCCAAAATGTGTTCAGACACTTGTGCTCGGATTGCCAAGAACAAAAGGGAATGAATATTTTTGAAGTAGCTGCTCTCAGATTCTGGACATAACAGATGCCAGCAGATGATGACCAAAAATGCATTTTATGTAACAGACTGAAACCAGAAGATGAAATTGGAAAGATAAAACTTGCAGAAAATAATTATGTGTACAATGAATTTGGTTTGATAAATATGCTGTGTGAGGGTAATGAATATTTTATTTCTGAGGATACACCTGAAGTGCCTTTTTTACTGCCACAATACTTCTGGCTGGTCTGTCTTTGCTGTGCCTAACACAGTAAAACTCAAAACCAAGTGATTTCCTTCAGTTATTTTAGAGGGAAGGGCATCCACTGCTAAATGACACCATTATCAATCCTCTGCTGCAGAAGCTGGATGGGAACAAAATTACATGATTTATTGTTTGAATGTTTAAAATAAATAAATAAATAAATAAATAAATAAATAAATAAATAAATAAATAAATAAATATCAAGAAAGGAAGAAAAAGCTGCTGCTCTGCATGGGAATCATATCCAAACAGAATCCACATGATCCTGCCTGACTTGAGAGGTTCTTGAAAACACCCCAACAAACAAACCAACCCAACAACCTGCTGTGCTTTAATTAAGATGTGGTTTAAATCATCCATTTCTTCATTTTCACCTCACTTGTAACAGCAACAAATCTAATTCTGGATTGACAACAGACAGGGTGGTTCTCTGAACGTGCCCGAAATACTCTGCCCCAAACTGAAGGTTCCAAGAATGATGGTGCAGGAGCAGATTCAGGATTCCAAAGAGATCAGGTTCTCTCACCTCTTCTGCTCTTCCTTCTCCTCTAGGAAAACCACTGAGTGCATCCTATGGACCTGCTGGGAGTCTTCACTCGAGGAAACATTTGTCTTACAGCCTGAATAACCCCAAATTCCACATGAGAGCCAAGAGCATTGAGTGCTTTGCTGTCCAGCTGTATTAGCTGGGCACTGAACAATTCCCAACATCTTTCTGTGGTTGAATTTATTCTGTTTGCAAAACTTGGCATTTTTATACACACTTCCTACATTAGGGTTCACATCAGTAAACTCCCGTTTTCTCAGTTGCTGCTGGAAGTGGGAAAGAGGACTCGTGGAAGTTATTTTTCCCTTTATGTTTTAGAACAACAGGTTTGTGAATAGTTGAGATGTCAGTGCATATTGCAGATAATTTGAACAAATTGCTGGTCTCATGTTTGTAAGTCAGGCTAACATGTAAGAGCAATAATAAAGGAATGAGAGCCCACCATACCAATCTGGCTTCCTCTCCTAAGAATCCAACAGCCAAACAACTCAGAGGCCTGGAAACAGTCACCACAAAACACCTCAGCTGAAAATCTCAGCAGTATTGTAGCTTTAGTTTGTAATATATTCCTGAATAAAAGGAGTGAACTTCCAAAAGAATAGATGATCTAAAAAAAAATTCGCAGCCTACATTCCATTTCCAGATTTGCCACATGGTTTTTGCCTCTTTTGTTCTTCATTTGGACAATTGTGTTTGAGACTGAAGCAAAGGGAAGGCTTCTCTCCATTTTGCTCCGAGCTCCCATTTCCTTTTCATGTTGTCCAGGGGATGAGCCTGAAAATTCCTGCTGCTCTCTATTGGTTCATCATTTTGCCCCCAGTTTCACAGGTAGCTCTTGGATATGGCAGCTTGGAAGTGTGAATGCTTATATTCCAGCTATTGATTAGCCTCTGAGAAAGCAGTTGTGGAAGAAAAAAGGGGGGAAAAAAAGAAAATGGACATGACAATAAGCAGAAAGGTGCCTTTTTTTTTTTTTTTAACAAGGAAGTACAGTGAGGCAAGGGCCAGCTTAATTAAAAAAGAAAATAGTAGAGAAAAGGTTTAAAAATAGAGAGGAAATACTAAGGCAAAGTTACAGAATATTGGTTCACAGGTGTTGCTTGGAATTAAAAAAGGGTCACCTTGTTACATAGATTTAGCATCAGTTTATGTAACTGCACATGGAACTGTACAATATAAAAATAATCCTGTAGCAAATGAGTTCATATTATATAAAACAGGTATAAACATGTTTACAATCAAGCCTACTTTTTTACTTAAAAAAAATCCCATTCTAAGTCCAAATTCTAAGAACAATATGTTTCTATCTCTCTAATTCCTGTTACAGTTCTACAGTTCATTTCTACAGTTCAAATAAAATACACCAAGTGACTCATGATATTTTTTAGAACATGGTCACAGTGTACTCTGAAATAATGAGAACTGGTTTACAGCCAAGGCAAAGAAAAATGGAGAATCATTTTAAACACAATTCAGAATCACTGCCCTGATTGCAGGACAGGGGGAAAAAAATACCCTCTTTGGGTTGTGTCAGCATCAATTTAAATTGACACTGCAAAGCTAAGGAGCCACCTGGGAAGATGGAAAAAGGAGTGTCAGCAATCCCTTTGAACTGGACAAGAGCCTGGAGTGCCTCTCAGAGCAACGGCTGATCATGACACATCCATTGTGATCCTGGTGCAGGGGAGGAGGAAAAATCCCTCTTTGGTGATTAACTTTTTGATATCTTCCCTGGGTGGAGGGACAGTTCCTCTGTTATGTCCTCGTGACAAGATGGGAAAGGAGAGTCAAAGTGGGTTTCCCCTGGCAACAGGCAGACCTGGCCATGGCTGATTTACACAGGAAAACATTCAATAAGCCCAAGCATATTTTCTGTGGGTATGTTGGCTGTACAAACAAGTCCCGTTTATAAGCAGCAGGTCACTGCTGAATGGAGGTACTTCATTTTGCTTACAACTTATAATTAACATTTTATCATTTTCCATGGGCTTCTCGTGCTCAGAGGTACTATCAGGGGTATTTAAATGATGGAGTTAGTTTGTCATAGTCCCTGCAGCCATGAGCCATTTTAATTGTTGAAGAGATGATTGATGTGAAAAGGAAACCAGAGCAGTAAACTATTGCACCTCAGACAGCTCCTTCCCATATATCACTCTACACACAAAAGCTCCCCAGATTAGCCTTGTTTAAATACTATTTGCATTTAAATTGCAGGATAGGTTACAGACTGTGTGTTTTATGAAGGAGGCCAAATACTAAACCCAGCAGTTACATATTCCCTTAAACACTGAAATTCCGGGGTGCACTTGGAAGGCAGAGTTAGAAAAGTGGAGAGTCAAGGACATAAGAGGAAAATCTCTTGTGATGTTTATAAAGTTGGGGGCTCAGAGAAAGGGTAGAAATGCATCAGCTCTGGGCTCTGAATTGTGAATAAAGGAAAATATTCCATGTTCTGAGTAGTGCCTTTGTAAACACATCTTCATTCAAGTGTTGTACAGACTTAATAGATTTTTTTATACACTGAATTTTCCTGCTATTTTGCAGTTGAACTTCAAGATGTTGTGTAGAATGGTAGTGTGGTAATAGAGTGTTACCATGTCAGTTCTATGCACAGCTTCAATAATGAAGCCTCTAACTGTATATTGATGCTAAATACCATTGTTAGGAAGCCCAATTATATTTTTTTTCCATGCTCAGTTTGAAGAAGTGCAGTAGGTCACTCATTCTGAATAACAAATCAGCTGCTTAGCCTTTCCCAGACATAATCCATTATTCAAAAAAAAAAAAAATCCATTGTTGTTTTTCATTTTTTTTCAAATGGTGGTTGCAAGTTTTATAAAAAGACACCTTTCTTCTCCAGGACCTTTCAAAATTCAGGAACTATCTGTTAAGTAGAGTGCCAAGAACCTAAACTGTGCATTTCCCTTTCAAAAAAAAAAAAAAGAATTTCTCATGCAAAAGGTTATAAAATGGAAAATACAATTAAAATTTCTCTAGATGGGTTAAAATTTGTAGGGTTTCACTTCACGAAGGACAATGTATCATAAAGTGCCTCTCCAAATTTGTTACAGAAGGGTATCCAATGCTCTGCGGAGAGTATCAAAGACCTCATTTGGTATCAAGTCTGTTAATTCAGAGTATTACGGATGAGATCCTGGAAAACCCTGGCTGGCAAAGAATCTGGTCCTAATCCAGAAAATAATGAAAGAATGGAGTATCCTGGGGGGGAGTGGAAGAGTAATCTGGTGGCAAAGGTGATTATTGAAAGACTTCATCAATGGAATGAAGCTGTGTCACTGTTGTGCTGGCTGGAACTCGCAGGGCATCAGCAGCAGAGCTTGGGAAATCGCTCATCATGAAGGAAGAGCTCGTTTAAGAAATATGAGATCTTTTTTCCATGAAGTTAGAGGATCACTTATTGGAAATGTTCAGCCACAAAGCTGTAATAACTCACGGGCGGCTCAGTGGAAATTCTCCCGCTACATCAGGCACCTTAAAGGTAGAGATAACATTTTGTGATGTGTTGGTGGGTCGTGGGGGGGCTGCACCTGATTACACCTCTAACTAATTAAGGGAATGCAGAACAGCATAAATTCCATCTCTGTACAATATGCACAGTAGCTCCAGTGGACTGTGCCGTGATTGAGAGTGAAATAATTCCACGTCCCTGTGTTTTTCCCTTGCCATTCCTCTATGTGTTACCTTCCAACTTATTTAGGGCCTGAACTTTTCTCTGTTCCCACAGCTGGTCCCACACAGTCACTGCTGGGATGAATTCCAGTTCGTTCTGATCACTTGGAAAACGTGAGGAAGAGCCCAGAGCTGGACTGGAGACCTGGTGGGAGACTGAGGGAGGCAGGATTGCTGCGTCTAAAGCTGTTCTCTCCAGCTTCTTCCTGCAGCATCTGCCTTCATTCCACTCCCCTCCCACCCATCCTGGCTTTCAGAAGCCCAGGCAGAGGACCTGGAGCAGGGTCTGCCCCCTCAGTGAGCTGCACACACCCCGAGCTGGCAGGAGCCAGCAAATGGGATTATTTGTGACTTCATGGGCATGTTTACACAAGGAGAAGGGGGGGGAATATTTTGAGCAATGCATGTGAAATATCTGGATAATTGTTGAGACTCAGTTAATGATTATTAATCCTGGTAGTAATTCCAAAAAAGTGTCTGCTCTGTGTTTGTATCTCAGAACTGCTTTCCAAGATAATAGGCAGTGCATAAAGCCAAGGCCACAGGGTTCACTGAGGCACCAGCTGCTCTCCCAAGCAGAATTCTTTACAAACAGCCCATAATCTGCTCTGCAGTAAGAAGTTTAAAGCATTTTTTTTATTAAACTAGAAGTGCTAGAATTGTATATAAAATATATCTTCTGGTATTTCATTAAGGTTACTGGCCTTGTGTTCAGGGGAATAATAAGATGCCAGGAGGCTGCAAGAAATGCAAATAAAAATGATCCGTAGTCCTGGGACTGTTATTTTTAATACCACAATATTCTTAATTCTCTGGTACTATCATTGGCCTGACAACAGTAGGCTAAAGCTGAGAGCTACTGGGACATTCCACAGTCACAGGGAGGAGATTTTTAACATCCTCTTTAACCCATTTATCCAACAGTCTGTAGAAGATGGGGTGGAGGAGACAGTCAGATTGCCAGTTTTAAACTGCTGGCACAGAGAGCTCAGTTAAACCAGCAGGTTACAACACACCAGTGAGATTCTGCTCTGGTTTACACTGTGGGGAAACCTCTCTTCCTCCTGGTACCACAGCAGGAACACAGTTCCTGAATATTGTAATTTGGGAATAATTTTCTGCTTTTGCCATCAATTATTTTTAGCCTGTGGAACTTAAGCTTTCGCCTTTTTGGTGTGTATTTAAGTGGGAACTTCTTCTTACCCTGAGGGGAGGACTATAATGACCATCACAGGTTCATTCTAGCACTTCATGTGTTGAGAACTGGCCCATTTACAATACTGGTCAGGGAAAACTGATTATTTTAATTCACAGTAATTGTCAGGTGCTTTTGTGGACTGTGGCAGTGGGTAAGAACCAGTGAGATTCTAAATCTATCTACCATGGGGCCTTCTAAATCTGTCAGATTAAATCTAATCTGTCAAATCACCTGGAAATTTAAGTTACTGTTTACATTCAGTAAAGACTGTTCAACATTCAGTCTTGTTTTTAAAAAAAACATATATATATATACACCTGATTTTGAGATAATAAAGTACAGAAGCAAAAAATAAAAAAAAAATTTCCAGTATCTTCTATGGAAACCATAGGGACTCCAGCCTGAAAGACACATATCCCTTGTGCCAGGGGAGGCTCAGGTGGAACATCAGGAGGAATTTCCTGCTGGAAAGGGTGGTCAGGCCCTGGCAGGGGCTGCCCAGGGAGGTTTGGAGTGCCCAGCCCTGGAGGTGTCCCAGGAAGGCCTGGCCGTGGCACTCAGTGCTCTGGGCTGGGGGACAAGGTGGGCATCGGGCACAGGGGGGATCCATGGGCTGGGAGGGCTTTGCCAAACTCATTGTTCCTATGATTCCATGAAATCCTCTTCTATATTGTCACAGCATCCCCCAGAAATGATTCCCACCTTAGTGTGAGGCCTCTGGATTTCACCGCTGTTGAAATATTTAATGATAATAATGACAATAACAAGGCTTGTAGCAATCGTTGTAAGCAATATACTGCTGGATCAATAGGAAACATCCAACAGGAAAAGAGTACTCTGGTTAGTGCTGTCATGTAAACAGGAAAGGTAATTTCATGAGCTGCAGAGATAGGGTGCAATTAGCAGAAAGGAACTGAAAGTTCAGTTTTACTTGTAAGGGCTTGAGAATGGCAAAGCCCTCGATGACAAAAAAGACCATTAGGCAGAGAACAAAGGCAACCCTGCCATGGAGGGGTGTTTTGTTTGCTGACTGCCCTATTCAGGGGTTTTCTTCCCTTTTCTCCAGTTCATGGAAGAAACAGATGCTGCACCCAAAGGCCACTTTCAGGGACCTGAGGGATTCTCCAAAGCCCTGTCTCTCCAAATCCAGCCCTTGCTCAGCCCCATCCAACCCACTGAGCTGGATCCTGGTCAGCACCCCCAGACAGACATTCCAGCCTGCCCCCATTGCTGGCACAGCCCAGGGGCCACTGCCCTCCTGCCCCCCTGGACACCCCTGGGCTCACCTGGGCACACCTGGGCACATCTGGGCACACCTGGGAACATTTGGGTGCACCTGGGCACCCCTGGCCTCACCTGGGCTCACCTGGGCACACCTGGGCTCACTTGGACACACATGGGCGCACCTGGGCTCACTTGGGCACACCTGGGCACATCTGGGCACCCCTGGACACACCTGGGCGCACCTGGGCTCACTTGGACACACCTGGGCACACCTGGACACACCTGGGCTCACTTGGACACACCTGGGCGCACCTGGACACACCTGGGCACACCTGGACACACCTGGACACACCTGGACACACCTGGGCACACCTGGGCTCATGTCCAGCCAGGTGTCAACCAAAATATACAGAACAGCCTTTAGCCCAGATCTGAAAGGAACGTAATTGTGAACCACAAATACTTCTGGTCCTTGTTCCTAAAGGGAGACAAGCATCAGTGTGCCATTCCTAAGGAATTTTTGGTTTCTAACCTTTATCAGACAACTCTTTTCAAGGACAGATCTTGACGAAGCACATTTTTCAGACCGAATAGGGTTGAAAATATTTTCTAGTTCCTGCAGTTTCTGGTTAAATGTTTATTTGTTGTGACTCTCTTTGATAATTTCCCTACTTGTAAATTTTTTTTTCAGTATTTTGTTGGTGTGATTTTTGCTTTCTGCCACTGCCAAGGACCAGTATTTTCTCCTGCCTAGGTACTGATCCTGCTTTTGGTTTTAATATCCTTTCTTCAGAAGAAATAAGCTTAGCAGGATTTTAGAGCCCTCAGCAAATCCAGCTACCAGGATGATGACTTTTCTGCCTACACATTTCTGAACAACAATATTTCTGCATTTTCCTTGTTCATACAAATCACCAACAAGGTTTAAGCAGTGTATTTTTTTTTTCTCTGCTTTTCAGAGAGGGATGAAATTCAATCTGCCAAGATTTAAAAAAGTTTTTTAAGGGCCCTACCAGTTCACAGTGGGATATTTTTTTTTGTTTTCTTATTTTTAACATTTCTGTAGCATTTTTGATCTTATGATTTTGGGTGTTTTTCATGAATAGAAGAAAAACCATTGTCCACATAGATGTGTATTCTTTGTAGTGTCTAATATCTTGAAAAATTCCAATATTGGAACAGATGGGAAAAGCAGAATTAATTCTTGTCTAACCCACAAGGAAAAAAGCAGAGGATTCCACAGTTTCACTTTAAGTTGGTCAATTTTGCTTAAAGTTATAATTTCCTCATTAAGAAATGGAAACTATTTTCCTCTGCATTTTCCAATCTCACTTAGAAGCCATGGAAGAGGGAATGGGTCCTCAGAAACTCATCCAATGGTTCATTACACAGCACAAGATGTCAAGTTAAGCAGGAGAGGCCTTTCACAAGAAAGCACTGGCACTGATAATGTTAAAATAGTGCACCCATCTGAAATGGTCAAGATTGCTTGACCTTTCTTAATACAAATTTGAATGTTTTTCTTTGTCCATCCCAGAGAATGGATTCTGTGTGAGTAACTCTCGCTGAAAACAGCTCCAGGAAATGTGTATTTTAAATGTGTTTCTTTGGTGTATTAAAATTACTCTTCAACGAAATGTTGCTTTTAATCTGAAAACACAAAAAGTGAAGGTCATGACCGGCTTTGCTTTAAATAAAATCTTTTGAGTATCTTGTGAATTCTTCCCTTATGCCATGTGTGATATTAGAGGAGTCAGATGGAATAAGTGAGTTCAGCAAAGGAGCAGAATTGGAGGCTTAGGAAAGATGACCAGAATCCTTCCAGATTCCTTCCTTCCAACAGAAAACACACAGCAGGGACAGAGGAAATTCCATCAGAGGGGGCTTAGGGATTTGATTGACATGCATTATGAATAAGATTATGGAAGAGATGGGAGAGGAAATCGAGGAGTATTCCTGGGTTTATCTGTGGTTTGTATAATTTTTACCCTTTTCCTGTCGAAGGAAAATCTTCTCATATTACCATATGCATTCCCTTCCTGCTACTTATTTAACCTTTACAGTGTAAAAACCTCAGTATATTGGTGATTTAGAACTCCCACATTGGTTTGCACAACATGGCTCTGGTCCAGCAGCCTTTTCTAGCAGCTCTTTTCTAGACGTCTGGAATAAATCATAAATAACCAAACCCCAATAAAACTGCAATAGACAGCCTAAATAAAGTAGTAAATTACTGCCCAGTCAGCTTCTGTAAAGCTGCAAACCTTCCCACTGGGACAAATCTTCAGGATCTAAAAGAACCCCAGGGATTATCATTTACAGAGCTGTGGAATTCTTCTGCTGACCACGTGTTCGGCATTCAGTCACAAACTGAGCCAAACTACACCATCAGTTTTGCAAGGAAACGATGGAAACACGGGATTTATGATCATGGACTCTTGCTGAAGGCTGATCCTGTAGATCTGTATCTGTCATTCTGATTGCACAGAGCCATTTTTCAGTTTTCCATGGCTGTGTGAAGGGTTACGGTGCCAATGGAAACGTCACACTGAAGTAACAGAGGCCAGAAATATTGCACCAGGAACTGGGAGCTGCTTTAACAGACCTTGTAAAATATTGCTCCTTCTTATACCAAACATAGGGATAAGAGTGTTTCTGATTTGCCTTTTAAGTCAATTGGCACTTTGTCTGAACTGGACCCACAGGTTTAGGCTGTGAGGGAATTCCAGTGAAGTTTTACTTGCACTGGCTCCTGCTAAACAATGAATGAATTGGCTGTTTAAAGATCCTTGAATAGTATAAAAGCATTGAATCACTCCTTTAGCTGTTGCACTGAAAAATATTGAATTCTTGTCCTCTGTTGAATTCATCTAACGAAGGGTTATTAATTTTCTGTTCGGTTCTGTTTTGCTCAGGGAATATTCCCCAGGGCTTTCCTGGCTTGAGTTGTGCTTGGAGGTTTTACCAGCATAAGTATGTCAAACAAGAGTGTGAAAAATCATTGCCCTGTCAAGACCATCTTTGCTGACAAATAACAGGAAGAGTAAAGAATGTGACTTGAAAAGGGTGAATTTTTAATAGTGAACCAATTTATGCAGGGAACTGGCAGGAACACAAATACATCTCTTCCGTGATCAGGTTTGTTGGTCTGCCAGTTACTCACTCTAATAAAACTAAGGTATCATTTCTACACTTCTTAGGGCTCCTAAACAGGTGCTTGCATGATATTTTGTGGGAGTTTATCTTTGTTTCTTGCAGTAAATTCAACACCTGGGAGAAAGGAAAAAACCCCAACCAGTCAGTGCCCAAATTCTCAGCAGCACCTGTGCCAGAACCACCTTTTAAACAAAAGAGACTCTAATGAAATCTTTACTTCTTTGTTCTTCTGCTCTTTTTCAAAACTTTCAACAAAAATCATCCTTTTGATTAGATCAAATCTGACAAAACCTAATCTTCAGTGCTTCCACATCCTGTCTTGATGCCTATAAACATAAAGCTTTGACCAGTCTCCTACTGCTGCCATCGTGGATTATTTGATCTCTTTTTGTCTTAAGAGGAGTCTAATAAAGTCAGAGACTTTCTTCAGTGCTAGTATTTTTGTTCATATATGTTCTGTTGGATGAAAATTTCATTGAATTTTATTTACAGTGAGAGATCAATATTTGCCTGCTCCTGCATTAGAAAATGCAATTGTCCATACACAGTAAGTAAAGTGCTGTCACAGTTAAACAGTGCCCCAGGCAAGCAAATATTATTATTTCTTTTTTTTTTTTCTTTTTCTTCCTGTAAGAGAAATTTGATTTAAAGTTTTTTTGGTACGGATGTCATAAAGATCCTGATTTTGAAGGAAAAAAGAAAAAAAAGCAGACTTGTACTCAAATGGGAGAAATTTAGAACTAAAAGTACTGTAAATCAGGTACCTTAAAGTCCCTTTTTAGCAGAAGTAGCATGAAATCAGGAATAGAGCTCAAAGGCTGAACTTCAAAAACTTCCTGGTATTTTAAACACCTTTCTTAGTTGATCATTTTGAATAAGGTCTGTGCAATCTTGCTCTATAATTTTTAACCCAAAGAAACCCAAAGCATTGCTCCTATAAAAATAGGAGCCAAACCCCACGTGGCAGCTCAGCCATTGCCCAGTTGGGACCAGGGAGAGATCAGAGAAAAGGGACCAGTGTGTGAGCTCAAAGGTAAAGTCTTCATTTTGTAAATTAAAGTTAATTTGAGGTGCCTTAAGATGACACGTGGTGGATATTTTCAGGTGCTTATTTGCAGGTACTGTTCATTGTGAGTGATTTAGAAGGCTTTCATTTTTCAGCAATCAGATCCTGTTCTGCATTTTATTTTACATGCACGTAGATAAGTGCTGGCTGAGTAACAGCAAGCGAAAAGGGGGATTTTTTTTTGTGTGGTTCAGCAGTGGCTAGAATTTAAAAGGTAGGTTTAATGTTTTAAATCTGATAATAGTTACTGTGGGTAGAATGATAACACTTCTCTACTAGCATTATAGCAAGAAAAAAGCACAGTGTTTAACCTTGATTGTTTCTGTGCCTGAAAACACCTTTTTTTGTTTGGTTGGTTGGTTTTTTGTGGGGGAGAACTTGACACAGCCCTTGCATGCCCCAGTTACATCAGCAGTAAATTCCTTTTAGTAACTTTTCTCTATGTCTACTTTTTAGTTAAGCATCCGCTTTCCATGAGAAAAATACTCCCAAGGAATTTGCCACACACAGGGACACATCTCACCACATCTGCTTTTATCTTGCCAAGTTCCCCTGGAGCTTCTCTGGCAGAGGAACCTTACTGCTGATAGCTGGAATTCTGCTCCATACAGGTGGGGAGCAGCACTCATCCTGTTGGAACTGCTGGGTCTGCCCTGCCAGTTTCTCCACAGCCAAGACTCAGACCACGGGGAGGAAAAGGTTTTCTCCATAGTGCTGGAGTTGGCCAATCCCATGTTTTCAGCCCTCTCAGTCATTGCTGCCACTGAGTTGGCACAGAGGGACAGTGTCCTCCACGCAAACTTTTGTCACACGGGTCAGGTACACTTGACTTCTTCCATACCTTTGGATAACAGCTCATTGTCCAGGTCATCCTAAATCACCCCCAGCAGGGCTGATTCCCTCAGGTACCGAATTCCTCTCTCCATGTCCTGGGGGACACATCTCCCTTGAAGGGACACCTTTCCTTCACACCTGACAGAAGTCACCTCCAGAGGCTGTGGCTTGTGCCCCCTTTCCATTCACTTGCCCGTTGCCCCATTCCCTAGAATGTGGTTCCAGCTGCTTGGCTTCCCTACTCTCACATGGATTAGTCACGAAATCTTTGCCTGTCTCACAGACCTCTGAAGGATCAGGCTCAGCAGGACACATTCAGGGAACACAGCAACAGGAATGTGCTGTTTGAACATCCCAGGAACACTCAGAGTTCTCAAGAGCCGGTGTAACTGGCCTGGAGGAGAAGGAGAAGGGAAGGAGTGGAAGAAAGTGTCCCCCTTGACTCCCCCACAGATTGGCTCTCTGAGGAGAAAAGGTAAAGAGAGTAACTATGAATAGCTTCCAAGAGATGGTTCCTGAGCTGCAGAGATGATGGTAACGTGAAATACAAACACAGATTAGTCTCACAACCAGGAATTTTCTCATCTAATAAGCCAGTGTTACACAGTACAGGAAATTAATAACCTTAATCCAGCCCCCAGAGGTGACAAACAGCACAACAGGGAACATGTACAGCAAGGAAGGTGCTATGTAGCACTGGCACAGCTCTGAGGGTAAGCACAGCAAGTCTGACATCAACTAAATCAACATTGTGACCAGAACCTATTTAAATAATAGAATGAATGAGTCTAACAAATTTTTTTCTAATTAGATCTGTCGTCATCCCAACCCTTTGTGCCCCATGTTGGGTGCTAAAAGGGACTGTTGTGGTTTCAGCTGAACACCACACAGCTGCTCACTCCTTCCCTGCTCGGTGGGATCAGGGAGAGAACGAGAACAAAAAATAAACCCCACATCCCTGTAGCACAAACCCTCCCCAGGAGACACCACTGATGAGAAAAAACACAAGAATTTGCACTGCTCTAATTTATTAATTACTGTGTCTATTGTTCCTCTCATCACCTGAAATAAAACCCAGGGGTTGAGGAGAAGATGGTTTAAGAGAAAAGGGTCCTTGGGGGTCCCTTCCAGCTCAGGATATTCTGTGATTCCTTGACTGTGTGATATTAGTTTTGTAGACACGTGCCCATTTTTCAGTTCACAGTTTTCTGTTACCTGTTTGCAGCCTCCATTATTCTTTCTATGCCCTTCTCAGCCTTCTAAAACAGGAAAGCCAGAGTTTCCATAAAATGTCTGCTTTAGTTATGTACTTTCCTTGAGTTACTCATAAATCATTGGACATTAATTATAAAGGGAAAGAAGAAATAGAAAGGAGAAAAAAAAAATATGCCAGTCATGCATCAGCACAAATCCCAATGAAACCTTGAAGAATGGAACCCCAGCAAAAGAGTTTGGATGCAATGATGGAACAGAGGGAAATGGAAAGGAAAATACTTTTGCTGTTTTTTCAGCATACAAATATAGTAAGTGAAAATTATCTAATGATAAAAATAAAATAAAATAAAATAAACGAATATATTAAATTCAAGGTCCATTTTTTTTTCCCAGTGGGTGTTACAACCCCACTTACAGTCAATGAAATGACTCCTGTTGACTTGGAGGTATTTTCAATCAGCCCTAAAGCACCATGCCTGTAAGATTTGTTAGTCTGGATGTGCAGGATTTAATAAAGTTGAAAGGTTCTCTTTTTACCGAGAAACCTAAAAGTTATGAATGCATTTTCACATAATTCAGGATATATCTAACCCAAACCATGCAGCAGCAGCTCTGCAAGACAATGCCCCGAGGTAAACTGGATTTTACCACAGACTTCACCAGCTCCTGTGCATGGGGATTACAGACACTGCTCACAGCACCATTTCCCTCAAATTCTCCCTGGAAAAATAAATTGCTTCAGATGGGAGGAAAGATCTTGCTAAAATAAGCTTTTTGCAAGATGAAACTCCCATAGTTAGGCAGCTGTGGATAAGTCGGGGGTGAAAATAGGGTATTTTTTTAGTATTCAGTAATTTAATGATTTTTTTTTTATTTTTTTTTTTACATTTTGTGATAAAATTGTAGTGGTGCACATTGTGACAATGGCAGAGTGCGAGATAATGAGTCAATATATATTTTTTAAACAGCAAAAAATTGCTGCTGCACTGACAGGAGCATATTTTTGTATCAGTGTTTATCCAAAATACATAACATATTCAGTATGTCACAGTCTCTGAGCCATTCATCCCAACACTGTTACTATATTATTCTGATATGTCATTTTTAGGATCTTGTTACTTGCTGAACAAGCATGAGAGAATATAAAATATATATGCAAGTTCACAATATTTTTAAACCTCTTGCTTAAATCGGTTGAAAATGAAATGCCAATTGTTGAAACAATATTTTCCTCTGATGACAACTTTTGGAAATTCGATGGTGCACAAAAAATTACAGCTTTGAGTTCTGTGGGAAAATCTTCTCATGGTTCTCACATACCTTTTCATCATATTCTTTTTAGAATAGGAGAGATATTTTTAGCAAATATACATTCTCTTTCAAGGGTATGTCTTTTGTTAACATGAATTTCTGATTTCTGCATTAAACAGGAAATTCCATTCACTAGAAACCGTGGAAGCTCCTGATTAGAACTGGTAACCACCAACTATTAGGGAAGTTAAAGCCTGTTTTAATTTGATATTTAGGTCGACCAAATCTGACAGTGTGTTTTAGACGGAAATAATTCGGGATGACTTTGAGCCATCAAACAGAGATTTACATACTCATTGTACTGTGTACTGACCCCACTCCAAGAGCTAAACTGCTTTTAGTTGTATAGCTTTGGAGACTGAGGACTTGTGCTTTATTTTTTCATCTGAACTGTTACTAAACACATTAAATATGCACATTTTTTAGAGAGAATTTGCAAGAGAAAAAAAAAACAACCTTTGATTACCGATGCTAATTTGTTAAATGATAATGATACTGTTGGATCAAACAGCCTGTGTGAATTAAAAAGAAGCAATATTTTCCTTGCAGGGAGACGGATGGGGTAGCAGGAAGGGTTTGCCTTTGTGCTTGTAATGTTCTTGCAATCTCGTGCTGATTCCCAAAGCTTTGCCCTGGTCGATCTGGGTTGATCTAAGCCTAAATTGTGGGTTTATTCAGTCAGGACTATCTCAGCTGTGACTGAGCTGAGCACTTGGCAAACAGGTTCACGAGCTGCAGCTTCTCCCCAGGGGCGACTGGAGGGTTTATAATATAAAACATGGGATTTCTGATGCGAATATTTCAATCTTTTTTCTCTTGAAAACACGGACTCTAAACCAAAAGAATGATTTCTGCAACTCCTCGAAGCCCCTGCCGCCTGAGGTTTCCATTCCTCGTGTGTAGGGAGAGACTGGAGCACCTCTGTGAGAGGACTCTGCCAAGAATGTTCCTCGGGAATACAATCCCTGCAGACTTCCAGAGCCCTCCTTCAGGAGGAACTACATTTTTGAGGCGCTATCAGAGAAACTGAGGTTAGAAAATGTACCTGAATATTTTGCGTTTCAGACGGACGTGGCACATTGTGCTCTGGGTCAGTGGCCATGGTGGGATCAGGGCAAAGGCTGCACTTGATGATCTTGCAAGTCTTTCCCAATCTTAATGATTCCATCATTCTAGGAGTCTAATATTTTTTTTTTCAATATTTTTGGCTACTTTCTTTCCTTTTTACGCTCGATATATATTCTATCCCTGCTATTAGCCTAAAAGGTGTCAGTTTTAAACATCCAGAAGAAAATTTAATTCTCCTGAAACCGAAGAAGAAATGTAATTCTTTAACCTCATAGCTTCTTTGATCTCTTTTTAGACACCTTTTGTCATGTATTAGAGGAATGATTGTGTGGCTAAAGAGACAAAATGAGCTTTTTTTGTCAAATAGTTATCAGTTATACAGCACTTACACTAAATAAATTAACAGTGAATGTAGGATAATTAAAAGTGTTCTTCATGTAAATTGTTCCTAAATAAATTTTTTTACATGTTAGAGATATGAACAACTCCTTAAAAAGGCAATGTGCCCTTCCAGTCTGAATAAATGTGTCTATTCTGGCTACTACAAGGAAACCACCAGCCTCCACTGGTTTCAGTTTCATCTGTATATTTAATATTTTCTCCAGCAAGTATAAAGTTAGAGCAGTAGACAGTGTTCCTCTCTAAATAAGAATTGGAAACCACCTTTCTACTCTTTAAATACATTTTTTGCAGCATTTCTAAGCACTACCTGGATTTTTATACCCTCAGTCCTTCACCTGGAACCCCCTTCTCTTGCTTTCCCAACGTGTCCAAGGCTGGACTGGGCCAAAGGTTGGACTCCCTCTTGGAGGTCTTTTCCAACCTTAGTGATTTGATAGCAATACTATAATAAAAAAAAAAATTAAAACTGTCTAAATCTCAGTCTTCCTGTGAGTTCTTGTGTCGCTGAAGAGGAGAACCAGACATTACACAATCCTCTAGATTGCTGAATGATAAAATGAGTTCTCAAAAAAAAAAAAATGCAATTCCAAAATTTCGTCCTTCTCCAAATCTGTGCAACCAGTATGGTTCTGGTTATACTGGTAGAGCAGTGGTAAAACCCCAAAATGCTACTGCTTGCACATGGTGCTGTTGGTTCCATTTCCAGTGTCATGCAGCTCTAGCCTTGGTTAAGGTGGAACAATAACGTTGGGAGTGGATTCCTATTTTTTGTTGGGAGCAGAGCTTCACACCACCCGTAATTCAGATGATCCAGCAGCATCTGCAGCAGTTACAATTCCAGAGAGTTGCACCACACCTCCTCCTGCACAACTTGAGCCAAAGGAGCAATTCAGAATCATGGGACAGAATCACAGAATGTCCTGAGTTGGAAGGGACCCACAAGGACCATCCCTGCCCAGGACACCCCAACAATCCCACCCTGTCCCTGAGAGCATTGTCCAAACCCTTCCCCAGCTCTGGCAGCATCGGGGCCGTGACCACTTCAGCCTCCCCTTTCCCACTCTGCCCCCGCCCTTCCCTGCTGATGCTGAACATGAGAAATCAAGAATTGCCAAAGAAACTGTGCTGGGACCAGTGAAACAGGCAGTGGGACTCAGAGAAAAGAGGAGTGTTGGCCTGCCCTGGGTGCAAACCATTTCCAGCACTAGCAGAGGTGAAACAGAGAAGCTTTTTAATCCTTGGATGAGGAGATCTGTCTGAATAACTGCAATCAATACATTTAAGAAAGCACTGTATTGTATTTGCAGAGAAACTTTGTTTGGGTTTTTATGAGGCATTTTAAATGTTCCTCTCACTCTGTTTTGGTAATCAAATGCTGAAGGGGCAAGCACAGTTTTTCACCAGGCGTGTCAAGGTTCCCTTGGGTTGCTGGGAGGTATTTCTTATGAACAATTTTTAATTAGAGAAAGTTCAATAATTAATTTAGTGAGAGCTACCTGGATTATTTCAATGTCCTTAGAGGGACTATGAGATCATTAATTCTCTGTAACTTTCTTCTACATATTTACTCTGGAAGGAAAACAATGGCCTCCACAACAAACTTCAAAGGGAAAGGAACTTATCCATTCTCCTGTCCATTGTGAAGGGAGTAGAAACATATGGCTTAAACCATAACCTTTTTGTGATACAGTTTGATATTAAAAACGTGTTTGGTTAGCTAATGCAAGAGCTGTGAAGTGCTGGAATAAATTCCAGGGGAGAGTTGGGGAAGTTCCCCCACTGAAGCTCCGTGAGAACAAAGTAAAACCCACCATCTGCCAGCAACTGCATTTGGGTGGTTGGTGCTGCCTCACTGCAGGAAAATGGACTAAAAGGTGTTCCAGCAGCCCCATTTTCTGTGGCTCTGGATGTGCCAGTCATTGTGACCTCGTCCAACGCAAGAAAACGTACAAGCAAGCAGATTAATGTTTATAGACAGGATACAGTGAGCCAAAACAATAATTGTTTGTCCCTCAAAGCGTTTCGTTTGAACAGTGACATGTTTGCAAAGGCAGGCTCAGTGGGGCACTCAGTGCATGTTCTCTGGCAGGTTTTGGATAAGCCCTGCCCCTCACAAGAGAGAAATCTCAGTCATTTATTTTTTGGGGGGTGGGGGCACATTGCACTGGTTTGGTTTAAAGCAGCACGAGGTACAGGGTATGTTTAGAGCTTTGGAATGACCAAATTGTACTTAAACTTTCAAACCACCAGATCTGTCTTTCTGACAATAGGATTTGGTGTCCTTGGTACTTAACTGTCAATATTTTTGTTCCATAGTGCATTTGCACGTGTGTGAGATCTGAGGAGAGATTCTGTTCTCATAAAGCAGAGACAACTCGGAAGCTTTTTGGTTCTTGGAGGATTGAAGTAACCCAAATTTGTAAGCACTGCACTGTCCTGGTTTTTATGCTTCTTAGTGCTTCCTTGGTTTTCATCCAGCTCTGCTGAAACAGTTCATTCACTTGGGTTTTAGGGCGTTATTTTTGCTTTGGTTATTGTCAAAATTTATTGGCCTTCCCTCATGGAGCAGTGATAACACTTTTATTTGTGAGAGTCAGAATTTATAAGCTGTTCTGGAGGAAACATTTATTGCCTTATAGGCTGCAAACTACAGTGGAGCTACATCATAACTGAGTTTTCTAAGAGTGCTTATGGCCACATCCTGGTATCAATTGTGGGATCAGTGGCAACATCAGAAATGGGAAGAAACGCTGCTGGATGTGAGGCTGTTTTGGGACCAAGCTTTAATTCCACCCTAGTAGGGTGTAGCTCCAAGGAACACACAGACAGACCATTCTGTCTCTCATCATTGCATTTGGAAACCTAATAACATGAAGCTAATTATTCATGAGTTGCTTCCATCAGTTGCACACACAAAAAGAGAGAGAAAACTCGTGTCCTGGGAGGACAGAGTGGAGTAGTTGAGAGGGGTAGTTTTTGAGTGACCATTAACCACACTACAAAGTTCTGGCTGTATTTTTAAGACACTGTAATAAAGCTGATGTTTGGATAAATCTCTCATTTGGATTTTGGGTCATTTGTAGCCTCAGGATTGTGTATCACCCTGATTAATGGGAGTAGCAAAAGTGAAATGTCTTCTAGAAATAACAATGTTGACACTCCCAAAATTGTTTTTCCTAGTTATATACAATTTGCCAAATTTTGCAAAGATTAAATAAGAAAAATATATAAGACTATCTTAGAATTGCACAAAACGCCCCATATGAGATTTTTTTTATATATATTTCAAATAACTGTTCTTTATTGCTGAGTAAATATCTGAGCTTACTCCTAACCCTACTCACATTCCTGTTAGGATGAGTCTGAGCTAGAGCACTTCATGTACAGAATTCGTAAGTGAATTCAGAATGTTCATAAATGTCAATGCCTTGAACAGAAGTTGGTAGTAATTGCACAGAGCCTCAGAAAAGCACCCACTAAAGTTCAACAGATCTTTAAAAAATAGACAAAAACGCTCCCTTGTCCCAAACCAGCCTTCATGAACTGTTATTTGTATAAGTGTCTCTCTACTCACAAGCATGTCACCACTTAAAAAACACAGTTAATTACTTCATTACTTCTGACAGAGCCCCTGAGATTGTCAGTGAGAAAATATGAAGGCCCAGAGCTGCTCTAGAAGTTCCCGGTCTTGAAAGGAAGGCTTGGTATAGATTTGGTCCTTAATAAAAGTTTCTGTGTCCCTGGAAATGCTTTGTGCAAAATAATCCTCTTAGGAAATGCCTGTGTATTGTGCAAGTGCCCTGACAGGCCAGATTTTGGCATCTACTCCAAACAGCTTTAGAAGGCAAATTCATCTTAAGTGGACTCCCCACCCCTGGAAGTGTCCAAGGCCAGGTTGGACGGGGCCTGGAGCAATCTGGGCTAGTGGAAGGTGTCCCTGCCCATCACAGGGAGTAGGACTGGATTGGCTTTAAGGTCCCTTTCAACCCAAACCTTCCAGGGATTCTGTCATTCTATACAGGATGCTCATTCTCCCTGAGGTGATTATAGAGCTCATGGGCACCAGGCTCTTGCAGACACCATCATGAACCTGGACATGTCCAACAGTTTTCAACAACCCTCCCTCTCTCCAAAGGATTTTGATGCTCCAAATATTCCAGACCCTGAGAGGAGATCAGCTGGAGAGCTGCAATGTCACGAATCCACCAGGCACAGGTGCAGTGATTATTTCAGGCTGAATTAGCAGCAAATTTGTCTGCTCCTGGGGGCAGCACAGTGCAGGCACAGGATTCCTCTTTGCTTTTCTGCCTGGTTGCAAAAGAGGATAAAAAGGAATTGCACTTTTCTCTGCTCTTTTCCAGAATCAAAGTGGCTTAGGGTGATGTTTCTCCAACACAGGTGTGTAATCCAAATTAGAGAGGCAACATTTTTCTCATCCTATTTAAACAGCACAAAATGGGTCCATTACGTACCCCTGTGGACTTCCTGGAAATGAAGCAGACATTAATTTTGAAAGATTAATTGAAACATTACCTCTGGCACCATTACAGGTACTTCAGCTCTTTATTGATTCAGGTTTGGCATTGACACCCAGCTTTCCTTTCAGGTGATGATGGAGAGCCTGGTGAGAGAATCAGAAAGATCTTGTTACTACAAGAACAAGGAGTTACTGAGGTGAATGTACATATGACACATACACTGTCTTAAATCTTCCCACATGAGAGATCTGTCAGAATTGTTATCATTCACCAAGGCTAGTCAGAAAAAAAAGGTGGTTTTCGGTAGAAAAATCCATTTCATTGAAAGCTAAATTTCTCATGGAGTTCTCCCTGTTTTGACAGCCTTTGTCACTGAAAGTTTTATGAGATTGTGGCAGTAGTATTGGTAAAAATAACTGGTGGAGAAGATGAAATGAAAACCAAACCCCTCCAAGCAAACCCCGGGGATCTGCAAAATTATGTTGATTTGGTTTTAAGATTTTAAGGTTCAACATTTTGTCCAAAGCAGAAAGGAAAAAACTGGAAACATCACTAAACTGTATTTTTCTTCTGTTAGTCATCTCTCTTATTCACATAGTTGTTGAACAGCATCTTCCTGCAGTCCTTGGTTAGTGGTTCAGATGTGACAGTAAGGATTAATACAGACGATTTAATCTCAGACTTTCCAGAAATAAAAAAAAATAAATAAACCAGGAAGAAGAGAGGAGGAGAAGTAGGACATTCATCCGAAGGAAGAGAAGTGGAACAGCTGCATAAGACTAAGGTAGATGCTGCACCTGAACTAAAGGCTAATGCAGCCTAATTCCAGACTTAAGAATGGAGTCAGGGAAATGGAGGAGCTCTAGAGGTGTTTGGAAGTTAATGATGCAGCATTGTAGTAAAGCCCAAATTAAATTCTCAGTTCTCACTGTGAAGCACATTAAGACTAAAATGCTGCAGTGTCTTTTGCTGCTCGGTTTGTTACTCCCTCTGAGTGCTTTTGCTTTTCTGATTTTGCTGCCAAGGGGGAATCACAACATGTTGGGGTTTCCTGCTCAGGGTGCTACCTGAAGTTTTTCTTAGGACAAAGACAAAGGACAGAGTTCTGAGTGACTGAAAACACGAAGTAAGTGTGGAAAATTTGACAGAAACAAGGGGGAAACTTAAATATAAAAGAATGTGTCAAAATCTTTGCTCTAACTGCTTGAAATCATGGACAGCAAAAGGAAAAAGAATGGTCACTGGTCTCATATAAGTTGCTTCTCACAGTAGGATTGGCCTGTAACTCTGACCTCTGCACCATTATGGAGTAACCTAAATGCAACAACCAAAGCAGTCTGAGTTTGTGGAAGTCCTAGTGGGTTAACCTGAACTGCATAATGTGTTTAGGACAGAGGTTTAAGGTTTCAAAATGTAAGAAATGATCATGTTTTCCCCCATCTGTCCCTGTACCCATGCACACGAGTAGAGGGATTGAGAATTAATATGTTCCTGTTTTGCTTTAAAAGAGCTTTCTCTGATTTCCCTTCCTTCCTTCCTTCCTTCCTTCTTCAGCTAATATTGATACATTTTTGGATATTATTATTTGAATATTGAGAGAGTTTTGTTGTTGTTTTTTTTTTTTTAATGAGAAAAGGATGGTAAAAGATATTTTGTTTTATAGCTTTCCAGGCACTCTTTTTTCAGGCTCGGTTTACTCAATAAATAATATGTAATTACTGAATATCACCTCCATCAGAAAGGACTTTCACATTGAGTAGGCTGGTAGAGAGAGTTCCAAACAAACCACTACAAAAAGAAATATTTCTGTAGAGACAGAAACCTCACACAGTCACAGGAAATTAAAAACTTTTTGACAATTGGATCACAATGTCTGGCAGAGGAAAACCAGAGGAGCAGTGCAGACCTTCTCTCCTTTGAGCAGCCTAAAATGTTGTGTCTCTGACTCTAGCCTATTTATAAAGTCAGAATTTCACTGGCAAGGAAATAAGGATGGCATATTCAGGATTGGATAGGGGAGGGAGGGGAGATTTGTTCTCAGCAGCTGGTCACAGAGAAAGGTTGTTTTCTTGGGGACAAGAAAAAAGTCTCCATTTGACAGCAGAGCTGAAAAGGTGGTCACAAAATAAACAGGGCTGCCAACAGGAGCTGTCACCTATTAAAAGCTGATGAGTAGTAATTAATGTGGATTCTTTCAAGCAAGGCTTGCAGGCTCAAATAGCGATTCACAGAGGAAGAGAAAAGTGAGAGACTCTCCCTCTGAATTTGAATTTAGTCCCTGTGAGAGCCTGAGGGTGACGTGCCCAGGTCCCCCAGCCTCCAGCAGCACTGCAGGGACCGTGGCTGTGTTCAAATGCAGAGGTTTAAACACAGCAACACCCACGAGCAGAGGGGAATCTAAAACATCCGTGCTCCCTTACACACCCCCAGAGCGTCATTTGGAACCTGGTGGAAACTTTGCGAGGTAAAAATGTGTCCATCTACAAATAAATGTCTGACAGAGAGTTGACATGGATGGCAATGATTGAAAAGTTCTGATTTAGCTCAAGTGGCAGCTGCCTGGAGAGAGACATCAATAATAACAATAAGACACAGGCTGTGAGATGTGAGGTACGGGACAGGAGAGATATAGTTATTTTATGCATGAGAACCATAGATCTTCTATCCTATGGAACTTGCAAATGGTACCATTCTTGAATTTTAGATGGAGGTCCCCTGTGGAAAGAGCTGTTTGTGCTTTTCAGGCAGTCTATCATGCTGCAGAAATGTTTAGAAGCTTTGGCAAGCACAAGGCAAAAGATCTCAAAAGTCTTTATTACTGATTGTAGTGTTGATCCTTTCAATGTAAATTATATATTTATATACATGTATATATATATATATATATATACACAAATATGTTTTACAAGACAAGGAGGCTTTACCATGTTGATACACAAATGTGTCACATAAGTGACCAAGACAAAAATGATAAATATGTTGAATGAAGAGTTTTGTCTTCTTCTAAACAAGTGTCTTCTCAAGGAGCCAAGACATTATAGCAGGTACCACTTTTTGAGTATAATGTTTAAAGTTCAGCCAAGGATAGAAATATTTTTTTGATTAATTGTGAGCTTGGAAGTAAAAAAAGCCCACCAGTAATCAGAAATATATTAGCATAAATTACACAGAATTAGCATAATAAGAAAAACAACACACATTTGATCCTTGGAATCTGCCTTAAAAAGCTTTGTAAATTTGGATTTGGACTCGTTCAGTGTGTTGGTTGTGATTTTTCCAACCAGGGAGTTTGGCCCCCAGATACCAGTTGTGCTCAGAGCAAGGACAGTGAGAAGATTTTTATCTGCCACAGAAACGGGGGATTTTATAGATCAGAAACTTTGATGCCTTTGGCAGCTTGAAAATCTTCGGATTTGTCTTCGAGCTCAGCCTGGTGCAGAACATGCCATCTGGAAGGCTGTTCCCCACCACATTCCCATCATATCACCAATAATATCACCATTTCTAGCCTTGAGGATGAGAAATTTTCCGTGTGTGCATAGTAAAGCCTCACTCAGTGACAGCTTTCCAAGACCCGGCCTTTAAAATATAAATCCAGTATCTTCAGACTTACAGGAAAATCCCTGAGTTGGCAAAACTTCAGTACTTCCTAAAGGAGTCAGTGCAACCTGCCTCTTAACAGGGAGATAGACATTTGCACAGGGAAATTTAAAAAAAAAAAATTAAAAATAAAGAAAGAGGGATAGAAAACAGCCCATTAAAATGGTGATTTATTTTTATTCGTATGATTCATTCCCTTAAATAAGCAGCAAGTAAAAATCAGCCTCCCTCCAGCCACAAATTGGCCAAAGCATTCCGAGATCAATCTTGATCACTCCTGATAATGGGCTTTTTGCAGGGAGTCCATTTCACCCAGTGTGCAAAGTGCAGCTCCTTACTCTCAGCTTAATGCATTTAATAAAACTTAATGAAACATTTGTAAACTTAATGAAGCACTCTGGAAATGAAAACAAAGGCGAGCCAACATCCTTCTAAATGGAAACGGGACCATCAGAGCCCCACTGAAATACCTGAAAGTGAGCTGAGCTTTTTATGTGTTCATAGGGTACATCATGGTAGCATCAGAAATCCTGTTACAGGAGAGAATTTATTTCTTCTTTTAGAATCTTTATACATCTTTATATATTTACATATATAAATATATATAATATATAAAAATATACATTTGTATGTTTATATATACATATATATATTTATACATCTCAGTCAGATGCAGGTATTCATGTTGCACTCTGTATTCCAACTGGAGCTGGACAAAACTTGTTTAGAAGTAACAAGAGAGCAAACCACAAATATCCCAGTTACACAAGATGCACCACATGCAGAGAATTCACTCGGAGTAGGAACCTTCCCATCTGGGAAGGAAGAGGAAGGTACAGAAGCTTGTTGGAAAGCATATGAGAACACCAAGTCTGTCCCTGGGGGTGGGGGAAATCAAATCCTCTTTCTCCCAGCAAAGGAAATGGGATGCTGATAACTTGATGTCCCTCCAGCCACATACAAGAACTTGAAGCCAGATAATAAGTTTAACTATTATTATTTTTATTATTGGTTTTGCTATTATTATTATTATTTTCTGTGTAATAGTATTCTCCTCTTTGTTTTTATTCTGATACTTTGGTCTGAACTAATACTAATTCTCTGATTATTCTGTTAAGGTTTTAAATATTCTGGTAACTAATTCTTTGCTTTAATGTTGTTCCATTGTTGCCCATAATAAGATTTTGAGCGATAACAGAGGCAACTAATAATCACTTTGGGCTGTCTTTTCCTAACCCTTTGCAGTGGAGACGTCTCAGCAATAAAACACTTTGGAGAAGTCACAGTTTCTTCCCGGTGGGAGGAGGAAGATGAATTTCTGTCTTTGTGTGTGTGTTTCTGTGGGTGACTTTGTAACTCACTTTGTAGAGGTGGAGTGATGATTCTTCAGAAAACAGACTCAAATTTCTGTGGTTTAGAGCATAAAACAGCGAGGTTTTCTAGCATCTTGGATGTCTTGGGGAGGCTCCATTGGCCCAGGTGTATCTACATAAAAGGTCTCTAATGTGCTTCACTGGGCCAAAGCAACAGTTTTTTTCTGTAGTCACTGACTTTTCCTCATAAGATTTTGAAAGTCAATGCAATGGGATGTCTGGAAAAGCAGAAACAGCTTGAGAGTGCCTTGGGAATATGAGGTTAAATGTCTGCCCTCTCCCTCGGGAAAAGTGGGAAGGGAGATCACCCATAAGAATCACAAAAAGATGTTTGCTCCATATCCCAGTCCAAGCTGTGGACTGGGCAGACCTTAAAATATCAGATGCTGTCACAGGAATATGGAGCTGTTCCCATCCACTTTGCACACACTTTTGTTGGCTTTTCTGCAGTCCAGGATTGAAATCATAGAGCATAACTCTTTCCATTGGTGCCCAAATTCTTGATTAAATACACACACAGATCCTTTATGGGGGATGGCAGAGGATGGCCCAGGCTCTGCTCGGGGGGGCCCAGCAATGGCACAGGAGGAACGGGCAGGAACTGATGCCCAGAAAGTTCCACCTGGACAGGAGGAAGAACTTCTTTGCTGGGCAGTGACCCAGCACTGACAGGCTGCCAAGGGAGAGGCTGGAGTCTCCTCCCTGGGGATATTCCAGACCCCTCTGGACACAGTCCTGTGCCCTGTGCTCTGGGATGGCCCTGCTGGAGCAGGGAGGTGGGACCAGATGAGCCCCTGTGGGCCCTCCCAACCTGATCCATGCTGGGATTCTGGACTGCAGACTGATTGTTTAGGGTAGAAACAGAAGGCAGGACAGAATTCTATGGTTTGAGAAAGCCACCTGAATTCTTATTTTTGTCTTTTTTGATACGAAGAGGAAGTTATGGATTTCAGCAGGACACTTTGAGTTTTGTTTGATTTTGGGGCTCTTTCATATTTAGGATTGTTGGAGAGGATTTACACACCAAGTGGCTACTTCAGGTAGAATTCAGCTGTACCTTTGTGTCCTTACGTGCACTTTTTGAGTGTACCAATGTTTGACTGTTCACACTTCAGCTTTATTCTCTCCAGCCACCATTCTCTGACCAAGATTTAAGGAAAATTGTCTGTTAAATAGAGAAAAAAGGCATTATCTGAGGATTTGTATGTCCCTTGTCACGCGTGCAGGAATGATTTGACAGTGATTCAATTATTTTCTCAGATAACAGACCACTCTACTCTTTCCCTCAGCTCTGAAACTTTCTTGGAATACAAGTATTTCAACAATGTTCACACACTTCCTCTTTCTTCTTGTCCACAGGCCCTAAAGAAAGTGGGGGGAGATGCTCACCCACAATTCCAGTCCCAATTCCAGCCTTTGCTCCAGCTCATGCAGGGGAAGGAAGAGATAATTTCCTCAGTAGAACTTTGTGATTTCCCGAAAAAAAACATGTCTGTACACTACAAAAAATACATCACTGACCTATCCTTTTTTCCTCATGGCAGCAACACTTCACACACAACAGGACTTTTTCAGAGTTCTTCCAATGAAACCTTCCAGATTTTTCTCTGCAGAACTCCTGCACTTTCTCACTGTGTTTTGAAATTGGTAGTTCCTTGTAAAACGTGTCTTATAATTGGAGCCAGTGAATCACAGACTCTGAAACAGAAGCTTTTGTTGCAGGCTTTTTTCGTACACAATATGAATTTCCAGGTGGGTTTGGAATGTCCCCAGAGAGGGAAACTCCACACCCTGCCTGGGCAGCTGTTCCTGGGCTCTGCAACTCTCTGGGAAAGAAATTCCTGCTCACGTTGAGGTAAAACTTCTTGTGCTTTACTTTATGTCCATTGTCACTTGTCCTGTCACTGGGCAACACTGAGGAGAGTTTGGTACCATCCCCTGGACACTCACCTTGGAGATATTTGTATGGACTGATGGCATCCCCTCTCAGTCTTCTCTTTTCTTCTCCAGACCAACCAGGCCCAGCTCCCACAGGCTCTCCTCTTGAGGAATGCTCCAGTCCCTTAATCATAGAGTTCTGCCTGTTGAATTCCCTCCTGCCTCACAGCACAGACATTGGAGAAGTGGATATCCAAGACCTGATGTCAATCTGAGCATTTTCACCTTTGAACCTCCAAAATTCTTCGAGCAGAAAAACTTTTCATTGCTTTGAATAAGACCCAGTGGGGCCGTAGTTGCACACGTGGGCACTTCATCGAGCATTTTACAAACACCAGCCTCATTTGTAGTTGTCTAGGCAAGGTATAAAAAGTGCCTCTTCTCAGTTTATCCAGGCCTAACAGGCTCATTTCGTGCCATCAAATTTATCGTCACGCTCCCTGACTGGGACGTGCAGCACTTGAAGCAAGTCTAGTTCAGACAACTGATTTATGAGGCCGGCTCAGCTCCCTGAGTTTAATTTGATTTAGGGAAATTTCCCAGAACTTACCAGGGGAAACTCAGTTATAAATCCAAACATCATATTTCATAAGAGGATTTTACATTTTCTCCTAACGCGCTGAAAATATTTCCTCGAGGTCTGGCTCTGCAGTCTTCACGTTAACCTGCATCACACCTCGCTGAATTTCAATGCATTGACTGAAGAACCTTCCTGCAGGATTCTGTTCCACATCCTTGTCGTGCAGTGCAAGGTCCTAACCCTGGGTCAGGACAACCCCAGACACACTGACAGGTTGGGCAGAGAAGGGATTGAGCAGCCCTGGGAGGAGGACTTGGGGGTGAGGGTTGATGAAGAACTCCCCATGAGCCAGCAGTGAGCACCTACAGCCCAGAAACCAATGGAATCCTGGGCTGCATCCAAAGGAGTGTGGCCCCAGCAGGTCGAGGGAGGGGATTCTCCCCCTCTGCTCTTGTGAGACCCCCACCTGGAGCACTGTGACAGTTCTGGTGTCCCCAACATAAGGAGGACATGGAACTGTTGGAGTGAGTCCAGAGGAGGCCACAAAGTTTATAAAAGGCACTGGAGCATCTGCCCTATGGAGACAGACTGGGAGAGCTGGGAATGTCCAGCCTGGAGAGGAGAAGGTTGTGTGGAGACCTCACAGCACCTTCCAGGGGCTGAAGGGGCTCCAGGGAAGGTGGAGAGGGGCTGTTCAGCAGGAACAGGAGTGACAGGACAAGGGGGATGGGTACAAACTGAAGGAGGGGAGGTTTAGGTTTGATATTGGGAAGGAATTGTTCCCTGTGAGGGTGGGGAGGCCCTGGCACAGGTTGCCCAGAGAAGCTGTGGCTGCCCTGGATCCCTGGAAGTGTCCAAGGCCAGGTTGGACAGGGCTTGGAGCAACCTGGGCTAGTGGAAGGTGTCCCTGCCCATGGCAGGGGGTGGCACTGGATGGGCTTTAAGGTCCCTTCCAACCCAAAACATCCTGAGATTCAACACAGTAGTGAAATGTAACCTTTAATCACTTCTTACTATTTTTTTAATAAGTGCTATTTAAAATATATATATATGACTGGTGTATTTTTTTCTTTCCTTTTTTTTTTTTTTTGCTTTTCCTCCCCCCAATCTCTTACTTATGTTGCAGATTTTTTTTCCCAGAGGATGGCCCCAGGCTCAGCAGAGTTTCCTGTAACACCCTCAGTGCTTCTGCCTCTTTCTCTGCACGTGTCAATGATGTGACTGCCCAGCACTGTACACCTGATCTAGGTGAGGAGCCTTGGACCTTTGGATGGCTGATGGACAGCTGTAGGCTCCTGAGATGTCTGTAATTGCCCTTCAGAGCCTTCTTGCAAATAGAAGAAGCTTCTACCTTTAACCCTTCATTACAGATGCCATAAGTTTTCCCATGGATGGCTCCACGTGAGCAGGGATGGCTTCAGCCACCCTAAATGTGTGTTACCTTCTCCCAAGGGTGACCAAGAGCTTACAAAGCCACTTCAGCTGCTCAGGAATTGCTTGTTCCCAGAGTGCTCAGGTGGAAATGACATCTATTAACCTGAAAGTCAAATATCTGGCCTTGCAGGGGGATTACTGCTCAGTGATTCCCAGTTCTTCACAGAATAGCTTTTCCCAACTCCAGCAAAGACACTAAAAGTCACCTCTTAAAGAAAAAAAGTAACTGGGTAAGTTCACTGAATAAGTGTGTGTGTCTGTGTGTGTGTGTATATAACCCAGCTACTTTAGTAAATAATCACATTAAAAAATCATATATTTGTGGGTTGAACTGAAGTGATAGAGTTGCTCCGGTTTATTCTAGTAAGAGGATATGACAGGGATATTACATCTTTCTGATGAAGAAAAGAAAGCTGTCATCAATATATTCCATTTAACCTAAGGCTTATTAGAAATAGCACCCATGTTTTCGATCTCAGTCAGTTCATCTGTTCATTTTGCTCTCTGAGTTTGTTAAAGCTGAGAAATTATGTATGAAAATAAATGCTTGGCAGTTTTACATGTTTATAACTAAATTCTGATTGACTAGAGACTCTAATGTTTGCAGTCCAGATAAAATTTATAGCCAAGAATTTCCATTTTCTGTTTCGTGTTGACAAGTCAGCATTTTAAAACGCTCAGTCCTCTTCTCAACTTCATACATCTAAATATTAAAAAGGTAGCTGTGATGTGTCCTGCTGTTAAACAAGAACTTGCACATCTCAAGCTGTTAAACCAGTCCCTTCAAAAAATACTGATTCTGGTAGGGAAATGTTAAACACTGGACAGCAAGAGGGGAATTAAATTCATGGAAAGTCAGTGGTACCAAACCAGCTTGATAATAAATAAATAAAAAAAATCTCAAAGAACTGATACACTGTAGAATTACTGTCTAATCTATCACATCTTTTAAAACCACACCTATATACCAAAACAATTTCTGTTGTTACAAAATGATGGGATATATTGCTTATGCTCCTAGAATAGAATATGAACCACTTTCAGCTTCTGCAAACAGAGTCAGTTATTCATTGAGCAAGATTATATATAATATATCATATTGTCCTTCTAAAAATTGTCTTTTTTTTTATTAGGGTGGGGGCTTGGGGGTTTTTTGTGGGTTTTTAGTTGTTTTGTATGTTTGGTTTGGTTTGGTTTGGTTTGGTTTGGTTTGGTTTGGTTTGGTTTGATGATGAGGAAGGACTCACTTGGAAAATTTAGAATTATATGCAAGACAAATAGTCATTTAAACACTATTTGGACATCTTAGACAAACATAACTTTCTCTCATGTTCTGATGCCTTAATTTTGGAGGCAGGCAAAGGAGCTATGCCCTAAGACATAACTGGTAAACTGAAATAACCAAGCTGGTCACGCTCTGGATTAGTCCCTTTTGGGGGAGCACTGTTTTCAGAGCAAAGCTGTCTCTGCCTCTCAGGTGGTTTTAAGCTCTTTTCTGTTTTCTGTGTGTTGGAGAGGAGAGCACAGGCAGACATTCAATGCCTGGTGTGTCCAGAGGAAAGACACTCCAGCATCACCTGGTGCTACTCCCACTGTCATTTCTTGTGTTACTCTTTCAAATATGGATATATTGGACCAAAAGGTTCCATAAAATAGAGGAATGTGGAAGTGTGTTGACGAGATACACTGATATTTTTAGATGCATGTTACCACCCAAGAACTAATCTGCAGACAAGGAAAAATCTGCACCATTTCTGGGAGGCAAAACTGTTTCCTTAGTCATAATTCACACCTTAATGTTCTTGGTTTGGCAGGGAAAGAAAGAAATTATTACTCCTTGTGCACTCAGGCAGTGTCATCTGTGGTGTGGCCACGCTGCCAAATTTGTGAACCCAGAATGTCTGAGGAATCCCTACGCTCCTGTGCCCTGTGGAGAACTGACATTTTACACACTGTGACCCAGGGTTATGGGCTGCTCCACAAGTGCTCTGTGTGTGCAGAGCAGTGCTGGATGTGTGCTACATCTGGAATAGATTTCGTGCTCAGAATATGAAGCTGAGTGAAGAGACCCAAAGGCAGTTGTGCAGCCCCTGGAGTGCCTCTGGCTGGGTGGCACTGAGCTGGGTGTGTCAGCACCAACTCTGGGGTCACTGACCTTCACTAAAGAGGAGCCATAACATTCCTTGGTACCAAACTCCTTCCAGGGAGATCTTGGGTTTAACTGCAGTGGGACACAGGGGTTGTCTTCCTTGTTTAAAAGCACAGTGAAATGAGATCCTGGTTCCTTTTTTCTCCACATCTTTCCCTGGTTTCCCCCTTGCACTCCAACTGCCTTGGCAGGAGCTGCCCCCACCCGGAGTGTGCTCCTGTTCCCGAGGGTGACTGTGCTGGCACAACAGTTCCCATTCTGTCACTGCCCGCCAAAGAAACAACAGCTGCTGGATTGCAAAAGATTGCTCCTTCCCCACATCCCATGGGCCTTGGGCTGTCCCAAGTTTAGATGCAGCTCAGCACGGCAGTGATGGGGGAGTTGAGCCCTTTTCCTCCTCGGTGCTCTACAGTGTTTTGTTTTGTCCCTGGAATATGGGCTGTATTTCCAAACAAAAGACCTTCTGACAGCTGTGGCACTCTCCTTCCTGTTTCCATCCTCTCTCCTGCACAAGCTGTTCACTCAGCCTGAGGAAAACTGACTTTTTTTTTTGGCTTTTGTGTCTTTGCTGACTTGAAGTATCTGCCAGATAAGCACTTTCCCAAGACGTTCAGTCAGCACATGCACACCTTTGGCAGCAAATGCCCTCCCTCAAATTTGGGGAAGAAACACCCTGAAATGCAATTCTAGCTTTCTCCAACTTCAGGAACTGGAATTTGAACACATTGGGCTCCTGCCTATATTTTTTTAGTAAGAAATGAGAGAAATGAAAGTTTATTTCTCTTTACTATGCTTTTAATATGATTCAAATCAGCCACTGTATCCTGAATTTTGTCACCCAGATGTTTAGATCAGTCTGAGAAACCTAATTCTGGTTCTCAGGTAGTGATAAGGTACCCTATCCTTATTGCAGTCTCTTCCCACAATCAAGCTTCTAGACATTAATTTGGCTCCCAGACTTTAGACATGACCTGAATTTGCATGTGCTTGGAAAATGATGTTAGAAGAGTTTTGGATCAGACAAACCTTCACTTCAGCGGGATGGTGAGAGTGTAATAATTAAAAACTACCAGGGTCTGATGTCCAGCACACAGTAGATATGTAGAGCACACAGATGGAGCCACAGTTCTTTCTTCCCCACCATTGGGTGCATAGATTAGTACAAAATTTTCTTATGGATCAAGTCACTGAGTGCTTTGACTGCTCTTTTTTTAACACCCGCTGGGAGTTTCTTTTTGAGAACACAGAAAGATTTCAGTTGGTAAAAAAATACCAAAAGGGAAATATTATTGTCTCCTGTTTGTACTTGAGAACCAGATAAAGCTGTGACTTATTCGTTCTCACTGTTCCCTTGGGGTTTTTTCTCCTATTGTTTTTATGGAATCCAGTTCTGGGAAAGGAGAAACTCTCCCTACTCCATGATCCTGCAGGTTCCAAAATCCAACCCAACTAGGAAAGGAAAAATAGACACTGAGGAACTATTTTAGGAAGGAGCACGAAAGAAGGGGAGAAAACCCCTCAGCCCATTTCCTGTGACAGTTAGCATTTTTCCTAACAAACATAACAAATGCCCCACATTTCTATTGGAACTTTTACTTTCTATAAGCAGAAGAGGATTATTTTTTTTTTCCCTTTTTGTTCATTTTATAACATCAGAGTTTTTCATTTATTTAAAAACACTATATGAGGTACTGAGTAGTAAAATCCAACTATCTAATTTTACAAGTCATTACAGTTGCCAAAGACAGAGCAAAAGGAAGACTTGGAGATGAAAACAGGAATAGTGAGAATCTGAACTGGGAAGGTCTTGCCAATGCAAGAGCAGGCCAAAATTTGGACACACAGGTGAGGGGCTGAGATATGTAATTTATCAGCAAAAGAAAGCTGTAAGTAGAACAGAAACAGAAATTCATCTAGAGGTTGATTGCCAAAAAAAACCCCAAAATTGCTGCTTTTAATTCTGGGGACTTCCTAGTATAGAAGGTCTGAGGAACTATCTGAAGGCGTGGTGGTGAAATAGGAATCCTTCTAAAAAATTGGTGAAGTCAGGAGAGACAGGAATCACTGAAGAACAGAAGGTTTCCCCTGGCAGTGGCTTTCTAAAGTATTTGTGCATTTGTATTTTCATTTGCTTACATTCACTTCTGAAGCATTGCCTTTCTGGTGCTGCTGTGGTCCAGCCAGAAGTAAGGAGTGTACCTGAATTAAATTGTAATATAACCAATTGAAAGGAATAAAAATGAATTTAATTGAAATCAATTTATGTCTAGATGAATTAAAATTGTGTATGAACCAAATATGGTGGGTTTTTTCCTCTCTGTGCTTGCTCACAAAATGGTAGTTTCATATGTAATTCTTTCCCATTTTAAAGACACAAATTGACTTTTAAATTTCTGACACAGATTCAGACTGAATGTAAGGAGGTGCTATTAAAACATTTTGTATCAATTTCCTTCACTTTTCCCTGTAGTTACTAACAAGGACTTCTGAGAGCCCAGCCATTTGTTCTGTTCTCTTGCAAGAGGTAACAAAAGCTTCTTGGGAGTCCCAAGTTCTGTTTTAGATGGGATTTTTTGCTGCTGGGATGTGTAAAATAGCAAAGAACCTGATTCTGCCCCACAGACATGCACACTGAATTAATGTCATTAATTTAAAACTACATTTATTTGCACTTTAGTCTTTATAAACTAGATCTAGATTTTGATAGCTGTCATGTATCTGCAAGTTTTATTTTTTAAAACTGAAAAATGTTGCAGTGAAAGTATATCTGTACCAGTGGGAAAAAATATATCCACCTACTAAACAGTTGCATTGTCAGGGAAATGTTTAAAATGAATTTGGATCTAAACAGCATGGATTGTATTTAGGTAAATAGTTCAAAGGAGATAATTCTGAATATTATAGTGTGTGAATTTGGAGGAGCCAACATATGCATGTGCTTAATTCTTTTTGCAGATGCACGTTCTAAAAATAAAATATTCTATGGCTTTGACTTTCCTGCAGTTCCTGTTAAAATCTGGAGTCACTCTCTTGTCTTTACCTCCCCCTCCTGGGTTCAACCCACACAAAAGTGTATCAACGTTACAACTTTTGTGTAAGAAAGAAGAATCCCACAGCGTTTCTTTGTAATAACTGTTCAGCTACAAAATTTTATTGGTATCCTTCTATGTTCCCTCTAGAGGATGTAATGCACAAAAGCATTGCCACGGAACATATAAAATTACAAATGAAATTTATTGTAAAAAGTAGAACGTCTTCTAGACTGGTGTCAGTATTTATTTCATTCATAAACCAAAACTGCAGGTATAATATATTCATTGTCAGCAAGTTCATGTGTGTAAATTGCCATCCAACAGTATTGACTGATATAAGACAGATATTGAAAAGACAATTTAAATGTACTCTTCCAAACATAAACTGTTCCACAAAAGCACTGTAAAAACTCCTTCAAGGTTTTGTGTTGTGCTTCACATTTATGGTTAACTACATAATTTGGTTGTGTCATAATCCACTGTGTTTGGCAATTTGGCATTAAAGGCCTGCAAAGCAGATTGGATCCTCACCACCTCGCTGGTCGACAGCTTGAGTCTATGACGGAGCAAGCAAGAGAAGAGGTCCAGGCGACGTTGGCCGGGGGGAGAGAGTTTATTTACACGGTCCCGGATCTCCAACAACTGCAAAAGTGCCGAGTCCTGTGAGCCCTGAGTGTAGGGGTAGTCCAGCTGCAAAATCAAGTCTCGAATTGCCTCTGGGTCGAAGTGCATGCTGTAGCCAAACACTTGGATGTTATTGATTTTCATGTAGCCCAGATTTCTGGAGGGATCGATAAATTCCAGGGGTTCGTAGTAGATGCTCTCATTGCCGTTTGGACCGTTTGACTTTATTCGACTCCTCAGATAGATGTGCACAGTTTCAAAAAATGTCTTCCACTTGTTGCCCAGAGTCAGCGTCCAGTTATAACACTGCAGGGGTAGGTCCAGCTTAGTCCGCTCCCAGTCTGGGAAATTATTTTCGTTCACAGGCATAAACCAGCTCTCAGAGTGGCTGCCTCCAAAAGGGTTGACATAAACAGCGAGGACGGGCTCTAAGGTGCTGTTTTTAGTCAGGCAAATCTGCAGGGAGAGGCCCAGTATCATGTGCACCAGGCTGGACTTGTACTTGTTGCTCTTCAGGGTGAGGAGCATCCTCTTGCGCCACGAGGGGTCGAACCAGCTGTTGAGGCGCATGTCGTTGCTGATGAAGATGGCGTGGACCTCGATCCTCCTGTCCGTCTTCTGCAGCAAATACTTCATCTCCAGGTCCTGCAGGTCGGTCTCGAAGCCGATGTAGTGCTCGGTGGAGTCGGCCACCTCGGGCTTGCACAGCCCCTGGCTCAGCATGTAGCCGGCGTTGCAGCTCCCGCAGCGGGTGCGGTTGTCGGGGGCGCAGCTCAGGCACGCGGGGCCGTCCCCCACCGTGCAGGGCAGGAACCCCTGGCAGGCCACCTGGTCGTTGGGGCACGTGCACGTGTGGGTCTCCTCGGAAAAGCTTCCCAGGAGCCCGTTCTCGTTGCAGTAGAGGAAGGACTGGATGCGGTTGAGCCAATAGTTGGAAGACCTGCAACGGGAAAAGAGCCCGTTTAACACAAAGAGAGACCCGCACACGACAAACACAACTCTGTTAGAGCTGATCAGAAAGAGAAAAATAAAGCTGTTTTTAGTATCAGATTAAGGCACCATAGGCAGATGACAGCATCTGCTGTCACATAAACGCATGGATAAATTGCCTCTTAACAATGCAAAATCACAAAGGAAAAGTTTCCTTACAAACTCACAGGCACGACAGAAACAGTTGGTTGGTGTATTTTCTGTCTCTGTACCTCTGTCAAAGAGGACTGACGAAGAGCCATTTTTCTGTAATTGTCTTCACATTAACTTCTTGAAATCCTGCCCAGCTGAGATGATTTTTCCCCATTCCATTTGGGACACAAGGTGTTTTGTCTGTATCTAAGTGTCTATAACTGTGCTGTCCCTCCATTTTATTTTGAAGGTTTTTTTGGGTACTGGCTGGAGCTGCACTGATTCATAGACAGCGAGCCAAAATGCTTCCTTGGAATAGCAAATAGGACCCTGCACCCCTCCCAGACAAATTCAGCCTTAATTCTTCTGATAACTTCCAGCACTACAATGTCTCTGCAGGAAGACAAGAATGAACATGTTGTGTTTATTTTGCATCTTTGGAGACAAAATTAAAATATCACTTTCATGTTCTTCTTGGCATTTCATTTTGGTTTCACCAGAAGAAACAGTTAATGTCCTACATCCCACTGGGAAAACAGACTGAAACCAACGGTTCAGGCTGATGAGACAGAGTCACTAGAAGAAAGACAATGGGAACAGCAGAGTTACATGGAAATAGTCAGAAAAATTATCTTCTTTCTTTGTATTTTTCAGTTCTTATTATTCCCAGCAATGCACACTTTAAAGAACTTGTTTTGTCTGCTGCAGTCAGATCTATTGTTGCCACATGAATGATGATGGTTGTACAGTTTCTTCCCTTTTCATTGCATTGTTTCAGTGAGAAAAGGCAAGAGTCTCATTTACTGCTGACTTACTTTTTAAGTCACATCTGAATTTGTCTCAAGGAGAGATGCTTCTTTTTTTTTGTTGTTCTTTTTTCCTAACTTTCAAATCAATGATAAAACTAAACATCTATGGCATCTCAAAGTCTGATTCTCTAGTAATTCTCTAGAAATATGAAAATGAAGTTCAATAAAATTACATCAATTGTCAGACTTATAGTCTGGTGACTTTTTTATTCTTTTTTTTTCCTCCTTTTTTTTTTTTTTTTTTTTTGATTTGGAACCTTGGTTGTTTAGGGTTGGGTTTTATATGCATGTAGTCACTAGGTGTTTTCTAGAAGCATAAGTACATATATTAACATCCAGGACTTGAGTGCCTTACCACTATTCCTCTTTGTGCTTGTTTGAAAGTCAGAATCAGCCAAAAGGGTTTTGGCGAGTTTATCCCTTCATTTCCTGATTAAAAATCACAATTCTACAAGAAAGGTCAATGTTGCAACCTAAAAGTTATTCCAAAACTGAGCAGACTCGAAGCTCGTGCTCTCCCAGGTGGAATGGGAAGCTCTGGATTGTTTTTACAGTGACCTGCCCCTCCTGAGCTGTCCCAGAGCTCCCAGGGGTGCTGTGACCTGGGATGGTGGGATGAGCTCTCACTGCCATGGCCCCCCAGCAACCAAAACAGAGAAGATTCTTGTCCTAAGGAGGGAAAACTCACCTTTCAAAAATCTCTCATTACAGCTCCTCCCTAACTCTTTATGGCCCTCTGTGCTTATTAAAGAATTGATGCTGAGTCCCAAAAGCTGCTGGATGTAAGATAGAAAACTCTGCTTTATTTGCTTTCCTGTAAATCTTTGGTTATGCCATTTGCTTCACAATAGCCTTCATAAAGTTGTTACCTTCTGATTTATGACATTGGACAGATAACTGGGCAGAGGGCAAGACTATGTAATTTGCATTTTAATCTCCAAGTTTTCTGCCTGTATTGTTACACCCAGGTGGTACCACAGGACTCCTCTATCGAGGCTGAGCATGTTCAGCAGCTGATATCAATGGGATTTGTAACCATGAATTTTAGCATCCTCTTCCACCTCTGCTGGGAACAGAAATCCATGGAACACGTTTCCAGAAAGCCTCAATTTACACAGACCAACTCTGAGCTTACAGCTGTGGGTTTGAGTTCATCTCAGTGGAGGACAAACAACTGAAGAGATTTTATGAGTGAATATTTGAATATCGATTTATTGGGGTGTGTGGGGTGTCACTGGGAAGGTTTTGTCACAGTGATGTTCTCTGTGAGGAGAAGCCAGGGGCTGCCCCATCCCAGACACAGCTGAGTCCATCCAGTTCCAGCTGGTTCCAGTCAAAGCTGTTCTGATCCTGACCCAAAAGCTTTTTTATCCTATCTCTTTTGTTTATTAAAATTGAGTCATTGAAATCAACCCTTCAAAACCAGCACAAATTTACAAAAAACACGCAAAGTCCAGGTGGAGTTTCTATGAAAACATGAATATTGATTGTCCTGTTAGTTCAAAACATGCTGCCTTTATAGGAAATAAGTGATCAAGACACTGCTCTGACTCATGAGCACTGAGCCAGATACCCCACACAAACCACACACTGCTGTCCTTTAGTTAAGCCCCCTAAACTGGCTCTCCTTTATTCTGGGCTCTCAATCTCCTCCTTGACTGCAAGGAGTTCCCAGTCCCACAAACCACGTCTCCTGTGTGGATGAACATGTCCCTCCTATGGAATTATCAACAATCACCAAGTTTCTTTCAAGAAACACCTTAGTGAGAAACATAAATGTTAATTCTAAATCATATTTAAAATATTTGTCCTCTTTTTTTTTTTTTAAATCACGAAAAAACTTTACTTTAAAAAAAATATATATTTTTCCAGTAGCAGTCGCAGGCTTGATCCAAAACATGTGCTTCCTCCTGCTCAGCACACTGTGACTTTAAATGTAAGAGCAGAGCAGTATGGTCACCCTATATAATAGCTGTAGCAACTATTTAATCATGATATGACACTTTTACCTCCTTCTCTGCCTCACTAAGTGCTTAACATCTGCTGTACATCAGCTGGCTCAGGAGCAGATGATGAGTACTCAGCAAGGCAGATGCTAAGTGAAAAAATGAAGACAATTTAACAAGAAGTGGATGGGCAGTAAAATACCCATCACCTATTTTCCCCTCCTTTGGAGGCCAAGTCTAATATAAATCTGTAAGACAGCAACATCAACACCAAATGCACTCACAGGCTTCTCTAAAATGTCCTACTCTTGATCTTGTGGGATCATCTCCCGGGAAGGACAAATTAGGCTCCAAGTACTTGGTTTCTGTGCTCTGATTCAAAACAGGAGCAGTAATTGCTACTAAATTTGATAATGGTCTTTATGTGAATGCAGTCTTCTTCTAGGAATCAGGGTAAAACTACCAACTGTACAGAAGACCAGCAAGTGATCAGAGAATCCCAGCCTGGTTTGGGTTGGAAGGGAACTTAAAGCCCATCTAGTCCCAGCCCCTGCCACGGGCAGAGACACCTTCCACTATCCAAGCCTCGTCCAGCCTGGCCCTGGACACTTCCAGGGATCCAGGGGCAGCCACAGCTTCTCTGGGCAACCTGGGCCAGGGCCTCCCCACCCTCCCAGCCAACAATTCCTTCCTAATATCTAAATCTTCCTAATATCTCATATCTAAACCGTTTTTCCCCTTGTCCTGTCACTCCAGGCCCTTGTAAATAGTCTCCTTCCATCTTTCCTGTAAGTTCCCTTGAGGTCTTGGAAGGTCACCCTGAATCCTCTTCTCCAGGCTGAACAAAATGATGCTTTTAACAAATATCAAGTGATTGCATCTCTTTGGACATTTTGTCTTCCTTAAACAATCAAACCCTCAGCCTGAAATGCAACATAGAAGGTGATAGAAAGGCTGATACTGGGTCAGAAAAAGAACCATTTTCTACATGTTGATCTGCATAAAATTAGTAGAGATAAAACAGTGAGGAAGAAAAGTCCTGCCTTGGGAGGCTGGACAGATTTATTTTGGAATATGTACATTGATACATATTATATATCAGCTAAAAATCCTACCCTGAAGCACTGACAACTCTTATTGCAAAGAAATAACCTGTTATTTCTGATATGCTCTTTATCTAGTTAACCTCATTCTGATGAGATGATCCTCTGCTTGGTATTACTTGTTTTTATAGGCCATAATATTAAAGGGTGGAAAGAAAATCTCCCCAAGCAGAACAGCTTCCCTAATACCTTGCAATTTTTATTTAAGGGAGAATTATTTAAAAAAAAAAAACAAAAACAAAAACAAAAACAAAAAAAAACCAACAACAAAAAAAACAACATACAAACAAACAAAACAAAACAAAACTGAAAAAAATCAAACCAAACCCGAAATCAAACTCTTAAACATTTTAGTCCCCTTTAAATTCTTCCTTAGTAAAAGTAACAGGCTGCTACTGGAAGTAATTAAATTAAGGACCCTGTCTTTCACAAAGAATTCTTAAAAGTTAACATTAATAAGCAAAAGTGGATTGGAGTAGACAAGATTTCCTTGAAGAAGAAAAAAAAAGATCTGTTAGAGAATATATTCTTCTGACAAGTGACATACAACGTTTCAGAGCCTACAACAGCATATGTTTAAGACATAATTAGCATTTCCAAAATAATTATTTGAAGAATCTTTGATCATAGGCACAGTGGGATACCAAAGGCTCTGGAGGAAATCTATCATGAACAAGGGCTCTAATAATTTATATATATATATACATATGTATATATATTATATATATATATATGTATATATATATATAGGTACAAGCACACACTCCTCCCTAATACCCTGGGCATGTGGGGAAAATATAAAAAAATATAAAAAATATAAAAAAAAAAATATAAAAACAAACTATGAAATTCCCCTGAAAAAACAAGTCCTCCCAAACCCAGCCTCAGGAGCTGTAACTGAACCAAGGGAACAAAGGTCATGATTTGATTAGGGGAATGATGATGATACTAATTAACGGAAAGGAATGAGAAAGTGAGATAAAACTGATTTTTTTTTTTCCCCTGGGGAAAGAGAAATGAGAGCAAAGAGCTCGATTCCTTTGCCACCTTGTACAGAATTCTACGCTTGTAGTTCAGTATCTTTTCATTTTAAACTCATGAAGCTCAAAAAGGAAGATTGGAAGATTGTGAATGAGGTCATGAAACATGAGGAATGTCACAGTGATAGTTTTTAACTGTTTAATTACCAGGGTAACAGCACTACCAAAATCCAAGAGGATTCCATCCATTTTTTCTCAACACTCCACAAATGATATTGCACCTTCTATTGTATTTATAATAAAAGCACCAACAAACAAAAGCCTGAAGTCAGGATCCTTACGGAAAAGCCAATCTGCCACAAGAGTCTTTGCCTTGAAGAGTTTCCAATCTAAGTGCAAACCAGACAAAAGAAATAGAAATGGAAGCAGAAATAGAAATATAGAAATAGAAATAGAAATAGAAATATAGAAATAGAAATAGAAATAGAAATAGAAATAGAAATAGAAATAGAAATAGAAATAGAAATAGAAATAGAAATAGAAATAGAAATAGAAATAGAAATAGAAATAGAAATAGAAATAATAGAAATAGAAATAGAAACAGGCTGTAGGATGTGCTCACAGAGGTTTTGGAGCTGTGGGATGAGGAGGAGGACTGAAGGAGGTAACTGCAGAGCCACCAGCTAAAATACAAGTCTGGAGCTTTAATATTCCCTCTGTCCTGCAGAGGGTTTCCTACTGTGCCCAGTGAATAGCACTGAATAATAAGAAATAGCCACAAAAACAGCACTCATGCCCTCAGGCAAACACACCATCCATGATGCCTCCTGTTTGTCCAGCACACAATCCATACCCATGGCCTTGGAAGGGATCTTTCACATGGATTTTGATGGATGAGGTGACTTAGCATTTCTATTAAAGGAGCATTTACGGGGCAGGCAGATGTTGGGGGGATCTCTTTCAGCCTGCCTGCCAGGGCACGTGGATTCAAGGCATTAAAGCCTTTCCCCTCCTCCCTGGCTGCTGCCACTGGTGGTGCTGCTGAGGGACAGCAAAAGGAACTGGTTTGTCACTTCACCTCTGCCCCACAATCAATCTCTGCTGGCAAATGGGCTGAGGAGTCCAAATTCACACGAGACAGTCAGAATTGACATTACAATAAAGTTAAACTGACCCTGCCCAAATATTTCTCGTCTCTTAAATTTTGAACTTAACTCTTAACAGCCAAACACTCATCCCTCAAAAACCCAAACTGTCTGGGATATAAGGAAAGCAAATTAACTTTGGCTTTATATCTGGCAGGAGTTTTACAATCACTGCTGCTTATTGCAACATAGCTCTGTCAAACATTACTGTCAGCTGAATGCTTATTGCTCCCTTAATCTATTTAATTTACCTCACCATGGACTTGCTCGAAGAAAAATGATGGCATTGGTAGAAAACACCCCTTTAACTTGAGAGCATTCATGATCAATCACTTACTTAATACCAATCTGTGACCCTGGGAGAAACCACAGAAGTTGCAGCTCTAGGATGTAATTTTAAAAGTAATTTTAAGAGCACCACCTGTCCTGTAACCTGTAGTATATTGCCAGTGTTCCTTATTTACTCAAATATAACTTGACTGAATTCTTTTAATACTCTATAGCAGTTTCCACTGGCTGTTTTCAGTTTCTACGGGAACAATATTCAATTATTATTTTGTCTCACAGGACTGAATTGCTGCATAGACACCCTGTCCACATACGGGTACTTGAACTCCAAATGAAATATCTGTACCCTCGGCTCCAGAAATAAAGGTTTGTTGGGTATTCAAAGACCATTTCGTTTCCCAGCACGAAATGATTGAGCCTGGGGAAGAAAACTTGAAGTGCCACGGCATAATCCTCAGTGCATCCTGCAAAATCCTGCAGGTTGAGGATAGAAAGAATTTCCCAACTTCTAGTTGAAGATGATATCAGGGTAAAAATAGCTATTATAAAGAGAGGAGGACAGGGTTGCTATTGGAGAACTGCCTTGCCAAGGGGGTCATTGCTTTCCTACCTCCTGATCTGCAGTTTCACTGATCCTTTCTACTTCAAATTTTCTGCTGAAGCTGAGCACGGGTGTTGAGGAGGTTGTTTTATAGACCTTTTACACTTTGAACTGTTTAACATCGTTTATATTTTTTGTCTCTTACATTGTGAACCATGAAAATCACAACTGTGGTTTTTAGCCAGCTTGCATTCAGCTAATGCTGCTCAGCACGTAAAACATAAACCCATTAGAGGGAGTTCAAAAGCAACACCTGCACTGCCAAGACAATCTCCCACCCTCAAATCCAGGTGCTTTTCCTCCAGGTAATCCTGGAGTCAAGGGTAGTTCTCATGTGCAGGAACAGAAGGCACAAAGCAGGAGAGTGGCTGAATTCTGAGAGCTGATTCCCGTGTCCTTTGCTAAAGCACTCACAATTTGGAATCAGGGAATTTCAGATTAGGAATTAGGAGCAGAATAAGAGCACTGGACTTCAGGTGAAATGGACACAAGGTGAAGAACACATGACCAAAAACACAAAAGCATTTTTGCATCAAAAAAAGAAAAATAACCTTTCTCAACTCTCTGCTGCTCTGCAGGAAAATTACCTTCTTTTTAGTATTGGAAAGCATTCTTTTATTTTCTCCTTGGCTAATTTTAATTTCTCTTTGTTTGTTTGTTTCCTATGTATTTCTTTATTTTTTATTTATGTATGATCCCTTCGGAGCACAGAGTGACAATAACTTTTATAAACAAAGTGCTAATTATGAACACCTTGTACATAACAGTGACCAGGTTTTCCTCTAAATGTCACTGGGAGATTTATTACTAATGCATAAAAGATGGTCTACAAGCTTTTTCTAGGGAAACTTGGCAAATACTGAGGAAAATATTGTGCTGAGAGATAACCTATTCAAGTTTTAGACTCAGAGCAATTATGGAGTAGCTCCTTATTTGGGAGGGGAGTGGAAGCAGCTTGTTGCCCTCACATCACATAGAAAGGGATGGATAAAAGACGACTTTTTTTTTCTTTTGTCAGTGACTGGTTCAGACATTGGACACAGCTACAATTCTTTTCCTCCTTGAGCAGAGCTACTCCTCAGAAATGATTGATGGATGGGACTTTCTGCCCCCCAAGGACACTCTGCCCAGGACAGAGACCCAAAGCTCCTTCTCAGGGTCATATGAGGTCACATCACAGTGAACTCAGAGCTACCACTGCATCTTTCCTCCCCTTCCCTTTCCTCATCAAATACCAACTTTGAAACAGCAACACCCAAACCAAAGAGAGGAGAAACCGTGCAACGTTTAGAAGCGCAAACATTTGGGGTGGCCCCTAAAACTGGGCTGTCCCTGTATTGTTGCATATACTGGGAGTCATCATTTATTTATTCCTCTTTCCCTGCAGCCAGTTCACTGGCACTGAGAATGGTTCATGAATTCCTCATGTCTCACTCCACCTGAGAGAGGATTTCAGGCCCTTCCAGCCCGTGCTGAGCCACGTTGAGCAGGTCAGTCACCTGAGGGGGGAGTTTTCGGAGCCCCTGAGCAGCAGTGACTGAGCTCAGCTGGACAAACCAGCAGCTTCTCTCCTCAGGCTCCACTGCAAGGTGAGTGATTTGTGGAGATGCTGTTCCAGACACTGCTCATGATTCTCCTCCTTTGCTACCAGAGCTGTGGAGTCTCTGAGCAGTGAATCTAATTTAGTGCATGAGCAGCACTCGTGTTCAGCATGACAATAATCTGCAAATGCTCTTTCAGACACTACATTTTCAGGCTCAGGGAGCCCTCTCCAATTAAAAACAGATTGTCCTCAATAGAATCTATAAATGTGAACTAGAGGATCTGTCCTATTTTCTTTTGCAACTTTTTTTTTCTTTGTAACAAGTTTACCCCAACTATTTTCAGCTTTATTGTCCTGATAAGACAGCAAATTCCATTTCCTGCCATCTGCCACTAAATTTGCAATTTTCCACCAGATCACTAGGTATATAGAAGGGATTTGTGTTTGTTACTTTAGAGAACTTACTATAGACAGGCAAAATGATTCTTCCATTTTTGACTTGGCAAAGCCTCCCCTGATGGTTTGATTTACAAATATTAAAGAAGATGACTAAGATTCTGCTCCTACATCATCTACATTGTGAGGGACTTTGCTGGTTTCCCAGTTTCATCTATTTCTTCAGACTTACAGTTTGGGGTGGCTTTTTTTGAGATGTGATGATTTTTAAAGCTTGGGGGTTTTCTATTCAACTGATCTTTTGCATTCCCTATTAACTGTGTGTCTGTTTTTGATGGATCATTCCATTCAATATCCAAGAATTTGTAGAGACAAGAGGAATTTTGCTGTAGCACTGACACAATTACTCCATACCCGTGTGAAGGTACATTTGCTCTTTCTCTTTACCTTTACTCTTAAATCTCCACATAACTGCTTGTCAAACTTACACCTCCTTGATTTTTCTTTTTTCTGCAACAACTGCTTAAAAAATCACAAAGGTTCCTGAAAACCCCCAATTCAACTATTATTGTGATGTATTTTTTTAAAGCATAAGGAATAAGAGCATATAGTTTTAACTGTAGATCTCAATTTGTTAATATGCATTTACATTATTTATCATTCCAATGTTAAGGTTTGTATATCTGCACTATTTCTTCTTGTTGTCAGGAAAAGCTATATATCACCAATTATTATTCATCTCCTTCTGACCTGCCAAGTATTTCTTATTAAACTTAAGTTTCTCTTTAAGCAGGATCCATCCTTTTAAGAAATTTAGGAGCACAGAAGTGGCACTGCAATAATATGTGGAAAATAACAGCAGTTTTCAGTGTTTAGCTTTAGTTAAGCACACCCTCATTCCCTGGGAAAGGTGTGCAATACCATATGCTTACAAACAAACAGCTGCAAAAAGGAGATTTTTCGTAGAAAAGTAGGGGGTTTAAAATGCATTTAACATTTTCTCTTATTCATTCACTTAAAGTGCCTGTAACATATCCATGACAAATTAAAAATTAGTACAGGAAAGTCATATCTGAGCCCATGACTGGTTTGGTCCTTAACATCCAGAAATGTGGATTTGATGAGTACTATTCTTTTACTAAAAATAAGTTTTTTTAAAAAAAATTAAAGTCCTGCTCAATAAATTTTGTGTAAAGGAAATTTAGACATTTTTAAATTGCTTGTTGTTAATATTCTTTGTATCTGTTTGATACCTGCCAGGCTGAGAGTGAGCTGTTGTGCAGATCGATACAATTGCTGCTGCACAATCAGCCTGAATCCTTTTAGCTATGGAAATTAAATTAATGAAATTAAAGTATTAATATTAAATAAATAAATAAATGAAATTAAAGTATTACTATTTAATTATTGGTAACCTTATACTGTCTCACAAATAAGAGTAAAGAGGAATGGCAAAGAACTTAAGTGATGAGAAATTTCTCTTCCTGTGACTCAACTGGTCACAAATAACAGGATCTTTGAAAAAAAGACTATGAATCAAGGAAAAATTGATTTTTTTTTTTTTATTGAAAGGCATTTTAATTAAATAGTCATTTTAAAGGAGGACTCTTATTCTCATGCCATGATATCAGTGGATATCCAGTCCCACAGACACCCTGGGCGTGTCTTCAGGCTCAGATATGTTCCTTAAAAGTACAGAGGCACCTTCTGCACACCCTCACCGTGGCTTTGTGTCTCATGTCCAGCTGTGAAGAGTGTGATGCTGGTACCCCCACCCCAGGCAGGACCTTCACCTCTCCACAGTCCCCCCGGGCCACAGAAGTTCAGCAGATGCCCTGTTCGCATATTCCCACGCTCAGCCAAATATTTACACCTCTTCCAATACTTTTATGATGACCCCAATGTTCCCTAGACAACCTTCCAGCTGTTTATATTCACCCTCGAAGGGTGAATTCCACAGAGGAAGGCTGAGTTCCTCTGCAGTGCATTTCCTTTGTGAGAACTCCAGTCATCACGTAACTATTCACAAGTGCTATGCTACAACAATCTACTTTTATGGGAGTTTGGAAGATGAATATAAAATAACATAATCCCCAGCTGTGCTGTTATGTGCAAAGCCATCCCATTAATCACACTCAGTTTTACTTTACAGCTTTAAAAGTATGCAAAGTGTTGCTGCCATTCAGGTGCCTCAGTGCTGGCAGTTGCACACCTTAACTGCATTTTAAAAGCTATCTTCTCAAGAAATTAAGCACTCAATCTTTTCCCTTCCTCCAGTGGAGATGTTAATTCAGCACCTTCTGATGTCAACAACATTCACAGAACAGCCTGGAAATCTGGGCAAGCAAATGAAACCCGAGCAGTGTGCCAGCTCCCAGACCTGAACATAGAGTGTTAACCACAGAAAAAACAAACAAAACAAAAAACCAAACACAAAAACAAAACCACACATAGGTCAATTATTTTGTTTCATTACAGATCATCTGAACTGATTTAGGATCTGTACTTTCCCATGAGGGTACCAAGCCCAAAATCAGCACGTGGTAAACCTACACCACTGGGGGCAGAAAAGACTGGATTATCTGGGGTTTAAAGGAATGAATCCGTGCTAGACTGATATTGCCAATAAAGAAATGAAGCTGTGGCTGCCCCTGGATCCCTGGAAGTGTCCAAGGCCAGGTTGGACGGGGCTTGGAGCAACCTGGGCTAGTGGAAGGTGTCCCTGCCCATGGCAGGGGGTGGCACTGGATGGGCTTGAAGGTCCCTTCCAACCCAAACCATTCTGGAATTCCAAAACACAGCCCTTTCTTCCAAAGTATGGGAAGTTCTCTGACTCAGAGGGATCAATCTGCAATGTACCTGCTAAAACAAAGCTTATTCAAGTGTAAAAGCAGAAACCACACCAGGGCAGTTTTATAAAATTCGTGGGGATGGATTTAGGAAATAATTTCCTTTGGGTTTTTTTTTGTTGTTTTTTTTTTTTAAGAGGCAAACTTTTGTGAATTTTAACTTGTGTGCTCAAGAAGTTTTTCCTTGAGAATTTTAAAGGAAAATTGTACAGTTTTGTTGGAGAGAGAGTGCTGCAAATGCTCTCCTTAATTTTATTCATTAAATTTCAGTGAACACGTGAATACGATTTTGTGTCTGCAGAGTTTTATTTTTTTATACCTATGATTAGGGCTGATGATCTGCAAACATTGCAAGGAATTTCTAGTTATGTTTACTACGAGGGATAGACGTTTAAAGTGGGAATTAAATAAAAACATTGTGAATTTCACAGCCATAGAATAAGAGTTCCATTTCACTATCACCATCAAACACAGGGTATCAAGGATGTGGTGAACGCTCTTGCAAACTTCAAAGGTGAAATAGATTAAAAGAGGGTTTTTTCCGTAAATTAGATTTGAAAGCTTGTGTGAGATCTGTGATCCCATAGACTATGAGACTTGCAGTGTCATGGATTTCACAACTGCATGGCACCATTCAGCTGAATTTGTCTATAGAGCTCTATAACCAGATGACTGCCTGCTATTCAGAAAAAAAAAAAAAAAACAACAACAACAGCACAAAAAAACCAAAAAGGAACAGGCTCTGGAGTCATCACTTGCCAAGATTCACAGGTGCCTCCTGCAGAAACCCTCTTTACAAAGCTCCCCTCCTCAGTGTCAGGACACTAACCTCTGTTCAAGCACAGAGAAATTCTGCCTTTCCTGGACAGAGGGGCTATTTTTGTCTTTGAAGTTAATCCAACCCAAAGTTGCAGCAAGGCTTGGAAGCCCAGATGCAGTTATTCTGTACAGACTTCCTCTAAATATTCACGGCTGCAAACTCGTTCCTCTGCTTCTGCCATTCAGAGCTGAGGATCGTGGCTTTTAGGAACTTTTTGCTCGTCTCTCAATCCACGAGCGAAGCGTTTGCTGTGCCACAGTCGATGTGATACCCGAACGTGGCTGCACAGAGAGGAGCAGTTGGCAGATGCAGCAGATGGCCAGCAGAAGAAATAAAAAAATCACTTAACGTCGAACAACCTCATAGCAGTGGCAAGACTCATTAAACCGCGGGCTGGGCTCAGCGAGATAAAACTGCTGCTCGAGCGTTCTGCGGCGCACGGAGGGCTGAGCTGATGGAACACAAAGTCTCCTGCTGGCTGGGGATTTGCTGCCCTGGGCTGTGCTCAGAGCTGGCTGAAGTGCAGCGCGGTGGGGCAGCCCCGTCAGCAGCTCCGTTCCGTTCCGTTCCGTGCCCTGCCCGGTGCCCTGCCCATCCCCGGGCACATTTGCCACCTGCCTGCTTTGTATTTATAGCCCTCCCAGCCCGGTGGTGCTGCTGCAGATCCTGAAGCATCTCCGCAGATGGTGAGCCATCAGCTCACATCGCAGAAATCATCACTTACTGGGCCCGGGCTTTTCCAAAATTAAGGCAGCTTTGTTCAAAAATCCGTGGAACAATAGAGGCACAATTTCAAGGGCAGGGTGCCTTTGGGTTCTTCTGTGGTCACTTTAAAGAGCTTGTCAGGATTTCCTCTCAACTAACAAGGAGCAGTTTCTTTAATTTGGAAGATTAAAAAAAAACAACAAACCCACTACAAACTAATAAATGTTAAAGATAAAAATCCTGAGTTCAGATTCTATTGAAAATATCATTGTTTGAAATAAGGAAGGGGAGTCTTTGGAAATATGATGAACAGAGTTTATGCAATGTGGAGAGAGATTCCCAATTGCTTTTTAGAGGGAAATGCATTTCAAAAAGTTAATTTCATTCCAAATTTCTTTTTTGAAAACACACTTTTTTGTGTATATTTTTGTGTATATTAATTTTAATTAATGCTACAAATCCTTAAGTTGGCTGTACTTTTATGTAACAGGACAGGTTTGAAGGTATGTTGAAGTTATTCCTGTCCTATGGGTAGGACAGGAACTAATTATCTAAGAATTTGAATGCCCAAAAAGCCAGAGAGGAAAATAAAAAGAATTGAAGTAGAAACTTCGGTTTTGTTTTATAACAAAAACCTGGAGAAAATAAATTTTAGGGTACATATGGCAGCAGCTTCACAATGGGGCAAAAAGCTTTCCTTTCAGTAGAGATTGTAATTACATTTGTGATTTCTTGAGTTTTAAACAAATAATTTATTATTGCAAAGTAAGCAAAGAGAAGGTGATTCTGGGTGGACTTCAGAGAAGGTTTTTTTTGGTTTGATTCATCTTCTTACTGTAATATCTTGACAGTTGAGAGAAGTCAGTCATTAAAGGTAATAAAATATAACTATATTAGAAAATTAGCAAGTGTCACCTTTTGTCTGGAGTGCCAACAAATTTTATTACTTCTGCTCCTTGCAATATATAAGTCCTTTATTTTATACTTATCATCATCTATCGTTTCAGAGATGGGTTTCTAGAACCCTGATAATATTCTGACCAGGATAAATTCCTTACAAATTAATTGGAATTAATTCCTTCTGCAGCTGTGCTCTATCATCTCCTACTTAAGGGTTTTTTTAATGATCTGGGGATGTCCATTTTAAACTATTGTATTGATTGTATCTCGATAATGTGTCTCAGAGCCCAAAAAAGGAGTAAACAGGTGATAAATTCTGAGTCAGCCACACGGGGTAGATCCCATGGGATCCCAGGATGGGATTTCTCTGATTCCTTCATGTGAATTCTGACACCTTCCTGTGAAAAAACCCTTCCTGCCATTCCCTCAGCAAAGTGTGGGTTGAAGCAAAGGCACTCTGATGTCTTAGACATTGATTTTCTCCTCGTCATTGTTGGCTGTGCAGTTGTAGAATATGGACATAACTGTTTAATTCCAAAATCCTGGTCAGGATGTGAATGTGGAGGAAGGAAGCTTGATAGCAAGGCAATCTTGTTTTCATTTCAAATGTTGCTTTAAGGTCCTGACCTTCACTTGTTGGTTCAATAAAACTTCATTTGCATTCTCTCAACCTGAAGCTTTCCTGTTTTCTGCCTAAAAAAATGCTTGAAAATTTCATTTTTATAAAGGATGTTACTGATAACATGGTGCTTTATGTTCATTTTCTGTGGTATATTTATGGCACTTCTCCAAAAGAATAAAAACCTTGAGAAATATCTGGGGGGAATTTGCTACAATAACAATTTATGGAACGTCCCAAGGATTTATTTTTTTTTCCTTTCCAGGACCATATAAACATATGATAAAGTTTACATATCAATATGACAATGAGTTTTTAGATACTGCAAACACCCATCACAGTTAATGATCGCACTGACAATTAACATTTCTAAGGGACAACTTGTGTCACACAGATTTTCTACTCTCTTTTTTGCTTAGTCTGAAAGGAACTGATCCTGTTGCAGGTACAAGCAACTCGGTCCACCCAAAGAAGGACAGCAGAACCTACTCTTGAAAGTTTTCTAACTCCAAAATTCAAAGAATCAGAGAACTGTAAAGGTTAGAAGAGACCTCTCTGATCATCAAGTCCAACTGCCACAGAGATACGACCCAGATTAAGATCTGAGAATCTGTTTCTTATTAAACACTTGGAATATCTTTTCAGATACAAAAATATCTGTTGTTTATAGTTGTGTTGGAAGGGGCTTGGAGCAACCTGGGCTTCATCTCTCCTCTCACTCCGCCCTCGTGGCAGAGCTTTCCTGTGCTGTGCATCAATCCCACGATCCCACAGAGGGCACAGGGTTTTCCTTGGAACAGCACAGCCCAGAGAAGTGTTTCTGTCACAGCTGGGACAGGAGCTGCACAGATACTCACACTCTGAAGGAACACAAGGGAAGAAAGAGAGCAAGAGGGATGGGATACAGTCAGGCTCTTGCTGGGCACAGGCTGAGGGACTTGGGGGACTCCACAGAGGATTCCTGATGCTGGAGACAAAGCCCATCCTTTCTGAGTCCATACATGTCTTATTTAATAACTCAGAGATGAGAAAAGATGTGCCCTTGTGGTACATTTTCTAATCTGTCTGTTCAAATAATGCTGGTGGAACCTGGGAGACACCCCAGCTTTCTGGATGTGGTAACAGCCTTGAAGCCCAGGGTGCTCCAAGATCCAGGATGTCCCTGTGGTGTCCCTGCCTGACCTCCAGCTGCGTCTGTGGTGTCCGTGGTCACAAAGCTCCAAGGTGGTGCTGTCTGGAGGGGCTCATGGCCATCCTGTCACATGGCAGGACTGCACAGACAGATGGTCATCAGGCCAGGAGCAAACAGAAGCTGCCAAGCCCAGAAATGTGTGCCAGGATCTATCCACGTGTCAAGTAATTATTTTAAAGCGTAGACTTCCAAGCCTTGTGAGTCACCGCAGTGCTGGCTCTGGTGCTGGCTCTGCAAATGATTCATGTGGATAGGTGATTAAGATATCTTTAAATTTGGCCTGAGGGAAAGTCTTTTGCAGCACTTTGGTCACAGCAAAGGCTAAAAGTAAGACCTTCAGTACTGTGGATCTACACTGGGGATTAAATGTGCTGAATACTTTATAGCTGAAATTCTTTTTCTTAACCCAGGCTTTTTTTTTTTTTTTTTTTTTTTTTTTTTTTTTTTTTATGCCACATATCTACAAAATAAAATATTATTTTAAGCTCCTTCTGTTTAATTTTCTTCAAATTTTCAGACTCCGGTACAAAATTTGTCTGGGGAAAAAAAAAAAAAAAGACAGTTTAGACATTTGGGTTGGAAACAACCTCCTGTTGTGGAAGGAACAGAGGCGATCTGCAGTGGTAGTGAATTAGTTACAGTAGTAGTACAGCAGATATGAAATAAATGGATACTCCAGATACTGTTTCACGAGGGAGAAGGGGGAACAAAGCCCAACTTTCTGCTTCTCAGAACTGGACTGTACAGAGGAAATTCGCTTTTCAACAGAATATGTGATTTCCCTTCTTATAACCCTGTTACTCTTAGAAACAAGCCCACAAGAAAGTCATGAAATTACTTCCTTGAGCCCTGTTCTGCTGTTGCACCTCTATGCACTGTGTCCTTCAAAATGCCCAAATATCCAGCAGTGATATGAAATGCGTGGGCAAGGCGAGTCCCATCTGCTGTGCCAACGTTTTGTCCTTTTACAGGACAGACTGTTTGCCACTGCACTAGTGTTTGGAGATTCAGAAATGAGATTTTAGTGTTGCAAGCCTTGGAACAAGCTGTAATACAGCACCCTGCAGTATTGAATCAATATCACATCAGATCAGACTATACCTGTAGAACTTCTTTCCTGTCAGATGATTCCTACCGAGATGATTTTCTCTTTTGAGCATCCTGGGACAAAATGTAAACCACAATTGCTGCAGCACTGCTCTCAGGGGACAGTTGCACTGGTAAGTATTTTATAGTTTAAAAGGGCAAAACCTGGGCGTGGAAACGTGACTTAATTCCACATATTGCACAGATGGTGTTTCCAGAGCACGGGAGCAGGAATGCTCCTGCCCTGTGACATTAATATAAAGTGCCTCCTCATTTCACAGCACTTTCTGATGTGCTGAAATTACTTCATTCTAACGTTGCTATTCATCAGAAACATCAAAAGTGACATGGTGGGGAGGCTGGAAACATTTTCACGTGTAGCAGGTGGTCAAGAACAGCCTCTTTGAGTGCCGTAGTAAAGTGCTGCAACACCAGGAAACCAAATCTCCTTGAGAGAAATTTCCTACAAGGACAGAGGCCAAGAGCAGCTGCCCCATGTACACACAGCTCCTAAACCACGTGTGAAAACACACACACCCCCAAGAGTTTATCTCCTCACTGTTATCAGCCCTGTTATTTGCAGGGCTCCGGATCATATTTTTATGTGTGTCACGTTAGTTTTAAATAACTCTAATCCCCAATCCAATTAAAGGTATCACCTCAAAGCAGATCATTTGATTTCCTCTGAGAACAGATGCTGACTTATTATTCGTGTCAGTAAAGCAACCACTGCCAAACTGACCTTCATTTATGTCACACACTTTCATCTTATCACCTCCCTCTTCCGTGGCACACGACTTTCAGATGTGCACCTGGGCTGGCAGATCCAAGCCAGGGGCATTCCTTTACACTGAAACTTGGAAATCCATTTTTAACTCCCAAATGAAGTTTCTTAATTGGAACATTAACAATAATTATTATTAAATATACTATAATAACACAATCTATTATTATTATTTCTTTGTTCTTTCCTGGAACGATTTTTGTTTAGAAACATCTCAATGGCCCTTTGTACTTTATTAAAAGATGTTCAAAAACCAGACAAAATATTGGTTTTTCAGCACCTCTTGTTCAGAAGCATCATCTACACCAGAGGAGCTTTTGCTGCCTTACACCCCCTTTCCATAACAATTTTCATCCAGACTCACTGCTCGCTCTCATTCCAGCAGCTTGTTAAGTGATGGATAATTAGATTTTTTTTTTTCTCTTACATCCAATGCCACAAATGTGCTTTGAGAAGAAAACTCTCTGCGTGATGCACTGTGAAATTTTCACATCTTGAACCCTGGTGGAAGGTTTTATTCCTTACTAATTTTGTGCCTGTGAATCAATTACACTCACAGCAAAGCAATCTACAGTAGCTGATAACCAGCTCTGGGATGTAAGGAACTAATCCTGGGTTACATCCTGAGGGAATGGGATTAATCTGCACTATCCTTTTTATTTTTTATGTATTTTGTTCTGAAACATTCTGAAGGAAACAGGTTTCAAGGCCTCAACATTCTTCTGGACCGTGTTACAGATGCTGTAAAAAAGTCATCCATTTTAAATGTTTTTCTGCACATGGACTGAAGGGAACACTAAGATACAAGTCCCTTCTCTGACGTGTTTTTAGAGTATTCAGGCCCTGTTGCCCTTCTAGGGCATGTGAAATTTTTGCTCTGTGAAATTCAAAATGAAGAGAAAAATGAGAAAATGTAAATTCCTGGCTCTTCCTCCTGTCATAGCTGCCTGTGGTGCATTCTGGGGGAAATTCCAAAATAAAAATCTGGTTTTAAAAAGCAGAATTCTTTCTGAAGCTCTTCTGTTTGATGGGGCTGTTCACTGCCTCTAGTGATGAACTCCTTCTAAGTCTGCATTAGATTCAGAGTATGTTCCTTAAAAAAAATAACCTTTGTGGAGACAAAGACATGCTTCAAACATAAGGCTGCCAAGAATGACTTTTCTTTCAGAAAGAGAGTTTTTTATATATTAAAATAATTTATTAATCTTTTTCAAAATTATTAAGGAGTTTTGTCTGTATTTATTGTCAGCTTCTGTTACCAGAATAAGATCCTTTAAATATCTGGCTGGACTATTGGTAGAACCACCCCCTTCACTGTAAATTAGATGGTAATATTAAGCATCCAGACTTTTCAAAAATTCAAATACCAACAGTTTATTCAAGACTTCATGCTTTTGTGTGCACGTGTCATACCTTGGTCTTTTAAGATGGAAATTCTTATTTACTTAAGATAACCTTCATTTGCAGTTTGTTGCAGCGGGTTTTCACTTTGTTATTATGCAAGGAAGATGCAAATTTTTTTGCACTGACCTATTGTTGGATTTACATTATGTTTCTCCTTTTAATATTTTTGTTTGTGTCTTTATTAAATCACAGTTTGTGCTGATTAAATTTGGCCTCAGGAGATGCTTTTTCATTATGAAGTGATTTAAACTGCATACAGATAAGGTTCCTACACAGAGCAATGTACTGGACTGAGTGCACTCACTCAAAGGGATGACATTAGTCAAGGAACCCACTGAAATGACACCAAAAAGAGTGAAATCAAGTGCTAGACTGGCACTTCTGAAGGAAGAAATGAAAGCTTCCCCCAGTCTTTAATGTCTTTCAGTAGTGTTTGACTATTAAATCAAATCAGAGGAAACCATTGCTCTCCTTCTCAAAAAAATATTTGGGAAAGTGAAGATTCTCCTTCCCCACCAAGTCTCTCAAGCGCAGAGATTCCGGTTTTCCCCCTTTGGTTCCACGACGTGGGTGGGTGTGGGTGCTCTGAGGCACTGCCAGCAGCTCAAGGGTCTGTTCCTGGGATTTTCAGCTTCTCAGCACGTAGTCACTGCCTTTGAAACGAAACCTTGCTGCGGTGTCACCCCAAACAGAAAGAAACCCAACTTTCCCTCCCCATAACAGAGTGACCAAGGTACAGCCATGACTCTGCTTTACCTCTTCCCCTTGCCACGTGTGACCTGTGCTGACATCCCTATGGAGTTCAATCATATTTCCTTATTCCCTTCACTTATTTTGTCTTTGAAAAACGAAAAGGTTCGACCTGCAGGTGATGATGGCATGACACACTCCCAGATGTGCCCCTGCAGTGCTGGTGGAGTCCCAGTGCTCAGCCCAAGCTGTGAGAAGGTTTCCCCTTCACAGGCAGCAAAGCCTGTACTAGAACACCACTTTCTGACCTCCCTTGAGAAAGATGCTGCTGGGAGGGAGAGCTTGGACTAACTTAAGGACCAGGATAGTCCTTTTCTCAGGGTAGGAGCACTTGACAACAGACACCACGTGCAAACTGTTTCCCAAGATTAATAATTGTTCCCTGTTGAGTTCCAAAATATGGTATCTGCAGACAGAAATTTGAATGGTCTCTGCAGAAGGCCATGGGGAACAGAAGATGGAAAAACCCCTTTTCACAGACTTCATCTCTGTGGGCTCTTCCTGCCTTCTTCAACGGGATGTAAAAAGACTCCTTACATGATGTTATCACATGCCCTGCCTGAGTCAGAGAATCTACATCCTGATCTCAGCAGACCTCTGCATAAAACCCATTGTGTTCCCCCCTTTGCACGTGTATACTCTGCATCCCTGGCATCCTGTGGACCCAACACCTAACCCCCCTGTAAAATCCCTCAAGATAAAGTAAGGTTTTTCCCATAAGGTAACTCCTAAGACCCCAAGATGTATTAACCTCGGTTCTCCCCTCATGTCATCCTTGTGAAACCCCCCAATTTTAATACATGAATATGTAAACCCCTCCGTTAAATATGTACGCCCTAAACCCTTTAAATATAAAGTTTTATGTCCAACAAAGGATTCCAGTTTTCTTGCCTCCCTGGGATCCTCACAGCATTATTGACCTTTGCAGTTCCTCACACGTGGTCCTAACCCGGCGCGGGGAGCTCGGGGCACACGCGTGGTTTTACACCTCAGCTGGATTCCTGCACACCAAAACACGTCCTGCTCCCAGCACTGCTCCAACCCCCCTCCCACCTGCATTCCCCAGCACCTCCGGGCTCCTGCCCAGCACCCCGAGCCCCGTCCCACCCACCCCGCTGCCCAGAACTGCGGCAGGAGCTGGCCATCTAGTGGAACAACAACTGCTGCATGAGGTGGCCCCTGGCCAAGAAAACCCGGTGACACTGCAGGTTTGTCAGGCTGATGTGTCAGTGCGACGAGAACACGCCGGTAACGAGCGCTCCAGCCTCTGGAAGCAGCCGAGCCTCAAATTCATGGAGGCAGCAGCTCATCCTATTACCCCGCAGAACGAGTTTCTTTTATTTATTTTTTTTTTTAATCTTGTTTTTCTCTTTATCACTCAAAATGGAACGTTTGATCATTCCGTCCCTCTGCACGAGATGGGAACGGGTTACCTGCACAGCAAATTCCCTGCTCCTTGTTGGCTTTGAGTTTTCAGTTGGTGCTTTTCCTTGAGCTCAGACAACCACTAAATACTGCACTGATTACAGAAAAGGGTTCATTAATTCAGGTGAATTTTAAGAGTTACATTCAGCAGTGCCATAATGGTTTATAATGGAAATCTATGGACTTCTGATGGATCTTGGCGTGACTTGGCTTTCAGGAAAAAGAACATGTTAATGAAAGCAAGTTTAAAAGCTGGGCAGAACATCTGGAACTTGAAGAGATTTGCAATTAACAGAATAAAACAAAAATACTAATCCTGTTCCCGACCCCCCTGTACACAAAACTGCTGCAGTAAATTGCTCTGATCGCAAGTAGAAACTGAAAGAAAACTATTTATACTTTATTCCAGCTGAAGAACATGAACTGTTTCAAAAATGAGACACGGGAATGGAGTTTCTTTGCTTGCAAGTTAATTGAGTCTTTTTTGCTATGAACAACGACATTAGGAGAGGATTCAATGCTATTCTGGTTTCGGGATTGGAAAATTAAAATATTAATGCAATTTAGTCTCATGATTATTAAGTGGCCTGGAACTCAGGAAACATGAAATAAGTTACAAGAATTTCTGTCTAACTCATTAATTAAGTCTCATTTAAAAACAATCAGGCCAACAATTTGGTTTATGTTCAGTTAAAAAGTTTTGTGGCCAGAGAAAAGAGAAGAGTACTTTCAGTAATTAATGATAACCTTGACTGTGTGTAGGAGCTCCTCCAAGCATGACCAAACGATTTCTGGCAGACTACACAGATAAACCCCACTAAAACTCAAGGCTCAGAGTCAGTTTTCATGAATTACATTAAACTTTTAGGACATACCTCCCAGTTTCATGAGAGGGAAAAATCAACTCTCACTTTTGACATATTCCTTTAAAAATCCTCTGTACATGTCTTTTATTGAGTAGTGAAATACAGTGTAAAAGTCAACATCAGCAGAGTTGTTTTTTACTCACTGCCAGCACCATGACCTTTATTGAAAACTGAAGCATTGCCTGTTTAATCTGCATCTGAAAAGACAAGTGCCTAAAAAATGCAATTTAAAATAGTATTTACACCTTCATTAGCTCAGTCTAATTTCCCTTTCCATAATAAAATTCACCCTTAACTATCACTAGCAGAGCCCAAACACTAATCTGAAGGAGCTGTTTAGAAAACCTTCTGTTCCAATTCCCCCTTCTTGTTTCTTTGAAGCCCAAACTACTCGTGGCACACAGAATCATAGACTGGCTTGGGCTAGAAGGAATCTTAAAGATCATGAAGCTGTGGGTTTTTTTGCTTTTATTTCTATCTTCCCGTAAACACAAAGGAAAAAAAAATGAGTCCTGGGGTTTGGTTCTCTTCTCACACTCGCTGCCTGCCAAGATGCCTGATTTTACAGCCTGAGGGATGGCTCATGTTTCTCCCTGGCATGACTCAGGGATTCATTCTCCACTGCATCACCTGCTATTCATTTGCCTGCTTACCTGTTGACAGGTATCAAAAAATTCAGGACCTTATTTGGGTTAGATGTATCCTCATCATGAGCAGTATCTGAAAACTCTTCTGTCAATACCTGTGTTTCCTTCCTCCTCCCTCTCAGTCTTTTCACCACTGATAATCCTTTAGCCACTCTTTATCTTGGTCTATCAGAGTGGTTTTTTAACCAGGTTTGGACATTAAACCAGTTTCTTTTGACCTTTTCCCCTTGCTTCTCAGTTTAAAGCTCTTCTTATCAGCCATAAAAGCCTGGATGTCAGAAGGCAATTTTCCCAGATAGGCAGATGGAATCCAACTTTGAACATGCTCCCTTTTAGCAAACACATCCCACTGGCTACATATTCCCAAGCCTGCCTTTAACATTGATTTTGAGTCATCTGCTGATCATCATTCCATCATACAACCAATTTCCCTCTGTGCTGACTAGAAAAAAATTAAGATAATCTCTATAAAGAGACACAATTAACTAAAAAATGGTGGTATTCCTAAGCTAGAGATGCCTTGCAAAATTTAACTGGGATGAAGGTTTGGTGCAATTCCCTGTAAAACAGTCAAACTCACTGCTTTACTGATGGCAGCCAAAGGTTGCCTCACAACCCTGCAGAGGTTGTTTTGGAAGACCTGATTATTTAAACATTTTTAATATATTATATTAAATTTCGGTGGGGAAAAAAAAATACTGAGGCTGGGTTGTTTCTTGTGCTTTAAAAAGCTCTGGGTTCCTGCTGAAGTGAATCATCTCTTTGGCAGGATGCTCATCCAGGCTGTGCCCAAGACACACAGGAGAGGATACTGAAGCACTGCAGTGATTGCACAACCCTTCTGAGCAGAATGTTTTCTAATTATGAAATGACCCTACAAGTGAAAACCACATTTTTTTTGTTTCAAGCACAAAGCACAACATGTAGAAGAAGGGCAGCATGAAAGCCACAACAACTGTCTCCTGAAAGAAGGGGAAGGGCCACCAGCAGGCAAAGAGGGATTGATGGAGCCTGAGCTTGCAATAGATGAAGAGCTGAAAGCAGGGGAGTGTAAAGTAGCCCTGGCAGTTCTGGAACACTGACCCAAAACTAGATTTCTTTAAAATCAATGGAGACACGTGCTAAATGCAGGAGTTACTGGACTATCCCATGATGCTTGTGCTCAGAAGAACAATGTCCTTAAAAGCTCATTCATTCCACATTTCCTACAGTGTCACTCCACTAATTTCAACAAAGCAGTTTTCGACCAGCAATCACCTCTCCCCACTTTATGCTAATGTAGATCTGACTGGCTGCCTTTCAGGAACTCTGTTTCTAGGAAGGAGTGAAACACTTTTCTTTCCTTAGGCATCCTTTCGAACCTAATTCATATCTGACAAACGAGACAAGAAATCAATTGTGTGCAGTGTACGCTGGATAACGACCCACAAAGGTCCCAAAATAGCCCTGCTCACTCCAGGAGAGGTGCTCAGTGTTCGCTGTGAGAGTGTTTGGCACCGTCACATCTGGCCCAGTGCCACTGAAAACACGGCTCTGGAAAACAGGGGGACCAAGTGGGATGAATGTGTGCACTCACGTGCTTTCTGAGTTGCCCCATGTACTCCACAGCCACAAACAAATGAGGATTTATCCTGACCTTGCCACCATATTTAGGAAAACACAAACAGAGGGATATTGAAAGGTGGGACTCCCCACAACCACAAGGACTGCACGTTGTGCCTGCGCCACTCCCGCATCCGCGCCCCGAGGAGATTTCAGGGTCAAGAGAGCAGCTGGGATCCCCCGGCATTCCATGGGCTCCCTTACCTCTGCCTTGGCATGCGGATCAGGGGCTGCTTGTGGCACCTCTTGCTGAGGCCAAAGAGCTTGTGCACCGTCCTCTGGGCCTTGAGGAACAGCTGCCTCATGCTGTTCTCCAGCTGCTCGTAGCGCCGCTGGAAGTTGGAATCCATCGTCCACAAGTGCATGACAGCGGAGGTGTTCAGGAAGTAGTTCATGGGCAGCCTCTTCATGAACAACTTGAATTCATCTGAAAGAAACAATTAATGGTCTTTAATGACGTATCGTGGTTATTCTTGCAGCGGAAATTAATGTCTGCTTTGGTTTTTCCTGAGCTAATTTTTATAAATTTGATCTTCTGAAATTTTAACTTTTTCGAAGCTGAAGGGTGACTGCACTTTTGTTGGTGATATTAGAATGAAGCCATTCTAATATCTAATATTCATGTCATTTTTAACCTGATATTAAAACAAATACAAGCACTTATTTCTAAACCTGAACAATATGAAGATGAAGTAAGAAACAGAGATTCTTACCTTCAAATCTAGGATCTGAAAGTAAATGCCCATTTAATGATTGATGTATACTGACTCATTTGAGGATCAGAAACTGTTTTAAAAGAAGTGTATTCCAATGCTTAGGAAATGCAAATAAATGTGATTTTACAGGCCATTTCTCTTATATACATGTTATTTCACCTGAGACAAGCCATTAAATCAGACTTTCAAAAGCATTTACAATTAAAATGGAGCCTTTCAAAGGATTTTATGATACTTCAGAATTTTATGACACTTCAAGAATGTCCCCATAACTTCTTTTTGACTCCAAAGTGGTGAAAAGGAGCTCTTCAATCACAAGGTCACTGGTACTGGGAACCTGCTCTGCTTTATGATTTGTTCTGGTAGCTCAGTTCACATAAGACACGTGGAGAGAACCTTATTAACAGAAGTTTATTAATCAGTGAGTCTGTTTTCATAAGTAGGATAATTTGCAAGTTGATTTATAACTTCTGAACCCAAATAAATGTTCATTAAAAGGGCTCTAATTACTGGGGGGAAAATATGAGAACAAGTAGCACACTCGAATGCACGTTTATCCCTTTTCCTCCTTGTTTCCATGGATTAGCCCATTTCCCTGTCTGCCCTCCTGCCTCCTGCTCTCCTTCCACCCTTCACAATCCATTTTTTTCTTTCAGCAAAGTCACTCATCCCACAGTTTGGCTTTCACCCTGCCAGATGCTCCTTTTGGGTAGTCTGCACTTCAGCAGACTATGTGACAAAAAGTGATCCAAGTGCCTGAAGTAGCCTCCCTCTTAAAACTAAAATAATCATAATATTTAACATTGCTGTAATTTTAGGATGCTCGTGGGAGAGGGCTGAGTGGGGAAAATGTCTGCTCACATCAAAGAACACTCCCTTACCATCATTGCTCATAAGTCTTTTGGTTTTACTTCAGCTTTTTTAACATGTTTACACAAAGCAGGCAAAAATACTTTCTTTTTTTTAGTGGTGGAGAAGAAACATCTTTTGTAAATAAGCTGTAAAGGCCCTTGACCACATCCTGAGGGACACGGGGCACGGATGGAGCAGAACAGTCCCACTTTTGCTTTTCCCATTCCTTAATTTTGTCTAAGTTGGTTTTAATCCTTCTTGGTCCAACAAGAGGATCTCTTCCTGGCAACTTAACACTTGGAAAATCTACATTACCAGACAAGCATCTCTGTGAATCTTAGTACAGTTTTGGGAAAACTGGTTGCCTGTTTTCTCCTTCCCGGGTGACAAGCATGCCTTTCACAGAATTATAGAATAGTTTGGGTTAGAAGGGACCTTTAGGGTCATAAGCAGAGACACCTTCCATTAGATCAGGCTGTTTAGAGCCCCAATCAACCTGACCAGTCGCTGTCTCCTCACACTGCCCTTCCAGTCCTCAATTGCCCTCAGGGTTTGCACAGAAGATATGAGAGAGGGTTATATCTGGCTTGTCTGAAGCAACCACAGTCACATTGGTAAAGTCCTCCAAGGTTAAAGATTTAATAATTTTAAAAAACTGGTATTTTTAAAAAAAAAAAAATAATAGCAAATAAAGTTAACTGAACAGACACAAAGTATGTCCTTTGGTTAAGCACAGATCTGCAGTTTGTAAAAATCAGACAGGTTCTACTAAACTGAGAGGAGTGGGGGGTGTGTATATATATGTGCTCTGACACCTTGGGAGGATTAGGTCCCAAAGCCACTCTCCTGACTACCTGTTTTAATCACTAACTTCTCATTTCCCTTCTGCCCCTCTGAGACACTGGGATATCTACTTAAAATGAGCTCCACGAAGCCCAAACAAACCCAGCTCCCTGAAGAGACAACAGGCTCAGAAGATGCCTTTTCAGCTCTCATGTTGCTGTAATCACTTATTTAAGGAACACTGTCACTTTGCTGTCCCCTGCACTGAGCTCTACAGCCAACAACTCATTGGGTGCAGTGTTTAGGAGCGATAAGGAGGGTTTACACTCTTCCACTTGCACTGCAACAGCATTGCCAATAAGAAAAGGTTTCTTTTTCTCCCTGTAATAAACATCATCTTTGGCTACCCCTGTGCCCTCTCTGATCCTGTTAATGAGCTCTGTAGTGCAGGTAAAGGAGAGGCAGAGATAAAAGGAGCACTGTTACAGAGTGCCTGCTGCATGCAAAAAAAAAAGGGGAAGATAATGTGCCCATATCTTAAACAGACACATTTCATGATCTGTGAAACTACAACATGAACTCCTAACACCGAGAGATGATTAAACTATTACACTCTAATCAACACACTGTGCCAGCCATTCCTGAGGATTAACAGCCAGTATTACAGTCCTGGGGGCCGTAGGAACGGATACTTCTAAAACACACAATCATGGAACACTCTGAGCTGAAGGGACCCACAGGGATAACTGAGTGCCACTCCTGGCCCTGCACAGGACACCCAAGAATCCCACCCTGCCACCTGATGCCACGAGCAATCTGATTCCTGCACCTGCTCTTTCGTTGTCAATTTTATATATTCTTAACTGATTGCAAACAAGGTAAAAATGGCTGGTCAAACAAGTGCATTTTCTGACTGTTTGTGTCTGTCTGTCACGTCCCCCTTTCTGCCAGGTAAATCTTCCTCGTATGAACAGCGTCTGGAGTTTGAAATGGCATCCAATAGTTCAGGGGGAAAGAATAAATGAGAAATATCATAATGGGACCGAAGAGTGCTGCTAAAATCAGATGGGTATCAGACATATTTAGGCTGTGATAAATACCCAGAGCTGCAGGGATGTAACTCGCTGTTATTTGGTACCAGAGCAGGCTCAGTGCTCAAGGCAGTGATTAATATTCTGCACATGGAGCTGGCAAAGGCCACAAAAACACAGGAAGCCTCATCAAGGGGGTTGATAGTGCTCTGCTACATGGAAAAAAAGGTGCCTGCTCTGTGTTGGAAGAGAACCAAGAGAATCTCCTGATTTCTCTGCAGGGAATATTTTACATAGCCCTGGTATTTTACCCCAAGGACTATCCCACCTACAAGACCACGCACACTTCTGGTTTTGTTCTAGCTGAGGTTGGGTGGTTTGTAGAACTTTTCCAGGCTACCAAATGTCTATTTTTTTTCTTCTTTTTTTTTTCCTGTTGGCTCCTATTCTGGCTGAAATTAATGATGACATATGTGCACATGTGAAAAAAAAAAAGGGAGGGGAAAATCTAGATACGATTTAGGAGAACGTAAAGCAAAACACAGCTTGAAAATAATCTGCATTTGCTGATATGTTGGGAAAGAAATTGTTTCACTGCAGAGTAAACTGAAAGAAATGTCAGCCACCTTCTCTCAGTCTCCAGAAACGACAGTTTCTGGGAAGATGACATTCCATCAAGTTTTATTCTGCTGTTTAATTTAATGTCATATTCTGATGAGCCTTTTTACCTAAAGTGAAATAATTTAATCTTATGGAGACAAAACCTTTAACATTGTGAATTACAACATAATTTTCAGTAAATATATAACCCTGTCTAATAGTGGATTACATCACCTACCCAAAATTAATTTTATTTTTTTTAAAAGAATATTCCAAAATTTGGAAAAAGTAGCCTGACAATAACTGAAAAAGTTTAAGAATCCCTTGTTGACTGAAACATACTATTCACAACAGGCTTACATATAGTCTATGTACTTTCTAAAATTTATAACAATTTGGACTTTAGTGGGTTCTTCCATTTAGCAAAGTTCAGTAAAAGTATGTCTGTAGGAGAAAACCACTTTTCACATCATACTGTGCTGTCAAAATCCACCATTAGACAGCAATTGTAATGGGCTGCTTTGTCATTTCTCTAAATGATGCTTTAACAAAACATTTTTCTCCCTTAAAAATCTGTACATCTGTCATCTGTGCATAAATCCTCTGGTTTTAATCGAGTTCTTCCACTTGCTCTAAAGGTATGAAAGTTCTGCCCTCCCAGTCTAGAAGGGCTTAATACCTCGTGGAAAAACTGTTTTGCTTTGTCTCTAACAAAAGTGTTACAGGAGGATTAAGGCCAATGGACAAAAATCGACTTTAACAAGGGAGGGTGTGATACTTTGTTGAACAAAGATGATGTTTTGGTAAAATGAGTGTGCTTTGTACCAATTTCAAACTCAGCCGAAGTGGATTCATGTTCTCCAGGGCATTTCATCTTTTCCCACTCTCCTGATGAGAATCACTTGCAAATGACCATCGACTGTCTCCAGAGCTGCTGCAGGACACCAGCTCTGCTCTCCAACCACCAGGAGAGGAGCACGTGGGAGTTCAGACTTCCAAGGAAACACGATCTCCTGCTCCAGGCAGGTCTGACAGCAGCTGAGCTTGCTTGAGCCCAGTCAGGTTTTGGGCTTGGTCCAGTGAGGTTTTGGGAACTGCTGTAATCAAGACTCAACTGCCCTCATGGAGAAAACATTTCTCCCTATCCCCAGTGTGAATCTCTCGTTTCAGTTTGTGCCTGTTGCCTCTCAGCACACAGAACCTGGCTCCCTCTGGATCCCTCCCTGCACACAAGGGGGATGCTCTGAGTCCCCTGAAGTCTCCGTGCCCAAGGCTGACCAAACCCTCCTCCTGGGGCCTCTGCTCCAGCCCCCACCTCCCTGGGGTCATCACTGACCACCCTCTGGATTGCTGATGCCTTTCCTGCACTGTGGAGCCCCAAACTGGCTGCAGTGTCCGAATGTGGGCTCAGAAGTGCTGAGGCTACTCCCCTCCTTGATCTCCTGGTCCTTCTTCACCTCTTTGGTCCCCCCCAGGATGTGCTGCCCTGGGTACTGTGAGGCCACCACGCTCTCTCCCCCTGACTTGCTGCCCCCAGGAGCTTGGCTCGAGTGGCTCCCCAGGACACTCAACCTCTTCCACACTCACAGATCCAGGGGTGGAAAAGGAGCCGTTTTCCCGGTGCCAGGAGTCACAAGGCTCCTGTTCCCCCACCTGACAGGCTGCATGTGCCCCCTGAAGGAGCACAGACCCCCCACCCCGTGCAGTGAGGGCTCGTGCTTGGCTCTGCCACCCCCTCTCTTTTCTCCCTCTTCCCCGGGGCTCTGTAGAGGGAATTCTGTTCCCTCTCTGAACAGGGAGATGATATTCCAACATGAGATGATATTCCAAAGGTAAGGCGGGTGTCTTTCCAGATTCCTGCCTGAGACAGGAAAAACTACTTAAGGAACTTGAAACTTTAATTAAAAAAAAAAAAAAAAAAAAGAATCAGCTGCAGTTTTAGTTCATTTGTGGTGTGCTTTTCCTTCACAGTAACCTGCCTCCTTGCCTGTGTTAATCATTTGCCTACACCCTGTTTTAATACCACTCCAGCCTTCCTTTGGCACAATTCATTCCAAGCCAAAACAAACAGATAGGACTGCATAAGGAAAAGCAGCAACAGTCAGGACCAAGAAGAATATTCAGACCAAAAGCTCTCCTTGAGAAGCACTTTGGAAGTGTCTCCAGTAGCTCCAGCAGTTTATTTACCCACAGGGAAGGTGATACAGAGGAGCAAAGCAAACCATCCAGCCCTGCTCTGTGTCCATCTCAGGGCTGATTGTCTGCTGAGGCTGTAAATTAGCCTAAATTTAATATAAATACGGGGTGATTTTTCTCACAGGTTAGAAGCTGGAAAGAATTAATTGTCAATTAATCCCATCTCAAAGCTCAGGGAAACTGCTAGAGCTCCTCATGTCACCACAAAGACAAACAACCGTGCAAAGAAAAGAAAAAGAAAAGCCATCTTGTGAAAGGATTTTTAGCATTCCAAAATTGTCTTAAATCTTTGGAGATTTTCTGAAATTCTCCAAATGCATCTAATTCCTCTGAAACCCTCCTAAAGGGAACACTGCGAAGTTTTCCTCTTTTACTTCGCTTTGAATCAGTCAAAATGCTTCATTTTGGCAGAACTGAAATTTTTTTATGGTTACGTCAACCTTTAATTTTGTGTTATAACATAAAAGTTATGAGGTAAAAAAATGACAAAAATTAATAAACATTGCAAAATGAAGGTCAAAAGCTTTACTGTATTCTTAAAAAAAAAAATCAGAAAAACAAAAAAACCCATAATTTTGCAATTACTGGAAGATTGTTCCTGGTTGTTTGGTTGTTTTTTTTTCAGAGCAGCTGCCTCAATGTTTTATAATATTCTGGATATAAATCTTTATCTCTGCTACAGTGCAACTGCATTTTCTGTTTAGACTGCAAGCTCTTCAGAGAAGAGCCTGGCTCTTATTATATCTTTATAGGGCAGTTAGCACAATAGATCCCAAATTTAATTGTTGCAATTTATTAGAAATAATAACAATAAATTTGCCTGTGGCTCCAGGCAACTGCCCCCTCCTTGGAGCCCTCTGTGGGAGCTGCAATTAGTGTGAGGAGAAAGAATTCTGGGAGGAATGATCTCATAATCCCCCTTTTATCACACTTTTTACTGTCCTGGCTGTGAAAACCTGCAGCTCTCACCGTGTGACTGTGGTGTTATCATTCCCCTCCCATAACAACGCTTTTCAAATTGTAATCAGGGCAATAAATATGACAGCAAGTCAAATGCCAGTGTCAGCTGTAAATCAAACCACAAAGCTGGTGTCCTGAGAGGATGTAAAGCTGCAGGACCTACATTTCCAGGATTGCTGTTCATTAAAGGGCTGCCTCCAAATTGTGTAGGTGTTATTAAAGAGATTTATAAAAGATAGATGTTTTTAAAAACATCCTTCCATGAGTCAAAAGCCCGGGGAGAACAAAGTCCTAAAATGAACATATATTTGTTTTTATGTTGCCGTGAATTTTAGTTCTTCATGATGCATTACTCAATTTGTCAAAGAAGTAGCAGCTGTTTTCCAAGAAATATATGTTGGAAAATAATCCAACTCAAAGAAGCAGAAGACTGCAGCTTGAAACAACTTTCTTTCTTGATAGAAGAGATAGTAAATCTGAATTTTCCTTCCCCCTTTCCCCCTTGTTAAGCTAAATTAGTCAGCTCCCCCAATAATTAAAATGTTTCCTTCTCCAAAGCAAAGGATTTCTACTTTAAACCTTCTGAAGGACACAGGGAAGGAAGGAAACGTATGGATGTTATTTTCCAACCTTAATGATTCTCTGATCCTATGACATATGTTACATGTGTTATATACATACCCACATGTGCATAGATATGAATATTACACAGTTAATGCAGGTAATGTCAACCTGTGAGAGGAACAGGAAACCACAAATCCTCCCCTTGCAAGCTTTGAAACTCTCCTGGTGCCAAATGAAGGCGAAAAAATGGCAGAGTCGAAATTGGTAGTAAAACCAGAATATCATCCTGTAAATTGTGGATTAATTCAGAAGTTCTGCTGGGCAGCAGCAAACAACCTTCCCTGGGCTCTGCTACGAGCTGGAAGGACTCACATTTCCTATAATCAAGTGACTCGCTTCTTATTCTCAATATAAATATGACCTTGACAGCAAGCTGACTTTTCAGAAGCCAAAAAGCCAGACTCCAACAGCTGTCCCTGTAAATCCCAGGATCTGAAGGACGTTCCCTTCATCCTGTCAGGTTTTCTTTCGGGTGTGAATTTGGCTCATCTCTCTTTTAAAAATGTTTCTATCGCTACCCTTCAAAGGGATGTTCCTTGGAATTCACACTAAGCTTTCACGAAAAATGTCTCAAAAATCTATCTATGGGTTACTTTGGATTTTTTTTTTTTTTTGTGAACACTTTGATGATTTCAGTATTGTTTCTAAGTAGTCCTGCAGCTGGGATGTTCCAGTGTCTATCATTATCTCTCTACAGAGCTATAAATGCACTCAGTGCATAAGATGTAATTCTTTTGAGTAGGCATAACTCCTGTCAGTCCAAAATTTACCTTCTCTGATCTCGATCATGCTGGGAACTCCTGCAGTTTGCAAACTGGGAAGGGTAAATAAACATGTAATGATTCACAGAAGGATAGATGAGGGAAGAGAATGAGTGAAACTGAAAAGTGTTCTTGGAAAACACATTGAAGTAAATAAGCAGTGTTAAGCTGTTCCAGGAGAAGATTTAAGAAGCTATGAATCAGAACAGACAACACTGCCCTGGAAGAAAAGAGAGGCCACAGAGTGACATCACTCTTAATAAAGCAAGCCCAAAGCTGCCAAGGCAGATTGGAATTCCACCAAGAATGAGGGGGTTTTGTCACTAGCTTTGAAGGGAATTACATTATGTCCTGTACATGGTGGACATAAGTAGAATTATATTAGATCAAGCCTTCTGCTCCTCCTCTTATTACAATGTCACCACAATGTTTGAAGGATCTGGGAGTGCAATGCCATGTAAAACTTTCAGTAAGTTGATTTGCCAGGTGCTGCTTTAGCAGGAGCTGTAAAGCGCTTTTACTTTTGGAACAGGGGCAATTGTATTGGCTGTACCCTACTTTTTGGAGTAGGAGAGGCACAACTGAGACACTGACTCTCTGAAGAAATTATGCACATCCCACCTGTTCACTCGATTAAAACAGTGACACCTCCACGGGGGTGGGAGAGCTGGGGAGGGGAGTTTTGGTCACAGAAGGAAGGGCAGCTTGGTGTATCTGCTCATGTTATTGATTAAACTTCCTGACAACCACAGAGGGAAGTTAATTACTGGGAGGCAAATTAACACCCTTGCAAGATAATAGCGAAAACAATAATTATATTAAGAACTCAGGAGGGCTAAGTTTTCTTGGCCTCGAGCCCGAAGCTGTGAGCACTTGTTTTAAAGCAAACCACGGCTCTCCTGCTCGGGGGCAAACGGTTTGAACCGTATTGATTGAGGTCTTTATTCTCCCTGATTAAAAAAGCACCTTCAGCTGCCAGTGAGTCAGTCCAGGCTGTTCACCAGGAGTCCTTCAATTAGGATTTGGGCGAGACTCACTTTGCATGGCAATGGGTCTGCTCTGGTCAGCAGAGGGACAGGCTGTGCCACCTGAGTGCCCTGGGCCAGCACCCCTGGGGTGTCCCTGCCACGGAGCTGCCAAGGACCCTCTGAGGGGCACGTTCCCCTGCTCCCCCGTCACTGAACACAAAGCTTCTTAGACAGCAAGGTCAAACTGGCCGAGTTTATAAACTGAAGAAATCCTCCAGCATTGAGCTTTAATTCCGGGTTTAATTTTTAAGCTCCTTTCACGTGCATTTTAATTGAATCACAGCAGCTGGAAAAGCAGGAACGTGTCACTGGACTGTGTAAGAGAGAACTCCTAGTGGGAACTGTCTTCAGTGCAAATGGTAGTGTGGGCCTCTGAGTTTACAGTCTGGCTGGGGTGCCAAGCCAAAGCCAGTCATCTTGTGACGTTATTTAAGATTTGAAATCTCAACATGGAGATCAAGAGTCAGTCTGGGCACTTTTCTTCCACTATAAATGCAATAAGTTTCTTCTGCTCAGAGTGTACATACGGTAACACCTCTCTTTAAACTGACATTTCCAAATCGTGCCTGCAGTTACCTTCTGCCCTTTTACTGCCTTTTAGTCATTTGGAACAGATATAAACGAGACATTTGGTACATTAACTATGTTTTAAAATGTCTGTCCTAGGATGCAGTTTCTCTTTGAGTATTTTTGTGGGTTTTAGGTGGGGGAGTTGCTGGTTATTTTCTCTTCTGGGCTGGAAGAATCACAGAGAACACTGTCAATGCCAAGATAATTTTTAGCTAGTGATTAAATGGCAGTCTGAAATTTTTTAAAGCAATATCACTGTAGTTTATACAGGAGTTATTGAGGGCACTGTTAAGAACATTATTACCGCTGGTAAGAAGGGAGAAGGCTGGAACCCAGGTCAGTGTCTACATGATGGAGTCAATCTGCAAGTTGGCAGCTGGGAAGAATTACCTTTTTACTTGTCAGCCAGGTGACTTTGATTTGAAGATAGTGAGAGGCAATCAAAAGGAATCCCGTGGTGTCCACTTCTGCTAAAACGATTTTAAGAAAGAATTTGTGCCACAGCAAGAGCAAAAATCTGTGCCTTAACTGGGCTGGCAAACAAAGTTATACTGGATTTTTCTGCCTAGAGAGAGGGATTTTTGAGGTTAAACATCACAGGCGAAATGCAGACTGGCTGCAGCTTTTCTGGAGCCCTCCATCAGAAAGAACCCAACACACCATAATCACAGCAGTATTTTAAAATACTTGTCTGATGGAGAGGAGGAGAAAGAAAGCTCCACCTGAGGGACAATGTTGCATTCCTTAATGCACTGCCAGGAGAGAATTATATGACCCATAATTGATTCCAGAACTTCAGCTGACACTGGTATATGAGAGGATGAAAAAGCCAGTACCTAACTGATGATGTGGAATTCTTGCCCCCAGGTTTCCTGCATCTTTATGTTGTGATTCACGTTTGACCTTGAAGATATGAGTTTGTCTTTAGCTCTCATCACAATGCATTTTGTACACCAGACATCTAAGATTTCCATCTTCAGCACTGGACAATCTGTTTAAATTTATTTACATGGGTTTTTTTTTACTTTAAATTTAGTCTATTTAAATCTAAGTCAAGGATTTAACCTCACATTTTGTTTAACTGCCTGGTTTGGGGTTTTTTTTATTTAAGCATAAATATATTTTTAGCAAATTAAGTAAGTCTGGCTGCGGCTGTTATTTTTTGATTGTTACATAAAATGAACAGAAGAAAATGCCCCAACAGATGTCTTACTCTGTATTACAGTGTGCTCAGCACCCAAGAGTATCTACATGCACGAAAAGCGACTATGCAATTCTCTCTTCTGAGAAGTACAGAGAGATTTGTGCAGATTTTGAGCTCAAATTTGATCACTTGCTATGGGTGGATGTATTGACTGACTGTGTGACTGTCTCTGACTCTGGAACAATCTTAGAATTCCTCCTTTACAGCTTCTTTACAGCCTCAATAACCATCAAGGCAATGCTGTCCATCTGTAACAAATCCATGAGGCTGGCAGGGAGCGCAGAGAATTCTCCCCTGAGCAGCTGCACTTCCAGCTCGGAGCCAATTGCAGTTTTCAGTCTGGATTTTGCTTTATTTTACAGCCCTGTGCAGCCTGGGTGTTGGGAACAACTTCCACCGTGGAAATGGGGACCGGGGTCCTTCACAAGAAAGAGCAGAGCAGTTTTTGGAGCCAGGAGTGAGGGCACGGTCCTGTTTTATAGAGACATTGGAGTGGGAGCACGAAGGGTTGGTCAATCCTTGGAGGAATCACGACTCAGGACCACCACCCATCCCACCAAAGTGTGATTTTTAACATGTTTTGTCTTTTAGAAAGATTCAACAGCAAAAATACCGGCCGAATTTGCAGAGGAGTCTCTCTTGATTAAGGGCCAGATGAACTTCAAGAGTGAGAGAAAACTAATTCTTCACTTTTTCCAAGAGCAGCTTTGGGCTCTTGTTGGGCTTAGGTTTACTAAAAAAAAAAAAAAAATATCTGCAGATCTGTGCTTAGTGAAAAGAGCCTTTCTTGTCCAAGGTTGGCATTTTACAGCATGGCCATATTTCACATGGGAAAATGTGAGCTGAAGGAGAAGGGAGAGAGTTCGGGAAGTGTATTATCAAAATATGGTGGTTTTCCACATTTTGCAGTTTTGAAGATGGAGATACAAATTCATGACACTATTAAATGGATAATTCTCTAAATCTCACTGCAGACTAGGACTAGGAAATGCTGGAGATGATCTCTCCTATTACTTTCTGTGGATTTTACATAAAAGTAATTATAGAAGATGCAAATGCTACCCCCCCCCCAAAAATGGCATGCTTGAACTTGCTCATCTTTAGTATTACCGATATTTAATTCAGTAATAAGCTTATCATCTCCTCTATTAGAACTCACTTTCTGCAGCCCTTTAAATCCAATTCTTTTATACAAGAGATTTTGGGAACATCATTAATTCAATCATTGTAAAGAAATGGAAAAATATAATTGAACTGAGGAAGCAGGACTCCAAAGTCTCAAAAGCAATCTCTGCTGATGCAAACAAGAAAACTTTGGGAACGGCTTTGCAGTGCTACACATTAACTGAGGATTCAGACTGAAGTTTTAGGTGAACCTTTCAAAACTGTGGATTTTTTCAGGTGATTTTGAGTCAGTACATGTAAAAAGTAACCAATGACCAACAGCAAGACATCCCAGAGTTATTAGGGAATTATGAAATGCATTAGACATGAAATCCAAAGGCAGTGAATCTAGGGATTTAAGAATAGCTTGCAACAGCAATTCACTTCTGATAGTGCTTTTGCAATCAAAGCAGTGACTGAGGATGGATGCACAATGAAAAATAGTTTCAGCAAATATTAATGTGCAAGTTAATATCAATTTACTTTGGCTGTACTTCTATCACTGGCACTTTCTGTGATACTGAAATTTACCTTTTGAATTATCTCTGTAAAGCAGACACAGAAGTGACTGAAAAAAAAATCAAACTCGACATTTTGAGGAGTTGTTTGTCATTTAAGGCTGTAGAAGGATACATTTCAAAATATTTACAAGGTGACTTTTGATGTTTAATTATGTCTGAAGCCACATGTCTGGTTGAGTAAACAGAGTTTGTGTTATTGGCCCAGCTCTGCAAAGTCCTCCATGGCTCTGGCTCTGATCTGCTTAAGCTGGTGCTGGACATCCAAGCACACAAGTCAAATCCAAAGTTAATGGACTACAAAGGATTCCAAAAGGCACATATTTCAGTGCATCACTGAATCCCCTTTAAGCCCAACCGTGGCAGTAAAACTTGTGTCCAGTTTGTTGCAGGCCTGCTATTCCTTCCACAGGATTTTGTGCTTAAACTACCTTTGAAAGAATGAGGTTTTAATTTCAAAGCTCCTTTGAAATGATATCTCACAATATTTGTTGCACATCAAGGAAACATTCCCAAAGAGATTCTGTTACCTTTGAGGGGGAGAAAGTTATTCCACTCCCAGCACTTGGGGAATGTGCAAAGGGAAGGCAGAAGCTGCCGTTGAATACCAGATATGGGAAAATAAATGCCTGATGGAAGATTTTCTTTTCATGTTTCCAGGAGGCCTCATAAATGCCAGGCATAAAAAAAAGAAATTATGAAAATGCACTTTTACCATTTTCTGTTGTTTGAGCAACCCCATCATCCATGTCCTTCTTTATGTTGATGGCCTTTTTTATTTAGAAAAATGAAATTAAGTTGCTACAGGGACTGCTACAAATTTCTTTCTGATGTCAACAAGCAGATCACCTTAAAAGAAAATTGCTGTCCTTTAAATTGTTTAAATGAAGTGTTCAGATTTCCAAAGGCACTCAGCAGCCAACCAAACTAAGATCACTGTACAGGCAATGTGTGATCATCTTCTCATCCCTGCTGTCAGAATCCAGAGCCTGTGGATGTCTCTGGGGATTTTCCTGACTTTTGTGTGTTATAGAGCAGTGGGTCATAATCTCTGCAAAATGTTAAATTGCCAGTCACAATTGTGGGTCAGAATTTGCTTCTTTGTACATTGGCTTGACAAGACAGTCTCAAAAACTTCCCAGAGCAGTGATGTGTAACAAGACAACATATTTACCAACACCATCCTCAACACTGCTGCAACCATAAGCTGTGGAAGTCCTACAGACTTCCAAAATTTGAGATTTTTTTTTTTTCCAAGGAATCTTTTGATGCTCTTTATTGTGGGAAACTAATTGCACTCGAGTGCTTAGGGCAAAGCTTCCTCCTGAAATGGGAAGACAGAGTTTAGTGAGAGGATGAGGTAGGAGGAGCACCTGGACAAGTACATGCTGCTGGTATTGGGGGCAGAAGGGGTACAAGAAAATTGGCAATGTTAAAGAATAACACAGTGTAAAGGTGGGGAGGCTACAGGGAAGTGTGGCGAGGATTGCAGTGCTTTAATCTTTAATCCAACTAACATGGGTGGGCTCCATACTGTGAAATGTCAGTGCAACCCAGGGACGTGTGGTAACAGCAGCTCAACTGCATTATCCAGTTGTGTCTCAGGCTACAGATCCCCCTGGAAGGCCACTTTCCTGCACTTTGAGAGAGGGTAAATGAAACACTGCTTGATTCCATGAGAGGGGACATTTTTAGACCTCATTTTGGATGGTAAGAGCGCAACTTCTTGGAGTGGTGGTCTCAGGGAGAACTTTGCTTACACAGTAATTCCAAGGCCTCGAGAAACGAATGAAATTTGTTATTAAAGGTTGAACAGCTGCTCATTTGCTTGGGTTGTAGCTGAGTCTGGAGGCCAGAAGATCTGATAAAAAAATAAGCAGATGGTTCAGAGTAAACAGTTTGAAGTAGCTCCTGTATTTTCGTTGAGAACTTAGCACAAAACCTGACTTAAAGAACTGATATGAAGCTCATTGAGCTAATAGTGATCAAGTATTTATTGCTGGAGGGCATCTAGAGAGGTGAAAAAGGCAGCCAGATTTACTGAGAGATAAATAACATACTGCTCCACATCCTCCAAAATGGCATTTGAGTAGTTAAAAAGTTCCTGAAGAGCCTGAGTGGAATCCAATCTGCACACAGCGATGAACAACACATTCTGAACTGGAAAGTGCCCAGTCATCTAATTTGTGACAGTCACAGTGGCTCAAAAGAGGGCTGTCACTCCCAGCAAGCCCAAATTCCAGACCAGAGTCCTCCAGGGTGAAAAACAGGAAAATTCTTTGGTCACAGAGCAACAGGATGAGATGGGAAAGAACATCTGATCCAAAGCCCTGCTGAAGAGGGGCCACCCAGACCCAGCTGCCCAGGACCATGGCCAGTCACCTTGAATGACTCCAAGGATGGAGACTCCACAGCCTCCCTGGGCCAGCCAGGTCACCCTCATGGTGAAAAGGTGTTTACTGAGGTTCAGAGGGAACCTCCTGTGTTTTAGTGCCCATTGCCCCTTGTCCTGACTCTGCCCCCTTTGCACCCTCCCTTCAGGTATTGACACACGCGGTGCCTGAGCCTTCTCTTCTCCACGTGAACCATCCCAGCCTTCTCACCCTTCAAAAAAAACCCTCAGTTGTTTTATCTTGAACAGACAGGAGGAGAGATAACACCCAGGGTAAACAAACCATCTTAAATGGAATGTTTAGTCCTTCCTCTTTAAACTAAATTCTGTCCACAGGCACTGTGCACGACCTGGAGTGAACCTGGTAAGTCTTACAGGTCTGTATTAGGGGACAAGATTAGTTTCTGGAGTCAGGGGACTATTTTGTAATATGTAAGATAAGAAAGGGTTTGGAAGGCAGAAAAGTCAAAGAATTAATTCGCTTGTATTTACTCTGCTTGAATCTGGAGTTCAGAGTGCCAAAGAAGAGAATTCACGAATTCATTCGTGCCCCTGCTGTTAACAGCAGTCTATTTGGGCCAGCAGTCAGTGCTCTGGATTATCTTGCCCCTCGCTACTCAGACTGAAATTACTACATAATCTGGCTTTGTTTCTAGCTAATTGATTTTTATTATAAATAGATTAGAATAAAACACCGTACTCCACTCAAAAGCTGACTTCCACTGATTTAGACAAAGACTGGGTTTAACAGTTCCTTAGTTTTGCTGCGTAAAGGACCCTCTCCTTCCCAGAACAAGCCATTAACATGAATCAGAGCACACTGATATTTTAGTGCTTTTCATAATTTAAATGTTGCTCAATCTCCAAACGTTTCAAAACATGTCTCAGTGGTTAGAAAAATATCTGTATCTATATCACTGTGGCTGGAAATGCTCTCAGATCACGTGTGACAGCACTGGAAGAGCTGCTCAGGTGGAAACACATAGTTTCTATTGGGAGTTGAATGCACAGGGACTAAACCATCTATCAAAAGTTCCCATGCTGACTTTTATACAAGCACAGACCCATACAAGGTTACCCAGCTCACCTTCCCATGAACATCTTTATGCAAAACAGTTTCTAAGATAAAAGCAGAAATTTCCTCAGCTACCTCTGAGATATGGAAGTCATGCTTGGTATATTTATTAGGTTAAAAATGATTTAAATAATTCAAGGACTAAAGAGGGGAGTGTGGCATATGTTTTAATGATGTTAATAACCTAAATTTCACACTTCTTAGTAACCACACCTACCACCAATTACCTAATTGACAGATATATGTGAAGTTGGCATTTTAGTGATTCACACAGCACAGCTAAAGAGTCTTTTTTAAAAGCCCAGGATTTAACTCTTCCCAATTTTCCCCTGACATTCATGTCACAGACCTGAACACAGGACTGACAACAATTCCCACTCATAATTCACTTGATGCCCATATAGGGCTTGCCATAAGAATCCTGCACAGATTCAGGTGTGTGTGCTCTTCCAGCTTAACTAAAATTCCTCTTAGGAAGGTTCCTTCAAATGACATTCCTCGGGCACTGAACAGTGTCACATCCATTCAAACAGGCCAAAATATGGTAAAATATGTGTCCCTCTGTAGAGCCAGTGCACTTGTCCTAGTTTGCAGAGTAATAAATGACAGCACAGCTCCATAAATACTTAAAGGGGTCAAAACAGTCACTGGGAAACTGCACCCAAACGTTCACAAAACAAAAGCATGAATTCAGGCTTTTACAATCAGAGAAGTCTGTGATCCTCCAAGGGGAAGCATTGTAAATCCTGGTGTCCTGCTTAAAAGTGAGAACAGGGATGGGAAAAGGGCCCAAGATCTTCTAAACAGACTCAGGTTTAGGCATCAAGTCTCGCTAAAAGTTGCAACGGCTGAAATTTGCACTGATATTGGGTCTCTTGAAATTCTCACTTCTCCTGAATTGAGGAATCAGTCTTCAGTAATAAAACAACAAATACAAAAAATGATTGTATCTAAAGTACTGTCCATTCACAGTTAAGTATTGTACTGATATTTATCCTGCTCTTCCCATGACCACTGTATAGTCTTCTTCCCTCCCTCTGCTACTGATTTGTTCTCTTTCTCCAACACAAATCATTAGAACCTCTGATTTTTATGTTTTTTTCTGACTCTTTCTTATCTCCCTCATTTCTGTTTCTTCCTCAGTGATTTTTCCCAGGTCTGCTGAGCTCTCCTTAACTTTTCCCACCATCTGGTTAGACAGCTGTTACTGATACCACTGAGCAAGTGAGTTGTGAAAACAGTTGTTCAGACACTGATTTTACCTGTAGTTCCCATTCTCTGTGGGACTGGGAGTTCTGATGATCAGGACAGGGGAAATGATGTATGAAACAAACCTGGATGCCTTACAGAAAAACTAATGTGGCACAAGCAAGTTGTAGAGACGACATGGACAGGGCCAGTTCAAACAGAAATCAAAGGAAGAAGCAATTTGTCATCTGTGATGGGATGAATTTAGTCAATCAAGGGCTGGCTTTGCTCTCCATGTCAGCTTTATGACATTGCTGGAGGGACAAGATAAAGGGGAAGTGCAGGAGAAACTCTGACCCCACACTGAAAAATAGATGTGAAATAAAGCAGCTGTTTCAGCTGCAGTACAGAACAAATATTCAGAATGCATATCCAAAGTTTGTAACCTGGCTTTGTTCCCATTTTTCTGCTTTCTGCCAGTACACTTCTTGCTCCAATAGGGACCAAGTTCTCATAGCCCTGGATGCCACAAAGCACAGTAGAAGAATAGTCAAACACATCTACCCAAATCCTGAGGTGAGTGAACAGACTGGGATCATCATGAGCTGATGATTAGAAAGTTGTTATTATTGTAACTTCCACTCAGATCCAGGATGAATTTTAAAACATTTACCTTTAGATGTGTGAATTCTGGAGACATTTGTTGAATAAATACAGCCTGGTCTAGTGGAAGCTGTCCCTGTGCATGGGTTGGAATTAGATTAAGGTCCCTTCTAACCCAAACCATTGTACAAAATACAGCCAAAGAGGGGAAAAAAGAATGCCAAAATCTCACCAGATTCCTCAAATTCACTGTTGTAGGCATTCCAAGTCTCACTTATGCGGAGCAAACTTTCTTCCATGGCTTGAATGTCCATGTAGGGACAGTTGCACTCGGGGAATTTGGGGCCACACTGACACCAGCAGTCATTGTCCTTGCAGATGAACTCCCCCTCGGAATTGCAGGCAATGTAGCTCAGGGCTGCCTGCACAAAGTGTTCTTGCAGGTACTCGGGCAGGATGACCTGGAGGCCTGAAGGAAATGGAGTAAAATATTATGTTATTAAACACAAAGGAATGCTTGGAGCCAAGCAGCTTCCCCAGCACGTGTAGCAAGCAGAGAAACACTCACGAAAAACAAAAATACTGATGAAGGGAAAGAGATAACCAGGACAAGTGGTGTGAGGGTGAACACTGCCATCCTAAACTGGGCTTGTTTGCCATGTTCCCTTTGATACAGCAAGATATAGTTTGTCTAAAGAACTCTGATTATCTCTCATGTTTCTGTAGGGGTAAGCTAAGGATGGGAAAAAATTGGATGGGAGGGACTTTTTGAAAAATAAAATTTAGCTGATCTGTTCATTTTTTCTCTGGGATAATTCACTGGATGTGATGGGCTACAAAACCCTGAGAAAATAAACATTCTTAAATCTCCTTAAGGAGAAAGGGGGCTACTTCAGCTCCAAGGGGGTTTCAAAACACAAATCCCTCTGCTGTGTGCCCTCACCCTGCCATGACATATTGGATGTGACACTGATGGACCAGAACAGAGCAGGTGGATCAAAATCTCGACCAGAAATTTAGATTTATTCGTCTGAAAACTCTGACCATCATTTATGAGGACCCCAGTGATGGGAATGAGTATCTTACGCATATATAATATTTTATAGCTACATTAGTGATCTACCAAAGAGCCACAGCGAGGTAAATTATGCATTTTTATTTACTATTTGTTCTTATTTTCTGTGACAAAAATAAACTCTCTGGAAGCAGTGGAGCTTATTTGTGCTCCAGGTAATTTCTCAGCATATGAGTTGGGTATTTCTGATGCAAGATTTTTTTTACATGAGCACTTGGGCAGTTTCATAGAATCATCCCATATTTTTAGGTCTATACAAAAATATAACTGTAACAGTAATTTCATAACCCTTCCAAGATGAAACTCATATTACAATTGCTGAAACCAGGTCTGACTCTTTCTTCTATCTCATGTCAAAATTTGTAAAACTCTGCTGTTCCCTGAGTGAATTTTTCAATGTATTTGTATGGTTGTGAAGAGCTGTGAAAGGAAAAGAAAGCCCAGACAAACAAACATGAGTCTTGTTCCATTCTTCCACTAAATAGTTTACACAGTTCTGACAATGTATTTCTGCTAAAGACAATCCAATGGCAACCAACCACTGCCTGAGGGATGAGAAGATTACTTTCTGGATTTGAACAGACAAACATCATGAATGTGCTGGAAACCACTAAAAATCACAAATTATTTCTGAAAATACTCCTTACATCCCAAGGGAAATGAATTTTTTTTTAAATATACATTCTATCTGGGGAAAAAAATATAATTTTATGTTTTTTTATTTATTCTGAGGAGACAGAAAGGAAAAAGGAGAAAAAAACACATGGATATTTTAAGCAAGACTCAGAGAGAATATCCTGAGAGGGAAGGGACCACAAGGATCATCATCCCTGAGAGCTGTTCTCTGTAGTCACCAACAACTTCACACTCTGTCCAATTGATTTACAAATCAATACAGAAACGTTTAAAAATTGGAAATCATATCTCCCTGCAACTGCAAATTAAGAATTGCATTGTTTTCTCATGGTGTTTAGTCAGAGGTCTGCACAAATACATACATTAAAGAGAATTTAGTGTGTTTTCATAGCAATAAGTTGTTCCTGCTTCACCTGTGTAACTGGATATAGCAATTCTTAGCAGTCTAATCCTGTACAAGGGGACTTATCGGAAATTTTTATCTGCCTAAAATGCAGGTTGGGAAATGCATCTCCTGGAATTGAAAAAGAAAATATTTAAAAATTATGACTCTCTTCCTCCTTTTCCTTTTTCTGTTTCCATTTCCCTCTATTTTTTTCCTTTTTCATTTTTATATGTGTATAATTACCACTACTTTCCTAATGAGTGAGATGCTTAACCTTCCAAATTCCCCAGAGGAGGAGCCTTTTGGACTCCTCCTTATTTGGAGTGTTTAAAAATGTATATCCTGCCCCTCTGGCGACTCCCTGAATTTTGGTGGAACAACTGCATGAGGTGCAAGGTCCTGCTCAGGATGTGCACTCCAAATGTCCCCCCCTGCTTGGTGGAATCTGGGAATTCAGGCTGTTTAAAAAGTGTGCCAGTGGAGGAGGCTAAATAGGGATGCAAAATGTTAACAGGGCCATTCAAATTATTTTCTGACGGGTACAGAAATTGTTTCTATTTCAAAGGCAACACGAGGTACTGACATTTCCTTCACTTTGTCTCATTGCACAAACACACACACAGAAATTAGGAAAAATGACCTTTCACGGAGGGGGGAAAGAGAGAAAAACAAGCAGTGTGATAAATGTCACCCCGTTCCAAAACAAATGAGTGAAATTGCACCTCCGTACCTTGCAACTGAATCTTGTTTTCAGGACTCTGAACCAGAACTGAGCTGACAGAATCTAGGTTGTCATAGTTACTGCAGCCAAGAGGCCCCGTCCGTGTCTCTGTCACCTGTGGCAGGGGAAGGGAGAAGCACCTGCTGGATTATTCGAAGCAGAACTGAGGAGTTCAGAAAATTGTTTCGTGAAATTTCCCTTTAATTCAGGCCAGCAATGCATTTCAGACTTAATCAGGGCGAAATAACTCATTTTAATTGCAAAAAGGAGGACTGCAAATGTTTCACCGATGCCACAAACTGCAGGAAGGGATCTTTCCATCGCAGGGAATCCTCCCAAACACTATAACATCACAACACTATACAAATACTACAATAGTACAGTGCTGTAGCAGTGTAATGCCATCCCAAGAGCCAACCAACAGTCTAAACACTATTTATTTCTCATGGCTGTGGGAACTACAAGGTTTACAAACACGAAGACTGGGATTTGCTCTGTCAAAACTTGTGCACGTGACAACTCCTTGTTGAAATCATGGAAAAAACTTTGACTTTTCCAGTGAAGCCCAGCAGGATATGGAAGTAAAAACCTTTAATGAGCTATAACGGTGGTAGTGGTGGGATATTCTTCATCAGGGAAGGGTGTCAGGTAAAATCAGACACAAAATTCCAGACACTGTCCGTTGTAGTCACCAAATCCATGGGCACAGAACCAAAGTCCAGCTGCTTTTATCAAACAGAACCACCACCAGCAGAGCTCTGGCTTCACAGCTGAGGATTGTGTTTGGAAAAGAGCAGTGACTTAAATCAGAGAATCACAGAATCATTCAAGCTGGAAAAGCCCTTTGAGGTGGTGAAGTCCCACCATTAACCCACCGCTAACCCACGTCCCCAAGCATCAGATCTACACCTCTCTTGGACACTTCCAGGGATGGTGATTCCACCACTGCCCTGGGCAGCCTGTTCCAGTGCCTGAGCACTCTTTCAGTGAATAAATTTTTCTAATATCCAACCTAAATACCCCCTGGTATATTTACACACACACACCCCTCCCATGTAAATATATTTAAAATTAAAAAAATAATAATAATTTATGTGCTTCCTGGGATATTGTAGATAATTCTTAAGCGTCAACGAAGTGATTATAAAGGGGAATTTATTTTTAAAATGAAAATGTAGTTTCTGAGCAGTGAAGCAGGGCTGTGATGCCCAGGGCAGCTGGGTAGCACCACAGCAGAACAGGCAGCAACAAAAAGCCCAAACCCTCAGCAGAGGTGGATGTACCACGGTCTCACAATTTTTAAACTGGATTGAGTGCTGTGGAAAATTCATTGGCTTGTAGTTCCTTTTCCTTTATATCAAGACCAGGCAGAAAGAAGAAAGTGGAAGTGGAATAAAAGCAACACAAAGACTCTTGCACAGGCATCACATTTTGGCTTGGACACAGCTGGAATGACAGCTGTGATTTACCTGGGATCCTTCAGTCCTCTGCCAATAAGGAGTCCAAAATTCCACTCTAAAATCTCCTTTTTTGGTAACACCCCCAGCCCGTTTACAGAATCCCAATCTCTTTATACAATAACAAAGAGAGTTACCCAGATCAAACAAGAAGAACAGCCAGAAGACAATAAAAGGCAGGTGAATGTTGCAGTGAGTTTTATCCTAGCTCAGAAATATTATGCTCAGCCTTCATCTGTGCAATTCTTTATTTAAAGCTCCATTTATTTTAGTGTTGTTTTTGTTTGTATATTATTATGATTTTCAACCACTTGAATATAAGGCAATGGAGCTTCACAAAGCCAAATGAAATGTATAAACTGTAAAGCAAATCTTACAATTCCTATCCATTGTTATTACTCTTATGTCTCCTGAAATCACAAAATAAGGAAGGTTAGTAAGTAGCTTTTTGGTTATTGTGCCCTTTTTGTTCATGTTTCTTCACTCCATCTGAATTATGCAAAACATAGGTAGAGACTACCAGTGGTTTGAGTGAGAGCACTTGGTGTATTTAGGTGTGCCAAGAGGCAGAATGGGGAAAAAAATCACCATTAAAAGTTTTTTTACTATTAGGGACTGGTTATATAAATACATTGATTCAGAAGAAAACTGATTCTATGAAAAAAAGTCGAGGACAGTTAAATTTGGATGTGACTTAGAGATGTTCATGACTGTTACAAGGAAGTAATAAAATATAGTTCTAATGACAGCAATAAAAGACAATGCTTAATGAATCAGACAATAAACAAGGACTTTTTCTAAACTTTTGGTTTGATCTTAGTGTTACTGGTATCACAGATGATTTTACATTTTTTTGTTTCAGGAACAACAGAAGTGAAATTGGAGAGGCAATGGCACGTCTTTAATTATCTTCCAGGCAGAGAAGTGTGACTGTGTTCAGTCCCGAGATCACAGCTGAAAACTGTTTTGTCTGAGAGTGCACAAAAAAAGATGAACCAATAAGAGGAGAGGGAAAGGTAAAATCTAAATGCAGATTATGCTGAGATGGTCCAAAGGGGACTGAATATGCACAAAGAGCACCAGAACCACATCCTTGGTTTGTTAAGACAAAGAACACGAACTCACAAAGCCAAACACCACAGAACAAAGTTATTTAATAACCAAACCCCCTAAGAAGGGGTAACAAAACAAGGGTGAAATCTCTGCCACGAGCCAGGCAGGCTGTTCTCCAGCCTTGTTTGCAGAGATTAGCACAGAACAGGTTTCCCTGGGCAGCAGGGCTTTCAGCTCCCAGAAATAAACTCTAACAATTTGGCATTAATGAGACAAATGCCTACAGTTTTGAGTCAGTTAAATCTCATAACCATGGTGATAACGACCCGATTATAAGTGCACTGAGAACACAACTCCCGGCACTTCAGCAGGGCTGAATTCTTGTGATATCAGTGGGTAGTATTTCCCTGGGAAATAGTCTGCTTTTTGTGTCCATGATAATTAAGCCTAGAGAAGACATTCCTAATAAAAGAGAAATGTATTTCTGCGGAGATTTTGCTCCTGGTGTGTCCTTTTCCATGCACAGAGCTGACATCCCTAACGCTGTGCTGCCTTCATAAAGCACTGTCCTCTTCTGAGAGACTCTTTAAAAAGGTATTTGGCTTCTAAGGAAGAGAACTTAACCAACACAAAGGAGGATGAGACAATGCTGGTCGCTTCAGAACAGGCAGCCACATTCACATCCCCATAAACCTCTTTAATATTTTGAACATTCAAATAATTATTTAAGCAAACTCATTGTACACACGTGATGGAAGAAGGTCTGTTCTGAGCAACCAGTGCAGGCAGAAGGCAGGGTAAAGTCTGGAGTGGGGAGAAAACCTGAAGTCCTCAGGATTCTCCTAAATAACATGGTGGTGGTGTTGGGTTGATGGTTGGATTTGTTCATCTTAGAGGTCTTTTCCAACCTTAATGATTCCATGACTCTCCCCTGGACCTCACCCTCCCCTGTTCCCTCAAATTGGAATCCCTGCACATTCTGCAGTCAATGCTCATTTCACCTTAAAAAAAGTGATCAAATGAATAGGCACTAAATGTACTTTCTGGTTAGATGTGGATCTCCTGCCAATTCTCTTCTTTTTTTTTTTCCCCCGGGCTTGACAGTTTTTCACAAAAGCACCTTTCTACCAGCACTTCCCTTTGCCACACAATAGTTGCTGCTCTGCTGCCCTACTTATGTCATTGAACGTATTAAAAAACTCCCGCTAATTAGTGGGTAATTAAAATAAATCAAATTTTCTGAGTGTTCCAAGGACACTTCTCCTGCTATGGGCTTTTCTGAAGGAGGTACAGACAAACCAGCAGCATTCACAATGTTAGGGGTTGGATTCACGTTTTCAATATCACTTCACCAATTGCCAGCATTCTAAAACAATACCTCATAGGCATGTAATGCTTTCAGCACATTTTCTACCAGAATAGGGCTGATGTTTCAGTTTGAAGAGCCCACTAACTCAGGAGACCTGGAAATGCTCCCACTGTATTTTTCTGTCATCTGTAAGACGGAATAGGAACAGTAAACTTGATCTTTCTGCAAGAGAAGTAATTGCAAAATTTCCATTAACTTCATTACAAGAGGAATAATGACTTTTTTCAAGTTTTTGGGCAAGGAGACAATGCTGAATTTTACCAAATGCAACACTTAAGCTTCCCAAGAGATCAGTCTAATCCTTCTATTCCCTCTCCTTTTTTATTGTGCTCTCGGGAATTTACTGGGAACCAGGCTGTTCCACTACAATGAGATTGAAATGTATTCTCCTTACATAAAGCATTAAACACTCCAGAAATCAGAATATTCTAGGAACTAGAAATAAACTCCCACTGTTTGAATTCTGCTCCCTTGTTGCATTTGTTAAAAAATATGATGATATTTTTTTAAAGGCTGTTTAGGTTCGTGTGATAGGGAGCAATCATCTCTCAAGTCTATTCCCCACTATCATAGAGAGTAATTTATTGTCTGTGAATTCCCAGAGAATCCACAAGAACACTGAAAGGAGTCTGGCAGCACTGACAGTCCTGGTATCACAGCCACAGTTTTCCCCTTCTCAAGGACATTTTTAATCCCTCGCCTGTGAGATGCCACGTTCCCGTGGCATCCTTCTGGAATGCAACCAGGAAGTTTGCAGGAAATGAGGCCGCTGGAAAACCAGTCAGGGCAGTGTTGCCAGAGCCTTTATTTCCTGCATTTTCAGAAATCAAAGGTGCATCAGCCTCATACAGAGAATGAGGACAGGCACTCTCTCTGAAAGAACAGGTTATCTCTTTTAATTAATCTTGAAGAACAGATGACAGTGAAGTTCTTTTATGGACAAGCAGCAGAGCTGGCAAAAATGTAATAAGAACTGACTATTTTGTCTCAGTTTCCATTTAGCTATTTCTACTTGCTCATATCTTACTTAAATTAACACTAATATTATGTTTTCAGGGCTTTTATGGCCTAAAGAGAGAGCTGAGCAACAAACAGTAAATGAAATCTATATATTTGGTTTAAAAGATAAAATTAGAAGCAGAGAGGACAGTGCAGATACAAATTAAAATGATATTTCATGTTTATAAAAACCTCAAGGTATCTGCAGAAAGCAAAAGCAAAGCTGCCTACTGAAGCAAAACCCAATTCCTAACTTTGCATCCTTTTCCAAACATAATTCCATTACTATACAAAGGACAAAGAAATTTTGGGGCACAGACTGTAAAGGGAGGCCATCTTCTTACATCTAACTACAAAATCCCAGGCAAGGACTTTCCAAGAGTATTAGGAATAGGATTCATATCTTCATGGATCAGTTCCAATATCCAGTGCTAAGGCTACTGGGATTTTTCACTGTGTCCCCATTAATTTCAGGAAGACAGGATGATTTGTCCCTTTATAATACTCACAGAGGTTATTAGTCATAATAATACCGCAGTTGAATGAAAAACCTATTTTTTTTTAAGTTGGGAAAGTATGAAGAAAAACTGTAATCCTTCCTTAATTACAATGAATAGTTCAAATGTTCCTTTTCTCTGTGAAGTATAAGGAAAAAGATCATGTTGGTAAATATGAAAACTAGCTTTAGATCATTTGCAAACATTTTACCTCCAAAGGGGTCAGTTTCAAAAATTATATATGCATTATTTTTTAAGAGGAAAAAAATAGAAGAAACTTGTGCTAATGAAAACGTGTGACAGGTTAACATTAGATCCTAAAAATAACGCATTTAAAGACCTGAAGCTCAAAAATCAAAATGATAAGGGCAGGTTAATTAAGAACCCAATTTTCCATGGAGATCCTATTAGGATTATATGTTTCTGTGCAGTTCTAAAACAGAGAAATAATTCTCTGGACTATTTTTGAGTATCGAAAGGCAAAAAAAAGCACTTCTTTAACATGGCATCGGTGGTGCACAAAAATATACTGCACACCCCGCCTGCAGAGGCTTTTTGCAACTTTATACAATCATCTAATTACAATATTCAGTTTCTGATTACAATATTTGGACATCTGTTACACCCACTCCCAAAACCGGCCCTCCCACAGCACTGCCCTCCCCACGCCTCCCCAGTTTGAGTCTGTGGTCCTACAATGACCACCCCTTCATCTTCTTTGTCTACCTCGTCTCCTCTGACCCTCTTGGAATGGTTTCAAGGCCCCTGAATGGCTCTGACTACTTTTACCAAGTGTTATGTCTCTGGTGGGTCTCTTTCCCAGTGCATTTTTCACAGACAAGGAGCTCTTCACCTCGTTAAAATCCCTTGTGCGTTGAAACCCTTAACAAAGAATGTTAAACAGCATTTTTAGAAATCTGGTACAAAGACGTTTAGCAGGCTAAAGGTACTAACAAGCCACGCTAAAACTTTATACAATATAGATTTTAAGGCATCACTTATCCTTTTCAGCAATCTCTCTAACAATTTCCTAGCTGAAGCTGTTTCCAGCTCTAACATTTCCTGCCTGGGTGCACGTGTAAACTCCTGATTTATTTCTGCAGTTCCCAGCACTCCAACCCTGAACACTCTGCCCCTCTCCCAGTGACATCCCAGCAGGACATTTTGCACGCCCATTTTATTTTCCCATCCTCCAGTCAGACTCCCCCTCGTGGGGTTGTCATTCCAACCTCTCCAAAGAAATCACATTCCTGTCCATGCCTCTCTGCTGGCTCGCTCTGCCTGCCTCACATACGTGTTTGTAGGGATTTATTTTTAGGTTCTACCCTCATTACTTCCCACCCATTTATTCCCTCTGGTAAATGACTGTAACACATTTGCCCTTTCTGTCTCACTGGTACTGCCAACTCTCCATTTATAGTTTTGCTAAACTGTTATTTTTATGCTGCTGGTTTTAATGCTTTCCTGCACATTTGAAGACCTACCTACAGAGTCAGCAGCTACAACTGATCTATAATTTAACCATTAAACCCCTATCAGATGTTTGAGTTAAAGGGAGTTTAGCTTGGTGAAATTTGTATTAGAAAAGAAAAGCAATTCAATACTGAAGCTCTAAACTTCATTTCACAGGGATGCTTCTCAGTGGTAGATGAGTAATTTAGGTCTGTTGTTCTGTAACTTTGATTGATTATGTTGTTACACGATGATTGTGTAGGTTAATCTGTGGTGAAAGCAAATCTTTGCCTTTAAATCCCACAGACTCATAAAAAAACATGGAAAGAAGGTGTGAGACTGGAATCTGATGTGCAAACACTGCTGCAGTCAGTATGTATGTCATGCATAGGGCATGGCCACATTATATGAATCTTACTCAAAGTAGGCCATTAGGATTGACAAACTTGTTCACAGAATCATGGAATAATGGAATTATGGAATCATCAAATCATAGAATCACAGAATTATGTAATCATAGTATCACAGAACAATAGAATCATAAAACCATACAATAATTGAACCATAGAATAACTGAATCATAGAACCACGGAATCATTTAGGTTGGCAAATACCTCTGAGTCCATTGAGTTCAACAGTTCCCCCACTAAACCATGTCCCCAAGTGCCAGATCTACACATCTTTTAAATCCCTCCTGGGATGGGGACTCCCTGGGCAGCCTGTGCCAGGGCCTGAGAGCTGTATAAATCATAACAGACTTAAGATTCAGAAACCAAATCTTTGGCACCTACCATGAAAATGTATGTGTTGCTTTCTTATTATTTGATAGGGGAAAAAAGCATCTTCGAATATTTATCTGCAATTGCATTTGAAACTCCAAAGGCCAATATCGAATTAGCTGAAGAACAGTGAACCAAACAGATTAGTGCTGAATCTATTCTGATGCCTGCACATACACTGATGTTTTCTAAACTATTTAAGTGAGTTAAAGGAGCAATGCCCATAACCACTTCCCTGGAAGTGTCCAAGGCCAGGTTGGACAGGGCTTGGAGCAACCTGGGCTAGTGGAAGGTGTCCCTGCCCATGGCAGGGGGTGGGACTGGATGGGCCCCCTTCCAACCCAATCCATTGTGGGATTCTATAATTTCAGGGCTTATCTGCAAACAGTTTAAACCCCAGGGGTCAGAAAAGAAGAAAACTGGTTCTCATTTACCACGTTTAATCTTCGTATTGAAATTATTCACAGCAGAAGAAAATTCTCCCAAGTTCTCTCTGTTGCTATTCCAGTTGCTAAGTCTGGAATGCAGAACCATCAGCATTTACAGCCTGGCTGCAGACAGAAGTAGCTGAGGAAGCACCAGGTAAGAATGAGTGGGAAAGGAGGTGTTTTATCTGGGATGTAAACCTCCTGTGTTAGGACAACTTGCTGCAAGCCTGAGATGAGGGCAAATACACCTGAGGGTGTATTTGATCAAGATACAAATATTCACACAGTTCTACCTAGAACTCTCCACTGTGAACCAAACAACCCTTCTAATTATCAATTATATGTATATAAGTAAAAATTACTTTTCAGGTAACAATTTTTGTTGCTGTGATAATAAGCACTATGATAGATAAAATAAAAATTAAAGTCTTACTCAGAATAAAAGCAAAAACTGAATTCATAAATTTGCTGACTTTGATTAAATAATCAAAATATTCATAACTTCAAATATAGCAAATGTAACTCAGGTATTTCTGCAAATTTACAGTAATAGAGACCATTAGGAAACTGGAACACAAAGAATTCAAACATAAAAGCCATTTGGAGAGATAGGAATTACAGCTGGGTGGGGAACCCCTGCAGACACACCGAGATCCTCTATTTTCCTCAAGAAAATACCAGATCCTCCCCAGTGCAAATCAACATTGCCTGTAGTGGAACATTGTGGATTTGCACCATGGGCATTTCCATGTTTTTGGCAGGTGGAAATACCTCTGGCATTGAGGCTCTGGCTCATCAAACTCTGCTCTTGGACCTGAGCTCATTCACCATCCTGAAAGACTTGTGGGTGAACGAGCTGAGTGCTCTTTGGAAAGTTTTGGCCAATAACTGAGTGATTCTCAACGTTGTTATTTCATGCACAAAATAAAAAGAGATATTTAAATGCACAGAAGCCTGCTCTTAGAATTAGGCTCTGAGGGCAATGTTATCCAGACAGACTGCTGTGCCCAGCTGGCAAATCCTTCAAATCATCCTGATTCGTGGGAATAGAAAGACCTATCAGATATCAAGATCTGTTCATTAAAACGTGCACGAATGTGTCCTACTATGGGTCTTGCATTGATACGAATTTTGCAAAAGATGTTTAGAATACAGAATCTTGTCCAAGGGTTTTATTCATTTCTTTCTGGTCCTGACATGGATGAGACAACGCCGAGGGCAAAGAACGACGCATCAGAAGGGCAAGAGCATTTCTTCCACCAGAAAAACAGAAGAAGAAAGAGCTCGAGCTCCTATGAGCATGAGAATTTAGGGAAAGAGGGAAGTTCAGAAGGAAAAAGAGGTAACATATGAAAAGAGAGCAGCACTTATTATCCAGACTGCAGAAGTCCTGTGGAGTGAAAGGACTTTGTTCTGCTCAGAATCGAAAGGAACTCAACCACCAGCAGGTTTTGTTTTGTTCCCATGCAGACTAACATGGAAGTTAGGGCACTTCTAGGTATCCAAGTGTCCAGCTCCTTTCATGATGTGGGAGGTGAAAAACCTATTGACAGGAGTTGTTCTCAATTAAATGTCATACATAAGTAAACATGTGTAAATTCACGTGTGTCACCCTGTATTTTCTTCATGCCCTTTTACTTCTCAGAAAGTTTATCTTGCCTGTAGTGCACAATTCTTTCTAAGCCATTACACTGTGACAGCAGGGTAGAAATTAAATCACACACTGTAGACTTGGCAGTTTTGTACATTTTCATCAAGGAAGGACAGATCCTCCCCAGTGTGAACCAACATCAGAGTCAGAAAAGCAGACCCACATCTTTAAGCACCATTCTTTAACCAAGTCTGTAAACTGCTGTGCTTGAAGGAACATGGGCTGTTTCTTTCTGACAATGATACAAATGGCTCAGTATTGCTGAGAATGTCAGATTTCAAACAGGGAACCAGAGTAAGAACAAAGTTCTTCAGTGGACTAAAACATGACAGGGAAAATATTTGGAAAATATGGTCCCCTTCAAAGCACGTTCTCTGTTATTGTCAACTTATTTTTACACCTTAAGGATTTCCTGAAAAGTTGAAGGAAAAACATGAAATTTCTTTTTCCAGGCTCTGGGTACTCCTGGAGAAGATACAATTAAGTTTCCTTACAAATCTACCTATTTAGTGGGAGACTGCATACACATATCCTCCATTTGGTGGAATTATTATAAATATTGGAAAATTATGAATTACTGTGACAGTGAAAGAAAAGGGGGGGGATATTATTTATTTTTGTATTACTTCTAATAGAAATCAAAGGAAAAATACCCAAAGGCCATGAAATGTATGAACTCTTCCCTGGGAATGAGAGGGTTGAATTACTTATCTACAGAGATAATGAACAGTATTTTGATAGATTGGGAAGAGATAGCTGGGGCTGAACTGTGAAACTCTGATCTCAGTGATAGGGATGTGCGTGCAAAGGCACTCCTCTGACATCAGTGGAGTTTGTTCATCAAAAAAGGTCAGAATCTCACCAGGTAAAATTAGAAACACCTTTTATTTTACTCACCCGATTCGGTTACGAAGTCTAGAGAACAGTGATGAAACTTCCAACCTTTAAGACATTAAAGATCTGAAAGTAAAGATCACTCTATAATACACAAAGTCCCCTGGGTGAATAATTGAACCTTTCTTAAACCCAGCTCCTGCTACAGTGTAGAGAGGCATTATATGTGTCATCTTGTAAGAGATTAGGTTACAGTTTTGCTGTCAGACATGGAAATCCTGCTGAAGCACCTCGTGGAGGTCTATAGGATAGAAATGAGGGTGGAGTGCAGAATGATGTGACTCTCAGTGCCAGTTACCTACGGAGGATTCTCACACAAAGGATATTTTCAGGGTTTTTTCACACTAAGTGGATAGATTGAAAAGGATGGTTGCAAATTGAATCCCAAACTATAACAGCAAACATGCAAAAATGTATTATGGGCAAAAATTCTCTAGGAAAAATAACACGTACACGGAAAACTTGGCACAGCCTTTTATTGTTCTCTGCTCTGATTTCTTCTGCCTCATAGTCTCTATTCCTCTGAGATATTCCTCCTAATCTGACCTTTGTGTTCATACAAGCTGTTGATACACGATATCTCGTATTTCTGAGAGTTCACAGGCAGGGAAATGTTCTGTGAATTTTATAGTCCTTGCTTGACATTCTCTGACCTGCTGACAGGCAGTAGCTGCCAATTAGAGAGCGGAGGCCAGGCAGAGTGCTCAAGTTTCTCAACCCAGCCAGAATAAAGATCAAATTAAAATCCATACAAATCTGAGTGCCTCCACATTCGTGCTGGAGTGCTCTGCTCTAACTGCACTGTTCAATATGTTCACTGTGCATCTCTCAGTATTAAAACCCTTCCCCATCCTCTGGGTTTATTTACTTTAGTTTCAGGGTTTTTAGGGAAAAAAAAAAAAAAAAAGAAAGAATATGGAACATTTAAGGAACTGTGATATGAATTGTTTATAGGTTTTTGACAACTGTGATGCCAAGTGTTGTGTGAGTGCTGTTAAGGTCTCTCATTTACATATGGATATTTATAGCCTGCTCAGGGTTTGGCAGTCTTTATTTCCCTGGCTTTGTTTTTTTTTTACTCTTCTCTCTTGACTAAACTAAATAATTAATATACCAGACTCCTTCAATTTGTTTTGCTTTATCATGTCATATGATCTATCCCTTTTTGTTGTTGTTTCGTGATGCTGGTTTTTTTTTTTCCTAAGCGAAGAAGAACAGTTATCTAAATTCTCTCCAAAAGGCATATCCCAGCATCTCTATTATGTGCTATTTTATTGGTTAGGGTCGGAAGGGACCCTAAAAATCATCTCATTCCACCCCCTGCCATGGGCAGGGGTACCTTCCCTAGCCCAGGTTGCTCCAAGCCCCGTCCAACCTGGCCTTGGACACTTCCAGGGATCCAGGGGCAGCCACAGCTTCTCTGGGCAACCTGTGCCAGGGCCTGCCCACCCTCCCAGGGGAGAATTTACCCCTAATGTCTAATCTAACCCTGTCCTCGTTCAGCTTAAAGTCATTACCCCTTGTCCTCTCTCTGCTTGCCCTTTCCAAAGTCCCTCTCCAGCCTTCTTGAAAGCCCTCTTTAGATACTTTAGGTTTTTTCCCCCCTTTTCTCTCATGGTCTCAAACAGTGAGGGCCACGTTCTCCCAGGACTCGTGTTGCTTTACCCACTGAAGAGTTCACCTCTCTGTCACCCTTCAGAGAAAGCAGCCCTGGAGATTCAGATTAATTAAAACTCAGCTGTCCAAATGACTTAAACTTGTTCTTAATATCATCACCTTAAATTCCTCCATAAGATATGGAAATAAATCCCTAGCCTTAATAATATTTAGCGTGTTCTCAGAATTAGTTAATAATCCACACGTGGCAGTCACAAGATTTCATTACACCTGTGATGAATTTAACCCAAAGATTTCCAACAGCTTCCAGAGAAAAATCTATAAAACCTCCTGTATTTCATTTTTACAATGAGACAAGCACAAACCCTGTGCTGTAGAAGATGGTACAGAGACTTCTTTGCTACCTGAAGGGTGATGCCCAGGGTCTAATTGCAGGTCTTCTGGTAAGATTAAATAATGACCTAAATTTAAATTTAAAATTCTAGCTACAGAAATAGTGAGCTGGGTTTGTGAAGCTTTTAATATTGAGTGGAATTTCCAAAGAAACCTGCAAAAGCATTCAATTCTCACAGAAATGTCATGGGAGGCAGAGATTCGAGATCACAATTTCTGTGTATTTCCTAATTTTTAACTCCCCCTTTGAAAAACTCCAAGCTTTGGTCTCGGATGGAGGCAGTTCTGATCTCCCAAGGATGTGGACAACTGGGAATTTCATAATGGTCTTGAACAATTTTGTATCTCAATATTTGGTTGTTTACGAGGCTTCTCAGCTGCACAGTCTTAAATTCTACCCACAAATTGAACGGATAAAATGAGGGCAAGAAGGGTTCAAGATCTGGATTTCAAAAGCTTCCAAAAAATTGGCCGTTCGTACAAAAGTGTGCAAACAATTGAGATTTTGAATTTGCCAGAAACCTGACGAAAGCACATGGCTTTATAGTATTTCAGCATTTCTACTTTTGATTACAGCAACTATTGGAACCCACGGAAAAGCACCTTCAAATGTGAGATATGAAAGGAAAAAATATTGAATCAAGCAAGCTCCAAAACAAAGAAACACACACACACAAAAAAAAAAAGGTCTGTATTTCAGGCTGAGTTTTGAGTGAGAAACTAATTTCATTACACTTAAGTTTCCTCTCTAACAGCCCACCATGAGTCATTCACGGGTTAATTATAGATAATCAGATACAGTTACCATCACAATAGAGCCCTGTTCATTGTAATCGAAAGTTTTCAAAGACAACAAAATGCTTAAATCTCTCATAGCAAAGAAAAAAAAAAAAGTGTTTGGGGGAAAGTAAAAAGCAAATTGCACAATAAAATTTAATTGAAATTAGAGGGCACATTCTCAGGGATGTTTATTCTTTCTCACTCAGATGGAATAAATGGGCTGTAATCTGGCTGTAAATAGCTGGTGGAAAATTCAATTTATGCATCTGTTCTTCTGTTGCCTCCTGTTCTTTTGTTGCACTGTGGCTGTCCTACAACTGTTTGGACCCTAAAATAACATGTATTCTGTGGCCTCCCGGCCCAGCTCCCATGAAAGGAGATGAATTCTGGGATGGAAGGTGATATCCTCCAAAAGAAAAATACTGTAATCCCCCAAGAGACAAATACTGTAACAGCCTCACTTTATTAATGGCCGTGTTCCAACATAACTCTGTTTCTAATTTTGCAGAACGCAGTGAGAGTGTTCAGTAATATTCAATTTACTGCGTAACCAACGTGGGTTTTCTGTGCTCTGCACAATTGTTTGGACCTTCAGTGGGTACAAACCAGCCTGGCTGTGCTTGTGTCCCACCAGCACCGGGTGGGAAGAGCCGGGAATGTCTCTCATAACGACACCCCCCAGGGAAAGGGAAGAATTCCCTGCCTTCACCTGTGTTCTGCTGCCACAACTGGCCGGGATTTTCTTAGAGCACACCCCACCATCCTCACGGGATGTTAACAGGGAGAACTAACAGCCATCCCTGCACCTGAAGGGACTTTTCCTGGGAAAATGCTTCTCAAAGGAGCACGCGGAGGAAGCGATGCTGGACCTGGAATATTTCAAACACACCGGGATGCGCCTTCGTGGAAATGTTCCTGCAAACCAGGCACAGCCCTCGGGAGCTTGGGGAGTTTCCAGTGAGGCCCTTGAGGCTCCAAACTGTTGATTTAGCACATGAGCCCAAGGCCTTACACTAAAATGCATGAATTAATACAATACTAAAGGAATGCACGTTCAGGGACTGTTAAATAAGTTAAATATTGATACAAGCTATGGGTTTCTCCCATGGACATTTTGATTTCCAGTCAGATAATGTTGTAGCAGGATGATGTTACCTTTTTAAATGTGGACTAAGCAATGTATTGTCTGTGTGATTAATGCAAAGCCTCAGGGCTGCTTTTAAGGGTAATTATGTCACAGTAACAAACTTGATTACGGGCAAATTTGATTAACAAACTTGACTCATCAAATTCATCTCTCCCACTCCTTTCCTCATACTGCACATTAGCAGACTTTGCTATGAATAGCGTTGTTTCTCCCGAGATAAATAAAAACTAAATATGAAGGCTTTAATGTTAATTCTCACTTTCCTCTTCTTAATGCTTTCCTTTCTCTGTGACAACTTCATTTTTTGATAGAAAAGCTTAATTATAGAACTTATCAAAATATTGTCTTCCTGCATCAGTCCCACAAAATAATATAACAAGAATTGTGAGAAGAAAATTCAGCAATCACATATCTCAGTGACTTTGAACAAAGAAGATAAGAACTTCTCCAGTATTAATTGTTTCAATTCCATAAGCGAGAAAAAACTTATTCATTATGTGTTGCTTTCTAAAGAGACATCCTTAGAATTTAGGAAAACAGACATCTCTTGTTGATTTTATTTTTTTTTTCCAGAAGACTAATTGAGCTTGATCACTCTCACCTAATATTTGATGCCTTGTTGATTGGGCTCTGTAACTCAAGAGACTTAATGGATCTCATTCTGTGTCCCATCTGTAAAGACCTTAGACCTTAATCTATTAAGGAAGAATTCATTAGTCTGAGAGGATGGAAACATTAGGAACTGAGTGGCCAAACCTGGACACAGCCCTGATTTGTGAGGGGGTGAGCTGCTCATCCTCTTTCCTGTGCTAAATAAATCCATCCTTGGGGGTGCTTTAAGGCAGCTTCAAGACTCTGTTCTGCTGCTGAATGCTTTTTTTTTTTTTCCTTACTATTTCATGGTGCTGTAGATGAGATAATATTTCTTTCCAAATTGTTATTTTTACATTTTTTTTTTGTTGATAAATAAATGATCACTAAACCTTATTAAGGTGTTCCTGGTTTACACTGCACAAACCAGACAGCCTAAAACACAGAAAAATCAGGAGAAACAAAAAATCACAAGGAAGGACACAGAATGAAGGAAGTAACTTGCTTAGAACATACGCTGTGGTGTTTATAAATATTATCCTTTTGCTTTTTAGGAGAAAACCTGCCATTTTTTTCATATGAATAGAGAAAGAAAGAGGTGTGAGAGTGATGTAGCTTAACTTGAAAAGGGAGTCTTATACTGATTTGGGGGGAAAAAAAAGGAAAAAATATTGGCTTTGGTTATGGGAGGGAGAGGGGGTGTCTGTATAATTCTGAAAGAAAGAGAGTGTCTTTTTAATCTCTCTTCTCAAATAATGTTTTAGGGGTGTCCAGCCACGAAGAAAGCCATCTCTGGACACTACAGTCCCCAAATACTGTTGCTGTGCAAACAGTTGTGCAATTTTTTTTTCACTCCTGTCACAGTTTCAGGCTGCCCAGTCACAGGAACTGTGACGAACCAACCAGTCAAACAGCAAAGCAAATTATTCCTGTTCCTGTCGAAGTCCAAACCTGCAGGAACTGGAGTGGCAGATCTCCTTTGTGCACCGAAGTGCTCTGATTTAACTGCAAATATCATGGCTTTTGATTTGTGTTTTAAGCCTTTTCTGTTCCATATAGCATACTGGGTTTTTTTTCGTTTTATTCACATACACATTCCCAAAAGGATAGTTATATTCTTCCTAGGAAGAGGATGAGTTACATGAAACATTATTAATACTCTGAGTTCTCTCTTCCTAAAATATAAACAACTCTGCTAGTATGGTACAGTCCAGCTGGGTGAGCTGCCCTGCCACCATTCCTGGATGGATGGGACAGGAGGAATATCCTCCATGTACCAGCAGCCAAACTGAACAGGTGCTGTCAATCCACAAATTCATATTGGCTTGACTAACAGCCAAGGTAGTTGGAAATTACATCTGGCTTCAGGTGGTCTTTAGTGAAGATCTTGGTTACCAGTGGAAAGATCCAACGAGCAGAAAGGATTCTAAATCACATTTTACATTAAGGCTTCCATAATTACTGCATATTCAACTGCAAGCTAAAATTTTATTTGCTCTTCCGTGCTGGAAATGGACTGACAGAGGTTGTTTCAAATAAAGTTATAGAGCTACTCCAAAGGAAAATTGTTGCTTTGTACTGTACCTGGGGGACTCTGATCTTAGCCAAGCATCCTCCTGTGAGGAGACTTCCTATGAGTGACCTGCAGAGTCAGTAGACAGAATGCTTTCACTGACAAACTGAGCTAAGAGAAATTCCTAGCAGAAAATAACAGCTCTCCCTAAAGCTGTAGAGCCAAGAGCTCCAGATTGTTCCAAAGGGCAGTAAAAAAAAATAACAGTAATAAAATTAATGTTTCAGGCACAGGAGTACAATAACTACATTAAAAAAAAAAAATTAAAATAAGAGGAAAAAGAAGGAAAGAAGTAGGAGAAATAGAAATGTGTCTGTAAAAGCAGTTACTGAGCATACATGTACATGAGGTTGCCTCAGTGACCAAACACTAAATAAAATTAATGTTTCAGGCACAGGAGTACAATAACTACATTAAAAAAAAAATTGAAAGAAGAGGAAAAAGAAGAAAAGAAGTAGGAGAAATAGAAATGTGTCTATAAGAGCAGTTACTGAGCATACATGTACATGAGGTTGCCTCAATGACTAAACACTAATAAAATTAATGTTTCAGGCACAGGAGTACAATAACCACATTAAAAAAAAATTAAAAGAAGAAAAGAAGTAGGAGAAATAGAAATGTGTCTGTAAGAGCAGTTACTGAGCATACATGTACACGAGGTTGCCTCAATGACCAAACACACCTATAAAGGTGTATCAACCAAATTATGTACCATTCACCCAGACTAACATCATTGCTGCATCTTCAGACCCTCTTCTAAACTAGAATCTTCCTTATAAATCGAGAACGCTTCGATTCAGGTCAAAAAAAGCTCGGAATAAAAAAAAAAAAAAATCATTATTTTGCTAGGAACTATTTTTTTGTTAGGTTGTTGTGTTTTTTTTACTAATCAAGCCCCGTTTCCCCCGGGGGCAGCAGCCGGTGAAGAAGGTTGTTGCGGGGGGTTTTGCCCTACCTTGATGGCGGTGGAGGCGATCTGGATGTGGTGCAGGCGGCGCAGGGTGCTGTCCCTGTCGATGAAGTAGGAGGCTGCCAGCTGGTGCAGCGTCTCCAGCGTCACCGCCGAGCTGTTGGTGCCGGGCTCGCTCCCCTCCGACCTCTTGCTCAGCTTCCGTTTGTCCACAAAAATCGTGAGCGACTCCTCTCCTGGGCAGGGAGACAAGAGGAACCCCCCAGCAGTCAGCAGCAACACCCAGCAGCACAGAGATAACCCACAGAACCACGTAAAAAATATGTTTATTTCCAAGGTTTAATACGTCCGTTTTACAGTATTTAATGTAAATGAAATTTAATGTAAATTAAAAGAAAATGAAACCAGTGTAATACACAAGACTCTTTTTTTGTTTCTTTCTTTCTTTTGTATCATAGCTGATATCAGAAGAAAGGTTACAACTGGTTATAAGCAACCCTGTGCTTTCTAATGAATCCAGCAATGCTAAAATGCCTGAAATGTGATAGAACACTTGTCTTAAACCAGACTTATACAGCTGAAAAGTGTGGGATCTTTGGAAAGCCCTTGCTCTTCCAAAAGCAAAGAGAAGATCCGGCCTCTCCCGTGGTGGATTTTTTCACTTCCTCTCTCTTTATAGAGACATGGATCAATACTGTTGAAGTCCGAAATTTTAATTTCTGTAGGATTGTTGAAAACCAAAAATCTGACTCGCTTAACTGAATTAGTTCTGAGGAACCATTCCAGATTAGACCGTCTAATACCGACAGATTTTCCACATTTATTGTCTAGTTCATGAATACTTTTACCTGTGTTCCAGGCTAAGCAAGCATTCATTCATTTAGTAAAGGGTTTAGGCAAAACTCCTTACTTCAGGAAAAAAATTAGAAAAGTGACTTATTGACTCAGGATTTTCTTCTGTGCAATTTATGTCCGAAGTCACTACAAAAACACTTTTCTCACTTTTTGAGCCTGTGTTTGGTAACTTGCATTCTTCAAAACTTAGCTCAGGGATGGATTATGCTGTCATTACAATGTCATTATACCTGTATTTTAGGTGCTGAACAACTCCACTGAATGCTGTTTCCTTGTTCCTGGAAAGGAAGTTACCCTGACAGGGTCTGACTTGCCACTTGTGCTCGTTTCACTGCTCACCCATCTGCTACAGTGGCACTGTGCCCATGCAGGGGATGGGATGCCAGCTTCACATGAGTTTATGTGCCAAAAAGTAATAGCTGGAGAGGGATAAAATGCAGGATGAAAACATGACATCATCTTTAGAGGGAGATAATCCTGGTGGTGAGCAGTGCTGAGTGCAGAACGCTCCTGCCTCCGTGCAGGGGAGCACATCTGTCAGCAAAGTCTGGCTCACAGAGCTCCTTTGTCTTTAATTAACATGAGCACACTCCTCTTTCCCCAATGTACCTTCCGTGCTTCCCAATCTCTCAGAAATTCAGAGGACAGTCAGGCCCTTCAGAAAGGCAAAACTGCCATTACCCAGGAGCCTTTTATCTAATTAGCCCTGCAAGGGGCTTGTCCAGTCTGTTCCTTTTGTCCTGGAAGGGACAGCTGTGCCCAGGACAGGTGGCTATTCCAGCTGGAGCTTCCCTCAGTTTCCACCACTACACTCACACTTCTCCTCCTGTGGTGTCACAATGGGTCATTTTTTTTTTGTGCACACAGCCATCAATGCAGGGATTCACTGCCTGGAGCTCCGAAGAACCAGGAGTTAAAGCAGCGTCCATAAAGACGAGGATTCTCCCGCCCAGTTATCCAATCTTTCTGCTGTAATAGTTAGACAGGGGTTCATGTTTTACTTAACTACTGCCAGAACCTCCTGCAAAGCAGACCAGGTGCCTGGCAGGGCGGGGATGGGCACAGGGTTCACTGCACCCTCAGGCAGTGCCAGCGCTGTGGCCAGGTGGGACATTTGTCACACTGTGCTGCAGCTGTGCCAGCTGCCATGAGCAGGGCACTGGGAAAACACAGCAGACCCTAATGACCTGTACTCCGAGAGAAATGTGCCACCAAAGCCACATCCAGGCTCCGGCACCGTTGGCTTTCAACTCTGCCCGTGCGACAGAACCTGCCTTGGCACAACCTGCCGTGGGATCCAGCCAGCGGGAAAGGTGTTCCTGAGATGAAAAGCAATGGAGTGGGCAGAGAGCTGAGCCAGAGGCTCATGTGGGCTTCGTGCAGCTGTTTGTGGAGCTGTAAAGATGTGGTTTAGAACAGATGTTAAGATTTCCCTGTGAGGGTGGGGAGGCCCTGGCACAGGTTGCCCAGAGAAGCTGTGGCTGCCCCTGGATCCCTGGAAGTGCTCAAGGCCAGGTTAGAGGGAGCAGCCTGGTCCAAGGATCCCTTCCAACCCAAACCATTCTACGAATCTGTGGTTCTGTGATAACAAAAAAAACAAAGAACCTGAAAACTTCTCTCTCCCCTCGGTTTTCAGAGATTTTCTGCAGCTTTGAGTGCTTGTTTTCTTGGCCCTTACAACTCATCTTTCTACTAGAAAGGTGGTTGAGCTTTCAAAAGCCCCTTTATTCTAAATACACTACCTAAGACCTCTGGAAGAGGAGAAAACATGGAGAAAAATCTCCTAGTTAAATTTTGCACCCAATTTGCACAGCCTGAGCTGGTCACTGACACAATATTTACCCCTCTGAGTTCTGATGTTGTCCTCTCTGATACCACAGAACCATGGAGTGGTTTGGGTTGGAAGGGACCTTAAAGTCCATCCAGTGCCACCCCCTGCCATGGGCAGGGACACCTTCCACTAGCCCAGGTTGCTCCAAGCCCCGTCCAGCCTGGCCTTGGACACTTCCAGGGATCCAGGGGCAGCCACAGCTTCTCTGGGCAACCTGTACCAGGGCCTGTCCACCCTCACAGACAGGAATTCCTTCCAAACATCTAACCTAAATTTCTTCTCTCTTAATTTAAAACCATTCCCCCTTGTCCTGTTACTATTTGTCCATGTAAAAAGCCATTCTCCCTCCTTTTTTATAAGCCCCTTTAGGCACTGGAAGGTTGCAATAAGGTCTCCCTGGAGCCTTCTCTTCTCCAGGTTGAACACCTCCAGCTGCCTCAGCTTGTGCCCAAAGGAGAGCTGCTCCAGCCCTCTGAGCATCCACCCCATCTTTCTCTGCTACAAACACTTTTGATTGATCTGTGTAGTCATTAGCAGAGATAATGAGATGACTTCAACAGAGTTCTGCTAAGTTTTATTATTAAAACAAAGTTTGTTTTTAACTGTCAAAAAACCTCCAGGGATTTTCCCATCCCCTGCTCTCCAGGGGGCAGAGAGCGAAACCGCAATAAAAATTCCCATTTCAAAAACAAACAAACAAACCTTGAAAAAGCATTTGTGTGTTGTGTTGTGCTGTGTTGTTTTGACTGGAAAGTCTCAGGAAAACAGCCTTTAAACCCCATCACAGTTGTCACATCATCCTACTAACCCAGTCCCATTTGATCCCATGCTTTCCACGGCAGTTGGTGGTGGGTGTGTTCTGGCAGGCAGGATTCCCTTGGCATCCCCAGCCCTGCAGCCTCAGTCCCACTCCCTGACAGAGATGTTCTGTTTTTCATCCTTTGTGACCAGGTTGAAATGTTTACTTTGACTCCCATCTCCCAAGGCTGAGCAAAGGCAGCTGCAGTGAAGGGCCTTCAGTGTGAGTGTGGAAGAAGTTCTTCCCCCTCAAAAATTCCTGCATGGCATTTATGTGGAATCTCACACAGGCATGTCCTGGCTCAGCACTGCCATTCCCAGGCACTTGTAGCTGTGCAGTCAAGTGGGTTTCAAAAATAGTTGCTGTTCAAAAGGATTTTGACAGAGTTTTTCATCTGTCAGAGCCAATTTAGCTCCTGTTAGAAAAGGTGGACTAAAAACCCAAGAACTGCCCCATACAGTGGTGCTCAGGCACCCACATCCCTGCAGAACTGCACCCAGAACTCCTGGGTTTGGGAATTAACACCACTGACTCAGATTTGATTTGGGAAAGACAATTTGAGTTTGAAGTTAATTTCTAGAAAATGAAACCCACGCCAGAAGAGGCTCTTTTGTCACATTGAAAGCGTGGTTGAATCTTGTTTTCCACTGGTTACAGTCTGCCACCATGAAACAGGCTAAGGAGACGTCCAAACATCAGCTAAAAAACCAAGTGTGATTTAGAAAGTTACGAGTTTTAAGAACTGAAAAGGAGTAATGACAGTGAATACTAAGAAAATGTGATTACTCAGCATGGAATTCTCCCAGCTGTGCTTTTCACAAGCTCTTCAAGCAGAGTTTACTCTCCAGCACGAAATTCAAGAGCCAGTTAACTTCACTTTCTCAGGTTTAAAGGAAATAGCATGAAAACACTCAGTTATGCTCACAAAATGATGCCACGTAATCCAAGGATTGACTGGTTCCAGAAATTAGCAGAGTATCTGCACGGATGCTTTATGGCCATGGAGAGGCTCCCACTGACAGCCACTCTCCTGAGTTGAGAAAGTTATTCCACGTGCTGGGTTTTTTTTAAGAAATATGAAATAAAACATATATAAAGAAATTTACCCCGATATATCTCTGGCCATTTAAATGTAAGACTCCTAACCAACAGTTTGTAAATGGCATTTAGAAATTAGAAATTAATTTTGTGTGCATCTTAAGAACATATTCAGGAATTATTTAAATTAAAAATGCAAACCACTGTCAACATGGTAGAATTGGAATAATGCTGTAACAACTGTAACTAAATATAGCCATCTATTGAAAGAGTAAATATACTTTGTTACACATAATAATACATATTCATGTGATTTAAATACTTAGTGCTATTTTCTGCCTCAATTACTGAGAGATTGTTTGCCTGTACCCACATCTTTGTAATGATGAAGGGTTTATAGGCTTTGATCTTTCATATTTTCATCTGTAGACTGGGTAGTGGTAGGAAAAGGCAGTGATCCAAGCAGTTCTCACCCCTTCAGAGATTCATGCAAAATCTCTTCCTGTCTGGATCACCAAATGGACTGTTAGGGTCTTATCAGGTCATTTTCCCAAACTTCAGCAGATGCTGCTGGAAATGCACAGCTTCCAAACTGATATAAATTCATGCCAGGCCAGATGTGGTATCATTGCCATGGTTCAGGTGAATAACAGGGAACATTAATTCCATACAAACCATCTGTTTGAGGATTTCATTGTTTTCTTCATTGAGGAGGCAGGAGAAGAAAGTTAATATATTTTGTGCTTTCTTTTTCTTCCCCTTGGCTTCCATAATCTTAAATGCTGGGAAAGTTCCATCCCCAGAGGGGGGGATATTTGCAAGTCTGATGCAAAATTTTCAAGTTTCTTTCTCACATCAGCCATTTGAGACTGTCCTCTCCCTCTCATATTTGCCAGTAGTTTGCATCTTACCTTGAAAGGAGCATTATAGAAATAATGCTAATTTCTAATATAGAAAGCCTAGGTCATAGCAGCAGCGAGTGAAAGTGCTAATAAATCCTTCAGAATTCATTCAGATTCACTGTTTTACACCATCCTTCGCTTTCTCCAGCAAACTGGTTTATTCAGAGCAGTCCCCCTGTTTCCAGATGCAAGGAGGACTCATTGCAGAGTCACAGGATCTTGGAATCATAGAATCAGCCGGGTCGGAAAAGACCTCTGAGATCATCAAGACCACTCTCTGAGTGTTGCAAAGCACCCAAATCAGCCTCACTTCACCCAAATGCCTGGAAAAAGGGCCTGTCATTTCATTGTGGTATGTTAATTATCTGTAATTATCTCATCACCAACTCTGTAGGTTTGCTAAATAGCCTTTGTATGTAGGAACAACATTAAAGTGAATCGTTTAGGTTCATTAAGTCATCATTTAAGATAATCCACCTTAAGGTGAGATTCATTGTTGGTTTTGTCCTCTTACACTTCTCCTGCAGTGGGGCCCCAGGCTCCTGAATACCCTCCAGCTCTGAACTCACTGCTGCACAGGACTTTTTTACAAACCATTAAAATGCAGTTCCAGCCAACTGGACCATCACTGTTTGATGCAGGCAAAAAAATATCAATGCAAAACAAAAGGAGGAAATGTAAGACTGTGTGCTGTCTCCCATTCAAAGGAGAACCTCTGTTTTTTGGAACTTGTAGCTGAACACTGATGAAGAATTTAGAAATACAGTTCGTAGAGTCAGACATGACTGAGCTGCCCATTAGGGACAGATGGGCTTATGTCACGAGAGAAAATTTCCACAAGAAATAAAAGCATTGGGAAATGTCACTTTCCGGATTATTTTGTGGCAGCAAGAAATATAGAACCCTTTTCCCCAAGTTCTCATTTCCCAGTGCCCTTGAGGAGCATATTTCTGTGTTTGTGAATAAAGGCTCGGGAACGGATCACAACCAACCACGTGCAAGAGTTCCCTTTATGCTCAAAAAGGGATCTTCATGAGAGCCAAATGGTCACAGAGGCACACAAATCTTACCACATCCTCATTCATTTGCCAAGTTTTCCTTTCTGTCCATGAATACAGATGATTGGGGATTCATTAGCTGAAAGTACTGTGCACAGTCAGTTTGGTCTTCTGCTTTTAACAAGCTGCATAAGTGACAAAGCTTTCACAATAAAACAACTTGTAATTAAAGGGTAAGTACTAATACATTACTGAAAGATAAAAAAATCTAATTACATGTTAATAAAGTGTGGACAAGCATCTGTGGGAATCCCCATTCAATCTAGGCAAAAATGAGAGCTAACACATACAGGAAAGTGTGGGTTTATTAGCTACCTCATGAAAGCTCTTAGAAATCACTAATTCCCTGTAATTATTGTAATAGAAACAATTTTTTTAAGTATTCAGCACCCATCCAATGATAATGGAAGGCAGCAGGTGTGCCTCCTGACACTTTGGGGAGGATATTGAATGTCTGAGCTCCGATTTTCAAATGTCTTCAAAAAAAATATCATTTCAGTGTTAGTTTTTACTTAGGTCCAGACCTCCTAAAGGGTGTCAACTCTGTAGCTCTTTTATGATCAGCGTGATACCGGTGCTTTGATTTTAAAGATCAGTTATTCTCATGTTAGACTGTTTTCCTAGAGTTGTTAGATCCAATTGCACCTTGAAAATTAATTTCATTGTATGGCTGAGGTACTGCTAGTTACATGAGTTAGTAACGAGCAGATAGCCAGTAACACTGAAAAAAAACTTTAACCACTGGATAATCTTTGCAGCAGAATACATGCTGCAGCCAAAGCCTTAATTATTGTATTTTAATAAACATTTCCTTTATCTTCAGCAGTTAGTTTTCCTATGCAAATGTGTCATATACTTAAGAGAACACACAGTCATTTATAAGAAGGTATATTCACATGCAAAAATATTCAAAGTAATTAAAATAAATTATGGGATTTTTATTTCAAATTGCTGGTCAACAGGTGTGATTTGTTCTTAAAATTCTAATGGGAACGTATTTGCTGTAGAGGTACCAGTTCCCAAAATAACGATAGGAATTAGCTCTTTATTTTTTAAAACCACTACAGCAAGACAGAAATTCACCTTGTTTCTAGGATGGTCACTTCCAAAAGGTGGCCTCTGTGAGCCATTTTGGTCGTTACAGGTCTCAGCTATCAGCCAGACCAGGAAAGCTTTTATTTCCTTCACAAATGGTTGGGATTCAGTCCTGAGATGCACTAAAGAAAACCATTCCTCAGGTGAATAAAGGATTTCAACAAGCCTGTCCTGCTGGAAGGACACTCAATCACCGGAATTGCCTTTAATACAATCGCCCACCATGGGATGAAGCTGCATTTCTGAAATGTCAGTTCATTCTGTAATGCCTGGGTGGGTAATCACAGGTACTAATTATCTCTCATTCGGAACAATTTATGCTCTCCCTTGAACATTAGGCCTCTTCACTGGATTTCTTCAATCCATTCAGTGACTGGATCCCAGTTATCCATCAGGCTACCCTTTCCAAATTAGTCTGTGGGGACCGAGGCACGCAGATCCCATTAAGATAATGGGAATCACATGGCAAAGCCTCATCAGCCCATTTTGAAAACTCAGTGCCACTGGTTAAGTGGAAACTAGTTCTAAAAAGGGCAGAGTGGCAAATAGGGATTTCCCAGCAAAGTGGTTTAAAAGTCTCATGGATTCAAAGATTCGATGGAAATAGTTGATACTGGTTTTCTGGTTTTATTTCTGCGGGGCTGTAAAGGACCCAGATATTTCTGTAATCTGTTGTTATTTTAAGGACCCCTTACAGAAAAAACATCCCTCCCCTTAACCACCTCAGTGCAGAGAAACATCCCCCAAAAGCCACGGGGCACACCAGGAACTCGGGTGAAGCACTTCAATCTTAGCAACCGTATTTCTTTTCTTTTTGTGCATAATGAAACTGTTTATACAGCATCAGTAAAGCAAAGTTTAACATCAGCAGAAGGAGCCACCAGGCTTGTAACAAAACCTGCTGCCCGGAGAGCTGCTGATCCCAGCCCCTCTGAGGAGCCACCGGTTCTACACAGGAACCAGCAGTGACCCTGTCCTAGTCAGAACAACTGGGGCCAGTTCAGCACTGCATGGGTGTTACCCAAAACTGGGTATTCTAGAGCCTTCCATGCCATTTCCCAGAAACTGGTATCAATAGACCATTTACACCCTCTGCCCAGAGCAGCCCTGACTCCTCAGGCTGTAAACTGGGTGTTAAGAGGCCTGTGAGATAGGAGGATACTCTGTCCTCACACCCATTGTGGAACTCCCTGCCCTGAGAGAGGTACTGGGCATTCCTGCCTGAACTGGAGGATAGATAATCTTGGAGTCTTGGGACTTTTTTAGCCACTTGTGGGATCCAGAGGAAGACTGCAGACCACCACTCTCAACCAGACTGCACCAGCACTCTCACCAACAGGTTTTCCCCTCTCCTTTTCCTTTGGACTCAGGGGGCCCAACAAACACCACTCTGTTCATGCCCCAGGGTGCTGGGTTATACATTTGGGTTTTGTGGGTTAAAACCAACTGTTTGTCTGTATAATCCTATTGTATTATTTTATTAAATTGTTATTCTGACTTACAATCTTACAATCTCTCCTTTGAGTTGAGTTCATTTCCCCTGCTGGTTTACCTTTAAACCAGCACAGACCCAAACTTTCCTCCCCAGTGCCTCCAGGCACGAGCCCTACCTCCCAGGGTGGCTGACAGCAGGAAGTGCGTCCCATATTTCTTGATGAGGTTCTCTGTGATCTGCTGGAGGGTCGGGCGCCGTCCCAGCAGCCGGATGTTACGGAAGAACTCGGGGGCGAGCGGCAGCGGAGAGCCGAGGAAATTCCTCCTCTCCACGGCGAGGTTGTTCACTTTCCAGCGGCCAAACTCTCTGCAGAACAAAGCGTGCACAGCTGGATAATTTAAATAACCTAGAGAAACACTATCACACCATACTTGACCTTACTATGATAATTCAGGTTTTCTGTACTTCTGGCCTCCATTTTGAGGAAACACACAGACAGCAAGACTGACTCCTAAAAACTTTTCAAATGTAGGAGGGATACAAATGAATTCAAAGACTTGTCCCCTTCCCCTCTCCAAAATAAATCAATGACAGCAGGGAAAACAAACAAGCTCACTGCACAGCAATAAACACATCTTTTATTCATTTACTTACCAATTAAGATACCAGATAGAGTTATTAGTGAGAAGGACTCCTTGTCCTCAAAATCCAGACAAGACACACAGCCCTGGCAGTAGCTTTGCTTTTCCAAGGTACAGCAGTAGCTGTTTTGGTTGCAGACTCTGAGAATTAAGTCCAAGCAAACTGAAGACCCTGCTTTAGGTCCCACTTTGTTGAGTCACTCCTACAGTCATGTCAATCAAGATTCCTCTTAGATAAGATGTAGGAAAGCAAAGAGATAAGACAGCCTAAAAGACCTTACCAAGGTCCCAGCTAAATACAGAGCAACATTCACTTAAAAAATTCACACAAGCAAAGAAATCAAAGATGGGCATTTGACCACGTTAATGCAGACACTGAAACAGTGAATTACCCTGCACTGTAAATGCAATTTTCATGTGAAAAACAAACAAACAAACAAACAAACAGGAAAAAAAAACCCATGCTTTTTTGTTTAAATTCTGAGCTTTCTAGTCATATCATCCATTTGAACAGGTCAGAAAATACAGGTTAATTGTAGTTCCTGAAGAGACCATCGAGATAGAATTGCTTTGACACCAAGAAAATAATGCAAGCTTTATGATGTAAAATACTCATTTTTTATACCTTGATGAAACCTTTTCTTCTAAACTTGCTCACTGAGCTAAGGTTCCACCACAAGATTAATGGAAAAGATGCAACTCTTACAAAAGCTGGTTTGCTGCCACCCTTAATTCGACTTTCATTTAGAGCATTTAAGGACAGAGAAGACCACCCTCATCCCCTCACCTGCCCCCTTTTCAATGCACTTAAAATAAATCTCACCAAAACCCCTCTGGCTGCCCATGCCACACGTTTGGGACTCAAGAAGAAACTGTTTCCCAGAAAAAAAACATCTCATCCTGCCTTAGATGCTGAGGGTTTCTCAGACTTTCTCACCAGTCTGGTGTGGTATTTAACTACACAGAGTGCATTTCATTTTCAGTTTGAACATTGCCAATTTCAGGTGCCAGTTTTTGGCAATTGTTGGGCAATTGAAAATTATTCTAAATATTAGACACATAATAGCTGAGTAACTAATTCCAGCTCCAGTCTGAATCCCCTCTTAACTCTGGACCGAGCTCTTTGCCTTCTTTGTGTGTCCTTGTGCACAATGGGCTCAGACATGTCTTGCAGCCCTTCTCCAGAAGCAGCAAATCATTTCTTGGAGGAGCTAAACTGGAAACAATGGCCTCATCCACAACAAACTCAGAAGAATTTCCAAGTTCAGGCTCCCCTGACCTAATCCAGGGACTGGGTTATTCCAGCACTAATAGAAATTTGTTTGGCTGAAGCAAATTTGAGTTCTTTCCACAGTTTTTGCTATGGAAGGATTTTTTTTTTTTATTTTATTTTATGTTATATCAAAGAGAGGAAGTAGGCTAATGCTTTTGTAAAAGTTTTGTCAATATTTTCTGCTCAGAACATATCAGTGCAAACAAATTATTAGTGCAGCAAGTAATCATCCTTGGAAATTCACTGCCGAGGAATCTGGGGGAGTAGAATATGGAAGATGGGACTTTTTCAAAAGATGACAGCTTTATATTTCTGCCACAGACTCAGCTGAAGCCTTTAGAGATTTTAAAAGCCAGCTTCTCTATTTTTGCTGAAGTCTTTCCTAAATGAAATATTTTGGAATATGGAAAGGCGAAGCCCTAAATCCTCTGGGAGATACAAGAAGTTTCACCTCTGAAGATAAAAGAGGGACACAGGACACCAAGAGTGAGCTGCCTGTCTGCAGGAGCAGGGATGCTGGACGTGGACAAGCCAGAAGGGATGAGCAGCTTCCCCAACAGGAAACCCGAGAAAACATTTCAGATTTCAGAAGGAACTGGGTTTATGAGGGTGAAGTGCAGGAGCAGGGAAAGCTGGGTTGGAGTTCAGGGTGAGGGGTTGTGCTGCATCATTTCTAGAATGCTGAGGGAGTTTTTCACAAATGCTTCCTGGGTGTGTGAGAGTCACTAGTAACCACTATCCCAAAACTAGAGCTATTTTCTCTTTTTAGCCATGTCACTGTAAGTTAAACCATATCCTTATGTTTCTTTTGTATGACTTACAGAAATATGCTTATTTATATAGCTATCCATATAATTTCCCTCTTTTATTTTAATTTCACATTGCAGGCAGTGGTATATTCTCTCCTGTTTTCATTCCCTCTCTCTCATCACCCTTTGTAGTCTCTTCAGCACAAACTCTCCAGCCTCAAACAATTTTTGGTACCAAATGTGCATTATTCCCCTGTGGAAATCATGCTCCTGCCCACTGCCAGAGGCAGGCTAGCAGGCCTGGCAGAGTTAATAAACATCTGAGCAGAGAAAATCCTGCCTTCCAAAGTGGCTGGAGTGCCATTCATCAGGAGAACACCTCCCACAGCATAGCATGGCATCAGTGCTGGCTGCTGGACAAGAAAACCAATTATCCACTGAGAACAAACACCACAGATATGAGAAGCTCGTTCTTTCCTACTCCTCCTCTTCCTCTGCTGTGCAAGAGCCAAGAGCAGCAGCTGCTCAAGAAGTGAATAGCAGGTGGTACCCCCTGTGCTTCCCAGAGATTTGCAGCCCCAACAATATGTTACCCATTGGATGGAGTTCTTAATGCTCAGGGCAAAGCCTGGTGCAGAGAGGGATGATGGCTCAGAGTTCCTGGGCTTGTACAGGACAGAGGAAATCAGTCAGTCTGGCTCCCAGGATGAAGCCCATAATGGAATCCTGTTATTATCATAGGCAGTGCCAGAGGCCATGGGCAGCATTCTCTCCATCTTCCTGCACGCCAGAACCATGGATTTGTATGTCCTACCCAAAATCTGCCTCCTGGCTGTTGGGTAATGCACACACAGGAGCCCTGGAGCCCAGCAGTGCCATCTCTGACCAGCTGGACTGCAGGATGGCACAGCCTCTGGCTGCTGGAGGGGCTCTCCTGCCATCAGTTCTACTCAGAGAAGGTTGGGTTGAAGAATGACCAGTCAGGGAGTCAGCGTGGGGTGAAAACCAGCACAATTTAAAACACAGCTGTCATTTCAACACTCTTTTCTTTAATTATTTCCTAACGTTTTTGATTCCCGTTGCTATTCGAAGACATTGAGAGTGATGTTTAATCTCAAGAAACAATTAACATTCTGACATGAAACACTCCCTAGTAAAGTACCATACAAGTTGTGGACAAGATTTTATCTTGAAAGAAGCTTAAATTGCAGGTGGATCTGAGAGGACTGCTAGGGCAGCAGGCCAACAAGGGCTGTCAATGTGTCCTTTGAGTTTCAAGCTATAGTTTTTTTTCCAAATGTGTACATAAATTATACATTTGCTTCTACCACTGCACTCATTTAAATCATAGAGGTACAGGGAGATATAGGGAAAGTTCTGTATAAAACATCTAGATGAAAGAAATTTTAAAAATACCATTGAACTTTAAAATTGTAGTGTGTAGGAGATCTAAAATGGGAATATAATCTCTGCTATTGCAGACGACTGAATCAGCCTACAAAGAGGTTTACTGTGAGTCTGATGGATTCTTCTTCACTACAACAGCCTCTCCTAAGGTCAACCACACACAGAAGAGAGCCCAGGCAAAATTAGCAATGTTAGGCTTCATTGTAAGTAACTTGTGTGTTTTATAAAACAGTATCATTGCCAGTAAGCATAAATGTTGTCAAACAACATTGTGACGTAGTGTGGGGAACACTCTGGGAAAATGAACTCCACATCACTTCTAATACAAAAGAACTCTTCTGTGTTGCTTTCTCCTAATGAGGCAGCTTCACACCTGGGTGGTGGAACGTGTCTGCTTTGACTGGGCTGGAATGACAGTGGGATTCTGAATCCAGTGCTTTCCCTTGCAGCTGCAAGTTGGCAGAAGAGCACAATGAGAGAATATATGGTGTTTTTCTCCTGCTACCTTCCTAAAAAGCTCGAGGATTTCTAGTGCCTGAAGCCATGGCTTGAATAAGGGCAAGATGAGATACATTTCATTTTATATCCAACTGCAGAAGAAAAAGGTCAATGAGACATTACAATGCTCGTGATCTGCATCAGGCCCCGGTGTGGGACTGGAGTGGGGTGGGCTGGCAGCTGCACAGACACAGCCAGGGGCAGCTCAGCTGTCTGACTGATGGGTCAGAGCACCATCAACCACATCTCCTCCGTCCCACTCAACACAAAAACCATGTATGACTGTAGCATTTGGGGGAAATTGTACCCAGGCCAATTCCTCCACAGGAGACAGGCTGTGTAGGTACAGAGAATCACAGAATCCCAGGATCCCAGAATCCCAGGACATGCTGAGTTGGAAGGGACCCATCGGGATCATCCAGTCCAACCCTCAGCCCTGCACAGGTCCATCACCAAGAGTCACCCCCTGTGCCCCAGAGGATCATCCAAACCCTCCTGGAGCTCTGGCAGCCTCGGGGCTGTGCCCACTGCCCTGGGGAGCCTGGGCAGTGCCAACCAGCCTCTGGGGGAAGAACCTTTCCCTGAGATCCAACCTGAGCCTGCCCTGACACAGCTCCAGCCCTTCCCTGGGTGCTGTCCCTGGTCCCCCCAGAGCAGAGCTCAGTCCCTGCCCCTCCTCTGCCCCTGCCCAGGCAGTTGGAACTGCACTGAGGTCTCCCCTCAGTCTCCTCTGCTCCAGCTGAACACACCAAGTGCCCTCAGTGTCCTCACACGGCTTCAAATCAAGGCCCTTCCCATCCTCGTTGCCTCCTTTGGACACTCTCCAATGGCTCAATTCCTTCCTTATATTGCAGCACTGGGCCCCAGCTATACCACAGTCCTACCAGTTTGATAAAAGAGGGTTTCATAGCAGCAATATCCTATTACCTCACAGCTACCTACTGGCAGTTCTAACATAGTAAGTACAGAAAATATTTGTTATTAAAAAAAAAAAAGGCTTTTAAAGAGAGGATTCACCCAGGATCAGGTAGTAACCAAGGCTGTGTTATTCACAGATTGTCAAGTGAAAACATTCTCCTTACCAGCACAGGTCATAAACCTTTCAATGTTTATTATGATCAGGTAAGCAATAATAATAATAATAATAATAATCAGAAATCTGCCACAACCTTTACTAAATGCTTGTTACGGTTCATTTTTCTATTCAAGGTGAAGAAGAAGGGATTTAGTTATATAGTGACTGAGAAGCCCTCCAAAAATACCTACCTTTGTACAAAATCTTGCTGATAGGGAAAAAGACACCAATATGAGCAAAGCAAAGAGAGCAGCCTCCCTTGGGGAAGAGAAGAAGCTGGGCCTGATAGTACAGAACACATCTCATCTATGTCCCTTAAAATTTCAGTTATCTAGATGTGGTGATCAGAAAGAAAAACATTCAAGATACAATAAGATCTTTTAAACATATTTCCCCCTGCTGAAATGGAAAGTGTTTCTTCGTTAACTATATGCTCACAATTGTCTGGAATTTTCCCAAGGTCAAAACAGAAAAGTCTGCTGAACATATGTATGTTTTCCATGTTATTGTTTACAGTTTTTTTACCTGACAATGAATAAACACTATCATTAGGATTTCTTTTTATCTTAATATACTATCCCTTTGAAGCACCTTTGTCATTTTTTGCCTTTCTATGTCTTTTTCGCCTAGCACTTGAAATTCTACTTCCAGAACTACAATTCATCAGTATCAGCTTCACTATCTTCTTGCATTATGCATATGAAATATGTATAAATGAATGAATGAATTTTAATAAAAAGCATATATTATATACCTAGAATGTACTCGGATGTATTTCTTTTTTATGACTACTCATAGTCAGATTACTGTGTCAGCTACTGTGACATCAGGGATTTGAAACTTCTCTGTCATGAGCATCAAAGGGACACAAGAGAAAGAAAGGTGGCTTTCCTTTTCTTCCATGTCTCCATAACACGTGTACTGAAAAATTCCTCCTCTGATGAAATCCAAGAGGGAATTATTTCCGTATCTTGTCCTGTGGTGTTGTGTTTGCCTTTTACTATGAGTTTGTGATACACTTCAAACACCTCTGTGAGTGCTCCTTCAGGAACTCACCATCCCCACATTCAGCTGGCCCTGTGTGCACGTAAAGGCATTTGCACAAAACTGACAGCTCTTAATGACTTAATCTTATTTACCTCCTGCCTGGGAAAGCAGCTCGATCACGCCAGCAGTGCAGAGGAATGACTGGCCTGGAGAAATGCACTTCCAGGAGTGTGTAGTGATTACACAGGAGTTAAACAGCGAGTACAGGCGGAGCACAAACACTTCAGGACTGAAAGGTGTGTGTATGAACCACCCAAGAGTGAGGAACTGGTGAACGAGCTTGTAAAATCTCACCAGCTTGCACAGGCTTTTAAGACAGGCATTACATTCCAAGGAAATGATTCATTAGCTCTGCATCTGTTAACAGTGTCAGGGAGCAGAGAGGAAAGGGAGAATTCCTAGTGAAAGCTACCCGCGCCTACATCTGAAATGGAAAACGACCGGCACACCTGGGAGGTGTTTCTCACAGCCTGAGTAAGCAGGACACAGATTTTGCAGCTTTTCTATATTTCTGGGCTTTGATCACTCAGATGTGCCCTGGCCTGCGGGTGTTTTTGTGTGCGTGCCAATCTCTGGAGGGGGCAGAGTCAAGGGGACGGGGCCAGGCTCTTTTCAGCGGTGCCCAGCCACAGGACAAGGGGCAACAGGCACGAACTGAAACACTGGAAGTTCCACCTGAACATGAGGAAAAACTTCTTCTCTTTGAGGGGGGGCAGAGCACTGGAACAGGCTGCCCACAAAGACTGAATTCTCCTTCTCTGGAGACATTCAAAGTGTCATCCTGGATGTGACCCTGTGCCACCTGCTCTGGGTGACCCTGCCTTAGCAGGGGGTTGGTCTGGATGTTCTCCAGAGGTCACCCCCAGCCCCAGCCATTGTGGGATTCTGTGTTGTCGACAATTAAAATGTGGTTTTACAGCCTGCTGGGTAAGCTGGGGGCATTTTTGGAGTCACATGTAGCTGTCCATCCAAACAACAACAAATAGTCCAGGTTACATGTCACATTCTACCAAATGCATTCAAATTGGTTACATTTAACCAAATGTGGCTTGGTTATGGCAATCAGAGCTTTTTCCCTGTGAATACATATGGGAGGTACCTTCTAGTGGGTATATAATATTGCCAATATAAGAAAACCAAATTCCACCAAGATATCTATTGTCACTGGCTTGTATATTTATTCTTCCCTGTAAGAAATATTGATTTCATGGTTTATCACAGGTCCTAGAGGGACAAGAAAACTTTTCATTCTCCCCTTGACAATATCAAGAGACTTTCCAATGCCTTGTGTGTGCATTGCTCAGACTAATCTAATCCTACTACAGTCTGTTGGAGAGTTTGGCAAGCTCAAAACATCCTTTTCTCTCAGTTCACACCTGCTCATAGGAATCATTTATTATTCAGGCGACATGACTGATAAAATGGTGCATTTGTTTAGACTGGCAGAAGACAAATGAAATCCAAAAAATCCCTCTGACTGGAAGATTGTGTTTCTTTCAATTTATTTGCAACTGTTTTAAAACCCAATGTTGTCTGACATTCAATGGGAGGAGAAGGTATGGATTTCAACTTCGTAAATGGGGTAAAAACTGTTTCCCATTTTTTCCACAATGCACTAAATACCTTCACTCTGTTTCCCAGAACACTTTCAGAGGAGCAGGTATCTTACCTCGAGCTAAAACAGCAGTTAACCTTTAAAATGGAGAAGACTGCCCTGGAAAAGAGTTTTTCGACACAATGAGAAGAGTTATGACAAAGAGAAGCAGAAAGGTCTATTTACAGCCTTTTTGCCTGACCTTCAGAGCCAATAGATATCATAGTCCTGTCCCTGTAGTTAATTGAACCTGAACAAAACCTGATGATTCTGGAAATTTCTAAGAAAATGAAACTTATAATCTCTGGAGCTCTCTCTGAGGATGGGCTTTAGAGATTTGACTATACCTGTTACTGCTTCAAAATCAACGTGAAAATCATGTTCTTCTTCCTTCTCTTCTTGTCCTGACTAAAAATAAAAAGAATGGACCAGGTTTCTTGTAGAGACAAGGAAGAAAGCTGAATCTGTGGAGTGTTTTAGTGCATAAATCAACACATGAAAAGACAGTTTATGAAGAATGAATCAGCATAAAGATCTGCTGGAGAAAATAAAACATAATAGAGGATTCATAGATTCAGTGTTGGTGGATACTCCCAGATGAATCACAGGGGAAACACAAACTGCTAAAATTCTTCATATTCGAGGTGTGCTTGTGGTCTCAAAGTCTTTGAACTGTCTTTTATCACTGTTTTTATAATTGCTGTTTCAGAACTACAAATTGCTCTGTAGTGCTGGGCAACGGAGAGGAACACAGAGAAACCCACCCTGCGAGAAGTGATTTCAAATTTTGAGGCAGTGTTTTGTTCACCTCGGTTCTCATTCGGAGAAGTGAGGCCCAGCAGTGCTGAGGGCACTCACAGAGCACAGGGAGCAGCCACAACCTCCTCCTGTCCCACACTTGGAACCAGTTAAAACACCCTCTGACCTGGATAGTGTGGCAGAGAGCCCGAGCTCTCTCTTTGGAAAGGGTTTGCTTGTTTCTGGGATGTTACTGGTGCTCATGGTTGGTGCCACAGAGACACCAAATTCCCAATCTACTCAACAGAAAAGCTGATGTTCCTCCTGACTGTCTGAACCTCCTAAATGGTTCAGACAAAACATATATTCTCAATATATTCTCAAATACATTCTCAAAGAAACACTGATCCAAAGCCTTATCTATGAATCCGTACATAATGTCTAGAACTGTTCCTTTTCCAGAAAGAACACTATATAGACTTAGTCTTCTACAGTGGAGATTATCTGGCTCCTTTTCTAAACAATTCACAAGTTCACCCTTCCAAAGAATTGGGGTTTTGTCTCCCCCTTATTTCCACCCCTATTCCAGCAGAGCACATTCCAGCAGTGCTATTTACAGCACGGAGGGATGGCAGTCACTTAACCTGCACTTGAATTTATGAAGGCAGTTGTTTCTCCCAACACCCTGGGATAAGTTTGGCTTCACACAAGTGTAAATCTCACACATATATGCATAAATGCTGTCTTGATATTGTGAAATATAACAGCTGCACTATTGTTGTCTGTAGCAATTCAAATTGTTGAAAGCAGCAGAATGTAAAACAAAATATTTTCTGAAAGTACTTCGGTGTGTTATTTTTTTGTTTATGGCTTAGCTCTTCGAGGAATGTGCTGCTTATCTTCTTTGCATCTAAATGTTATCCACCTATCTAAGTGTTGTTTCAATGGTATAAGGAAATACTCTGTTCTCTCCTGGTACACAAAAAAATAAAGCCAGGAATTCTTATTCAGCACATAAAAATGTTTCAGTTTTCTTTTCTATCACAACAAAGGATGCTTCTACTGAAGCACAACTATTTTTATTGATTCCAGAATAAATCTGGAGTGCTGGTTTATTAAAAATAATCCTGGCATTCTTCTTTTTTCCAGTGGAGTCAATTGTAAATATCTCAAAGAAACAGTGGAATTACACCAGTGAGCTGAACAGAGAATCAGGGCAATAAAATTGTCAATATAGTTCCAGTTTACAAACACAGAACTTCCTAATGCTCTTAACTAAATAAAAGCATTGGATGGGAGACGAGTTACTAATTTCTGCCACAGGAACAGTCAAGTGCTAAATGTGTTGTCTGAAAAAGTAAGGCCCATATTTATCTTACTTTATAGAATCCTGGAATGGTTTGGGTTGGAAGGGACCTTAAAGCCCAGCCAGTGCCACCCCTGCCATGGGCAGGGACACCTTCCACTAGCCCAGGATGCTCCAACCTGGCCTTGGACACTTCCAGGGATCCAGGGGCAGCCACAGCTTCTCTGGGCAACCTGTGCCAGGACCTCCCCACCCTCCCAGCCAACAATTCCTTCCATAAATCTCACAGCAATTTTTCCTGGTCTGAAGCTGGATGAGACCAAAGATGCCCTTGATCTGAAGAATTTAGAGCAGTCTTAGATCCAACGACTCTGAACACAGCCATGAATCCCTGCATCCTTTCAGGAGAAACTTCACCCAGCAGCAGCTGCACAGACAGGAACAAAGGCTTTCTTCACCCCTTTAACCTAAATAAGAGCATGAAATTCACTGCCAAACACAGACTATTTAAATGCTAATTGGGACAGCAGGTGATTTAATTTCCTCTCTGATTTTTCCTTGAAACAGAAATAAAAAGAGTTGCAGCAATCCAAGCCTTTTTTTGTTATTAAAAGGCTTGATTTTGTTGTAAGTGTCGTTCCTATGTGTTATTGCTGCATCGTGTGATAAATAATGAGATTTCTGAAACTGAAGAAAGTTACAGGAAAAAATATCCTCCACATCTTTACATCCATGCCATACTGAACCAATGAAAAGTTAAAAGTATAAAAGGTAAAAAAAAATTAAAGTGGTTATAAATCAAATACCTTTCAATTATACTGTAACTTTTAATCTATTATCTGGTTAATAGTTTAGTAGTTTTTGGCTGATGTGAAAAAATATTAAAAAATATAAAAAATATTTTAAAATATTTAAAAATATAAAACACAAATTATTTCTGTATACACAAATTGCACTTTGACAACATGCAAAAAGAGAAAAGATTGTTGCATAGAATAATTTAAGCCCTCACTGCAGGTTCCACAATCTTGTCCTTTGCCACAGGAACACTTTAGCCCCAGTAATCATCCTGAAGTGGAAAAACCTCTGTGCTACGGATCAGCTTGGAGTCTCTCATGCTGCAATTTGATCTATTACTGTCCATCCACTGCCCCAATAAAGGATGAAGGTTTGTGTATCCAGGCACAGAAGAGTGATTACAGTCATTTGTCTGAATGCAGGAGTAAGACCCAGATCCCCTGCAAAGGGTTTGTTGTTAGAGGAACATTATCACATTACAGGGGATCTTGCAGAAATTATCCTGAACCTGGTCTTTTTTTAAAATTCTTATTATTGAGTAGAATGAAAGAAATTATATCCATAAAATACACTGAGCTGAGGGCTTTGGCAAGTGCTTTGGAAGATTTACAGATACCAGAGAAGTGGCTGAAAATTGAAAATATGGCATGGGATAAAAAGGCCTGGTACTGTGGTGAAAAATACATCTGAATACACACAAAATGGGGGGCCAGCCTTTTTTCCAGGGCAATTAGTGACAGGACAGGGGGAAACGGCCTCAGGTTGTGCCAGGGGAGGTCCAGGTTAGGAGGAAAAAATGTTTTCACTGAGAGAGGCTGAGCAATCAACCTGGAAGATGTCAAAAAATGACTGGACGTAGTGCTAAGGGATATGGTTTAGTAGCCATGGTGGCATTTGAGCAAAGGTTGGACTAGATGATCTTAAAAGTTTTTTCCAACCTTAATGACTCTATGATTTTATGAAAACAAATAATTAAACGAGTAGAAACATGGTAAAATAGAACACATTTCAAAAAGGTCCACTAATTCTTTTTGGAATTCCGCTGCAATCATGAAAAATTCTTGCATAAAACTAGAATGTTTTATATATAACAACAAAATAGCTTGTGTGACAAAATGTCATGTTCCAGAGGTCTGCTAAGATCCCAGTCATGGTGCCCCCGAAGAGTCATAAATGAATTAAAAATCAAATAAAATAAATGAAAATAAAATAAAATAAAAAACCCTGTTTAAATCCTTTTCAAAACAACAGGCAGTGGAAGAAAATCGTTATTAGGAAAGGCTGGCCAGGATTTTTTCGAGGGAACATAAGCTTCTGGGGGACATGACAACAGACTTGCAATATGTTACTCAGCAACAGGAGCTGAACAATTGCTCAGTTAGGAAAAACAAGCCTTATTTGGGGTAAAGAAGGCTGAACAACAGATCTGTCCCAGCAAGCACTACATTTCTGCCAATCTAGACCTGTAAATGTGAGCAAAGTTCAGGGGCTGCCCCAGCTGTCAGTTTGTAGTGTCTGCTCCGCTGACAGCAGCTGCTCCCTCCCATTCCTGCCTCCACCGCCAGCATCTGCCAGCATTTTCACAAAATCATGGAATGGTTAAGGCTGGAAAAGCCCTCTGAGAACATCAAGTCCAACTGTCAGCCCAGCACCAGCACCGTGTTCTCCACTAAACCCTGTCCCCAAGTGCCACGTCCACGGGTTCCTTGGACACCTCCAGGGATGGGGACTCCACCACTGCCCTGGGCAGCCCCTGCCAAGGCCTGACCACCCTTTCCAGGAGGAAATTCCCCCTCCTGTCCAACCTGAGCCTCCCCTGGCACAGCTGGAGGCCGTTCCCTCTCCTCCTGTCCCTTGTTCCCTGGGAGCAGAGCCCGACCCCCCCCGGCTCCCCCCTCCTGTCAGGGGGTTGCAGAGCCAGAAGGTCCCCCCTGAGCCTCCTTTTCTCCAGGCTAATTTTGGGTGACAAAGATAGGATTTGAAGGGACCTTAAAGTCCATCCAGTTCCAACTCTCCTGCCATGGGCAGGGACACCTTCCACCAGCCCAGGTGGCTCCAAGCCCCGTCCAACCTGGCCTTGGACACTTCCAGGGATCCAGGGGCAGCCACAGCTTCTCTGGGCAACCTGTGCCAACCCTCACAGCCAAGAATTCCTTCCATAAATCTCACATCAATTTTTCCTGGTCTGAAGCTGGATGAGACCAAAGATGCCCTTGATATGAAGAGTTTGATTTGAAGCCGTGTGAGGAGCAGCTGAGAGCACTGTCAGCAAAAGAATTGGGTTTAATCATATTTTATGCGGGGCAAGTTTTGCTGCAAGTTGACACAAGAATATAGAATAAAAGAAATTTTAAAGTGCTAACTGTAATTGTTATGTTTCAAAAAGTGTAATGGATGGTACAGTATGAAGGAAGAATTGTTTCTGAAGTGCCAGAGCGGAGCTGGAGTCTGGAGCCATGCATTTGAGAATGTTATTTTCTCTGAAAATGTCAAATGTGAAGTACTAAATGCCTGTTTCAGCATTTTGGTAGATTTACTATGCTTAGATTAAATGTTTTGTTTCAGTGATATTAAGACTATTTCAAGATTATATTTTAATCAACTATCACTCTCTTGAGACCAATATTTTTCTAAACCTGACATATTTTGGCTCAGAGACACCAATAAGATGTCAGTTTAATTACAGACAGGTTGTGCAATTGAAAGCAACGCAATGTAAATTTTTATCCTTATGGGATTAAAAATAAGAAAAAGCACATATGTGTGTATTTTTTTTAGTTGCTATTAAGTTTCTGAGGTTATTAGAATCAGTTCAGTTATTATTAAGATTCTGACTTATCATTTCACCTCACGCCCAGGAAGAGGAGGGAAACAAATTAAGTATATTCATACAAATAGCAGCACTCAGAAAGAAATTGCCCCTTGTCTCTGAAACTATGGAATTCTTTGTGTTTGAAGCCCCAGAAAGAGCAGCAGTTAGCCCTGCTCCTGACACACATTGTCCTTCCCACACGGCCTTGCCCTTGCAAAGTAAACAGTTATTACTGGGGGATTTGAGGGAAACCTCACAACACAAAACTTAATTTGCATGAAGTGGTTTTTTCCTTCAGGTCTTACTTGGGTTTTGTCGTTGCATCCTTCTAATACACTGTTCAGTAATTGTTTGAAGCATGACCATGCAAAGTGCTGATTTTGTTTCCATCACTGACAGTTAGCAGTGATCATACAAGTCATGAAAATGAAGTCATATCATAAACCTTGTAAAGGATTAATCCTTATAAAGGATTATTTCTGGTGAATGCTCTGAGAACAGGTGACTCTTTGGGAGCTGGTGACCTCAGTGGGGAGGAAAACAGAAGGAAAAATGTCTCTTTCAAACTGGAGGAGAATTGTTTATTAGGAAACAGTATTTGCAGACTTTCCATGGGTGTTTTATAAACTCAGTTGCAGTAGCTGTGCTGCCCTTTCAGTCCCACGATCATTCCCTGTGCCTGGATCTCAGGGAAGAGTTGGAGGTGGGCTGACAAACAGCTCTTCCAGTGGAGACATTGGTAGAATTGGGATGTGCTGCCAGGAGAGAAGACAAGGAGAGCTTGGAAAAGCAGCAGCAGCAGCCAGGTGAGGGTGCAGCATTCCCAGAGCTCTGCTCTCCCTGGCACAGCACTGTGAGAGTGCTCAGAGGGCTGTGGGGGCTGTGATCCCCTCACAGCATTTCTGCAAACAGAGGGCACTGACCTCCCATTAAACATTCACAACCCTTGCAAGGGAGCTGGACAAGATGAGAGGTGAGAGCATTATAGAGGTGCTGAGTCTCCAGGAACACTTTGCCTTATATCTTCCACTATAATATCTCGGGATACTATAACTGAAATGCTATTTTAAGGTTGTGTTTATCTTAAATAACCTTCAGACTTTATTTTCAACACGTTTTTCTACTCTATTTGTTCAGGCAACAAACTGGAATGAAAATGTTTTTGTGCAGTGGACAAGACCTGGCATCTCTGTAAGAGCTCTGATCTCATTTTCACGAGGAACTAAGCAAACTCTCTGTAGGTTTTTTATGTCCTTACACCTTTACACTCTAGCAGAAAAAAACATTTTAATTTTTCCAGCAGTATTCGGGAATACAAGCTATGTGACTAATCAGTATATACCTGACCTGAGCACCTTCAGGGGTTTTAAGAGCAAAATATGTTTTAAGACTGTCATAAGGTCATCGCCAATTGCACCTGTTTAAACATAGAGAAAAACCCCTTTCAGCCTCAGTTTTCCCATCTGGAAAATGATAGATACTGAGACATTTATGGAAGTCATAATACCTCTACCTGTAAAATACTATTCAAAGTACAACTCTGTGACACTCTGTAATCAGAAATGTCTGCATTGGGAATTTAATTAATGCCTTTCTTCAAACACAAGAGGAGCAGGATTTTACAAGCTGCAACTCAGGAATAACAGAACCTAGTAAAAGAAAACCAGGACAATTTGGAGAGGAACCTATCCACCCATTCTTTTCCAGCCACACCCTGGTCTCTAGAATTCAAGACTCTAATATTCTACATCTCACCTTGAAGTCGAACTTACACATGCCTTGAACATTTTTGGGAAGGTGCACATGAGTCTGGATGGATGGCTCAGCTGGTCTGAACACCTTGCAAGCTGGTGTTCAAACTGCTGACAGCAGCAAAGGCATCTTATTCCCAGCACCAGAGCTGAGATTAGGGGGCTGCTTGACATGGCTGTATTTTATAATTTTGTACATTATTACTGTAAACTGCAGCTGGAGCTGTCGGAGCTAAATTGTCCAGAACAAAAAGGGATCCTTCAAACAGATGATGCAGGACAGACAGAATCAGGAGAGAGCAGTACAACCCTTTGCCTGCTAAGTCCTTTTGGTTTCTATCTGCTCTTTACTGCAACAAGTCTTTTACCTCAGAGCAGACAGAACTGCTTGGCACTTTGTGTTTGGTGGCCAAACACTCACACCCACACGTGGGACACTTCTGTGACAAGGTTATTGACACAATTAAAAAAAAAAAAAAGTCAGATATTTCAGGGGCTTCTGTGATGACTTTAATTTCTCTCTCTATATATGTCACAAATACAAACAGAAGTAATGGTAAAAGCCAGAAGCACTGCAGAGCTGTGCAGAAGACCAGAGAACAGTAAACTTGCTATTATCCGAGGGGGATCAGTTTGCCCATATCTTACTTTAATCAAGGTAAATCAAAGAATAGAGACAGTCTATGGAAATTAACCCCTCTGGAAAACCCAGGCATTTAAAATGTGTCAAAAAGAATGATTAAAATTAAAGATAGAGTCATTTTAATTTAAGGTAGAGTCTGGTCTTCTAAATTCAGCATCTGCTTCAGTAAGGAGTAAATATGCTAACTGTCTATAATTCTCTTTCTCCGTTCCATCTCCCACCTGGCTTTTGACTTAATTGATTAAAGACAATCTAAAATAGGTATAAAAAATTGTAAATGCTCACCTTTGTTTTAATCTACACCTAGACATTTGAATAGCTAACTTCTCCCAGAGGCATCTTTACAAGGACGAGCCTTCAAAATCCTTTCAGTAGCTCAAATAAAAGCAGTATTGTTCTAAATACGAGTTTGGAAGCAGGGCTAATGAAGTAAACAAAGATTAGTTAGAAATGGCTGGGGAATGAGGAGTGAAGAAGGTTGGTTGTGCACCTGCTGTTAGGATGCAAATCTGCCTGAGCCCCTGGAGGTTCCTCAGTAATGAGGCACGAGTGGGTGTTTGTATCAACATCAAAGAAAGGCGACTTTCTGGGCTGGTGCAGTGTCTAATAAACATCTAATAAGCTTCAGGACACTGATGCTGGGCAAAGATTATTTTGAGCCTTAGGATTCAAGACCCTCTGATACCGTTAAGAAGGAGTTGTGACGCTGAATAACGTGGTGCAAAAGCAAAGTTACCCAACGCTGGTGAAATACCAGCAGCTGAAATGGTTTTTTCGTCCTGAATGGACATCAAGTCACCAGAAAAAAAGTTAATCTACAAGTGCCTATTTATTAATTTGTAATAGGTATAAATAAGTGTATATGTACACTTAGGTTTTGTGTAGGATATGTAGTTTAATGATACACTGGAACACCCACATTAAGGACAGATAATGCAATTAGTGAGCTCTGTTGATAACCCTAACTTCTCTGTAAGTAAATTAAAACCCAGATCTAACTGAAAAGCTGACAGTCCACAGAGGTTAGAGCATCTTATTTACTATATTTAGAGTTTAAAAGAGATGAAAAAGTCGGCACATGCAAATTATTTTTCATATCAAGTCCTAAAATTATAATTACCTTTATTGAAAATGGCAAAATTCACCCTAAATTTCATGATATCCAAGTCTACTCTGTGAGAGCTCAATACAAAGTAGATGAAGAGAGAGAAAATAAATCCACAAGCCATGAAACTTTTAACTGGTATTTCTAGCCTTCTGGTCTTAAAATTCATTTCAAACTATATCTGAGTAAGTTATTCACAATCCATGTCTGATCAATTTGAATTCTTTTTGTTCACGGTGTGTCCAGTCTTGGATTATTTTTTGTCACTTATTCAATATTTGAATGTGGTGAGAATATTTCCCTTGTATTTTGTGCTGGGATAATTCACTGAAACCCTCAAAAGGGGATGATGTCTGAGCATTGCAAGCTGTGAATCTGAAAAACCACCTTGTGCACTCGGTATCAAATTGTTCTGCAAGAATTGGATCAATAGAAAGTTACCAAGGCCAGAAATCCAGATGGTGCTGCTTTCAGCCAACTAAAATTAGCTGCATTGGTTTTGGCTCACTTGTCTATTCCTGTTGATCTATGAGAATTTATGGAGAGCTGGACAACAGCCAGAGCTGTACCCCATTCATTACAGATGTGACTCCAGTTCTTCCTGTTAGAGGACAGTATAGTATTAGATCTTTTTCATCTGAAGTACATAAGAAATTCGACTTTAACCAACAATTTGATTTTCTGTGATGAAAATTGTGTACCTGTTTGTTAATCCATTTTTGAATACAAATGGTAAGTTTTTGCTTTATTAACCAAAGGCTCAGATGACTTTAACAGAATAACTAATGACTTTTTATTACCCTCTGAATATATCAGCCTTGGTGATTTCAGATATGATTTGTTCTTCTTTGTTATTTATATTTTAGCAGTGTCCCAGAACCTTAAGCTACATTACTAACAAGGTTTGTTATATAAATTACACACCACGGTGAGTTGCAACTGAAATTCATGCAGTCTTCTATTAATAAGTAAAATAAGTACTAATAAGCAAAAGTAAAATATTTTGCTGTCTTATTTTACAAATATTGTGCCACTGTCGTAAGATGATACAATATGCATCTACAATATATGTGAATGGTAGGACACTGTCTCTCCAAAAAAAGGTTGGTGATGTCAAATGAAACACATTCCCAAAGTGTCCTTATCCTGAGTTATCCTGAGGAGATGTGACTATTAATATTGCCCACTGATCACCAGTGTACCACACAGCTTTTGAGGCCTCTAGCAAGGAAGTTGAAAGACACTTTTGAAGTACAGTGATCAGGGGTTTTACCTTACACATCTATATTTAGTTCCAGCTGTACCAGGTCAGAATCAAAGGCAAAAAGGCAGAACTAGAAATGCTTGAATTTCAAAGTGCAGGAATGTTGACTCAGAAAGGTCACTGCCAGTTAATCTGTGCATTTCTCCACTGGAGTCTGAACTGTGGGTTGTTAGAAGTATTTCCCAACGCTACTCACACCTCTTCTTAAGCAATACCATAAGCAGATAAAAGGGAGAAGAGTTTGGTCAGAATGTCCTCTGGAAGCTCCCTGACAACGAGCAAACCTACTGGGAAGGAAAAGTAAGGCTGTGTAGTCTTTGCCTGGTTCCATTTTGCGTGGAACAACGAGTTTTATGTACGTGGGGCATTCACAACAGTTTTGTTTTCAGGGAAGGACTTACAGAGCTTTTGATCTGTAATTCCTGAGCTAAAGTTGTCCAGCAACTTCAGAATGGTAAAGGAGAGGCACATCAAACCTCATGTAAATGGACAAAATGATACCAGGTGTATTTTGACATTAAAAAGGGGGGAAAAAGCAAACCCTTTCATTAGAAGCACAGTGGGACTAAATGCAGAAGTCACAGCTGTACATAACCCTCAAAATACAAAGCTGAGGGAGCTTCTAGGCCACTGTGAAGTCCACTTGGTTGTATCCACCTCATACCACAATTATATTACCTGCATTTTCTGTGCACGCATCCTTTTTATTATTCTGTAAATTCAACTTTGAGAGTGAATGCAAAATTCAAGATGAGCTTAATGTAGCAGAAATCCACTGGTGAAGGCAATTCTTTCAGCAGGTCTTATGATCTCATGTGACCAATGACTGTCATCTGTTATTAAAGTTAGAAAGTCAAGCCCTCCACTACAGGTATCATTAGACAGTGTAATCTAAATGCTGATGCTGACTGTTATGTCAGTAGATTTGTCCACAAAAATATTTTAAATTAACTCTATATCCCAGACCTAGAGCAGAGACTACAGAGAGGGGGGCAGAACACACATAACTAGGGCTGACTGAAGGTGAAATGAGAGGGGCATCATTCTTTACCTTCCTCATTATTTTCTATTCATTATTATTGTCCTCTGCATCAGAAAGTAATTACAGATGAATTTCTAAAACTGGTGCCTCTTGCAGTTCATGCCTCTGCGTTCCCTGAGTGCACTGTTGACACATGGTGGCAAACATTGCCCTCTGTTACACTTCAGTGGAACTTCTGCCTTTTTTCCCCAGTGCCCAATTTAGAGCAGAGAAGCAGCGAACAGCAATCGCCTTCCTCTGAGTGCTCTCTTTGTCATTTCCTTGTTCCTATGCTTGATAGCTTCCCTGTGAGGAGGCACAAGATATTTCCATCTTCTTTCATGCATATTTTCCTGCTATTTCATTATCATCTGCTAAATAGCATTGCAGCAAATACTTAAATGCATTGTCTGGGATAACAACATCGACACAGCTGAGAATGTGCTGAGATTGCTGCATATGCAGCAACTGTGTCATTGCTTCAATGTTAGCTTGTCCTCCCCGGGTTTGTTTTGCTCTCTGTGTCTATCTTGTCACCATAGTTCTAGTTTAGCAGAGAACTTCTGTTTTAATTATTGCATTTCTGAAATACTTGGGCCTTAATGGAGGCACTGAAGAGTTTCTTGCTCTCCCTCGTCATTAGGACTCGTGTGTTACTTCCCCGGTCCCCACTTGCCATCAGCATTGAGGCAATTACACACACACCTCTGCCAAAAATTCACCATTGTCCTCAGGTAAAAGGCTTGGATTATCAAGCAAGGAAAGTCACTCAAAATCCTTGTGTCTTTTATCCCCACACAAGCACTGGCACAAAGATTACTCACAATAGCTAACTCTCAGCCCTTCCCAGGAGCTGCTTTCAGGGGCAGGAGGAAGGTCTCATCTCCAAAGCAATTCCACCTTTTTCATGTACGGTGATAATCCTAGTCAGGTTTTCTTTAGTTGAAAGTCCTACTTTTCTCCATTTGCTCTCAGTCAGCTTTCACGGCGAGGAATTATTTTCTCATTATAATCATGAGCTTTTCTTCGTAAGATATTGCAGAGCTCCGAGCTGACTTTGAGGTGCCCTTCCCCGTTCCCCCCTCAGTTGGCATGGAGACACACCAGCTGCTACAAATCACAGCAAAGATGCTTAATGGGTACATTTCAGAGAAAAGTTCCTGCTGAAGAAACCACTCCATTTGCAATCACAGCCCTTGTTCTTTGGGTGGCCGTGCTCTCGTGGCTGTAGCCAGGGAAAAAAACATTTTGGAAGTGTGTCCCTAAGCTGTGTGCTGAGAAACAAGCTGTGATGGGTGGGAGGCACTGACATTCTGTGCAGGAGGTGGTTCTTGGCTGCCCTGATGAGAGGTGGAGCCCACACAGGTCGGCCCCAAGTGGATCCAGGGACACCGAGGGGCAGCTGAAGGTGCTGCCTCAGCTTCGAACTCCTCTGGAGTGACTTCCTTACCATCAGCATTCGAATATGTGAAACTTGAGAGTGAAGCCCATCCTGTACAACTGCAACATGAACACTTCCTAGGGCGGTCACACTTTGGAAACCACCAGCTGACAGCACAGTGAATTAATGGCTGTGATAGTCCTGGGTGCCAGAACCCGAGCTTAGCCCTCTCTCCTCCTCCCCTCCTGCTTAGCAGCAGGTGGAGCTGGGCCAAAATGCTCCTGCCAGTGCCTTTCTGGACTGCTGTGGATTTAAGGATGGTACTTTTGCCAGATAATTGCCTTATCAGACCATGTAACTTGCTTTATCAGGTTCTACATAATTTGTACCAGCCCTGTGTGCTCTTTCTTTGAAGATCAGTGTTCACACATCCCCTGGGGCCCATTTGAAAATTCCCAGTGGCATCTTAGGATCAGAGCCAATTATACTCATTCTTTTTTGCTAGGTTGTTTTTTGTTGTATCCTGCATTTTCAGACTGTCACTATTTCCTGATTTGTGTTAACAACATCGAACAGGTCTAATAGATCTTTTCCCCAAGCCCACCCCTTTCCCTGGTAGCAGATATTTCTCTAAAAAGTGGTTCATGGACCGGCTGGATTTCCAGACAAGATTTAACAAATCTTCTAAAATTAAAATTCAATTCTCAATGGTTGTGTTTTCAGAAAGAGGCGAGTGACTCTTTTTAAAATTATGAATACTACTTTAAGGGATGGTGTGCTTGTGTTTGATCCCGGATATTCCTGTTTTCTGCTTAGAACACACTTTTTGCAGATGAACAGCATTTCCATTAAAATGAGGGTTTCAATGGAAGTGCTGACATAGTGCAGCAGAAAAGCTGGTGCTGTTGAAATTACGCAGGATGTACCAGGTGGGATGTATTCTTTCATACAAATTATGTTCTTATAATTATGACCCTCTTCTTTTGCAGTGTTGAGGTGCTGATGGGTTTAGCTTATGTGTTTTGGAAATGTTATACCAAATACCAGGAAGTGTGTTTCCAAGTTCAGTTACCCAGCAAATCAGTATTAAATAGACAACCCTGAGTATCAGTCCTGACCTTCCTCTCACATCTTTAACTGCTTTTTCTTTTATTTTTAATTGGTGAATCAATTTATTACCTGTAACAGCAGTACCCCCCTTAATAAAGGGGGAGATATTAGTAAGGGAAATGACCATGGCTATGCAGGGGACAACTGGCAGACACAGAACTGCAATGCCCTCCTAGCTGGGGCTTAGTTTTAATTTTAGCTCATAAAAGTTAAGATGGTAAGACTTCAATTCGACTTTCAGCCTTGGACACATATTCCCTGCATGTTATATTCAGAGATATTGTTGGAGGACAAAGTCAACTAAATTACACTTTCCAAAAAGGGATTTTCTCCCTTCTGCTTTCTTTTCTTCTTCTTCTTAGCACCACTGGGTGCTGGGAAGAGCATCTAATAATTGCACCACTGCTCATGCTGATTCAACAACAAGACATGAAAAATGTGTTCCAAGGTTAGAGAACACAAATGTGCCCCTGCATGTTTGGGGAGCTGTTGGTGGGGGGTATTTTACTTGTAACTCTGAGGTTTCCACAATGTCTGTGGAGAAAAGCAGGACTGTTGTTTTTATGGCATCAGACACAAGTAGTGTGACTTCACTGTGGAAACCCTGATCAAACTAGATGGCTGAATCCATCAGATCCCAGTCCCTCGTGGATCCAGGGGAGACAGGAGGTGGTTTCCAGCTTCCAAAAACTCAACAGCAACGGTAACAGAGTCTGAAGGAAGCTTAAAAATACTCAAAGGAACAAAAGTGCTCAAAAAACCACTTTAAAATAATTCTATTCAGGGGAGAAGGCTGTTGCACCCTGGGCTGGGGGCCTCTGTAACACAGGTGTGTGCACAGGTGATGTTCAGCCAGAACTGTTGCACTGCTATAACAGAGGCTTAATTTCTGCAGAAGTTTTTATTTCATAGAAGAATGGCTGCTTTCAAAGTCCTTTAAAGGTTTAAAATGCCTGGTAATAAGAGGTAGAGTCTCTGTAGCTCTTCAGAGAAACAGAAAGCTTTTAGATATCCACTATGATCCTTAAAATTTGTATTTTTAGTAGTATTGTTGTGGTTATGTGAAGTGTATGTTGAGATACTCAAGGTTCTGACCTCTTCTTATGTTTGTTGCTGATCAATCAGAGCTTGAATAGCTTCTGCTACTCTGAAAAAGCTTGAACTTGTGGGAGGAGCAGGGAGAGGAGGCAAACTGAGGAGAATTAATGAAGTCTAAGCAATGACAGGAACTTGGGGTTTGGAAGGCAAATTTTTTCCCCATCTAATTGGTCTTTTCCTTTTCTGCTCTGGCAGTTTGCATTTCCAAATAAGGTTATGGGAGAAACAGAAATAATCCTATTAAATGAAAAAATCTTATTGATAGAGAGAGACATACTTTCTTAGAATAGTTATTAATATAATTATAATAATTAATAAACATATATTTTCCTCTTCAACACCCTTGGCAGGTTGCATACTAATCCTCACGGTGCTTCAATGGCTTGCTCTAGAAAGCAGATTATTGGTACTTCTCAGAAGTTACATCCATGGCCTCACTGCCCCTGCTTATGTTACAGGAACGAAAAAATTCACCAAAAATGGAGTTTTCTTTACAAGGTAACTCATCCCACAACACTCTGACTGCGGCAGGAGCTTCTTGTAACCTCAGCCAGCTGGAGTGAAGCATCAGCAGAGCCTGTTCAGCCCCACTTTGCTGTCCTAAGGACCAATTATATAAGAGAAATCAAAAGGCTTGCTTAATTTGTGCTTAAAAGTATATTTTGATTCTGATTTCCCTGAAGCAAAGGAGATTCTCCATGTCCACATGTAAAACTAACACGACCAGCAAGGGCATCAATGACTGTGAAATGACAGAACAGCTCTGCTGGGAGAAAAGGCTGGGAGAGGGCAGTGGGCACCTGGAGGAGAAAAGGCTCCGGGGTGAGCTTAGTGTGGCCTTCCAGTCCCAGAAAGGGGCTCCAAAAAAGCTGGAGAGCAGCTTTGGACCTTGGAACTGAAGAGACAGGACAAGGGGAATGGCTTCCCACTGCCAGAGGGCAGGGTTAGATGGGATGTTGGGAGGGAATTGTTGGCTGGGAGGGTGGGGAGGCCCTGGCACAGGTTGCCCAGAGAAGCTGTGGCTGCCCCTGGATCCTGGAAGTGTCCAAGGCCAGGATTGGACATGTAGCTACAATTATGAGATTAATACTCCAGGAATGGCCATAAATATCTTAAGATTTAGTCAAATGCCCAAATCCCTCACACTTCCACCTCTATTCCTTAAACTTCAGCTCAGGCTTTGCTGCCATTTTTAGGCTCCCAGACCACAGAGGACACACCAGCAGTGACATCTCCTTGCAGACTTTCAGCTCCCAACTGTTGTGCCTCCTCAGGAGGAGCTCAGTGTTTTGTGTTATGACTTCACAGTAAAAACCAAAGGGGAGGAAGTGGGTAATTTCTGCTGTGTGCAATAATAAACCATTTGCATTGTAATCACCCAAAGCAGTTATTTTGCTCAGCTTCTTCAGCACTCTTCTGCCCAGCTGTGCTGTGGCTGAATGGCAGTGTGACGCTTTGGAGAATTATGAATTCAGTTTTGTGAACACTATTTGTAATTGCAATAACCACAGTGGATTAAATTACTTTTTTTTTTTTTCTTTTTCTTTTTTTTCTGTGCAAAATTGCTACACATTGTGGGGACAGAGTCTGAAAGACTGTGACAAAGAAATCCAATTTTATCAACACAGAATGACTTCCCAGCTTGAATAATGGTGCTACTGTCAGCAAGGCTTTTAATTGAAATGGATTTTATACAGAAAACTAAACCAAGCCTGGCCTGGCCTGAGAGACCCACAGTCCTCCAAGTTCCAGCTCACCCTGTGACTCAGAGAACTGATTTACACCACTTGGCCAGGCTCCTGGGAGCTTTGCCTTGGTAGCTGCAGTATAGGTGGAAACACTTTGAACAAGAAAATGCTGTATCCAAACATTAAAAAATAATTAAAAAAAATTTTATTTTATGAAATAAAATTTTATAGGAGAGGCTGGAGCACCTCTGCTCTGGAGACAGACTGAGTTTGGGCTGTTCAGCCTGGAGTAGAGAAGGCTCCAGAGATACCTTAGACTCCCTTCCAGTATCTTAAGGGGCTCCAAAAAAGCTGGAGAGGGATTTTGGACAAGGGCCTGGAAGGACAGGACAGAGAGAATGACTTTTAGCTGAAAAGGGGTGGATTAGGTTTAGATATTAGGAAGGAATTGTTGACTGTGAGGGTGGGGAGGCCCTGGCACAGGTTGCCCAGAGAAGCTGTGGCTGCCCCTGGATCCCTGGGAGTGTCCAAGGCCGGGTTGGACGGGGCTTGGAGCAACCTGGGCTGGTGGAAGGTGTCCCTGCCCATGGCAGGGGGTGGCACTGGATGGGCTTTAAGGTCCCTTCCAACCCAAACCATCCTGTGATCGTACAATGCTATGATTCCATATTTCCAAATGCCAACACAGGCAATGCTGTAGGTGACTGTGAACACCTTTGTCAGCTCCTGGGGCTGTGAAAACACAGGGTTTTGCAGCAGTGGACACCTTTTAAAAGCTCTGTCCTGGTTATGAGATGCAGTACGGTTGCACAGCATGAATTTCTCCACATCAAGGAAGCCAAAATGCTGCCTGTCAGCTGCGGCTCTGGAGTGCTAAAAGGGTAGAAATGTGGTTTTTTTCCATTTACAAAGGTGTTTATTTGCACAGTATATTGATGTTAAACTGCCTGGTGTGATAAGCTGACTGAACCAAGGGTATCCTACCACAATACCTTCCACCTCACATTCAGTCACGTTTAGTCCCAGTAAGACAAGACAATAAATGGAGAAGAATCACATGTGGCAATGCAGTTCTGTCCATGTCTTTCCTATCAACACTCTACTGCATTTATTATAGAGTGTGATGTCAGTTATAATAGTTTCAGTCACTAATTACGATTTCCAAGATACAGACAGTCTGCAATTTTTTTTTTTTCTGCTGAGTTCAGTGCATTTTGGATTCTATCCCACATCAGCAATTTGGGCCTCTTAGTATGAAAATTAAATGCATTCCAAAACCAGTGTTAAAACTAAGAGAATTTAATAGCTGTCAAAGCTGTATACACAGATACAAGTTGGCCAAAGCACAGGTAGAAGGATGGTCACCATCTGGGCAGCTGTCATGTGTTAACTGCGTGTTCCTCAGGTTGGGCATTTGGCATTCCATTCATTCTGAGTTTACTGCCAGGCACAGGGCACCTCAGCAGACCTCATATCTGGAGCTTTTCAAAGGTCCAGACCTCCTCTATACAGCCTCAAGTTTAACACCTTTTATTTGTTGAAATATTGCCCAAACCAGGCTTATTGTGAGACTCAGCTTATTGTTTGTGCCTGAAGGTCCAGGACCCCACGAGGGGATCAGCAGTGCTTTAAGGCTTGAGCCAGAGCTCAAGGCTTGTCAGTGCAGTTCCTCCTCAGCTCATGCCTGTTGATCTGACAGCCCAAGGAAACAGCCTGCCAGGAGACCGGTATTCCAGTTTCACTGGCTTGCTGGGAAAAATCCAAGGCAAAAGCTGCTGTGGCAGTCGAATATTTATGATGCTCACAGGGGTGTCAGGCCTTTGTGAAGTGACTGGTTATAAGCTGCAGCTCATTGCAAAGCCTCCCATGGTATCTGTGGCACGTCAGGGATATTTTAATCCCAAGGGAGGCTGATGTGTGTCCCTGGCACTGGGCACCAGGGGCAAGGGGAAGGCCCCTGGGATGGCTCCAGCTCGGATTCTCTGCCTGCTGGCTGGAGGTGACAGCCCAGGACTGCAGTAAACTCCTGGCTCAGCACCTCTTCCTGAGGGGATGCTGAGTACACACAGGTTTCCCTGAGGTCAAAGGAACAGCATCTGTAGATTGCTGGGATGACAGGGAATGTTTTGCAAGCCAATGGCTCAACAACCACCACTGGAAGGTAACGAGCCACAAGCCCAGTGAGCTCCTTAATCCAAGGCTGTCCTTGTGGGAATTCAGTGTCAAGAAGCTCAAAGCCATTGTCCCTCTGGGTCGATCCTGAGGGTTGGATGTCTGGGTTTCAAACTGGTGATTGTACATTTTCTGTGAAGTCACAAATTGTACATTTGAGCTTTCTGGATCGGGTGGTCACGCTGAGGTCCTTAACTCTTCAGCGTTGATGTGACAGAACAAAGCTTGGGAAGCCAGTGATTCCAGCTTTTTCTGCTGTACCAAAGCATGTGGCTTTTGTTGAATCACTGGGACACCACATTCAGCTGCATGGTTAATAATGTGCTCCAGTATTATTGCCATGTCAACCAACAGAGCACACATAGAGAGGGCTTTTTGCAGTTTTAAATCAATTTGTCATGTATTCATTGCTTATGATGGAAATTACATATAATATGATCGATATTTTACTGGATTCATGAATTTTTCTGAAGCAAAAGAAAGTAACTTTCAGTTTATATCCTTAGCAGACATGTTTTTTCAGCCTCCTGATACAGCAGTTTGTTCTGAGGTTTGGTATAGCACGAGGTTGGAACAAAGAATAAAATTAAATTGGACTTACCAAGGTATTTTCTGGTAAGTGTATCAGTATGCAATAAAGGAAAAAAAGATACTAAAATTTAATCATTATTTTAATTTTCAAATTTTCTTCTAATTTTACAGCTCTTTTAACTTGATGTTTTCCAAAAGCCCAGAGAACAGGACATGTAGTGTTAAGGCACACAGGTCAATGACTAAGCCCTGAATGAGAAGGGCTGGGAAAGCACCAGGAATTAGATGAGAAATTACTGGCTGTAACAAATAGCACAGTGAGAAGAGAAAAATAGTTACAGATAGTGCTGTTAGGAATGGCCAGATTTTCGGGGGCTTAATGGGATTTATGTGAGAGAAAGGCAATCTTCATAAATATTTGGAAGACAGCACTGGGGACCTTTTGTGGAGACAGTGTGAAAGGCCAGCAGCACCCAGGGAACCGGATCAGCAACACCAGGGTTACTCTGGAGATGCTGTTGAGAATTCCCAATTTCTGTGCTGATGTAGGAAAAATAACTTCTGTGAGGAAAAAGTGACCAGGGATGAGTCATTTATTGGGCAGAGAAGGAGAGAAAAAGAAACCAAACTTAAAACATATGTTCTTTCATATTTAGAAAAGATCATCATTAATCTCTCTCTGCTTTTTAAAGTAAAACACTGAAATCCCTTTAAAATCCAAGCAGACTGCGTATAAGGTCAATTTTTCTCTGATTACCACTCTGTTTACCTGGCATAAATAATTACTTTTCACTCCTTTTACGAGCCTTGTAGGAGCTTAGTCATACAAATAATTGCTCAGTCTCCTGTGTTAAAGGGGCTACTGGTTTTATGAACTGAAACAAAAATAATCTAGGGAGACTAAAAGCAAGGATCAAACAGAAATAGATAGAAAAAGCTTTTTATTTTGAGGGGTTTTTTTGCATTTTGAGTAGTAGGGACATTATTTTTCTTCCCTATGTCCAAGGAACAGGATATGTAAGCTTTGATCAGTCTGTGTTTATTGTAGCAACAATACCAAATTTTGCTACAAATGTATTATTTTAACTTTGTTTTTATAGAAGAACAGCACCCTACACCTCTTTAATCTGCTGCTAAACGATAATTTAAATAATCTGATTACTCTGCCTCTTCATACATATAATCCCACAGGTTCCCCCCTCATTTGCTCAACTTTTCCTTAAAGTTTTAGATATTTTCTATCATAAGAATATTTTTATTTTATATAATAATTCAGGATGAGCTGCTAAAATGTATCTGTTTTCTGGTTTGCTCTCTTGAATATGATTTTTGTTTTCCAGATCCAGCAATAGCAATGTTACTATTTATTACTTTGGCTACAGTTTCCTCCAAAGAATTCATTCTTTTCTATATGTGCTACTTCACTTTTTGCTGGGGGACAGGGGCATATTTGTGTCTGTGTCAGGTTAAAGCTCCCAGGATGAGTTGTAGAAGAATACCTGGAAATTATGGAAATCAGAGGTCTGTATTTATTACTTGTAGGTGTCTGGCACTGTTGTTTAACCATTGCATTACCAGTATTGACCCTGAATGTATCTTGACAGTGAACTGTTTAGCATCAGTACACTTTTTCAGTTTCAAATTGATTTAAATCTCATGAAACCACTTTTGCTTTGCAGCAGGTGTACCTGTGTCAGTGATGCACCAGGTGCTCTGAAGCCCATGGGGTTGGTTATATGGGATAAAGCTGGAGGTGGGACGAGTGTCCTTTATGACAGAAGGTTTATTTGGAAAAAAAAAATCAATAGTATAGCCAGTGGAGAAGCTTTCTCTCATGATCTCTCCTTCCTTTCCTTATCTAAGTAATTTTCTTAGTGTCCTTTAAAATATTATGTCCTAGTTTGGATCTGTTTTGGATCTCTTAACACTGGAGGAAGTGTACTCTGCTATCAAATTTAGCTCAGAAGACAGAACCTCTTCCTAGAACACTTCAAACCAGTCATGTTTCAGGAACTGATTTATGATGTTTGTGTTATTCAGTGTTTTTCCACCCCCACAAGCCTTTCTTTGCTTTACTTCATAACCTCACACCGTAGAAAAGGGATTCATTACCCTCTTTGTTCAAGCAGTACATAAACCAGCAGCTACAACTCCACTCCACTCACCACATTCATTTTTTACTGCTGCCATTTGAAAATGTCAGGAGCAAGGGAGCTAAACAGTCTGAGGACTAAATGAGCAATTTGTTTGTGGTACAAATAAATGTTTCCAGGCTGCTGGACAACTCCCAACACCTGCATTAGGTACTTCCCAGCGTGTAACCTTGACAAATCAGACAGCAGCTTCTCAAAAGGATAAGAACAAGGGCAGAGAGAAGGGAGTGGAGTGTGAAATTTCATCTTTATTTCTCTGAAAGCGTTATTTCCATTTCTTTCAGCCACCTGAAGGGGGGGTGGCACAACTAAGTGTCAGTGACAGCAAGAGGATTGGAAGCTCCCAAGCTGGGAGCGTTCTGAGGCAACTTTCCAGGAATGCCTGCACAGAACTTAAAGGCAGCGCAAGGAATCTGTCCAAATTGTTAGCTGGGCTTTTTAAGTGGTAGTTGAAAATGCTGCATTCATTCAGTGCCCCAAATTCAGCAGCAAACGTGGCTGTTTCCCACCAGTGCAGAGCTCCAGACACCCCCCAGCCTGGGCAGCCCGAGGAGAGCCCAGAACACACCCGGTGAGGGGACCCTGTGCCTTTGATCTCAGCCTGCAGACTCTGCCAACTGCGCTTGTGTTGGCTGATGATTTAAGAGGCTCCAGTGTCATAACTCCTGTCCCTGAGATTGCACCGGGAAGGAGAATAAGCACGACAAGAAAGACAGGAGTGTTGAGCAGCTGCATAATCACACGCCCAGAGAAATTGCTGGAGCTACAATTTTTTTGAGTCCATGAAAAGGAGAGAAGCTCAGAGCAGGATCAAATGAAAGCCCTGCATGAATAAAAACGCACTGGGAGAGAATTTATCCCACGAGCAAGAAATAAGCTCAGAAATTTATAACTCCACATGCAAATAAATAGAAAGAAGAACCACATAACTCTTGGAGGAGCAGAACTTACAGCGAGCTACAAGATTATCCCCCAGTCAGGCACCTGGGCCAAAATTTGCTCACGACATCTTTACCTGAGCTCAAGGTAGATTGTCTTGTCTGTATTTTACCTCCTCGCCTGAATTACCTGTCCTGTGCATCCAGTTTGCAAACTCGAGGTGGGATTTGGCCATTTGGGGCACCCACTGCTGGGAAGCCAAGACTGAACCCAAGTACAGCTGCCAAGGGTGGTACAGCTTTTTTCTAGACTTCCAGGTTTGTCCTTCCTGAAGATGAAGGGTTATGACTGTTATGTCCCAGTCCTCTTTCCCCAAAAGGGAATATCCAGCTGTATCCCTCTACTGTTGCCACCTCAAGCTTTTCAAAAGCTGGAAGGAAATGAAGTGTTGGTGGGGTTTTCTTCTTGATGGAGGAGGTGTTTGCTAGTGAGAGAGAAGGGAAAAAAACCTGAATGGAACAGACCACACACAAGGACAAATCACAGTTTTTTTGAACAAAACAGTAAAGTGTTCTCAGATAACTGTCTGAGAGTTTTTGTCTTTGTTTTTCACCTTCCTGCTCTATTTTAATTGGCAATAAAAGAAATTAATTTTCCCTATTTAACCTGTGATGGTAGTTGGTACGTGGGCTCCCTGCCTGTATCTCAACCCATGAGCTTTTTCATCTTATTCTCATCCCCTGTTGTATTGAGGAGGGGGGGCAGCTGGGAGCTGCCAAAGGTCAATCAACCACCACATTAAAAAACCTCAAAATAATTTATAATACGGATTTAACGGAGCATTGAAGAGCACCACAACTTTCCTGGCTTTCCCAATAGTTCTTGCTTTTTTTTATACACCACTTCCTTAACCTAGAAAAAGTTTTAGTTCCCCTGATTCCTGTTTTCTTGTGTTGCATTTCAATGACTTGTACCAAGCTGCCAAGTTCTCAGACGTTGTAACCACACAACATCCCTGCTATGCTCAACCTTTTTATTGGCCCTTTCTGTTGTCACTTATCCTTTGTGACCTTTTCCTTGTCCAGAGTGCTTCAGAGATGGAAGGAATGAAAAAGTAAAGTAAAAAAAAGGCAAGCTCCCAAAATTCTCAGTGTTGGCAATTTCCACCAGTGCAGCACAGAGTTCAAAAATACTATTATAGAAAAAAATACAACTATGGAAGCTGCTAAAAAAGACTTACTATTTAAAAGAATAAGAAGTTTGCATTCTACTACATGACTTCTCCTGCTCAGTGCAAGGGACTGCTCTGTTCCCATGAATTGCTACTTGAAATAACAGTATTTTACAGGTCGTTTTTGTGGGGAGGTTTGTAAAAAGAACAATACCTACTGGTGATTTAGTAAATGTGAGGAGCTCTTAGAAAATAAGGGCAGTATTTTCAGCTGGAAGTTATTAAAAAGGTGCATTAGAAGGGGGACAGAAAGTATTATAGCTGTTGAAGTGTTGCTAAATAACCAGTTTTTATTGTGTTCTGTGAGCTATTAGCCTTCAGAAAGTTCGGCACAATAATGTCTGCAGAGAATACAGTAAAGAAAATACAGCAGCGAAGAAATCCCTTTGTGTATCCATCTCCTTTCCAAATACCAGCCAAGAAGCCACAAGGTCTAGTGGCAAGCTTTGTAATTTCTCGCTGCTTGGGCTGTAAATAATTGCTTTCTGTATGCTGAAATGTTTACTACTGGCATTAAATGTCAGCATCTCCACTGACCTTGTATCTTCGCTGACAGGGCTGCACAGAGTTTTGCTGCAGGGGAAATAAGGCAACAAACAGAAAATCTGGTCTGTATCATTCTTTTAAAGCTATTTGTTTTCTAGGACGTCAAATTTATCAGTTGTTTTAGTCAATCACATATGCGGACATGCAATTAAAATATAAAGATACAGATGAGTGTCCCTGATGCTGTTCTTGATCGTGGCACACACACAAAAAAATGAGCAAAGCACTTTAGTTACAGCAAGTGGAATTCTCCTTAAATTGATAATTCCTATCTTTTTAAGGCATGGGGTGCACAGAATTTATCTCAATCAGTAAAACAGCCTAGCAAGCACCAAATTCTACTGCCCCAAGAAAAGGCAAATTCATGCTCAGCCTTCATTCTAAAAAGTTTCAAGTCCGGAATTCTCCAGTTTGTGTTAGTGGTAGATGGGCTATAGGGGATTTTGGGAAGAGGTGATTCTGGGTATAGGGAATTCTTAGAAAAGAGAAACTCCTGAAAGTGATTAAGCTAATGGGTATGAATGCCTTTCTATCCATCAGCAAGGATAAAAGCTAAAAAAGCTAAAAGCAACTAGTTATAAATTAATTAAATTAAGTAATTCTCAATGGTCATAATTTCACCTTTTTACTTGAGAGCTGGAGTAAATCCAGTGTCCACGTTTATTCCTGCTTCTTTCTGCTCTAATGACAAAGATGAAGTGTGTAATTTCTGGTGTGATTTCCCGGATTACAACAATTCCCTGGAGCAGCAGATGGCAGGTTGGGAGTGTTACTGGTTCCCAGCCACAACCCCGATACCACAGCACATCCTCCTCCTCCTCCCAGACTGCTCCTGCTCTGTGACATGGAACAGTGGCTCCCAGATGACCTTCCCAAATGGAATGACCTGACACTCCTCCTCCTCCACATCACCTCGGGAGACGACAAGAGCTTCTCTCCCAGAACTGGTCATAGCAAATCTCCTCCCTTTCCCAGTTCCATGGCATTTGCATTGCCATGGGCACAGAAGCCCATGGGAATGGCACCTGCTGGTCTCTCTTTCCCTGCAATGATAATGAACAAAAAAGATGTGGGTGCCCTTTGCTCTGCACTAGTGGCACCGTGGCAGCTTTCATTTTAGTCGGCAAAGCATTGTTAATGTGTGTATAATATTCTTTTAATTGATATAAATGCACCCAGAGGCCTCCTGGGGAAAATAAGCGTGTGTTTAAATGCAAGTAAGCTGAAAATGGAGACTACTGAAAAACAGAATGCCAACCAAAATATATAGCAAAGCACTTTTCAAGCACTGTAGTGACCCTAAACTTCCTCCCTTGAGTAGGATAAGGGACTGCATAAATGACATTAGTTTTATTTTCGTTCTGAGGGCTGGGGTTGACGTGATGGCTCCCTAGGTCAGCTACATCCTCACAGACATTTACATTTAAGCATTTTTAAGTATAAATTCCTCCAAAGGATCATAGTCAAGCCAAGACAGATTATTTTCATGAATAATTCCTGTGAACTACGAGATCAAATGCTTTACTAAGTTCAGATATTAATCTAATGCATTCTACTGTTCTCCCCAGAATATGGAAATTAGAGTCAGTGGTTCAGAAAATTCCTCGTCGAGGCTGGAGGTCCTTGTGGCTGAAGCTATGAAATGTAATATCTTTTGCTTCGAGGATGGATGCCTCAATGAACAAAAATGGGATAAGTAGTCTACATCTTTTCAAAGCTCCTGGAGGAGTAGGAAGCCTTATTACGGTGCATGTGAATGCATTTGCCTGCTCTCTGCTCAGACAGATCTGCATCAAGGCTTAACGTGAATGAGATACGTGTTGGATTCCAACATCTCATAAATCATTTGGGATGATTGCTGAGAGAGTTTCCTTTGCACAGTATCTTCTAGAATGTAACTGTAGGGATGAACTCGGAGGAAAGTCCCTGGATTTAGAAGAAAATCCACTGTGAAAAGGCCCCGCTCTCATACCAAGCAAGGCCGGCTTGTGGCTGAGATTTATCTGAGAGCACAGAAGTGGAAGGGCTTTTTGTTGAGCCACCAAAAGAAAGCTCTGGGGTGTCTGAGGAGTAAAGTTGGGTTCTCTCTTTGCAAACTTGCTAACATTATTTTCCCAAAAATACGGAGTCTGGGCATGGATGAAGGTGAGGTTTCTGCTCCCTTGGGTGTGGGTAAGGTTTGCTGTTATCACGGTGCTGCTCAGTTCTGTGGTGCCATCATCAGACCAGTGTCTGCACACTTCACTTGTAGGACAAGACTCCAGTCTGCCAAATGTTCTGTAAAAAGAGAACTGAAGCTAATTTTCACCCACAAGGACTGTACAGGGAACACAACTGTCTCCGGGACAAACTTTAACAGGATTAATTGGAAACACGACTGCAGGGTCTCCTTATCTCTTGACCTCCCTCTCCAGTTCAACAGCTTCCATAGGATGCCACAATATAGGGTAACAAAGGATGCCAAACCACTGCAGCTCTGCAGTTCTCTTCCGTGGGGTTTATCTTGCAGGTCATCCAGCAGAAGAGCAGCCACTCTGTCACTCAAAGCCTGTGCAGCTGTTGTGAGACTGCGATTTAACTTCCACACCCTCATCTTTTACTCTCCTTGAGACAGGACAACCTTTTGTGAGATTTGCTTTGCTCAAAAGGGATCTTGGGGAAGGGCTTGTTCCTCATGTGCTGCGTGAGTGCCATCCATGGCCTGCTGGAATGTACTTGCATTCCTGAATGGGAACTCACATACACTAGTAAAGTGGAATTATGTAACTTGTAAGTGACCCATTTAAACAAGTCCAAGGAAATACTGCTTATGAATAACCTTGTTGCAAGACATTTGCAATGAAGTATCTTGTTCAGAATTCTGAAGTTCTGGGGGAAAAAACAGGGTTTTCTTTTTTAATATGGTAGAATTTAATTAAAATCGCATCACTAAAAGTTGTTTTGCATATGAAACTGCTGGAAGTTTTTTTCTCCCTTTTGAGTTTCAGTTTAGATATAACTCTTCAGAATCAACAGGGGACTCATATTCCTTTTTTTCAAGCAAGGATTACATAGGATTGTATCAAACAGATTTCTCTGTGTGTTAAAAAATAGGATTCCAGTTTCTCTTCCTAATGAAGATCAGCTTGTGCCCCCCACCCCCAGGAACATTTTCATGACTATAATCCCAACTCTTCTGTTGTGAGAAACAAAGGCAAAGGCAAAGTTCAAAGAAAGCCACAGCCTAAGATGAGTCACTGCAGATGGAGTCTCTGATGATAAGACCCAAGGCAGAGGAAAATTAGAAAGAAGGACAAAAGAAGCAGCAGTGGCAAAATTTTGTACTGAGAAATAAAATCAGATGAGATGGGCAGTGAGGAAGGGAGGCAAGGGGAGTTAAAAATGGATAAGACAAGTGTCATAGAATCACAGAATAGTTTGGGTTGGGAGGGACCTTCAAGCTCATCTCATCCCACCCCCTGCCATGGGCAGGGACACCTTCCACCAGCCCAGGTTGCTCCAAGCCCCGTCCAACCCGGCCTTGGACACTTCCAGGGATCCAGGGGCAGCCACAGCTTCTCTGGGTAACCTGTGCCAGGGCCTCCCCATCCTTACAGGGAAGAATTTCCTAATACCTAAACCGAACCTTCTCTTCTCTTAGTCAGTAGTGGCAAAAAAAAGATATAAAATCCATAGCAGAAACTTGGCATCATAAAAATCTGCCTTTCCAATTATCTGTTATCACATTAACAGGACTGTTGGGGAATTTTTATGGTACCCCTTGAGGTAAATAAAACACATGTTTGTGCTTAAATATTAAAAAAAAAAGCCAAAACCACCAAACACAAGATTTAACAAACAATGCATTGGGCGGAGTCTTACTACCATGAGCAGTTCTACAAGAGTCCACAAAGCTGTGGCACTCCACAATTCCTTACAGACACTGCTGAGCAGTTACAATTTCCATTTCCCCTTCGCTGTAAAATAGTGACAACATATATATTCTGCAATATAGTGTAACCCTGTCTCACTTGCACATGTCTGGGAATTTCTTAGGAAGAAGCAGAACTTCCCCCTTGCTCAAAGAACCTGAAAAGCTCATGTGGAATTCCTCAGCAGCTGAAACTTAAAGTGCTACTGCTGCCCTGCATGCCTATTTCTGGTGGCATTTCCACAGGGTTTGCATTCCATAAGCATTTGTAGCCCTGATGTAATACCTTCTGTTCCACAGATGAACAAAACCTGCTCTGGCCAGTTATTTGAGATCAAGCTGAAAGTAAATTATCTCAGACAACAAGGGAATAGTCTGAAAGTTCTGTGCAAGTGTGACTTGAATAAAACATGGTGCACAGTGGTGAGGAAAAGAAAGCTGTTCTTGGTTCAGCCAGCTGGACAAAGCTTTGAACTCGTGGAATTCTCTCTTGGGAGAAACGCTGTCTGCTTGTATTCAAAACTATGGATTTGTGTCTCTGTACTCATTAACACACATTAATCAATTTTAAATGGGGTGAAAGACTTTTACCCCATCAAAAGCATCAGCTCAGTCTGCACTCCTGACACTCCCATTTTGGAAATGCCTGCTCAGGAATGCTGCACTGTGCAGGAAGGAGGGGATATTTTACGGTGGCAGTAAAAATACACTTTTAATATATGATTGCAAGAAAAAACAATGCTCCATTACCTCACTCCATAGAATCATTAACGTTGGAAAAGACCTCCAAGATCATCAAGTCCAACCCTGGTCAGAATCCCACCGTGCTCAGTAAACCACAGCACAAAGATTCACTTAAATGTGGTTGTAGTCCTGTATCAAAAAGTGACCTCACAGATTTAAAACAACTGCCTTGAAACATCTCAGGGCCTGCTTTTGGAAGCCCACAGTTTGGATCTGAGCATTCCTTGTAGAAAAATGTTTACAGTCGGAGCACTTCTACACACCAGATTGTTCCATAAACATTTCCAGGCTAGTTCTGCCTGTCTGTGTCAGTGAAAACAGCTTTTCAACTCAGCCAGGTCAACTCTGCAACAGATAAACTGATAATTACAGGGTGCATTCCATCACTTGTAAATAATGAAAAAGCATTTTGAAGGGGGGGTGTATTGACAGAAATTCACAGTAGGGAGGATTAGACCGAACTAAAGTTGTCTTTCTCTTTCAATGGGCCATGACAATAAAATAAAGCAAAATATTTGGGATCAGCTTCTCTCACATTCTGTTTCAATTCCCTTCAGCTGGAAGCAGAAGAAAATCGGCTGTAAAACTGTTTCCTGAAGCAGCATGAACTGGCAAGGAGCCACTGCTCCTAGCCCCTCAGTTGAGTGCAGCCCCTGGGGGTTGAAAAAAGATCTGTGGAAGATCCTGTGGTCTGACCCTGCTCCAAACCCACGCCTCAGGCTCAGCTGCACCTTTCACCCTCGTGCCATATTTCTGTGGTGTGCACGGAGGTGTGGGAATGCACAGCATTATAAATTTTTCTTTGGACTGCAAAGGAATACTCAGTGATACAATTTCTCAGGAAAGTGGGTCGTAATTCAGCCAACTTGAGTATTAAAGTTCAATTCTTCTTATTCTTGTCACCAGCCTTTACGGTGGACACAGGATCTCAATATATAAATTGATTTTTTTTTTTTTTTTACTAAAGTAACCTTCAGCTGCAAGAGGTGAGTTGTGTGTTTTTGGAGACTGACCAAATACTGGAATAGAGGTGCCCAGGTCAAGAAAAAGATGTGACAAATGCTAATGACTCACTGTAGGATTTGAAGGATGACAAAATGCCAAGAAAAAGGGGTTGTTGCTGCACATCACAGGGCATCAAACCCCCTAATCCTTCCCTTCTGATTCAAAGTCCTGCAAACATTTGCCTTTGCTGGAGCAGTCAATACTGGGATCAGTTTGTTAGACATCTGTTTGAAAAAGGTCCAAAACTGAGAGACATCTCTTCCCCAGGGACATGATGATAGCACTTCTGGGACCTTTTGATATCTTTTAATGCTACACAGCTCATATTCAATCATAGGTAGCAGCAACAACAAATTTGGGTGTTAAAATGCCCTTTTTAAGAGAATTTCTTCTAAATTTGTGCTTTCACTACCCTTCAGTATTTCTTTGTGAATGATGGGACTTGAGCAATTACTGCGTGTCCCCTTTCTGTGTAGGCATTCTTTTTAGAAACATTCTTTTTAGATGGCAACTTATAGAAATGAATGACATAATTTTTTCTTTATTTCACCAGCCTTGCATCAGCTTTCAAACTCCATGATGTTCCAGGGAAAGCTATGAAGCAAATATTAAGAGAAGTGGCCAAATTTTCAAATTATTTACCCATGTCCAGCTTTCCATACACATGGTTACTGGCATGGATCTTGTCTCCCCTGCCAGAGCTCCTGTCCTGTTTTACTTCTCTTCTGAGAAAGGTCTGGTAACCACAGCCCCCTCTTTGAAACAATAAAGCTTAAGAATAATTTTTGTTCAGCCCAGTTTTCTGGACTTAGCTGACAAAGCTGCCAGTTCTGGCAAAGAGAATCCAAACTTCAAACATAAATAAAAAGGAAAAAAAGTGACCAATCCGTGTTTCCTCAACTGTCTTGAGAACCAAGACATTCCTTGTTGCTCTATGAGGAGGAGTTATTTTCTCTTTTTATTTCGTTGGGGGTTTTTTTAGCTAGTTTTAACTATAAACAATTTCATTTATATCAAGGATAGTAGTGCCAGTCAATCACTGACTATCCCTTCATAAGGCCTTCCTAATAGTCCCCTATTTGCCAAGGAATACGAGGATGTCTGCACTGAAGACTGAGATGCTGCAGGAATGGGCACATTTTTAATTTCTATCATAGACACAACACTGAGTTTTAAATTATTGAGAGGTTTAGCAAGTCATTCCTGCAGACAGTTTGTGTGGCAGCAGTGGCTGCAGAGGGAATGCTGGAGGGCACAAACAGAACTCTGGGGACTTATTCCTTATTTTTATACCCCTTCCCAAGGCAAAGCTGTACAACCAAGGCTAGTGGCTGCTGGGGTAACTCAGTGTTAGTGACCATGGACTGAGTCCTGAACATGACTCTTTTGTTAATGGCAAAACAATCTCTTTTTCCAGAAGAGCTGAGCACTTGGTTTCTGCATGGAACAATTACAGGGTTCCCAACTATGAAGCTCAGTATTTTTACAATGTACTTTTCCCTTTCTTTAAAAGAAAAAAGAAAAGAAAAAAAAAAAAAGGAAGACAGCTCCATTCAGACAAGTAATTCTCTGAAGACATATGATATCTTTAGAGTTTTACCTTCAAGGTGTTAACAACTGTTTGATTTTTAGATCATACTGTGTGTAGAAGGTTAATTCAGTGACACTAGAACAAGAATGGAAAGTGGCAAACTCAGAAATACACTTGAGATAAGACTTGACATGCTTTAATGGAGAAAGATACGCTGCTCTTGAAAACCCTGTTGCTTTCACAGGATTTCTTTTTCTTTTCAGAAGAATTTTTTGTTAAAGTCTCACCTTGGGAGCTTGAACAAGAACACAAAACAGCCACATCTATAGACAGACCTGAACTAATATTTTTTTCCTCTTAACAGGGTAATTGTACTTGAGATGCTGAATAACAAAAGCAAACACCAAATTTTTTGTTACATATCACTCTTAAAGTCATCAAAACTGTAAAGAAATCAGAAAAAAAACCAAAGAGACTATAAAGTGAATGAGGTGGTAAGTTGGAAAAATCATGGTGGGTATTTTTTAGAAGCATAGCAAAATGAATTTTCTGGATTTCAAGGAACATCTGTTTCCAAAGTGCACAGAGTTTTTATCATGGATATTCAGCTGTTCATACAGGAGCACCAGGTAGAGACACAAAAAGGTCTCCAACAAAACATTCCATAGTTCTCACAATCAAAAACAGCAGTTTCAATTGATGGATACACAAACTAGGCCGAGTTAGCTATAAAAATTTATGGAATCAAATTGCTGTCTTTGGAACTAACTCTGACTCAGTGGACCAGCCTCACCAATAACCAAGCATAAAAGGATTACAATAATTGAGTTGTGAGACTGCAGCAGTGTAAATCTTTGCTGGATTGTCAGCAGATGGCTGTGTGTCTGAACAGAGTCCCAGAACCTACTAAAAGTCATTCAATAATAAGCACAACTGAAAACTGAGGAGAGCCTTTAACTTCTACTTAATCTGCTTCTGGAGCTTTCAGGCAAGTTTTCTCTAGCAGAGAAGCCAAGAAAGGATTATTTCATGAAAATATAGTCCTTGTCCATCCCCATCAGTTTGGGGGTTTTTTTCTTCTTGGAATGAATGAAATCTGCTGCCTCCAATTCATTACCATTTGGACAACTTTCAACCTGGAAAGGTCCTCCTGGCACAACCAGTGCAACTCCTCATGGTACCAAGACACTGATGTGCCCAACCTCAGGACACCCTCAGCAGTTCTGAAGGTTTGTCAAATTTTATGCATTTCCTAAGTTACAACTTGGTCAGTCACTAATCAGGGACTCCTTGGCAGTGATTTTCCAAAGCCAGATCAGATGTTTCAGATGTCTCAGCAACACCATCAGTCCCCCAGGTGAGAGAACAGACTCCATTGTACCCCAAAGTGTAACATGATCAAGTGTTAATGATCCCAGGCTCAATTTGAAGCTTAGTTCTGCTGGAATCAGGTACATGGCTAAAAAAAAAAAAGCTGGACAATGGGACAAAACTATCCAGGAGGCCATTTATCAGCATCCTCTGGCTGAAGAGCTTCTCTCAGCTGCTTTCCTCCCCCAAGTAAAATTTGTGAACAGATGACAATCATCTCAGTGCTGAGAGCTCACTTCTCACAACTCTCCCTTCTGAGAACCAGGCAGACTCCAGGCAATCCAGCAGAGCATCCCAGCACTGTTTCTCTCCCAGTCAAAGGGATGATAATGGCAATCAAAACTAAGCATATTACTTCATCAGATGAACCCACCGGTTTGAGCAGGGTAAGGTCATAAGGACACTACAGCCATGCCTCCAGAGGCTAAATTAAACCCTCTTAGAGGGCAGTGGTCTACTCCTGGTAGATGCCAGGGCCCTTAAAAGCCAATCCTAAAATGCTGAGGAATGTATCTAAAAGCAAATGTTTCATCCAGGGCCCTTAAAAGCCAATCCTGAAACGCTGAGGAGTGTATCTAAAAGCAAATGTTTCATATCCACAGAGAAAACAAACCCAAATGAACATAATTTGAGCAAGTCTGGAATCCATGTAGCTTCTAGTAATCTTGCCCTTGGAAAACACATGGTGTCCAGTCTATGCCCTATTTATTTTCTGTATATTTTCAATAACTTCAGCTTGTTTTTTATCCAAAGCAGGACAGTTTTCCCACGCAAATCCATGTACTGACCTTCCTTACTTCTTCTGTAGCCTCAGCCAGCCATGAGCCCTCTCAGTGTGTGTCTGTTTACTGCAGAAACAGATGCTGCTCTATATTAGACATGTTTTGAATTAGGTGGCCCTCATAAAGCATCCAACTGGGGAGTTGCATTTCAAAGAGAAGTTTTCCATGACTCTTTCACCACTGTGAATGTGTCTCTGTGCTGGGTCTGGCTGGGACAGAGTTAATTGTCTTCATTACACCTGGTATGGGGCTGAGCTTGGATATGTGTGAAAACAATGTTGATATCACAGGCTTGTTTAAGTTATTGTAGGAAGCTGGGAGACACTCTCTGGTGCTTTTTTTCACTGCCATCAAATATGTAACAGCCACACGGCGTGTCTCAGTAGACTCTTGATTTAAATACCATATGTATTTGTAGGTGGGAGAGACACCTGTGAAATGTATAATTATTTGTTATGAATTTGGGCCTAGGAATCTGGCTCTTAACAGAAATTTCAGGGATGGTACACAGAAAAAAAAGAATGATGCATGTGTGTTACTGAGGGGAAATGGAGAATAAAATCTTGGTTTGTCTTTGCTTGCATGCATGACCTTTGGCTTTTCCTTTAGGAAACTGTACCTGTGAGGACTTTCCTTGACTTTCTCAGGGAAGTGTTGAGAACCTCCACCTTTTCAGCATTCTTGGTGGCCAGTTCACCTCTCCTGTTTAACAGTGGGACCATATTTTAATTCTGTTTCTGCTCGTTGTTTAAACACCTGAAGAACCTTTTCTTGTAGTTTTTGACATCCCTGGCCAATTTCAATTTGAGCTGAGCTTTTGTTTTTCTAACTGCAGCTCTGCACACCCTGGCAAGTTCTCAGTGGGTGTGTGACTGCTTGTCCATCTCTGGGACACTTTCTTTTAGATTTGAGCAGACTCAGAAGCTCACAGTAAGCCAAGAGGTCCTTTCGTTCTGCCTACTTCCCTTACCTTTAAAAGGGGGGAATATTTACATCAATTTCTAATATCCTATTGCTCCACTCTTTCCCAAGAGTGCCCAAATATCCAAGTGAGAATTATTCCTGACAACCAAGGATGCGAAATTGTCCTTAAATAAAACTGCAAAAGTGTAGAACATTTTGTAAATACAAATAGGCTGTTACATCCTCTTCAAATGATCATGTTTAAATCAGATGGTTTCCTGCAAGGCACAGTGCACTGTTTCTAACAGAGATATGCACCACACTTGGAGTTTTTACACGAAGTTTTTAAGCAGCTCTCAGAGTTGTGCCATCTGTACTCTGGTCAAAATCTTCACTTCATCAGCTAAGACTATGGATCATTCAAGGTGCTTTCCCTGGATTTATTCTACTGTTGTCAGCTCACTTGATTTTCTCCCCCTCTTCTTCCTGGCTGCCTGTGGGAGCTGTTCCTCCTCACCTCAACAACATTTTTTGCCAGAACGTAGGAGAACCTTATCCCCAGTAGTTTTAGTGTAGAGCAAAAGACTTTTTAGAAGGTTAAACTAGGAAACATCTCACAGGAAATAAGAAGGGAAAAAAAAAAAAAGAGAAATCGCTCCAGGGGAAATTATCAACTGAATTTAAAATATCATCTTCTGAAATGAATTCTCTAAGGAAACCCCCCTGATCCCCCAGGAGCTGTAAAGGGGCAAACACCACGGGAACACACATTCCTGGGAAACACAGCTAATTGTTTCAGGTCAGGTATGAGCAAATACACCCTTTTACTCACTCCTTAGGACCTTGTTTCATCTGTTCAGCTCCCTGATCTTGCCTGGATTTATCAAACTCTTCGTTCTTTCCCTCCTCTCCAGGCTGCCCATCAGAGCTGCATTTCCTCCCAGAGCTCTGCCAGTGCAGCTTGGATAACTATCTGTGGTACTAAAAGCTAATAAATCTTATTTTTGAGGGGGGGGGGGACAGGCAGGGCTGGGAATGCTCTGAATTTAAAGCCTGTTTTATGTCCTTGGCTCAGCAGAAAGATCCCCTCTGTGAGAACAAAAGCTCCACCATCTAAGCAGAGCTGAAAAGTCTTGAATTGGCAAAATATCTCCTAAGTCTGAGCTGAAGTTTTCCTCTGGATAACCAATCACAGCTGGGCACTGTCTGAGAGGATAAATCTTAACTGGCCTGTCTTTTACTCCAGGCTTTGAAAGCTGATCTAACTGCCTGTTGTATTTCCCTTCACTGAGTAAAACAAAATTGCTGTTTCAAGAGAGATTTCATAATGGTTCATTGCAAAAATCATTCAAATTACCTAGAGGTTAGAAATCAATCAAATAAAATCTCTGTGAACAAAAGCCCATCGAGGAAGGAGAAACCCATTTCTAAACTCTGGGGGTTTTTTTCCTATGACCTGTTTGAATAGTCTGATAGAAAAGGGACTGTAGTAGGTTTAGAAGGATTTCCTTGCAAGTGTCTTTTCTCCTGTAGATCTGGATCATGTTGGAGCATCAAATAAAGGATATGTTGTTCCCTCTCAGGTACAGTCACTTATGGAACTGTGACCAGAGGTGACCACTGCTGGCTTTCTTGTTTTTTGGGAGAATTTAGAGCACAGTAGAGACAGAGGTCCCAAAATGTACTACAGGGAGACTTCTCCAGTGTACTGAAGAGTCCTGGCTCAAACAGGATGTAAAATCCATGCCAATATTATCTGCATTATTTTAACATCTAAATGGATTTAATGTGTTCTGTCTGTCTGAGGATTTCAGATATTTAAGAAAGATGATTTCTGTCTCTGCTTGGCTTTCTAAAGCTCCGAGTTCTTGCACTCTCTCTCCTTTCTGTTGATGAAATATGAGATTTACAATAAGCTCCCTGCCTAACATTGTTCTTTACACTTTGATGAATGTTACACTTGTTCCTAAATTTATGAGCAAATGAAAAACTTTTTCAGCTATGGAATAGAAAACGGAAAATAGGTTTCTCATTTTAATAACTTTAATTAAATTTTTCTATGTACTATAATTTTAACAATCAAAAACAGGAATAGATACACCAGCAAGTAATAAATCAGCCTTGCCATTCCTCTGTTATTACCAACCATGAGTGAATGTTATAGATTTATGTTCCAGTAATTCATCACTTTCCATCCATTATCCTGTGAATAATTTGTTGTGTTTGTAATAACAGATTCTCAAACTCATTATATTTAAATCCTCAGAAACTAGAAAGTATATAAAACTGAAGGTTAAAAAAAACCCTCCTGAATATGAAATCAGCTGCTTTGGTAAAATATGGATCCAAAGTTACAATTTTTTTTTAATTTCAAGGGTAATAAAACACTATTTACCTGCTGCAGCAGAGCAAGAGATGATGGGTAAAGCATCTGTCCTGACAACTGGAAGCAGATTAAGCAGCTGAAAACCACAAAACCAGTCTCCCAATGGTTGTAGCCACACCTTTCATTAAGTGAAAGACATTACTTCATTTGGCATATTTTGGTTATGTGAAAACCTTGTCACCTTTGCTATCTAAGATCTTTACTATCTTTTATTTGTCTTTAATTGTCTTTTATTTAGTCTGTCTCATAGCATGAGTCTGGTGATCAATGAAAGGTTGGACTGGATCTTAGAGGTCTTTTCCAACCTTAATGACTCTGTGATTCATGTTATATCTTAAACTTTGGATTTTTTAATAAGCTAATTATTATAGCATCAGTTACCAAATAACATTAGGGCTTAAAAATATTTTTAAATTTATTTATTTATTAAATTTTCTTGAAAAAGTAAAAATATTGTAATGAAAAAAAATTGAAACTATTCAAATGGGAAATGTATGCTGGAGTGAATATCTGAATGAGAAACTTTAGAACTGTGCACAAGGGTATGGAGCTGTGCCAGGGCAGGGTCAGGGTGGATCTCAGGGAAAGGTTCTTCCCCCAGAGGCTGGTTGGCACTGCCCAGGCTCCCCAGGGCAGTGGGCACAGCCCCAAGGCTGCCAGAGCTCCGGGAGGGTTTGGACAACGCTCTGAGGGACAGGGGGGGATTGTTGGGGTGTCTGTGCAGGGCCAGGAGTTGGACTGGATGGTCCTTAGGGGTCCCTTCCCACTCAGGATATTCTGTTATTCTATGAATTATAAGAGATTACTTAGGATTTGGAGTCTTTCTTTCTGGGTGCCTGATTGTGATGATATTTGTCCCTTTGGAAGTGGAGCAGCAGGATGTGTTCAGAGCGTGTGGAGCTCACTCTGGACTATAGTGGAATTTTAGGGCATGATCATTGCAGGTTTATCCATTAGTTACTGAGCTTTGGTACCTTTTATCCTACTGCACTCAGCTATAAGTACTTTAAATATTATCTCACCTTTGAAAGTGTAAATCAGAATATCCCTTCTCCCATGTAATTCCCCTCCTTGATGGTGTTGTAAGTCTTGTCTATTTGCTGAAATCTTTCATCCCCAACAGAAAACAAACAGCAGAAGCCTGAGAACATGTGTCATTCTGTGTGAATCACATCCCAAACTGAGGAACTAAATGTGGGGCTTTTCCCAGTTTCACACCTTAAATCTGAGTTCCACTTTTTTGGGTAGGTGTAAGTAACCTGTGGATTTCCTCCCTATTCCAGTGTGAAAAGTAGACACAATCAAACACAAAACTAAAGCAGTCTACTTAACCTTTGTGCTGGTGAACTAATCATCACCTGGCAGAACTTGCTTTGTGGCTCAAAATGACACACTGCTCTTGCTCTGAGCACTGAAGGTGGTAGAGGCAGCTGAGAAATAACAATTTTTCCCAGAAATGTGCTTCCTTCTGATGAAAATCCCGAAATGGCAGTGCCACGGTTGCCAATGTGTTTTCCCAAAGACAGATTCATTAAATTTCATGCACATAAATATCATGTAATGACACCGAAAGATACACATTTCAAAGCAGGAATTGTAACAGGGGGGTGCTCAGACCCTTAACATCCCCTCCTGAGGTGGGAACTGAGAGAGCCTGAAAAACCAGACACTCAGAATCCTGGATGGGAAAGGATATGGCCGAAATATTAAGCAGAAAATAGAAGAAGTAAACTTTTAAACGTAGATTCTATTAATGAAAAAAAAAAAAAAAAGTCATTTATAACCACCGTACAAAACTCCTGAATCTCGTAAAGCAAAAGCTGTTTTATACATTAATTCTGAATCCTACTTCCAAAGGATCAGTGGATCATTGTGAATAATCCAGGAATTAATAACTGAAGAAAAGACATGAGAAAAATTAAGCCCCTGTTGTGTAGTGTACAAAAACTGGGGGGGCGGGGGGAAATATATTCCTAAAAAAATATATATATAAAAAATTAATTACAGAAATAGACAGGAAAATATTCAAACAACCCAAGTGTTTAAAGTCTTGCTAAGTGGTTTTGATTTAATTTTTTTTTTTTCTGATAAGAGTGTACTAAAAAATAAACACACAACATTTTTCTATGAACAGGGTCACAGGGATCTCAGGACATCTCTCAGGACAACTCCTGCCCAAAGCAGGGGCAGTTCTGAGGTCAGACCAGGCTACCCAGACCTTTATCCAGACAAGTGGTGAAAACAAGGATAAGAGTTTCATCTGCTTTGATTCCTGAATTATTGCAAGGCCATGAAGAAAAGCATTTTTTTCCATTCAAATTTCCACTCCCAGGATGAGCCAAAAGAATTCAGTGAGCCATGCCTGGAGCAAGGTCCTGCTCACTGGGTTTCAGAGTATGGCAAGGAGAGCCAGAGACAATATCACAATAACTGAAATTGTATCAAAAGTGTATATAAAATGAGAAATCCTTTCCAAGCAAGTCCATGAAAAAGAATATTTGCAATGAAGAGTGATCAGCAAAACCCTTGGAAATGTTTGAAACACATATGAGCTGAATATATAAAAATTATCAGTATGTTGTAAAAGCACTTCAACTGCTGTAGGAAAGATAAATGAACAGGGGAAACAAGAGATTGAGAGAACTTCAACTCTAGTAAGGATATTTACAGTCCATGCAGGCAGAAAGCAAAAGGACTGGAATGTCCTCTAAAAATTATCTAATGGCACTAAATGTCCAAAGATCTTGTATTGCTAGAAATAATTAAAACTTTTCATGGTAAGCACTAGAAAGTAGTAGAGAAAAGTAGTAGAGATATTGCAGATAACTGCAGTGAACCTGCAGTTATCTGCAATATCTCCCTCAAAGAGATGAGGGAGGTCAGTGTTCATTAATTTTACAAAACAGAAATTGGCTTAAAAAGTGATAAGAGCTGGTAGAGGGACTGTTATTGCAATAAAAACTTACTGCCTTTAATGTTTCTCGTGAAAACCTCCTGTGTTGCCTGGAGCCCAGGAGAAGTATGTGCACAAAAGGAAAATTAATGTAAATTGCATGAGATTAATGTCAGTTTGCTGAAAATCCTCCTTTTTATGGTTTGACGACACCAGTAGGTTGGGTGCTGCTTTAAAACCCTGGAAGCAGTTAAATTCTGCTTATCCTTCTGCTGATGGCATTCCAGAGGATCACAGAATGGTTAAGGCTGGAAAAGACCCTTCAGATGACCACGCGCCGGGATATTGTTCAGATTCAAAAAGAGACGTTAGGCTGCATTTGCCAAAAAAAAAACACTAGAACCCCTGCAATGTTCCAATTCATCCTGAAAATTAATGGTACCTTTCAGCAGGAGACTGAGCAGTTGCTTGAGCCCAAGCCTGCCTTCAGAAAACTCAGAGCAACTGGAAAGGGCAAGACAGAAATGACAAATTAATTTCCTTTTACCAGCTCTCAGCAAGCACACGTTGATACGCTGAGTCTGAGCCCCTCAGAGATTTCCCAGCATCTTCAGGGGGTTTCCCTCATCTCCACAGTCTGGCTGCCCCCTTCATGCTTCTAGTTTCTCATTAAGGAATCACACCTTAAAGCTCATCTAGATCCAGCCCCCTGTCCTGGCCAGGGACACCTTCCACTAGAAGTCACGAAAGTCCTTAACTCACTTGACTGTTCCCTCTCAAAGTAACTCTCTCCCAGCTTTCTCAATCTCTTCCTCACCCCTAAGGGTTCGACCTATGGTTTTCTTCTACAAAAGCACAATACAAATAGGGGGGTGGGGAATAAAACCAGGGGAAATTCATCGTCAGGATCCATTAAGCAGAGCTTGGTCTTGGCTATCTTGTAAGTAGAAACACATTTGGTTTCTCTATAAAAGTGCAGTAGGATGAAACACGGTGTTCATACAGGACAAAAAGGTTCCTATTTAAAAATAAATTAATTTAAAAACTTGTAGGAAACTTATTTCATAATAATCTTTAAAAAAATAACACCAGTTTTAATTTTTCTTGACTGGAATCCCTTATATGCCTTTAAGGACTCTGGACGTTCAAAATAAAACATGGCAGACTCTAGCAAAGGCAAACATTGAAATCTGTCTCAAAAATAAGGATAAAAAATATTTATAATTAATTCCTAATTAATATTTAGAATTAGGATCTTCAGAATCTTCAAATAAAATATCCAAAATTTGCTTAACGTATCATTGCAAGTCTGAAGGGAGACCAAACAAATTTGTAATCAATCATTAAGCAGAGAAGTTTATAACAAAGTCCTCTGTCTCCAAATATAAAAATATTAGAACATTGGAGTTTAATAGATTCAACCATAAAGTACAGAAATAAAGCCTTGTCAGTTTATATGGGATGGTAAACACTATATTTGAAATAAAGCCTTTTGAAACACCAATGCATTTCCAAATATATTTCCATTTCTGCCGTATCCTACTATACATTAACTCCAATTATTTTCAGTAAAATTGATTTTGTCTGGTAACAGTTTTTCCATGTTTTTTCTAAATGGTAATTCTCTTTCAACGCAAGAATATCTGTATAAAAATAAACACCAAAACCAGAATTCTTTGCATTTCTTTTCCCACAAAACAAATTATTTTCTCTTGTCAGCACATTTAAAATAACAACCCTAAAGTTTTTCTTGTTAAATAGTCTAGTTCTATAATATCACCCATTAGTTACTATAGGGAGAGAGATTAAACCATAAAAATAACTGAAGTCTAACAGAGGATGAAGAAATTAAACATATAGTGCAATTAAATGAGAAAAGGTGGAACAGTCCTTCCAGGTTTTGCATTTTACATCTCTATTGTCCACTCTTCAGTAATTTCTGCTCTTTGTTTTATACCACCTGGAATACATTTTCTGTGGTTTATTATAGCTCTATATTGTACCTTTTCTGTAACCTCCTTATATCCAAAGAAATTTCCATTCTTATAAAGAGCTGTCTGTGCAATCATATGGTTTTGTCACAGCTATAACTTGTCCTACAGCAGAAAACAATGTCATATACAATGTCCTATATAATGTCTGGCAATTTTACTGGAACTGTAGAGAGAAAAAAGATGTGTTTCCTGCTTTTTTTTTTTTTAATGTGAGTAAATAAAAAACTGTTTTAAAATAAAATCCACATGCACAGGTATGTGCATGATCTACATAAAATAAAGCAACATCGGAAGACTGAACTTACAAAAACTGCCCACAACTTTATTAAAATAAAGGACATTGTTGTGCATGTTTGTTCAATATTTCAATTCATTCAATCCCATTAAAATCATTTTATCCAACATTTTATCATTTATCTTTGCCCAAAGATAAATCCCAAGTTAACTGAAATATTATAGGATCCCACAAATTAATTCTGAGAGTACCCTTAGATAGGTGAGTGAGACCCAGACATTCCCAGATGCTCTTGTAAATACAGTTCATATTTCAGAGTGGATTCCTGGTTGCTGTGCATTCATTTCTCAGTTTATGTGCTCCTCTTTAACCTGAGTAATGAGGTATTCAGCATATACTTCAAGATGTACAGAAAAGATTATAATAACAGTCAAGATAGTTCATTTTAACCTATCTTGACATTAAAAGGAAAAGGAAAAACAAATCTTTTTCTGCTCTGTTAATTTGAAATATCAAGAGATTTCTTTTCCCCTTTTGTACCAGGTGCAATTTAACCTTATAACCCTCTTCCATATTATTCTTTTAATTAATCTCTACCATAAACTAAAATAATTTTCATTCTTTTTTAACACAAGCAACTTTTTTTATATATATTTTTTTCTAGTTACTAGGAAGCAGGGGGAACCATCATTTACTGATTGTCTGGTCTTGGCTCAAGCCAATTTAATGATACAGGGATGCAGTTATGGGGCAGTGCATTGACATGTGGAGAAAAGAGACAAAGAGAAAAACAGAACACCTCGATATAGACACAATATTTTGTTCCAGGAAGGACAGTATTTAAAGTTTTCACTGTTTGTGTTTTCCTTCACTGAGAATAGGGCAACTAAAGTAAGTAAACATTTTGACTTTGATAAACATGGAATAACAATTTTCAGTTATGTAGAGGCTTTTAAATCCAAAATAGTGCTGAGGTCCTAGAAAAACCTGAAGGTATATGGAAGCTCCAGGGACGGAGTGAAACTTCTGCTGCTGTGAAACATGAGAGGTTTTCAGTTCATGGCAGCACAGTCAGGCCCAGCAAAGGAACTGAAGAACAGCTTTTCCATCTAGAGCTGAAGGGAAAATAAACGTCAGGAATGGAAAGGGATCCAGGCTCTGGGGCCCACATCCCTTTCCTTCTACTTTTCTTGGCCTTTTGGGTCAAGGCAGGCAGCTTACAGGTTGTGTCTCTTCCAGTCCTACGTGATTATTTCTACAGATGGATTTTTTTTCAACCATATGAACACTTTTTTCTCTCTATCTATAATAAGAAATGACTGGAGTGTTCACATCTATTACAGCAATAGTTCAATACTATTGATTTGCACCCCATCTGCTGTAATTTGGCCTGTTGGTATGTTTATTCATCAGCCCACGCTGAGAGATGTGCTGAATTGGTATCTCAGATACCAGTTCTCTCAGAGCCTCCAACCCACAGCAGAACCACATTTGCTAACCAAGAAAACAGTAAATCCTTCCCCTGCATTTCAGGGAGATGTCCCTCCCTGCTGGCACGTGGAAGAAGTGGGTTGTCCAGGCTGCTCACTCTTCCCAGGAGCAGCAGCTGGGGCTGCCCAGGAGCTCAGATGTTCCTTCATCTCTTCTGTTCCAGATTCTTCCATCTCAGCAGGTACAAAGGGGTCTTCAGCGCTCTAGTCCAACGTGTCAGCTTATATTTTGTGGTCTGAACACAGAGGGGAATGTATTCTGTTTAATGCCTTAAATGTGTTGGAGTGGCAGCAGTTTAAAGAAATGACAGCTGCATGGCCCCAGGACTTTTTTCACATGTCCTGCCACTGTGATGCAAATGGCATAAGTGCTCAAAAAGACATGGCCCAGCTGGGCACGTTAAGAGGCAGGAACACTCAGTGGCTTAATAAAGACCCAGTTCTATTACTGGCACCAAAGGAGAGGTCAATTCAGGAAACACTCTGAAGTCGCTTCACAACCTACTTCTTGCTCCTTGTTTTAATGAGAGAACACAGTATGGCTAAAACTGAGAGTGAGACCTTGCAGTGCAGCTCACATTGCATTTTCCTACAGTATTTATATGGTTCTTGGCTATACTTGCTCAAAGCAGGCTTTGATTTCTTATTATGTCCACTGTTCATTACCTGTTCCCTAAACAAATATCTACTTTTACGTCCGAGATCTAAAGAAATGTTTTTAAAAGTCTCATGTTACATATTTCTATCCTGCTAACCTTTCTAACCTCACAAAGGCACAGAGAAATGCATAAGCATTTCTGACAGACACAAAATCCCAGTGGTTTGGAGGACACTTCCAAAGCAGGGAGCATTTAGTGAAGAATGCCCTGCTTTAAACTGTCAGGATGTCCTGAAGTATATGAGGTTTTATATAGAAAAGCAGCAACTAAAGCTCTACCTGCCTAGAAAGTGTAATCATTACATAATTGTTAAGACTTTTCAGCGTAGCATGTAGGAAAAGGCTGGTTAAATCCACTTCCAGGGAATGGCAGGGTGATTTAGATGCAGCAGAGTCACAGTCAGCTGAACTCCACATCTCACACAAACAAATTGTTACTGTGGTTACACATCTATCTATACTGGCTGGAATTCATTTTCTTGCTTTCCTTATTGGTGATGAACAAGCCTCCAAAGCAGAGGCTCTGGGGTCACCTGAAACTGCTGGTGGGAAAGGTGAGAGGACTGATTGACAGCCTGCCAGTGTCAGGACTAAGAAAATCACTGCAAAGGAGGGTCACAGAAGCAGCCCTTGCACACGCCACTTGAGGCACTTGTAAGTATCCCAGAAAAGCAATTTGAGTACCAAAGAGCAACAACAACCAATTTTATTTGCAGTGCACTAATTGTGGGATGAGGAGAAGGGTCATGCTTCCATGGGCAAAGTCCTTGAATGTTGTACACTGGGATCATGTCCTAAAGAACTTCCAAGAGACTCTACGTGAGCACAGGGGTTCTTGATTAGGATGTGCCTCACTGACCTCCAGGGTACCCACGGGATTTTGGGAAAGGCAGAATGGGGCAGAACATTCAGAAAACTGAGGATTCGTAGAATCATAGAGTCACAGTATCACTAAGGTTGGAAAAATCCTTTAAGATCAAGTCCATCCCTCAGCCCAGCACCACCTCCTTGTTCACCACTAAACCGTGTCCTCAAGTGCCACATCCACGTGTTTTTTGAACACCTCCAGGGATGGGGGCTCCACCATTTCCCTGGGCAGCCTGTTCCCATGCCTTGCAACCCCTCCTGTGAGGAAATTTTTCCTGATAGCTAATCTAAACCCCTCCTGTTGCAACCTGAGGGCATTCAGAGAACTGCTGCTGTGAAGCAAAGTGAAGCAAAAATTTCTGCCACTATCCCAAGCTTCATTATTCCTTGCACAACAGAGGGGACTTGAAAATGAAATGAAAATAAAAAACAAGCTACTGTAGCAAGAGTCATTAACTGCTTAAATAAATGCAATTTCTAAGCTTATTACATTAGAACAAGTATCACTTACTGACTTGAGAATACGTGAACTGCTGAAAGCTGTGGCTGCATCCCCATAAAAGATAAAGGGAGAGGGATTTTATAGGCTCACAATTATGTTTACCAGAGGCTAGAAAGAAAGAAAAAGAGTTGGTCAGATGAGAAAACTATGGATGCATGTATGGGAATCATCTGATATGGAGACAAGAAATTGAGAGCCTGTTCAAATTCCTCTGCTGCAAATGTCCTTTTATTTCCATTTTTCATGGGCAGACACTGATAGTCACCCAAAGGCCCTCCAGCCTGTCAAAAACACAGAGATGCTTGGTTTCACTTCAGAGAACAGTTTTTTGTGGAATAAAAAGTGGAATACCACTTTTCCTCCTCTCACACTGAGGGGTCAGCCCTGCAAGATGAGAGTTCCCTGCTCTAGTCACACCTTACTGGGAAGGAAACCCAAGGAATGAGACTGTTTGGTTCTGGCTCTGCTCAGTGTCCTGGCAGAGTGCAAAGGTTTCTCTTTTCCTCTGCTGTGTCCCACAGGTAAAAATTATTGGAATGTTTTCCTCCTCCTGGCTTCCAAACAGCCTGACCAAGGCTCTCAGCTGGAAAGGGCAGAGCAGCAACTTTACTTGATATCTTATAAACATCCAGCAAACTCTGAGAGGGACATGTTTAGTGCATAATGCTCAGAAGGGGCAATAAATGGAATGGAAAAATAATGGGAAAACAATTTACAGTGGTGATGAGCTGCAAGACTTACAGAGATTAAAGCATATAACCTATTACAGCATTTCTCAATTTCTATTGAAAAAAAACCAAGGACAACATCGTATGAATTTCTTTGCTTGACTGGGGAGAATTATTACTGAGCTAGGACAGTATTCTGGAAAAGGCAATTTGAATATGCTTTTAATCATGACCTCAGTGTCAGGTGCAAAACTACCTGAAATGGAGGTGAGATGTCCAAGGCAAACGGTATTTTGTATTTTGAGTAACCTTCATTGCTTTTTGCAGCACGGGCTGGAAACCAAGGGAAGTCTAAAGCCTGTAAACAGTTTTTCTTCTCATTTAAAATCTGTATATTTTCCTCTTAACACCCAAATAAAATATTACTTTTGCCTAGAGGAGGACAAATATCAAAATCTAAAGCATCAGAGGAAAAGACAGAGCGAGACAGGAAATATATTAAAAGCTGGTTTCTGCAGAAAGTATAAATGTTACCAGTTGAACAGTGGAATTCATATGCTTTCTCCAAGGTCAAGTGGCTCTTTTAACACACCTGCTGCTGTGCCACAAGGCAGTCTGAATGACATTCAAATCTCCTGAAAGTTTGGCAGTTGACGACGATTCAAAATCCAAGTATTTTATCTGTGAAATATTCTGGATGTTCTGAAAATTGGTGGCTGATAGACCCTTTATTTGCTTTTTTTTCTGGCTGAGCTCAAACTGTAAGGTGAGCCTCACCTTTTAATACATAGGATGATATTTTAAGTAGTCTGTCACTTCCTAAAGTTCCGAATGAGCTAAATAAAAACAATGCATCAACAGCAAATTCATAACATTAATGTTAGGAGAAAAAAATAAAATAACATGTTACTCTCTTAAATCTCTCCTCTCTCTGTCCTTTTTCAGTGCAAGTACAGGGAATGACCAGGGTTTAACAGGCTGTTTTTCCAGTGTTTTCTGTGTCCCACCTCCAGCTGGGGTAGAGTGGATGGTTCACAGATGGGTGGATTAACATCTACAGAGCATCTGGCAGGGAATGAAGCCTGTGAGATATCCAGCTTCCCTGGAAGCTGAAGGCATTCCACACTCAACTGAGAAGCCTTAATTGTGCAATACTTTACCATGGGAGCAAATTTCTTCATTGCCCAGTCGGTTACCAGTTTAAAAACCAAAATAGGAACACCAGCAGCTTTGTCAGTTTTATGCAGGAAAATGTACAGCTGCCAGTGTCACTCACAGAAACATTCCCACAAGTATTTCTCCTTCTGCTATCCTGTGGCAGCACATTCCAACCATCCAGTTGCATATTGTCACTTGTACTTCTTCAATATCCTGCCTTCTTTTTTTTCATCCAAGGACCTGGAATCCTGGAAGTGTTCAAGGGTGGGGATTGGAGCACCCTGGGCTCGTGGAAGGTGTCCCTGCCCGTGGCAGGGGGTGGAATGAGAAGAACTTTGAGGTCCCTTCCAACCTTTGCCTTGGCTCCTGCCCCTCTGATATCTTAAATACACGACTAACTTAATGCCACAAGTACCCCCTTGGAGGCAGCAAAAGGCACAAGACAGCAACAATATGAGTTTTGGCACAGCTTGTGCAGAACTGCAGCTTTCATTTCTAAATCCAGGGGATGGAATTCATTTCTACTCAGTGAGATCATTGTGTACCGTATGAATAATATTCTGACTGATGATAACATGCAAAATAAAAACCAACTGATATTTTGATGTGACACAAACAAGTGCTTTGCTTTGGAGAAAAGCCTGATTTCCCAAGGATAAATTTGGCATCAAACTGGGGCTTAGTTGACTCACTTTTAAAAGAGATTTCAAGATCCATGGCAGAAAAATATGGAAATAAGTCAGTCTTTATAAACAGTCTGTATAAAGTGTCATAACGCAATTTTTTCACAATGCTGTGAAAATTCCATGTGCCATCTTTTAACCAGGATCAAAGGGCACATGAAAATACGTGGATGTTTTACACTATTGCCTGTTGTAGTTGTTCAGTGTGTTTTCTTTGTATTGCCCAAGATTATTTGCAGGAAATCTTCTGGAGAAGAAAAGATACAACACATTCCATGGAATTTTTTTTGATTTTTTTCTCTGTTCCCTGTTTGCCCCACTGTTGCCTTATGGTATTCCAAGGGTCCTGCAGATTTCTGTGCACCATAAACGGGACTGGAAAGGTACTGAGACCTGTTTTATTGTACGTCTGCTGCTAAGCCTACAGGCAATCTGGCCTGCCTACTGAGGAGAACTGGAAATTCAATTTTCACTTTTCATTTACAGCTTAAATCTCATACAGCTCCAAACTAAACGAGACAGACGTGATCCGAGGAGGTTGGAAAGACACATGCTCACCCAGCACTGACTCCTCACTTTGGTTCAGGATCTAAATCCAGGAATTTGGATTGTGCTGGCTCAGCTGATAAAGGGTTTTGGTTTTTTTTTAGTGCTGAGGATGTGAGCTGTGATGAAAGGCTCCGGGAAAGCAGGAGTGGGGTCTGAACACTGCAGCAGGGAGTGTTATGTGGATATAAGGCAAAATGTCTCTGGTGAGGCACAAATAGTTGCTCTGCCCGTGGCAGGATTTGTCCCAGGATACCACTGCAGTGTGGAGAGAGAAATGGGCAGGCTTTGATGATTTTGCTGTAGTAATGACACTGGCTGTGCTTGGTCCCATTACAGCTCTCCTGGAGGGGATTACCAGAGGGAGAGTGTTCTCTCCTCTACCCAAACAGAAACAGCTTCGCTTTAATCTTAGAGCATTCAGCTTTCCAAAGGCATTAGAGAAGTTTCCCAGCCAAAATCTCATAAAGAAGCTGTGGTGCAATGGGACAAGAGAAAAGGTCCTCTAGTGGATTAGTAACTCGCTAAAAAACAGGAAACAAAAACAGGGGGGAAACTATGGGTTGTGCACAGGGGAGATTATCATTGGGTCCCACATAGATCTCTCTTGTTCAGCATATTCTCAAGTCATCTTGAAAATGGGACGAGTAATGAGGTGAAAAAGTCAAAATTCAACACTTTAAAAATGTAATAAAGACCTTCAGCTGAACTGAATAATTCCTCAATGGATTGTTCATTCACAAACACTTTTTTATTTGAACTGTTCTCTCCAGTATTTGAAATCTATTTTTAACAAGGAAGAATATCTCCACACCCAGCTCTATTTCTGCACATCTGATTGCTGAAGAAATATTCAAATTTTGATGGCAATTATGAAAATCACTTACCAGTCTCCTCAATCTGCCTGAAGAACTGCCTGACTCTTTTACCTTTCATGCACATTTTTTAACTATCACTGCCTGTCTCCAAAGTTAAGACCCTGTGCTGCAAAATCTTGATCCTTGTTGTCCGAGTAGATCAATGAGAGAAACTTTCCTAGAGTGACTTTATTATTGTTGTCATCACCTTTAGAGAGAAAGATTCCTCCTTCCCGTGTGAGTGAATGGCATTCCCTCAGGAACCACGGCTGAACTTACTATCTTAAGTAAATCCAATCATAAATTAAGCACTCTAAATCTAATTCTTGCTAGCAGTGCCAAAAGACACTGAAGACAGTGATGGAGTCCAATAAATGCCTACAAATTGTTATGCAGCCAGGTTACATTGGGAACTGATGCTTATTGGATAATCCCCAGTAACCCTTTGTTCCTTTCAGCTTTCCTTTCTTCCACCTTCTAGCCCAGGGAAAGCTCTAATCAGACTATTCTGATATTTGTATTTCCCCTGTGCCCCTGCACTTCCCCATTTTCAGCTGCAAGAGTCTGATCCAGGGATCTGCGTGGAGCTGTGCTGGAAACACCCCTGCAGCTCCCATCTCCCAAAGCCATCACGTGGAAGCCAGATCCTATTTCTTGACGGGTGAAAGAATTGGAAAAATTTGTCCTGAAATCTTTCATCCACCACTATGCTTTTCCTTCTACAAAGAGCAAACAACACCTTGAGTAGAATTCAAACCTACAGTGCACATTATAACACACCTACAGTACACCAAAAATCCCAACAGTGCTGTAATGCCGAGAACTAAATCATGCAACATGTTGTTATGCTTTTGAAAAAAATTAAATTCCTCCCTCTGTGCCAACAGAAGGGAAACTTGTTCATCATAAACTCAATTTATAATCACTATTACTGTCTCCTACCATGTTTTTCATTTCTAGAGGATTCAGATGAGAAGATACACACAGACACGTATGGGAAACAACCCCCTTACACCTGTATAAAAATTAAATTCTAAGTGGGAAAGGTCAAACAAGTTCAGGCTGAGCAAAAGTGGTGTTCAGGTAATTTCCATGCCCCCTACCCTTGCCACAGTACCTGGGCACATTTACATGTATTCCTTCTGACGGATTCCTGCGAGGCAGGAAATTGGTTTTATCTGTGGAAAAGCAGACTAAAGGATTTGTGCATGGTCACACAGTGATTCTACAAGGAAAAAGGGATCTGGGCATAAGTTTTCTAAGTTGCAAAAAGCACTCTAAGCCCTAGACTCAGAACCTATTTCAAACAAAGGCACAGTCACTCATATTTTCTCAGGTAGCAGCCAGTTCTGAGTCTCTTAATGAGATGTATAAATCAGCATTTTTCTAGAACTAAATGAGGAAAGACCAGACCTACTCTTTTAAACCCACAGGGATAAATCTCCCAGAACACATACATATACCACTGCCTATTTTTTCACTCCACGAAGCAGATATGTTTGAGCCCTACATAAAGAAAATACAGTGGAATATCCTTTCTCTGAAAGAAATGAACAACGAAGCTAGACAAGGGGTTTTCTGCTTTAAAACACTTTGCAACAAGAAAATGCTTTTCATCTGTTAGAAGCACAGACAGTGTACTGTGTCTTCCTCACAAGAGTTTCACTTTTCCTTCTTTCATGAAAAGTGTCATACTAAAGACAGAAGGAGGCACCGAGGGTGGGAAACTTTCAGACTTCAGATCAGTTGCATATTTCATTTACATATAACTTTAGAAAGGAAAGGGAAGAGTTTGGATGTTAATCATTAGTTTTCTCTCCAGATATTAATCTAAGAGATTATTTGGTTGGTGTGATTTATTTTTTTTTTTTAATTCTTAAGTAAATCAACCTGTAGGAGTTTCACAAAATGAAAATCTGAACTAACACAAGCAGGTGGAATGCTTTTCTCTCTGGAGTGCCGCTGAAATTAGGATTTTAATTACTTTTTGTTCAGTATTGTAACTACTTCTCACAGTCTAAATCTCTGCAGAATCACAAAACATCTTTTATATATGGTTCACTTTTGTTACCATTACGTCATAGTAAGTTCACTCTTTTTGATGTTTTTACAGTGAATTAGATAATTCCAGAAACTACCATGAGAAGCTATGGAATAAACATTTAGGAAAGAATTCCAGTTTTAGTTCATGCAGTAGTATTTAGCTCTCAACAACTGATTCAAATGAGTGCATAAATGAAATAATTTTAAGAAAAATTTTAAGAAAATTTTAAGAAAATGCTAATGTAGTTTTGGGACCAAATCTTGTGAACAGTAGTTTGGGTTAGAAGGGACATTAAAGCTCATCCAGTCCCACCCCCTGCCATGGGCAGGGACACCTTCCACCAGCCCAGGTTGCTCCAAGCCCCGTCCAACCTGGCCTTGGACACTTCCAAGGATCCAGAGGCAGCCACAGCTTCTCTGGGCAGCCTGTTCCATCCAACCTACACAACATAGATAACTAATAAAAGTACCTTAAAACTGCAGTACACCATCTCTGTCCCTTTCAGGGAACTTTATATGCACGATGGGAAGGTTGGGTGGCTGCATCTGAACGTGTGGGGTTTCTTCATCCAGCAAAAGAGATGTTGAGTAATGTTGTGATTTAGTAATGCCAGGCAATGCTCTTTCCCTTATAAGAGCAGCATCTCTTCTGAAAAAGACTGTTGGATTACCTCTCTCTCTTTTTTGTAAGGAAACCAAAGTGATAAGAAGCAGACAGTAAAAAATATTGTTTCAGAAGAGAAGATAAATGGAAAACCAAAGGATGTCTTGGGTCAAACCTGTCCTTTCGCCTGTTGTTGCCGAGTGGTTTGTGAGATCTGGAGCATATGTGACTGGGAAAGGCCAGATGGGCAAGCAAACCTATAAGCCTTGCTCAAAGGGGTCCCTCTGCTCAACACACTCCATTTTCATCCAAGGTTTGCAATTTGTAAGAGCTGCTCACTAACTGCAGCAATAGTCTCAACCTCTTTTTAATTCCATATGCCAACACACCGGAGTGTTGGAATAATTTTTCCTTTCCCCTCCAAGGATACCCTGTGACCGCTCTAAAAGTGTCAAATATAGATATAAATACCAGAATACTGGTAAGGTGAGAAAGGAGCCCCAGAGTACCGAAGGAACTCTGCAGTTTATCTCAGGGACACGCTCGCAGCTTCCTGACAACTTGGCTTCAACTTCAATTTCCTTTCTCCCTCGCCAAGCACCATATGCTGGCTGTTACAGGGAAATGACACTTATCCTGCAAGCCTGCAACAGAGAGGCTATATTTAAATTCAACTGTGAGGTGAAAGTGTGTTTTATAAAAACCTCTAGGAAGCTGCATCCAGATGGTTGCAGAGAAGAATCTATATCTAGGGATTTGGGGGAGCATAACAGGTTACAGCAGCATCATTTCTGAAGTTTTGGGTATATAGTGACTATTCCCTCCTTTCAGGTAGAACTAAAACCATTGCACAAGGAAGTGTTTGGCATTCATCATTTGACAGGAAGAAATTTTTAATAAACTTGGTTTCTTTGGGACTTTCTGTAACTATTTCTGCCTGCATGTTATCAGTCTCAACTCTTTACTTGAAGTTAACCTAATGAACTCAAGAGAAATGTTAATACATTTATTTCAGCATTTTGTCAGTATAACTTTACTTTTAAATGGCAGAAAGACACTGGGGAAAAGCTCTATAACCGTTGGAATTATCAGCATTGCATATCTGACATTCTGAATTAGAGCATTCCTAGCATCACAGCCTGTTCCATAAAGGGAGAGATGGCAGTCAGGCAGCTGATTATGTTTATTCCAGATTTCCAAAGCAAATGTCAGTCCTGACAGTACCTGAAGCAGTTCAACAAAGCCGTGACGTTGGCACAATTTTTCGCTTCAGTTTTTTGGAGGAAATGCTTTAGAGTAGCTGAGGGTACTTATGAATTAATGTTACACCTCTAAAGCTTGACTGAATTGACCAACATTTCTGCTTGACCTGGTTAGTCCCCAGCACAGCACCAACCTCACACAGATCCAACAAAGCTACTGCTTTTCTTCACATTTTCTTAGCAAAATACTGGGACACCTCAGTTCTGCTCTCCCCAAAAGGAACTGACCTGCAATATTCAGTTTCAGAAAGCTCAAGATAAACCTTTTCCCCCTGATTTGTCTCCGCTAACGAGGTGTAGCAGGTTGGCAGAGCACTTTGTTTATGGCCCCCATTGGCCTCACAAGACACATCCTGTGCAGAGAGAGCACAGGGTTCACTTATCTGCTTATGCTCCAGTGTCAGGCAACCACAGATTTGCCATTAATGCACCCAGTTATTTAGCTGGGCTACGAATTCAGCTCTAATCTAATTTACATATGAGTACCCATGAAAGGAATAGCCCAATTCACTCCCATTCAATATGGAAACAGAGATTGACTTTTTAATGACAATTACAACCAAGCAGTGGTTTTCACAGAAGAAAAATGTACCACAAAGGGATATTTTACTGTGCAATCCCCAATCAGGCCACAGTCTCATCTATAACTAACCCTGCTGAATCCAGCTCTAGAACCCATTTGCCAAAAACTAAAAGCCTAAACAATCCCTGTTTGAATCCACATTCACCGACACATGCAGAAAAGATTGTTACACAGTCCTGTAGCTGTCAGTTTTCTTGGGTTTGTTTAGTCCCTCATTCCCGTGTGGCAATCTCTTCTAGAGAATGGAAAAGACGTGCAGGGCTCTTTCCTGCCTCTGTGCCCCTGCACTGTTTATGCAGAATGCTCTCTTAACCCCTTGGTAGGGGATGCACTACAGACCACTGCCCATAAAACAGAGAATCATGGAACCATGAAGGTTGGAAACAGCCCTCTGAGATCTTCGAGTCCAGCCACTAACATAACCCTGCCAAGTGCACCAATAAACTAATGCCTCTAAGTTTCACATCTAAAGCTTTTTAAACCCTTCCAGAGCTGGTGACTCCACCATTTCCCTGGACAGCCTGTGCCAAACCCTTTACAACCCTTTCAGTGAAAAAAATTTTTCCTAGGATCCATCTATACCAGGGAAATAAAGGAGGCACAGATCTGGTAAGTAGATAACAGTGGAATTTCAGCCAAAATATTTCTCTCCTCTCCAAAACACTTCTCGACCTGTCCAGAATGTTTGAGAAATAAACCAGTCCCCAGAAGAAAGTAAGCAACCAAACACATGATCACAGAACTGAAATGCTTTTGGTGTTGGATGGGTCTTTTTTAAATAAGTACAAACCATAATTACGGTAATAGTTAATATAATAATAAAACCTATAATAACTCATGTCTTTGAAGAGCAGTTAATTTGCAATTCTAGATGTTCAAATGTAGAGTGTGCCATTAGGAACCAGAGGGAAGAGGATTCCTCTTTTCTTCCACATCAGACACTGACATCTCTTTGCAAGGAAGCCGAGTAGGTCACTGCCAGTGCCACTGTCAGAAGCCAACACCAAGGGTTCAGAGCCCTAGGAAAGGTGAAGGGAAACCTTACCTCCCAATTCCATAGCAAAAGGTGGTTAATGGCAACACTGAAAGTAACACTTTAGGAATTTACAAAAGAAAAGCGTTTGTGTTTAGATGAGCAATACAGTGTCATTCACTGCCACAACAGGGGGCAAAATTTACTCTAGGCAGGATGACACAAGCTATATAAAATTTTGTTGAACCAATACACTTCATATTATGCAAAGATATACAGCAAAAAACTCTTTTGAATTCAATCACAGATCTATTGTCTGAGCTTGTCACCTGTAAATTTTCCCCCACTTCAGTTTAAGGACCTCTGATTTCATTGTTCTGTATCAGTTCTGCTGTTCTGCAAATCCCTTCTGTGCTCCCTCATCATCACATCCATAGTGCTTTGTCACCTCCTGTAAGGAATTCATCCCCATGTATTACATTCCTCTAACTCACCAAATCATCAAGGTTTCCTCCTGTTAGACTGAGCTTTTTTGCTTTTATTTTTATAGCCTCACATCGTTATTTATTTTATTCCTCTTTCATTCTCTGTCTCAAAGCTTTTGCAATCAGGACCTGAACCTACTAATCCAAACCAGGGGGTATAATCTGGTTAAAAATATCAACTGTTCACACGATTTTCCACTAATGACAGTGGAACCATCCCAGTTATTAATGTGAAGCTGCTAAGCCACCTTATTCAGTACAGCCACTGCTCTCCTTAGGTACCTAAACAAACAAATGGCACACCAAGGACTATAGTCTTGAAAATACGAGGTTCTTTTGAAAATCTGTTTCTGACTTCTAATGCTAAGCCATATAGAAAATGTCAGTGATTGACTAGTGAAAAAAATAGTACTTAAACAGCATATTTAATTGATATGGCATTAGCTTCACTGACATTTAGAGAACATCAAAGCCAGAACATATCTGTATCGTGAGGAATGAAGCAAAAATGGAACTTCAGCAGAATGATCAAATTTAATTCAATGCACAACAATGGTTAGGATAACAAAATATTCTATGCAGCAAGTTTACTCATCCTCTTAACTTTATTTGTGCAGCCTGAAATTGGATTCCATAGAAATGCAAAGTTTTTCAGATTGCTGAGATCTGAACCTTTATCTTTCCCTGCAGGCTATTTGTATTAATCTACTTTTCTTTGAAGCACAGAGCTGTTAAACTGTTAAAGCTCATTTAAAATGTGGCTATATTTCTATCAATGGACCCAGATAGTTGAATTACATATTTTAATTACGCTTTTTATGCTTTGGAGATGCTTACCTAGAAATATGTGCAACAAAAGTATGCAATTAAAGAGCTTTATTGCTGCTGATTGGTGAATTGTGTCTATACTGACAGTAAGAGATGGTTTAGTGTATAGAAGAATTTACATGGACCTCTTTTTATTATTGATTAATACAAAACTCACAGCCAGCTTTGTTACCCTACCTTTATTAGTATCATGAAAGCAAAGGGTGTGAAAACGTAAAATACTTTGTACTTTAGGAGTGAGATACAAGAATATTTAATACTTGAGTATCCCCCTTCCTGCAAAGCCAGCTAAACACATAAGTGGAAAAATTAGAATTTACACTATTCATCTGACACGTCTGACTAACTCTTCCAGTTTAGTAAAGGCACAACTGGACAATTTCCATCATGAAATATTCGATCCCTTTCCCCAATGAACCAGGGGATGTGTAAAAGCCCCCACACCAACTGGAAGTGCTGCAGCCACAGTTAGCATGGCCTCGAGACTGGGAATCTTGAAACAGAGAATGCAATGCCAATTATAGCTGGGGGAGGGAATCCACTTCTGCAGCCCATTGCAAACTGCAGCTGTGGCAAAAATAAAAATTAACAATAATTAAAAAAAAAAAAGTAGGAACAAGCACTGCAGTAAAATGGCAAAAGTGAGTTTCTTTGCTTTTCAGGGTATTATTGGATAGCAAGGAGTGTGTTCGGGTTCCTCTATGCTTTGCCAGGATTGGAATTAAAAAATCATCTTGTACCATCAAATCCCCCTGGCACTAGAGTGGAGACAGATATGGAATAAGCCTAATCCTTTCACAAATACCACCAACATGGCAAGATTTACACAGCAGAAATGACATGAGTGCATTCGAAAAAACTGGCAAATAGGAGGTGTTTATAATAGACAGTTGTTTTCTTCCTGGAACTTCTAATTTAAGCTTATCAGCATCAAAAAAAAAAAAAAACCAAACAAAAAAAGGTTGAAACCAGAAATGATTACCAACTATTTCACAAGGAACACAGTGTGTGTGTGTCTAACATCCTATTTGCCTCCAGATAGGTTCCAAAATCTGCACACATGTATTCACACATATTGTCCAAAGTTTTATTTCTTTTGGTAAGACGTAAATTATATCACTGACTTCAGTGAAACTAGTGGTTTAAAATACTGTTTAGGATGAAAAGGTGTTCAAATAACCTGGAAATACCTTGGAGAAATCATGGAATCATAGACTTGTTAAGGCTGGAAAAGACCTCTAAGCTCATCGAGTCCAACCCTCCTCCCGCACTGTCAAGGTCACCACTGACCCCTGTCCCCAAGTGCCTCGTGAACACCTCCAGGGGTGGGCACTCCACCCCTACCCTGGGCAGCTGTGCCAGGGCCTGACCACCCTTTCAGTGAAGAAATTTTCCAGATGTCCAACCTGAGCCTCCCCTGGCACAGCTGGAGGCCGTTCCCTCTCCTCCTGTCCCTTGTTCCCTGGCAGCAGAGCCCGACCCCCCCCGGCTCCCCCCTCCTGTCAGGGACTTGCAGAGCCAGAAGGTCCCCCCTGAGCCTCCTTTTCTCCAGGCTGAGCCCCCCCAGCTCCCTCAGCCGCTCCTGCTGCTCCAGCCCCTTCCCAGCTCCCTTCCCTTCCCCGCACACGCTCCAGCCCCTCCGTGTGTCCCTTGTTGAGGGCCCAGCCCTGGACACGGCCCTGGAGGTCCCTCAGCCGCGCCCAGCACAGGGACGGGCACTGCCCTGGGGCTGGGACACCCCATGGCTGGCACAGCCCAGGGGCCATTGGCCTCCTGCCCCCCCGGGCACCCCTGGGATCGTGTCCAGCCCCGGCACCAGCACCTCCAGTCCTTTCCCACTGGGCACTTTCCAGCCCCTCTGCCCCATCCTGGATCTGCAGGGCGTTGCTGCGACCCAAGGGCAGGACCTGGCACTTGGCCCTGTTGACCCTTACATGACTGAGCTCGGCACATGGATCCATGGATCCAGCCTGTCCACATCCCTCTGCAAAGCCTTCCTGCCCAACAGCAGATCCACGTTTTCGTACTGCACTCAGCAGTAGCTGAAGATCTCATAGAAAGCAAATGTGTAGTCCTTGAACATACTGATTGTGAAGGCCACCTTCTGCTTCTGCCTGTGAGGAGCGTGACTGTTCCTCATTTCACAGCAGGAGAATTAAATCTCCATACTACTGTTCCAAATTCCACCCTTCGCTATCAGGGACAAAACCATCATCGCTCTTTGTGTCAGAGAGGAGTTAAATAAATCCAAAATCCTAATCCTTTTGCTGGATTAGTCTCAGCATCAAGCCCACAGTGGACACATTTACACTTTTATATATTTTCCTCTGTGTAAGCCTGTCTATTTACAATGAAGATCAACATACCATTTCATGCTAGTCTAGGCCCAGAAACTTCTGTCAGTTCAGACCCTCTGTGTTAACCACAAGTGGATTACTTCATCTCAGACAGTGAGTTTAATACTCCACAAGTCTAATTCACAGGTCATGTCATTTTTGCATAATATTGGTGTTACAGAGATAGAGTGGTCCCTGATTTTCAAGAGCTGGTAACAGCCAAAGTGTAAATAACAAGTGTGAAGTCTTTCATTCTGCTCCATTATTTCTTTTCTGCAATGATTAAAAGGTATTATCCAGCCTTGTGGCAGGAAAATAATTTAATTTTTTTTCCAGCAAACAGAAAACATAGGGCCTGTTTTGATTCTAAGTCATAGGCTATGGGCCACTTTCTGCAGAACATTTTGCTAAGACCAAACAGGCGAGATATTCAGTGCTACATCATGAAATGATAAACTGCTGAGATACACACTGATTGACAGTGTAAACGTGCAGAGGCAAAAATCATCACAAACTGATGACAACTGTACCCAAAATCATATGGAAAGATAAAGAAAAATGAAGGAAAGTCATAATAGCCCCAGTATGAAAAAGAAGTTTCATGTTAATGTGTTTCAGCTTCAGATTCTCAGAAATCTGTTGTAGTCAAAGTAGAATAAGTTTAAGGTGTGATCTGGAGTTGACCAAAAGCATAAGAAAATGGAGCAAGATCTGACAGAACGTTTCTGCCAGAGGCATTTTAATACAAAGATCTAATCAGGAAAGATCTTTTGGCGTTGCCAGTGTTATGAAGAATTTCTGGATGTCTGATCCATGAAGAAGAGTCCACAGCAAACGTCATTAATATACTGGTCAAAGGCTCTTGTTCAGACACCTGACTGAAGGTATAGGTTTTTCTTTCTAATGAACAGTATTCTTCTCACTGCAAAAATTGGAAGAATGAAAGAGACCTCAATAAAAGTTCTTCATTTTAATCAGCTGGAATTATTAATTATTTTTAACATTTGTTTTGTGTGGTTAAATATGTAAAATGTAGACAAAAGACTGCATTTTGTTTGTTAATGCAGGTTATAATATTGCTTGGGCTGTAATGTTTAGCCTTTAGTTTTGTTATGACAATCTGTAGCCAGTAAGTATGTAAATGGTTAAAGATGTAGTTTAAATAAAATATAATTAGATGGAACTTGATAATAATGTGATGCCTTTGTTTATTTTCTATTACTAAATCATATTTATCAATAGACAAAGCTGATATTGTATTTGAGTTCCTAGCAAAGCATCCAGTTCTGCTAGCAGGCAGGGTATAAGGAAAAAAAATCCATATTAGCTAACTTGCAAGAACTGTAAGAATATAATTCAGAATTTTTTAAAATACAAATATTTATTTTAAATTAATCAATCACATTCCCTCAGGTCTCGGATTCTGTTGATCCTTCTGAATATTTGGCAGAACGTCTTTTATGTTTGGATTTTAAATCACGTTACTCATGTAAGTCAAACCCCCTATATGTGCTTTTCCCTGGAAAAATTAGCATTCCCTCCTCGAAGCCAGCTGCAGTCCCTGCCGTGCACACGAGACCCGCATACACAACTTTAAATTGCTGCTGGGCCCTGGGGGTGCATTTTTCAGAGCTCTGTGTGTATCAAACTGTCCGGGCAGTAACAATATCTTCTCTTCTCAAGTTGCATAAAGTAGAAATGGAGAGCATCAGAAGATGAATCGAGATACAGAGCCATTAATGACCTTAAGAACACTGTTATCCATAACAATCATATTGGGATTCTGGGGAGAATCGAGCAACGAGACATTATTTTGAAGTATTGCTTTTCTTCACAAGGGTCTCTGCTGGAATGAATCTGTAGCTACACAATAAAAATTCCCAACCAGCATAATGACTGTGAAAACCTGCAGAATCAATCAAGCCAAGCCAGAAGACAACTAAGATTTGGATTTGGAGATATCGACCACGACCCGAAGTCAATGAGAGTCAGTGGAAAATGGCAGAAATTCTTGAGTGAGCACATCTGGTGCCAGTTGTTCTTTTTCTGTGTGGAAGAGACACAAATACCTTTCCATACAAAGAGTCACACATTCCAATCAATACCACGGGTTTTTTATACAGACAAAGTTTCTGTGCTACTCAGTTATTTTTCTCTATGTAAGCCATAACGTGCCACCCATACAGACTTAACATATGGTCACAAAGAAAAACGTGAAAGCCACTCTGTTTGGACATGGCTACTGACTCAGCAGCAGTAAGAGAAAATAACATCATAGGGGTTAAAACAAAAGCACAAAGAATTTGATTCGAGTAATTAAAAAAAAATATTTTCTTTTTTTTTGTTTCAACCAAAAAAAAAAATCTTAGTAATTGTTTTTCCCCTTTATGAAAGTCATGAGCATTTGATATTCCCTACATCTTGAACATCACTGATAGTACCAGCAGGGATTCTGAAACAAAAATGAAAAGGAAGGGCAAATGAAAGAACAGAGACCCAACTAACCAAAAATCTTCAAAGGACTAATGAAAATTACCTGATTTCATGCCCAAAATCCTAGCAGTCTACCCTGCTGACTGAAGAATGTATCTATTATTAGTGTTAAACAGCTTTTATACTACTTCAGTGATTGCATGAAACCATTAAGTTACAGCCTCTATTATCCTAATTTTTTTAGGGCAACTTAAATGATTTATGAACTCACTAACTGAAATGATGACACACCATATTCTCTAAATAAATGTTCTCTGTTCTAGGGAAACATATCAGTAGGAGGTTTGATCTAATAATTGTCCTTAAAATATTAGATTTTGAAAGTGAGTACATTCTGGAAATAGATTATAATAATGTTTACAAAAAAAAAAAGATTCACCTCCTCTTGCCATTTGAGTTTCTTTAGGATCTTTCATTAAATACACCAAACAAATAAGGAGAAATACAAAGAGAGATTGTCAAAACACAGACTCCTGCAGTGTGTTATGAAAAAAAAATATACAGAAGGCAATCTTGGCACCAATATTCTCTTGTGTTGCCAGGCTGAAACATGCTCGTGTTCTTGTCAAACTGACTCCTGAGAACGCTCCCAATCCTGCTGGCACAGCCAGCCCTGTGCCCCCCATCCTGCCCAGGGCAGGGTGAATTCATCTGAAAACACGTTCCTAAGTTTTCTGTTATATATGCAAAGCTTCTCTGTCTAAATTATCTGTTCCCTCATTTACACCTTTTCACAAGCACATACCTTCCACACCATCCCCAGATAAATAGATCAAGAAACTAACATAATTTTGATAATAGGAATTGCTACTTGTAAAGCATCACAACCTGATATGTGTTTAGGTCTTTAAGTTCAAACAAAAATGATTTCCTACGAAGGGGATTTGCATTTGGGATAAAGGGCTGGAAATTCAATGATTTTGGAGGACATTATCCAGGTCCATGTTTCTAGACCTGGAAAGATGGTCATTTAAAGCTTTAATTTTGCTTTGCTTATGCACGCAGTTTCACCAAAGCCAGTCATTTAACTGGTGTCATGTCTTTGTTATGCCCAGCTAACTGGAATAAGAGAGGCTGTTCAAGTATATCACTATCAGAAATTAAACTCATTGATGTTTTTCAGATCCAGACATTCTTAAAAAATGTACTGGGCTACAAATACGGTTTTTCTACTGGAAATTTATCAACTCACAATCCCAAAACCTCTCTTTGAGCTGCTCTTCCCTGTTACCAGCCTGTGAGCCACTGGATTGAAAATGATAGTGGAAGACCTTTTATAGGTTCTTCTCCATAATTTGAAATTCCAAATTAATCAGCTCAAATAAACCTTGCAAGAGCGTAAGGAAATATTATTCCAGACGATATGCTGGGGTGAAAACTGTAAATCAGAGCATGTTGATGTGCACCTCCACAACTGAATCCCCCAGGATTTTTACTAACACTGTCTGTCAGGAGCACACCTGTGTCAATAAGTCTGATGAGAACTGCGGGCTAAAAAATAAGTTGATAGGGAAAACAATATACCAAACCCAAGCTAAGTGGTTAAGTTCCCACACAAGTGTTAAAACATATTAGTGAGTGTTCTATTACAGTCTGGAGTCTTGCTCACTTTGCCCTGTGCATTCAGCCACGAAGGGATTCAGAACACAGGAGAGAAACCCAACATGGTCTTGTCTTTAACTCAATAGCTTCATTTTCCAATACTTTCATTTTTTGCAGCTGTTCATGAACACAACCCATTTTAAAACAGCCTCTAAAGGAGCACTTCTTAAACCACATGAACACTGTGCTGCAAAGAGCTCCTCACTTGTCCAGGAGATTCCTTTTTTTTTGCCTTTTGCAGACTGGAATTGTACACTTGTTAGGTGTAATTACTTCAGAAGGATTTCAGTGGTCACTAAAACCTAGTCCACTTTCATCCACATCATATCTTATAAACCTTTCCTCCTATTCATAGGATTGGGAAGGTTCTCTAACTTCATATATCCCAGAATTACTTTAATGATTACAAACCTCCTTTAAATAGCCAGCCTAAATTTATTCATAGCCAGTTTATACAAGTTTGGTTTTAAGACAGTGATGGCTTTTGGTTTAGATAGTTCACCTCGCTTTATAACATGTACATTGACAGGATTGTACCCACTTTCAGTTCTCATTTGGCAATATTTAGGGGGGGGGGGGAAATTTCCACCTTAAAAGAAAAAGCTAGGCTCTTCCTTCCCCTGATTTTCACATCTGTTTCACATTTTAAATCATTTTGCTTCAACAAAACTCCACAGCATCCCTGAGGAGATTTCCTCAGCACCTTACTTGACAGCATGAATACTTCCCTATCTCTGCAGAAATTACCTCTTCTGATACAATGTAGGTCCTTTGCATAATTTCACAATCACTCTTTCCATCCTGGTAACCTCTCATCTCATTCTGTTTGGATTTAAATCCCTTTGTCTGGGTTGCTGATTTACATAAGAGGCACAGCGTTCCCTTTGTGTATTAAATAACAAATTATAAACTCAATTTTTCTTGCCAAAATACTTATTGATACGAAGTACAGGAGTCACCTTCCATAAAATATTGACACAGCATTCCCATGAATCTAGAGGTTTTCAGCAGCCATCCAGATACTTTCTTGGCATTTTTCTTCACAGATCAGGCATGATGAATGCCACCAAAAAATGTGGCAGTTATTAAATTTCCTGCAGGGGGGTATTTCCTCTGGAGAATTATAGGGAATAGCACACTATAAGGAATGCCACATCACCACCACAACCAGTCCACCATTTCCAACTTAAAGTTGGTACCATCAGGTGGAATTGTTTAGTGTTCTTCAATACAGATTAAAACATTATTGTGTCTTTCAGTTCAGTCCTGTAACACTGGAAACTCTTGGCTTTGTGGACATATACACCCCAAAATCAACTTGTTTGCCCACGGACATAACTGATCTTTAATTCACAGAGTAAAATATGGGTGACTGGGGATTTTTCTACTGCTGTCTCCCCATAACTGATGCACCAGTTGTTTCATCACGATTGGTTTATGCTACGAAAGCCAGATGAGGAGATAAGGCAAAGTATAACTTTTATGTTTAAAATTCATATTATGCTGAAGTTATGAGCTCTCTTAAGAAATTGGGCTCAGTCAATCAGTGCGTTCCTTGGTGCAAATCTTTGGCTTCATCCCTTAATTTATAACAGAGTCATGGTCAGATGGACACTTGGCAACAGTGACCAGAGGGTGTGGATACAAAGCAGTTGCTTTTTGCCTCACTGGCATATGAACAGGGAGATTGACTTTAAGCTGAAAAGGGGAAGATTTAGATTGGATATTAGGAAAAAAAAAATAAAATTGTCTTCAGTCATTTTGTGTCTGACCCCACTGTGCTACCAAGATCCTCCCAGGAAGAGTTCAAAATGGGAGACAACCCACTGGAGTCCTTCACCCTGCACATCCCACTCATCCTCAGCCCCGTGGATTCTGACCTGGCACGGATGTTAAAGTGAAGGGAGAAGACTTCCCTTCCCCCTCAGTCTTTACATGCCAGGTCTCAGGTGTGGCTCAAGGGCTGCAGTGCAGGGCTGAGGGACTGGAGGGGCTGCACTGCCACTTTGTTCCTTGGTGATGCAAATCCCGAGCCAATGCAGGCAGGAGCTCTTCCTTCCCTCTCCATTCCAATCACGACCCTGTCCCTGAGGGAACATTTCCATCAGGTAAAAGACAGGTGAGGGAAGGAACAGACCAATTAGGCTCCAGATCCTACAGCCCTGGAAAGCTCATAGCACAGCAACTGGGATTAAATTTGCAGCGTGTGGCTCGCACCAAAGTCACCATGCTCTGCACTGCTTCCTAATGGGATCATATTTTATGGGGAAACTTTGCAGTAAGGTTTGGTCTGGAAGGGCCAAATCAAAATTATGCAGCTTTTTTCGATCCAAATAGCTCTTTTGACTTCTCAGCTCATTTCTTGAACAGAACAGGCAGAGAATAGAACTAAACATGAGAAAAACTTTCTGTGGGATTGTGTAAATTAAATTGAAACCTATGCACAAACCCAAATAAACATTAACGATATGATTACAGATCTATAAAACTTAACAATGTTGCTGTAATGATGGCTGAAAGGAGAAAAATTCTCAAGGACCCGATTGTAAGAGCTGAAATGAAATACAATTCCATCTTTCATGTTTTTAGCAAGATAATTTCGGTTCAGTGTTGACTAATACAGAATAATGGGAATAAAATATGCTGCCTCAGTCTCTGCATTATTGGCTTTACATTATTGGTCCTGACAGCTGGCTTTTAAAATGCAGTAAATATTGGGCAATGCTGTTCTGTTAAGACAAGCCACTTCATCAAGCATATTTCCAGATCACACTTTATTTTCAAAATGTGTTTAATTTGTCTGTATATGGCAAAGAAGCCCATTGAAAAATTGACCTGCAACAGAGTGCCCTCTACCGTATGTATTTGGGAAAGGAAAACAGAGCAAGTTTCTTAAAAATAAAATCTTTCCAGACTGAGGCTAGCACTTTTCTCACAGGCCACTGGACACTGAACTGAATATAATATATATGTAGGCATATATCACTCTTACCTTGTTCTAAAGGGCTGGGTATCACTAGAGAGTAATAGCTTAAAATAGGTATGAAATTTGTACAGACTCTTTCATGGTTTTCAGTGAAATCAGTGTGTGTCTTCCCATACCAAAATAGCCTGTGTTCGTGGCATGGACAGTTATTAGGGAAGCTGAAAATTTGTCCTGTATTGCCCTGTTGCCCCACTTTTTCTTGGCTGCCAGGAGGGAACTGTCACAATATGAAGCAAAAAATATCTCTGCTTAGAGATGTGCTTTCTCAGTCCTTAATCTCTCCTGGTCTCTCATTTCTCCCCTTCTGTCCATCTGCCATTAGGTCACTCCTATTAGACTGAACTTTCCTTTTCATTCCCATGTCCTTGATAATGCTATTGGATGTCACTGAGGTGCACCCTGTGCAGAGTGATTGAGAAGGTAGTTCACCAGTGTTGTCTCAAAAGAGCAGAAACTCACAGGTTACAAACAAATCATTGAAGCAATTCCACAGCAGGGCCCAAATTCTCAACCAGACCTATACTTTCGAAGCCTTCCCCTGGTTTTTTGTTTCTGGGTCTGAATTGGGCCATCCAATGCTGAGTTTTGGGATGGACCAAACACCTGCAACCTCTGTTAAAAATCATGGTGGCTCTTACCACTCAGTCCCCCAGGGAAGAGAAAACCGTTCCTCAAAACATTGGTATAAACGAACATTAAACTTTTTTTTGAGCCACTTTTTTGAAATGCCCTCATTTGTACCATGAAACCCCTGCTCTGTCAGCAGCACGTGCAGAGCCACAATTTCATTCTGAAAGCCTCAGCCTACGTCTTGATGAACCACACTGAAAGCAGCAGAACTTGGTGCACGACCAAAGGCGATCCACGTTCGCGCTCTGAAACCAAAGGTGGTGTTTGAATAATCCCTGAGGCACTTTTTGACTGTGCCATTAGGACAGAGCAGAGGTAGGTAGTAAACAACAAAGTTTTCCAGAGCAACATAAGCAGTCATCAAAAACAGAAACAAACACAAGCAGCATTCCCGTGGTAGACAGCGGCCTTGCAAATGGCCTTGCATATATTTCAACAATGAATTTGCTGTCTACGGATTCGTTCCCACAACTGAATCTTTTCCTTAAGGAAACCCTTAACGATAATTTTACAGCTTCCAAGGATGATACCTCTGTAATTGCTTTCCCTTTGCTTCATACCTGTAAATCTTGTATCTTGTGCTAAATCCCTGTCGACTTCTGTCCACAAAATCTGTGTATTCCTGTGAGCGATGGAAGGGTCCCTTATCAGAGAGGAGCCAGTCGAAGGGGCTTGTGACATGCTGGTCCGAGACAGCAGCAACCGCTAAACCCCAGCAATGAAGACTCAGTGCTATCCACTCCCATAGAGCCATCAGAGAGAGCAATTCAGCACCAGCACTGCAGCGCCATATCATGCTTCCACTGGGGACTTAGAGCCTTCATTCTCTTAGCTTTCCCTCAACACCTAGACAAAATACACAGTCAATTAGATAAGCACACACTAGGCATCCCTTGGAAGTAGAAACAAGTTTCCTTTCTTTCAGCTTAAAGAGATAGTGGCCTCTACTTTATTACATTTTACATTAGCATAAACCCCACTAGGCTAGTTAACAGCGGAGTGCTTCAGTACTTCAAATGCTGTGAAACTAATGTCTTCATTAACATCATCAGTGATAATATTTACTGTTGAAGGGAAACCTTCACAAATCATCAGGGAAGGGATTGTTGGGGGTTTTTCCCAGCCATGCCAGTCGTTGATGAAAAACACGCAACATGACAACTCTTGCCTGATGCAGCAGCACAAAATCATTCAGCAATGGCAGTGCATAAGCTCACAGTTCACATATTGGACAGAAAATAGGGGAGATTCAGAAGACCCAGCTGCCTCCTTTTTGAATGAGTTTTTTAATGTCCTTGGAAAAGCCAGGCAGTGGCTTGTCTTCACTGCCACCTGTAGTTACCAGGCTGTGGTTGCTGTGTTCAAAGCAGCGTGGCAGGACAGTGACTGCTCTGGTTGACAGCTCTGGAGCTGCCCACAGTGAGGAGTTCAGGGAGTTATTCCAGCTCCAGACACTGCAAGTTTGAGCATCCCTGACAGCAGCATTTTGCTTTCAGTCCAATTCGCTCCAACCCAATGGCTCAGCCTAGAAACACTTTTTAAATGCACCCTAAACAAGTTTTTGTGTGCCCAATCACAAATCAAGAACTGATTGCCTCGTGTAGGAACTCAGTGAAGACAAGCCAGAGTTTCCCTCTATACGTCAGACCCACACCTGTGGAATGGGATAATGATTCTACATCCTGCTCCGATTTTGTGAAAACATCTATGCAAGAGCATGAGGTTCTCAGAAATGCTGAAATGACAAAAGGCCATGTAGATTCCTAAATATATAGAAGCAATCATTTCTAGTTTTCAGTCCAAGACAAAACAGCACATAATGAATTAAAATGTATGAATGTGAGAGCTTTCATTTCTCTAGCTGATGGGTTTACAAGGAACAAAATTTTTGATTCACATTCATTCAAATCAGCACTGATCATGACATTTTTACAGTGCCCACTGCTGTAACTTTTGTAACTCGGTGGGAAATTCTTCCTTACCGCCAGTAATTTGATCTGTGAGTGCCCCCCCAAAAGAAGGATAACTCCAACAGGACACTCCTGCAACTGCACACTCAGCACCCCCCGTTAATTCCACTGAATCATTAATATGAGACATTAATATTCCGAAGAGTCTTTTGTGTAAATTAGAAACAGATCAGCTGCAGGAAGGTAAAGGCCTCCACAGGAGCACAGAGGTTCACATGAACCAACAGGAATTTACACTCTGAGAATATAACAGCCTGTCTGTGCACCCAGAGAAATACTCAAGGTTTCTGTGATGTAATTGTTTGTAACACGGTTGGGACGTGATCCTGCAAACAATAAATGTGTAAGGAAAGCCCCTGTTCATATTTCATGCTGAGCATTTACCCAGGCACTGAGTTGTAACCATAAGCAGTCACAGCCATGCAGTTGTTTATGACCATAAAACACAGACTGCATTAATTTTATAAATCCTTCTGAAATGAGATTCCACAAGTCTACAACAGAGAGCTCCCTTTAACTTATACTCCCAAGCCATCACCTCCACACAAAAAAGCTGCATATCTGTGTACTGTATGAAGTTTGAGTATCACCTTCCTAGACTGGTGCTTTTTTTTTTCCTTCACAGGTGGAAGTTCACACATTTGAGGTTACACCACCACGTAACCTTCCTCCCAGTGCATGAAAAAGTCTGCAGAGATCAGAAGCAGAACTGAAAAGGAATAGATTGCTCTTCTGGCCCATAAATGCCATGATCATCATTTCATTGCCACTTCCTGTTAAAAATTAGCTCAGTGTCAATGGAGAAAACATGTCAGTCACTTCCAGACAGGCCAGAGCAGCCTTTGCATGATAACAGAGAGAAAATCCACAAATGCTTCTGTTTCTTCTTATCATTAATCAGGGAAAAATACAGTGCATAGCGTTCTCATTACCCTCCATCATCCTTGGCACAGATGAGCAGACCCTGGGCATCACTTCTTGCCATTATGTGGAGCTACAGAGAGTGTAATGAGAATTTTAATTTTCATACCAACTGTTGTTATAGAATTTCAAACTTTCCTGTTGAAAAAGTCACGTAATTGTTTGAATGAGAAGAGGTAGGAGTTTGCTTTTTCAGGTACTTATTAACACTCAAACTGTTTCAGGTCATTAAACTGTAATGATGACTAATTGAGTCCCTTTTGAATTTAAAATGATAATATTAGGATTGGAAAATGAATTGTTTTGTATATGTAGCATCTTCCTAAAACTAGTCCAAATGAGCACTTGGAAAGGAGTAATGAAGAGCCAGGACTTTATTCTTGCCTTAGTGCTGCACCTCGTGGTGTGTCATAAGTGAACCAGTGGTGAAATACCTCCAGAGAACCTGTGCAGTTACAGAAGAAAATAATCTCACTGTTTTAAAGATCTGTGAAGGTATTTCTCAAAAGAGTATAAATATACAGGCAGTTCTTAAGGAGAGTAAAATCACGTGTGCACTTCTAACTGATACTTATCTACTTGTCTGTGTTGTCCAGTCACTGTAAAATCACTCTGCATAGTATTAATTCCCATAATACCCTTGAGAAGGAAACTTTTACCTCTATTTAACAAAAAAAGGGACTGAAACATGAAAAGACCGAGGCTAAGTGGGGGTTTAAGCTGTTAAATGTGTATTTCCTATGAAAAAAATAATTCAGAAAATTCTAGACAAAGGATTTTTGCGAAGATTAGAGTAGGAAAAATATCTCACAATTTTGAATACTCAAATTCTCTAGTGAATGCAAATGCCCTGAAGACATTTTTCAAAGACTGTTGCAGTCCTATGGAACATACAAAGATTGCAGTTCCAACAGCCATCAAAGAGCTCCAGGGAAGAATCAACCTGAATCAAATTCGCTGTAGACAAAGGGTGGGAACTAAAACACCTGTTAAGTACCAGAGCTGGTAGATTTTCAGGTGCAGAAGACATTCTTCAGAGAACAACTGATGCAATATTTATTCTGCCATAAAAGCTGTCATGTCAACAGACTGTTACTGAAGTGCTGGCTTAGAGGACAATCCTCACATAGAGATGCTCTGCACAGTTGCTGTCTGTTATCCCCATGGTTTCACCCAGCTAACACTTGTAAATGCTGTTAAGTCTTTAGTCCTCCCTCTTCTAAATTCTGAGGTCAGAGAGAATTCGAGGAGCTCAGTGGGCTAAATTCTTCTTTGTCAGAAATCTCGTCTCCTCACTGAAATCAGTGCAGAAGGAATTTGACTCAGCACTTTCTGAAAATACCACAGCTGAGTCCCAGCTCTCATGAACACGTAAAGGTGCTGAAGACTGGCAAAATCCATGTATTTATGTCATCAGAAAATATGGTGCTGGCAAGTGCAATGCCAACATTGTGGTCACTGGGACAAATTTCAGCTGGGAACAAAAACACAGGGTGTCTGTAGTCTTTTTTTTTTTTTTCATCGTGTTGTAGGGCAAACCCCACCTGCCTGAGTCTTCCCTTTTTATGTGAATATTTTTTAACATTAAAAATTGCATATAATTACATATGGGTAGCTTATGAACTCACTAACACAGCTAAAATAGTGCAAATGAGAATGTCTGCTTGATTTGCTCACAGAACATTAATTGATAAACCATGTAAACCAAGATATACAGAATAACGTGCAGCCAGCTCAGATGTGTGCACAGCAGTGCTCAAGAAAAAGCATATCAGTAAGTGGAAATTGTGGAAAAAGAAAACTGTGGTTCCCTCAGTGCAGGCAGCCTTCTCTTTTCTAAGAGGTGAGAGTCTCCTATAAAACAGATGTGCTGACACACAGCAGAGACAGAGCTGCTAAATTACTGCTTCACCAGTGGAGGAATTTTTTATAGAAGACTCAATAAAGTTGATGTTAGGCCTCATCAGTACCTTTTTTGGGCCACATCTACCTGCAGTTCTCAAGAATCAAAGTAAATAACTGTATAATAACTGTACAATAACTGTACAATAATTTAATAAGATCAGGGTTGGGTTTTTTTCAATATTTCTCTACTCTGCAAGCCTGGGACATATCTGAGGCTTTGGTCTGAGATCCCACAGAGATTTCCTTCTGCCAGTGGAAATGCAGAAGACCAGGATCTCTCTGAAGTCCTTCGTTTTTTATGCTCACCAGAATTCCAAGAAAATGATGAAACGTCCCAGCTCTCAGTGGAAAATTTAGGATCCTCTGTGATGAAATGAGATTGCTACAACTTTAAATCAATGGTGAGAAGCAACATTTTCTCCATTGCAGCTGAATGGGGAGCAGTGAAGCTCAGAGAAGGCAAGATAAGTCAGGAGACCATTTTTTTTCCAAAGGTATTTTGACACTGAAAAATGGAAAGACATTTTGCATAAAGAATAAAGTAATAGCCTGAGTCTCAGAGATTACTCTTATCTGCTCAAAGACCCTGGGTTTATCTCTTTATGTGTCTCTGCTTTCACTTCCCCATCTGAAGTGTGATGATCATGTTGCCCACCTTTGTAAAGAACCACAGGACCTACTTTGTTATCAGCAGTGATTCTTTATTTTTTTTTCCCAAGGAGCAATTTTTCGACTGCTACCAATTTTAAATGAATGAGACCTGGGAGGCATCTGCCCTTGGAATTCTCACACAGCCCAGTGTAAATGAAACAGCCACGAAGCTGATGATGTGCTGTGGAAGAAAAGAGCAGAAAATGCTGCAATCAGTATCAGCTACAGAGGAGAAGGGTAGAGCAGAGAGCAAAAAAGCATCTCCCTTGTGCTCTGCTCTGGGCTCAGAGCCATCACAGGGGTTCTGCTCTTCAAAGGAGGAGACACAAATCCACAGGAAAAAAAACTCTCCCCAGCTGAACTTCCTGAAGGATAGCAAAAGGATGTGTGGACTGGGGTGGGCTGTTCTGCCCTGGGCTCGTAGTCACATGCTGGGCAGAGGTTTAGCTCTCTCAGATTTGGAGTCCCAAAAACAAGAGACCCGACGTGTACATTTGGTAGCACAAAGAACAGGAGTCTGGGGAGTTGGAATCACAGAACCCAATAGTTTGGGTTGGAAGGGACCTTAAAGCCCATCCCCCTGCCACGGGCAGGGACACCTTCCACTAGCCCAGGCTGGTACCATGGACCAGGCTGGAGGATGGCGAGCTCTCCCTGCCATCAGATCCGACACACGTGAGCTCCAGGGTCCAGCCTGTGCCACTGTGGGGTGGCACCTGGACACAAAAAGTATCTTTGTCACCAGGTGATTTTCAGCAAGGAGGATTGAATCACCTTGTTCTCTGTTATTCATTGTGAGCTACGATCTTCTGAAAAAAAAAAATCTGAAAGGAGAAAATAATTCTATGTCTAAAAGCCTTAAGTGAGTTTCACATTCCAGGCTTAAAAATAAGCAAGGTCTTCACATCAGGTCCTGGTATCAGCTTTGACTACATGCACCCTAAATCAGCATCTTTCCTTTGTTCAAACAGAGCTTCATCCACTGCCAGATTTGATCTTTATTCTCCCCTGTCTAAGACAAGGACAAGACCCCTGTAACCACATCCTCAAAAGCTGAAACAGAGAACTAATGGGATGTCTGATTTTTAATATTTTTTTAAAACGATCCTGCTGGTTTTTTTCCTCATCCCAGCCTTCAGAGCAGAGGAGTAAAAATAAAATGCATGCACAGAAAGAGAGAGTATCTGTCAGCCCGACCTCTGCCACCATCTCCAGCTCTGTCTGGAACGTGAGAGCTGCTTGCTGAAGGTTCCAGCTCTTGCCCGGGGAGTGGGCCTGGGTGTTTGCTCTGTCCCTGCAGAATTCCACTCCTGCAAGTGCCTGTGAGGCTGGAATTGGACGGACCCATGTGCTTTCTGTTGCCTCCCAGCACAGCCAGTGCCATCTCCCTCACCCGTGCAGCCCGTGCTGCCTGGCAGGCGTGCCCAGGTAATTGTTTCAATGCCTGATATTTGTAAAAGACCTGATTTTTTTCCTTTGCTGCCCAAATCATGATGTATAAATTCCCTGAGGCACTTTTTAAATGCCTTAATCTAAGTTCATCCTCCTGTGCAAACGGATCCTTATGTGTTTTAGCTGATGATGTAGAGCAGCATCCCCAAATTACCATTACAGTCTTTCTGCCTTAACAAGTGAATCTGTTCCTGCAAGGAACCTACTGGGGGGAAGAAATTAGCTGTCAAGGCTCTGAGTGCACACACAGGCCTCAGTAGACCTGACCAGCCTCATCTGGGTCCTCCCCCCACCTCTAGGGGCTGACCAGGGGCTCCAGGACCTCCAGTCCCAGCTGGTGTGGTGCTGGTGTGACTGTGTAGGTGAATAACTGAAAGGGAGAAATCATTGAATCAGGGAACACTTTGGGTTGGAAGGGACCTTAAAGCCCATCCAGTGCCACCCCCAGCCATGGGCAGGGACACCTTCCACTAGCCCAGGTGGCTCCAAGCCCCATCCAACCCGGCCTTGGACACTTCCAGGGATGGGGCAGCCACAGCTTCTCTGGGCAACCTGTGCCAGGGCCTCCCCACCCTCCCAGGGAACAATTTCTTTTCAATGTCCAATCTAAATCTTTTCTCAGTTTAAAGCCATTCCCCATTTTCCTATCACTACATGATCTTGTAAAATCCACCCAGTCTCTTTGATGCCTCAGTTCCTTGTCTTTAAATGGGTACTAGTACCTAAATTCTTGGTAGACAACATCGGCCAGTCACACAAGGAGCTAAAATGAAGTTCATTTCTGGAATGGCTGAGCAGCACCTTGACTGAGCTCTGGATTTCAACTGACCAACACCCAGGATGCCACAAAGCCACAGAAAAACCTGTTCCTTTGAGAGCCTGAACTCTCCTCCAGGCTGGATGACTGCACATTCCAGATCATGAAAGTTCATAGGGGATGAAATCTCCATCTTTGCAAGTCCACAGGCGCACATGGACGGTCCCACCAGCAAAAACTCTTTGCTTGAAAACTGCACATTTCAGTCTTAAGTCACTCTTCCCTTGCACAAGTTATGCAGAACATTCTCCCAAACTGCCCACAAATTTTCAGCTAAAGCACCTGATGGTGTGAAAAATGTTAGAAGGGAAACAGAACAAGCTCCCTTTGGGTAACTCTGGGAGCTGCACTACGGAAAAATCACAACGTAGGGAGAGGTTCTGGTCCAGCATTTCCTCAGGTACAAACCAACAAGTGTTGCTGTGACACACAATTTTGCATACTGGAGCACTGAAGTTAGTAGAAAATCACAAGGGGAGACAGATATTTAGAAGCCTGAATTCCAGCTTACTGGAATTTTTTTAAACTCAACTCTTAACTCGAAATCATTCAGCACTCTCTGCTATGATAATCTCATTGGGTGTGTTTTAATGGCAATTAAATTTGGTCCTTAGGGATTCTTGAGTACCACACCCCAAAATTAAATAATAACTGATCACTAAGAAGTCATGACACACTAGTTCTAGCAGTATGCCTCCTGTTCACCCATGACTTTTAGTCCTCAGATAGTTCCCTGACCCAATTTAGCAGCTAAGTATCAGTGGGCTATGAAGAGACCAAGACACATGTGAGTTGGTTGTATCCAGGAAACCACAGCAGAGTAACAAACAGCCCTTTCCTCTTTAAATTCATCCTTGTACTCTTTTTAACCCCAGGGCTGTTACAGCTGTGGCCATCTAGAGAGGCAGGAAGCAGCTATTTACACGTTGTGCACTAAAACTCTGGTTCTAGAGCCTTTCCAGCCTGAGGACAAATCCAAATATAACTGATTAATGCAGAAGGACTAAAATGGGATGGGGTGGGAGGAAACTTTGCTCACCAACAGACTGTTGAACTGAAGATTTGGTTTACAGAGAGGAAGGAGAGCACTTGGAGCTGAGTTACCTTGAAGTACAGCTCTGATTCTACTGCATAACCCTTGACAAGTCCCTCAGCCTCCTTGGATTACAGTTTCTGTCCCTAACATCAGGGGGAAAAAAAGGTGGTGTGAAGCCTGAACAATCAATGCCTATAGAATACTTTCAATTTATTGGATGGCAAAACTGTTATAAAGTAAAAGGAAGATGTTCATTGCACTAACAGAGGGACTGACTATTTTTGTTGCTGCTTAAAAATTCTGTTTCTGGAGATTTTGCAACAAATGCTCAGAAAAGGATGGAGAGGAAAGGAATTGTCAGTCTCAGGCAAAAATAGAAGTTTCTTTGAAGCTGTTGGAGTGCTAATATTGTTTGTACAATAATGAGTGGTATTTAGCTGTTCTCTGGACTTAATGAGAGGGGCAAAAAAGCAACGAACTATTTTGATTGCAGTGGGGACATTTAAAAAATCCAGCCTAGTTTCATGTACTTCCATCCCCTCAGATATTACCTGAGCTAATCCAAAATCCTGTTCATATTTTGAAATAATGTGGCTGGTTTGGGTTTTTTATTTCTAAGAATGAATTTCTCTGTTTAGAGGTTCTGGCTCAGGCATGACACAGAGCCCTGTAATTTTAGCTATCAAGGATTTACTCTCTTCTGGACTTTATTTTTCATGTGAAAATTAGTGGTTACAGCTCAGATCAGGAGTTAGAAATAACATCCATAAAGGTCTAATGGCATGAATGCACCTTTCTGGATGCACTGTCAGGAGAATGGACTATTTTATATATTTTATTTCTTAACAAGGATATCTCATAGAATGGTAATGCTTTTATTTTGTCCTTCTATTATGTCTTTCAGACAAAACTGCTCCTGAACTCACGGCATATTTTACAGCTGGTTTCACAGGTGGTGTAGGTGGTTTTCAGCTGCTATAAATGGAATGGTTAAAACTCCTTTCAGGTTCCTCATCCTCAAACTATTTATGCCAGCAAAAAACAAAAAAACAACAAACTTACATCACCTGTTGTGCAAACTCCCTAGAACAGGACTCAGAGAAGCTTCAAGAGATGGTTTCACAGTTGCTCCTACTGAAAACTGTTGCATGATTTTCCCTAAGTCCCTTAGCACAGTGTTCTAAGCCTGTAGCTGGTACATGGGCAGTAGCCAGATCCTCTTAAATGTTCATGTTATACCTATTAATTTTTTATAGTGAGAGTAGGGACTTAATGGCTGACTGAGCAAAGATTCGAGCTGCAACAAGCCAGTCTGGGCCTAATTGCAGCTCAGGATGGATAAAGCTTGATTGTAACAAGTAATAATTATGTCCTGTGTACTGGGCAGCCCTCTGTCTCACATAAATCTAACACCAAAGCTGCCTTGTAAGGCTTGATTCTAGACAAGTTGACAAAAAATTAAAAAATTGCAGAGAAGAAGAGGTCTGCTAGAAGATGTCTTTCTTGTGAACATCATGCTACAAGGAGAGAAAGTCTGGCCTTTAGAGTCTCATCAGGAACTGCAATCTCTCCACTGTTTTAATTCAGCTATGAGACACTCTAAAACCACATTAGTACCAAATTATCACTATTTCTTGCCGTAGCTCGTAGAATAACACATCCTTATTTAGTAGAAAGTTGCAAAGCTAATGTTGAAGAGCTCTAAACTCTCAGCCAGTATCTTTACAGTGCAGAATGAGAGACAGACGGTCTGGTTATCAGGAGTTACAGATCACTGCAGTCTCTCTAAGTATGAGGCTCATCACTTTTCTTTATAATAGAAAAGTCTTTTTGTCTCTCCAGAAAGACAATGTTCTAGGCTTTGCCTGGCCAAGACAAACCAGCACGAAGAAATTAAGCTGGTTTATAAATGAGTACCTTTCAAAAAAAGCCACTACCATCTCTTCAACTAAATGTGAATCAATCTAATAAACTTAAGCTAACAGAGAGTTTAAAGGGTACTTAGGTAGTTATGAAAGCTTTTACTTTTCAAGCCAATGAGTCAGAGTCACATCCCACAGGAGCAGTGACTTTAAAAAGAGAACATCACCAGCTAATGGCTCTGTGTGAAATAAATCCACAGTCTCCAGAGATTGGCAGCAGGATGAGTCCCCACCTGCATAAACATTGCTGTTTTACCTAAACAAGCATCTTCATTGGAAATGGTGGTACAGAATTAAGGAATAAGGGGATTCATCCAAGAAATGCTGACCATTCTGGAGAAAAAGAGGTTGGTATCAGCTGTGACCTAAAATACGGCGATTTTAACCTTTAGGGCAGCACATTAAGTATACAAACCAAACAGAATTACTGAAGATAAAAACTGTAACATATATTTGTTCTCTGTGTCCACCAAATTGTTAATGAATAGGGATCAATAACGTTTTAGGTGAAAAACAGCTAATTAAGATATATGCTTGGGCTACCACCTCCCTCCACAATACCATTTTTCAGTATGTGGCAGTATTTTTCATCTCCTTAGAAACAGAGATTTCAAATAGAGAAAGGGGGGAAATAATAATAATAAAAAAATAAGTAGCAACATTTATAACAGATTTTAATATTCCCATTTGATTTCAGAGTGGTCACCCACGTTCAGTTAACCAGGTGGGGTTTTTTTATTTCCAGAAGAGTTATAAGTACTGAAAGAGCTAAATTAGCTCCACAGACCTCTCATAGTCATCATGAATAATATGGAATTAGAGGTATAGAGCAGTGTTCTGATTCCCCAGATTTAAGTTCTTTACTTGCCAACGTGTAATAAATGCCTTACAAACCACTTTTCTCATTAATCAAGAGCTGGTAGATGTGGCAGTGAAGGTGTTACTGTGAATTAGCAGAATCTGCTAATCACCATTAATGTAACTGTTAGAGTAAAGGCATCTGATGGACGAGCCTTACAATCTCACCTCATTATAAGAGGAACCACTACAGTTTAATAGTCTCAATTTAGCTCACAGTATATAGTGCTTGGCCAATCTTCTTTTGAAGGTGGGACAGAATCTGTGGCCTTTGTGAGAGGCTCATCAATCAAACAGGAAAAGCCTTGGCGTGGCAGAGGGTCCTTCTCTCCTCCCATCAGGGCGTTATTTTGTGGCACATACAGGAGGTGAAGCCTTTCAATGGGAGCTGGGGAACAGCCTGGGCTTAAATAATCCATGCCATGGTGCAAGGCAGGGCAAAAGAGTAACTCCACAGCCTCTGGGTGTGGAGAGATGTGCAGTGCATGTCATGCACATTTATATCTGTACGTGCTTATGTACCTACAGACTGTATTTTGTGTGTGCACACAAACTGTGGTGCATATGAAGGACTAACTTCAGAGCTACCAGACCAAATTATTCCCATTCCAGTTTTCAGCAGGATGACGACCTGAGTTTCAAGGTGCTGCCTGCCTGCAGCTCATGGGGGGTCTCTCTTAACGTTCCTCGGCTTCAAACAAAAAATGTTGATTTATCACTGGTGGTAAGAGTACTGAGGCCTCAACCAGTGTAAGATCACGTTAAAAATCCTTCACTTCTTTAGTAGTTTAATATTATTTGACTCAAGATATGCAAAGCCTCAGACTGCTCAGTATGCAGCAGGTAACTTCATGATGCCCTCTTTTTTTTTTGTTTTTTCCTTCTAAATCTGAAGTTCGTCTTAGTTCCTAAATATTGTTTAGGAAATTGATGTTGCCTCCAAAGTTAATAGCAATGCTCTGAACTCCTTTAATTGCGCAAGATCAGGCCCTCCCTGAACATACACATCTTGAACAAAGCTAGGAAGAGAACGTGGCTGAAAATTTGTTTTTAAAAAATGCTCTCTTATGGTGGTATAAGATGAGATCAAAAAGAACAGCAAGACAACTTCTTCATGAAATGACTGTAAGGTGCTACCTGCAGCTCCAACAGGGCAGTTTGCTTCAGTGCAACCTTTCTGAAGGAGCATTTGAGCTCTATTTGTCAAAATGTATTGCTGGTGATTTTTCTCCATATGAGATCACCAGTGTTTCAGGAGAGAAAATAAAAAATAAAATCGGTGTCTTCTTCAGGTTTTGAGGGGAGACGGAGCTTTGGGATGATTAAGGGCTGCACTAGGCATAAATGGCAGCTAGAAAACTGTGTTTCTAGAAACTGTCATCTGATAATTCCCACTACTCTCTTTTTCTTCTAAGAAAAACTTAGGTGAGTTGTTTGATCTTCCAATCTTTCCTTCAGATTTAAAAAAAAAAAAAACAAGACAAACTGCTGAGGAAGCAAGCTTGCTGATAAAAAGAGCTTCCTTTTGTTTTCAATAGGTGTTGCATCTCAAGTAAAGAACATCTTAGACTGGTCACAGTCAGATACGATTACTCGATTTCAAAGTAATCCAAATGAAATAAAAAGATTTTAGTCCCCTAAATCATTGTCTGGGACTGAGAGGAATGAAAAGTCACTGCAATCTATGTGACTAAAGAAATAACTTTTCAGACACACGTTGGTGTAAACAGTGAGTAGACTCCTGTAATTAATTCTTCACAAAGGCATTCAGACAGTAGTGGAAGAAAAAACGGGAAAGGATGAGACGGGATGATTACATCACTTGAAGATCCTCACGTTGGCTTGTTGGCTTGTTGTACAAATGCTGCCTTCTGCAGTGAGCTCTGTAAAAACATTCAGCTGCTTGTTTTCACGTTTCCTAGTTAAGGTTTTCACTCACAGGGTTTCAGCATTTCGTGAACGATCGCCACAAACGCACAGCTCCGGTGGACTCGGTGTCTGGTGGGGAGTTTGCTCTCACTGGAGGTGGATCAACTTCCAGAAAACATCGCAGATTTTTTTTTTTTATGCCTCTCCTGCTTAAATTATGTGCATGTCTTAGAGAGAAAAACGGTTGGAGGCAAGAATCTGTAGGTAGTTTCTTTATGGAACCCTGCTGATTAAACAGCACCGTGACAGCATCTGAGACCCAGGGTCTGTTGCTATGCTTGGATACAGAGAGGAAGACATCCAGTCAAATGTTTCTATTCCCAAAGCTGGTCTTATGGTAAAGCTGATAGAGTACCTGTTTAAAATGAGTTACTCCTCACAGGGATGGAGTCGAGCAATGACAGAAGTCTGTGAAGTCTGATATCTAAATGGATTGCTTCTCTGAAGTTTTTTCTCATATCTTGTAAATGTAAGTAGGGCCCTTCCAGCTTTATCTCTGTACACTTAACGAGTCAGAGTCACTCATCTCTCAACATACAGATTCTGTAAGGTTTTGACTTCATTTCTTTTTATAGCATTCTTTTGTGAGGCTGTATTTAAATAAAGTTAGACATGGGCTTTTCTAGGAAAGAAGTCATTTCTCTTTCTTCTGTCAGACTTGCTTGTCAGATGTGCCTCTGTATTTTTTCAGAATACTATCTCATATTAGCCTTCATTTGATATGGACCCATAACTGATTTTGGTGCTACAACAGAACAGCTTTTTCTTACCTCCTACATCACATTCTTCTGCCAGTCATGAATTCGCTCTACTTCACATGCATACACTTGCTTAATCTCTACACGAAATCATTACAACTTGAAGCTGACGTACTCTTTCAGAACGATCCCCAAACAGTAAATCACGACATATCCCACGTTCTTCCCACTCTGCACTACAGAATTTAGCACTTAATGAAAGGTACGCAGAAAATGCACTTGAACTCGGCAGTGAATCACGAGACAGACAGCTGGTAACAAAGCCCTTACCTTTTTAAACGCATGATGGTCTCTTTAAGTGGCACAGAAATCGTAGCCCGAAAAATGCAGGTCTCCTGCCTTCCGATGTACGGTGACAGTTTACACCCTATTTCCTTCCCCTCGCTCCTTCCACCACGCTACATATAGTTCATGGTGCTGTCGCCGGGATTGGCTGGTGCATCTCTGAGGCGCACACAGGACCGTGCCTGGAGCACCCGCAGCCTCGTTAACCCTTTGCGGGGAGGGCTCCCTTCCCTGCGGGAGCCCCGCCGAGCCCGCACCGACGGGCGGGCGCCGCTCCGGGGGCTGATTTCCCTTCCCTGCAAAACGAGCTGCCCTGTCCTGCCGAGGATGGGGAGAGGATGGAGAGGGAGCGGCTGGCGGGGGGTCCCGCAGCCGGGACCGGCGCTGTCGGTGCTCGCTCCGCCCGGACCCGGAGCCCCTCCTGCTGCTGCGGGCGACGGGTCCCCTCCAGCCCCCGCCTCTCCCAGTCCCCTCCCGCCCCTTTTTGGTACCTCGCCCCGGGGACACGCAGCTCGGAGGAGCGGCTGCCCACGCAGGCTGGACGCTGACACGCATCCTTAAAGGTATTCCCTGTGCCAGAGCCACATCCCTGCGTGTCCGCCTGCCACTGCCAATATTGGAAATTGGGAAATTACCTCCCGGCCAAATGGGAGTCCCAAAGCCACACGGCTTCGGGGGAGATGGAGACAGCAGAGGAGGTGGAGGTAATCCTTGGCAGTGACAGACACAGGCAAGCAGGGAGCCTGGACACCTAAGCACAGGGAAGAGGGCTGTTTGGGAGCATTCCCTCGGGAATGGGCCATTGGGCTCGGGAGGTATTTACACGCCGCCAATCTGTTGTACAAAAAGCAACAGAACCACTACAGCAAAGAAAAAACCGCCTGGCTGCTGCTCGGTATTCTTTTTTTTCTGAGTCATCCAGCACGATACGAGCAGAAGGTATCCCTGGGCTGGGAGTGCGGAATGCTGGAAATCAGGGGTAATAGGAATCTTCTCTATTAAGCATGCCTGACGCTCGCTTGTTGCAATCGCCCATTAAGCCCATACTAATTGCATTAATTTACTTGGTGGTGTAGGCAAAGGGTTTGGTGTGTGTCCCCTCGCCTTCTGCTGAGTATAGAAACGCCACCCGCTCCAACCTGTGTCACTCGCTGCCCAGACACAGTTTTACTGCCATCCGTCACAGTGCCTGTGAGCTACGCAACTCCGCTGCCCTCATCCTGTGCCCTACCATCTCCCACCCCCGTCGGCAGAGGGAATATCGAGTGCTCTTAAACCTGGGAAATATTCTGCTGATGGGCACATAAATCTCTCCTGCAGAGCGCTCGCATTTAAGCAGCACGGCGAGGAGATGCTCACCGGCTGAGCTATTCCCATCGCAAGCTAAATCCCTCAGGATTCCTGGTTTTTGGTTGTTTTGGGGTTTTTTTTTCCCTCAATGCTAAGGAAAAAAAAAAAAAAAAAGATTAAAAATCAGGTAGAGGTTTTGAAACGCACTGCAATCCTCTCTACCTAGGGAGGGAGGGGAGTATGACTGCACAGAAACTTTCCTGAGCAGACTGGTGCGGGAGGATCCCGGCAGCAGCAGCGCCAGAGGCGGGTAATTCAGGAGACACGTCTGGGATTTGGTTAATCACCTCAGACTCGTGGAAAAGGCAGGGGCAGGAGGAGGTGGGGGCAGAGGGGCAGGTCGGCGGGAATGGGAAAACCGCCCGGAGGACAGTCCACGAGAGAAGGACACTCAGCTGGAAGGAGATGTGGGCATGGGGGCTTCGAGTTGGTGGGAGAAGAGAGGAGCTGGAGGAAGGGTGGATTTGGGATCCCACGCTTGAAAGGTTTTTTCACTTCCCCTTTCTCGAAATCAGCCAGCAATTTGGAGGTCGGGAGTGGGGGGGAGGGGAGGTGGAAGGAAAAGCAGGGGGGTAGCACACTCGGGCACTGAAGGGGCCATTGGGCTTTCCCGTCTTCTGCTTTATTACCTCCAAGCAATAAATTCGGATCCTGTGTATTTCTCCCTGGTATCTCCACCTGCTTGCAAACCTTCAGCAGCCTCCTTGTGATCTCTGCATGCGCTGCTTTGGAGACACGGCTGCGCACACACGGACACACACACACCTCCCCTGCACCCGAATGACAGCTACACCGAGCCAGTCAATACCTCCCAGCGAGAGGGAACGTTTCCTCCCTACCTTCTGCTATTGACCGTGGGTGGATCTCTGACGCTAATTAGAGACACAGAAATCCTCAAAGTATTAACCACAAATAGCACTCTTGAAGGCGCTTGTCCTTTTTTTGACTTAGAGTGTTTATTTCCCTTAGTTCTTCTCTATTTTTCTTTCAAAGTAAAGAAGCCCCTACTTCATCCGAGAGACACTCCGCGCCCCAGGTAGATATACGGGGTGTACGTTTTGGGAAGACGACGCCTCTCTCCTACCCTGCACTCCTCAGGCCGGCCGAAAATACAGGCATTCCCCAAAACAGTAGTAAGTAAAATCAGGTGCGCTGGGATTGAGACATGCGGGAAGGGCACGGAGGGAGCAGCGACAGCGGCAGGACAGAAGCCCCGCAGCCGCAGGGCAGGAGCCCCCACAGCCCCCGCTGCTCCCCCGCACGCCCGGCCGCCCTCGCTCGAGCCGCTGCCACCTCCCAGCACATTCCACGGGACTGGAAATCCTTTCCTATCCTTCTGGAGAATCCTTCCCCACCTCCAATCCAATCCGAGTTCTTCAGGGGATCAGGAAGAGCGATGAACTTTTTTCCACCTGATCTCCCCCCGCGGATTCCCAGACATTCCTCAGGCATGCTCACGGCTCCCTCAGCCACCAGCATTTCTGTCCTTTCCCCTACACGGGGGGGGGGGGGGAACCCTGAGCCCTTCCAGCATCCACGGCTTTGTCTGCAAGGGTTAAACCAGGGAATGGAGCAGGTGAGGCGCCCGATGGAAACATGAATCGAATGTGGTGAGCAAGCGGTGAGATGGGGACGGCTCTGGGAGCGGTGCTGCGGTGCGCGCTGCCAACAGCGCCGGGCGCTGGCGATGGATGTGGGCACAGGACTGGTGCTTCCTAATTCCTTCGAGTTTAGAAAGTGGAGCCAGCTCGGCCAGGAGCAAGGCGAGGCAATACTTTTTTTATCATTTTATTTTTTTTTATTATTTTTATTTCTCCCTGTCGTTAGTGTCCTTTCTGTCGGAGACACGCCACCTGAACGCGAAATCAAACCTACTCACCGGGTGAAATCGCAGGAGGCGAAGCGGCTGTGAGCAAAACGCGTCCCGGCTCCGAGCACATAGTCCATGTTCTGCGGCTTCAGGCTAGAGCAGGGCTGAGCAGGGCGGGGGGACTTGGGGAACCGGCAGCAGTTCTGTGTGTGAAACAACCCATTTACACCGTGCGTGCCTGTCTGTGTGTGTGTGTAGGGCAGAGAGAGGCTCCAGACCCAAAACGGGGAAAGGAGGGGAGGAGGGAGGGAGGAGAGAGAAGGAGGAGGAGAGAGGGAAGCAAACCCGAATAGCGAGAGGAGTTGCGGGGAGGAATGGGATTTGCTGGGGTTGAGGTGGGGTTTTTTGGTGGTGATGGAAGCGATTCTCGAGGAAAGAATAATAAACTGCGGGATCTCAGCAGCAGGCAGGATGGAGAGGGGCTTTGCCCAGGCAGGTGGAGCACCGAGCAGCGGGAGGCTGGAGCGAGCCGGGCGGGCCACAGAGGGCCGGGGGGCGGCTCAGCCACCGGCCGGGGCGCTGGGGACGCCGCTGGTCGGGCTCTCGGGCTCGGGGTCCGCGGGGCTCGGGGGTTCGGGGGGCTCGGAGTCCACGGGGCTCCGGGTCCGCGGGCCTCCGCCACCTGCCTGGGTGCGGGGGGAGTGGCGCAGGGGGCGCGGGAGCCGCGGAGCGGGGACAGCGACACAGCCGGGTAGGGCTCCAGCGAGCCGCAGCGGCGACATCGACCGGGTAAGAGCATCCCAGCTTCCTGCTCGGCCCCCACCCTCGGCCAACCCTTTGTTTCACAGCCTTTTATTTTATTTATTCCGCAGCCCGGCTGTCGGAGGGGCTCTCCCCGCATCCCCTCCCCGCTGTCCGTTCGTGCCCGGCAGGGAAGGGCTGCGAGTCCTGGAGCGGGGAACGGGCTGTGGGAGCGGCGCGGGGAGGCGACACCGCGGCGAGGAACCTCTGCGGAGGAGGGAGGGGGAGCGGAAATGCCCCTGCTCATCACCCGTGCCTCTCTCCTGCCCTGGGTAAGAGGAGCATCTCCCCTTCATCTCCCTCTTCATCCTCCCCCCCTTGCTTCTCGGCGCTTCCAGGCTCTCTGTATGGAAATCACGAGCTGGCTCGGTGGAAAAATCTCCCTTTTCTTCGCATAGTGCCTCTGGAATGTGTGCGGAATCTCAAGGTGTGTGGGGGAGAGGGAGGCAGTGCCAGCATTTTATGGAGCTTGGTGTGTGTCCCCCCCTACCCCTAGTCCCTCTCCTCCATCCGTGCTGTGAGCAGACACGCGTTCATGGCTAATAAAAACGCTTTTCCCTGTGTATAATTGGGCTGAGAGCTAAACCGAAAGCCAGTCCGTGTCCGGGAGCAGCCTGCAGATCAACCAGGAGCTTTGGCATCCCTGCGGTGTAGCCTGGCTGTGTTCACCTCATGCTTCCCGGGATCAATAAGCACACTAACCATACCGATTATGTGATGTATACGTTGGGCAGTACGGAGTGATCGCAGCATTACACCAGCACTTGTCTGCTGTGCTACATGTGGTCTTCAAAAAAGAGATGGTAATTTTTGCGGATTTTTTTGATCAAGAAAGTTTTTGTCTTCTCTCCATTACCTCTGTAAGCACCAGTTCACGGCCGTTTGCCAGTCTGGCAGTTTTATGTTTCCAGAATCTGTCACGAAATATTCGGAAACCACAGAAACCCAAGATTCCTCTGGCATCACGTCGGTTTGTTCCTGCCAGCATGTTTGATCATTTTTATGCTAAATGAGCTGATCTTAGTAATGATTTGCCCTGCTTGGGGTTTTATTGACTTTTTCATTAGCAAGGAGGTAAGAAAAGGACTGAAGGAAGGATGTTACAGTTTGTGAAAAAAATGCAGTGTCCATTTCAATTGTAGTAGCTGTTAAATATGTAGGCATATGTATGCTGCCTTATGCAGTTATAAAAATGAAAGACATGCCATCTTGCCTCCTTGCCTCAGAATATGATTTCTCTCACAGCAACAAGTAGCACAGGCTCCTCTCTCCCCTTTTCTCCTCCCCTTCAGCCCCTCCTGACAAAATGCCAGTTATAAAGGTCAGCCTGTTTATGTAAAGACTGTGTGTTTCTTAACAAAGACCGCTGCAGATCAAGCCTGCAATGACTATCAAATAGACTTGGGATTCAAGACACTCAATAAGAGCACTGTCCATTTTCTAGGACTGATGAAATCCCAGGCAAAACAGAAGACAAAGAGCCGTAGCGTGTGACTGGGGTAGGTCACCAGCACCAGGGTGCACACGGGCAGCAGTGTCTTCATAGCAGTGTTTGGTGCTGCAAATGTTGGCAAGATCCACTGGAGCTGTGTATGTACCTATATGTGTGTGGGTGTGAGAGAGAAGGTGTGAAAAGAGATTTGCTGATATGCTAATGCTCTTCTGCTCTTCTCTTTAGGTTTCGTCCTCTCTCTAACGACGTCCTTAGGCTGAACTTGCTTTGCAGCTCCTTCACACCAAAGGCAGCTTGAATCAGCCAAGGAGAGTTTTGAGTCTGACCAACCCCACCCTCCCAACAGAAGAGAAGAGATCGACTTCATTAGTCTTTGGCTTTGCAATGAGGTGTTTTCATTTCATAGCGTCCAGAGGTGCAGTGCACACGGTCTGATCTTTATTTCACTGTGCTCTCTTTCCCTCACTGCCACCTTCTTTCACCCGAAGAGCAGTACAACTTGGTTTCCTCAACTAGCATAACCTCTGCTGGCCCTTTTCCACTTTAAATCTAATAAGAACATTCTGATATTATTCACTTCCTAGAATTATAGAATCACAGAATGGTTTGGTTTGAAGGGACATTAAAGATCATCTCGTTCCAGCCCCCTAACACAAGCAGGGCCACGTTCCACTAGACCAGGCTGTTGTTTTTTAACCTAAAGGTTAAAAAAAGTTACTTTATAATTACAACACAGATCTGCAACAGTGGTCAACTCCAAGACCTAATTGTGGCCACAGTTCACTTTTGGCTCTTAAAAATCACCCTGAAGCAGAGTTAAAGGGTTGTAGAGGACTATGATGCTTTTTGTTCAATGATGTTAATAATCTATGGCCTTTGAATATGATATCACAGAGTCTCATCCTAGGGCAGAATAATGAAATCACAAGCAATGGAACGGGGCAGAAACTTATATCAGTCCCCAAAATACTAAATGCAAACTGGGACCCAATCTGAACTGAGGAGCTGCACATCTGATGTCAGAGGGGAGGGGCACTTCAAGACCTCCCATCCTAAAAGCCTTGTGGCCCTGAATTACAGGCCATTAGATTCCTTTGTCCTGTAAATCTGCGTTAAATAGCAGCGTGATTCTGTGTCGGTAAACGCAGGTTTTAACAGCTTATCCCATAATATTTTAATTTTTCTTCATCTATTCAGCCTTTTCACCCTTTTTCTCCCAGGACCTGCTTATGCTTCTCTTTAGCTACCGAAAAATGTATGTAATTTATTAAGCCAGTTCAGTAGTTCTCTTAGTTTCCAGCAGACAAACCTATTATGCAAACAATACTGTCACCTTCTTGCAGTGCCTTCTCCCGGCTGTAATGAATTCTCTGCATGCTACTCTGCTGTAAATTCTCCATCTAAAAATTCCACGCACTACGTGTTTTGTCAGGGGAAACTGTACTTGACTTTTGAAACAGTTGGGAGGAACAAAATGATAACCTACTAAAGTGCCTTGCCCTTAACTTGAAATTATGGCAAGTAATTAAAGTTAGAGCAGAAAGACTTAAACTTTGGACTGCTTATGTTCTTAGCGTTTTTGCTGGGATGAGGTGTTTTTTTTTTTTAGATGTCTGATTTGAATGTCAAATTTGCATATTCATCTAGAAAACAGAGGGAATGCTTAATTGCCTGTGTCCAGTGTTCATATTTTTCTTGGGAAACAACGTTTCATATACTCATGGGTTTCATTTCTAGTTACTATTCGCATCCATAAATTGAACTGGGTGTCTAAACAAGTCCTGTATTTGCTGATTACACAAACAAATATGCCATATTTAGAATTTTGCTTTATAATCGTATCAGAGATACCTGGAATTGCAGAACAGCCCGGGTTGGAAGGAAAAGGGAGCCTAGATGAGATTATCTAATGCCCTGTTCACTCACATATTGAAACCCTCCAGCGATGGGGCACTGCCAGGGAGGCAGCAGACTCCCCCAGGAAGTGTCAGCTCAGCAAACTGGCCCTTCTGTTCCCCGCAGAAGGAATTCTCCTGTGACAATAATCCAACCTCTTCTCCTTATGGAAGCTGTTTTGACTCAGGGCACAGACCACTAACCTTGGTGACACCTCCAACCTTTATGAAGCATTGTCCTCGTCTTGTTCCCACCCTCTTGCAGAGCCTTGTGCCTGTTATCCATGGGCACCTGGGAATGTGGAGCAGTCCCAGAGGAGACGCTGCCACTGCAGTGCTGTGGTGGGTCTGGCTGAGCTGGACTTGGTTTCCCATCCTGTCCCTCCCAGGGCTGTGCTTTGCAGTGGGAGCTGGAAAGGTGTTGATAACACACCAGGGGATGAGCAAGGTCCTGGGAGGGGACACAGCTGGGCCACCTATCCCCAAAGTGACCAAAGGGATATTCCAGACCATGTGACATCAGCTCAGAGATAAAAGCCAAGGGAAGCAGGAAGAAGGGGGGCATTTGTTATTTACAGTATTTACCTTCCAGAGCAGCCACTCCATGTGCTGAAGCCCTTCCTGGGAAGTGGCCAGACATTTCTTGCTGATGGGAAGTAGAGGACAAAATGTTTGGGTTTTTTCTTTGCTTGTGTGCACACAAACTTTTGCTTCAGTAAACTACCCCATCTCAACCTGGGAGTTATTCTCTCTGCCCCACCTGGCTGAGAAGGGGACAGAAGCTGAGAAGGGGGACTGACAGAGTGGCTTAGTGAGCACCTGGTGTCCAGCCAAGGTCAAACCACCCCAGCTGGGCAGGAATTGTCACTATTGCCCCCAATCCCTTCAGTCACTGTATTCAGCCAGGGAGAGAGAGGATGGGGAATCCTGCAAACCATGTGTCCCATCTGCATGGTGGGCCTGTCCCAGAGGAAGGCAGGCTGTGAGTCCAGTAGCTGCTCTCTCTCTCATACTACCTGATACTCCTCAGCCTGCTCCCCTCCTCCCAGAGCTCCCAGGTTCCCCCACACCAGGACACTCTCCCCATGCCGTGTACTGTACAAGAGCACTTGGCTGTGGACCTGAATTCCCCCCCAGCCTTCTCTTCTCCAAGGAGAGAACACCTGATTCCTTCAGTGCTTCCTCACAGGGCAGGTTCTCCAGCCCTTTGATCATCTTCCTGGCCTTCCTTTGGACCCTCTCTTGTCTTTCTGCTTCTTTCTTGAGCTGTGGGGACACCAACTGGACACGGTGCTCCAGGTTCCTTCCACAGGCTCTAGTGGAAGGTGCCCCTGCCCATGGCAGGGGGTTGGAACCAGATGGTCTTTAAGGTCCCTTCCAACCCAAACCATTCTGTGACTGGAGGTGCAGCATGACAGGTGATGAGTAGGATGGGAAGATCCCACTCTGTCCCCACAGATGCAGCCCAGGACCCCATCTGCCTTTTAGCCACAGCAGGCACTGCTGACTCATGATCACTCCTTGTCCACCAACATATTTTGACCTATACATTTCTGCTTTAGCAGAGATATGATTCACTGGAATAAAATTATATCCACTGAGTTTTTCCTCACTTGCAGAGGAGATTATTTTTAGGAACTCCCAACATTTCACTTACGGAGAAGGAACTAGTAGTGTAGAATTTCTTTAATTTCTCCCCAAAAGTCAAAGAAATACAGCATGTTTGCCTATTCACTTGCTCTATCCTTTGGCAGCAAGGGATAAACTTAAAAGGCTGGGGTTTTTTCAGGCTCTTGCTATCATTAAAGCACCAGTTTTCTGAGGTAGAACAACCTCTTTGAAGATATGGTATTTACTGTTTTCTGATGGTATTAATTGCAAGACCTGTAAGCTCACATGAGCTTACTGGACACAGCCAGACACACACTGCTAGGAGGAATCTTTTTTTATTTTTTTAAGTTGAGACATATCTTAGCCATGTTTCCATGACCAGTGGCCACGCAGGCATTTTTAAAATAACCTCTGATGTGTTCAGGTAGCCAGACTTCAGACAATCACAGAAGTCTCTTGTTACTTTCAAGAAAACGAAAAGATATTTGTAGAGGACAAAAGTAAAGCAGGGGTTACACTTTAAATCATATTGAAGTGTTGTGGTGGAGAGTCCTAGGCATCAAGTTTGCCTGTTTTCCTTAGGAGAAAAATATCCAGTGGCTGCAGTACCCCAGTACCAGAAAGAATATCCTACAGAAGTGGTGTAATATGTACTTCCAGGAGTTGATATGATGGATACAGAATGGAGGCCTCTCTCCCACAGGCAGTGACTTTACAAGCAGTGTGAGAAGCACTGGCCTGACACAGAGTCAGCAGATTTGTAGAGGAATTGAGGTGTAATTTCAGTGTACTGTGTTTAAATACAGAAGCCATGCAGCTTCCATTGAGTTTTAGCCCCGGTTGACCTTAGTGTTGTCACACAGACTTCAATAAAACCTACCTGTTGGTGCTGTGTTACTTCTGTGTGGTCAGAAATCAATCTCTTCCCAGAGAGGTCAGAATCTGAAATGCATTTGAATTAATGGTGGAGGACAGAAGCAGTGCTGAAATGAAGATAAGACCCCTCAATGCATTTTCTGTGGTGCACATAAAAAATCAAGACCCACATTCAGACAAAATGAGTTTTTTGAGGGGTGCTGGAGTCCAGTGAAGTGTTGTTACAGCTGACACCTGGTACAAAAGACAGACTTAAGTTGTAGGAAAAGCAGTTCTGTATTCAAGATGTAAGGGATCCTGATTGGAGTCTTGCACCTGCCCTTTATGAATGTTTGCAGAAGTAAAATATGTATTTGCCAGAATGTACAAAAGAAATTTGTCATGGACCAAAAAGGGAAGAGAAGAACAGGTATCAGGGAAAGTCTCAGTTGATGCTTTGCAGTGTCAAGGAATTGCACACTAGAAAGGCAGAGTTTTGCTGAGTTTTAGGGTGGCTATGCTGTGAAGAAAAAAGCTTGTAGAGAAAGTAATTTGCATTTGGAAAAGAGATTATTTTACAGATATTGGTTCAAGTTGATAGTCATTCCCTGAATAGCATCTGGTGTATTATCTCAATAGATCTTGTTATCTCCCATAGAAATGAGCCAAGAAAAGTATCTGTAGTAAAATTTGAAAATAACCTTTGTTATTATATGTCATTAACTCACAAGAATCAAAATACGTGGCCACCAATGACAATGAATAAGAACAATACAGTTTCCTGAGCAGTCTGTTCCATGCATTTCCAGTCTCTAGAATAATAATAATAAAATAATAAAATACAGCAATTTTATGAGCATTTATCATTTGCCTGGGCTGTGCAGCTAATGAGACAGAAAAAGCATGAAGAATTTGTATGGATGAACTCCATTTACCCAATTTCCAACTCAAACATAATGATAGGAAAAATAAGCAATATCTGCATAAAGCTGTGTATTGGGTTTTTGCTTTTTGCAGTTCCTGTCTTGCAGCAGCCTGGGCTGAGTCATTATGGCACACAACAGGTATGTGCTCCTGTCAGCAGCAACCATCACCCTTGTGACATTTCTACTGCTTCCAGCTGCTGGGGGGCCATAGCAGGAAGATGTCAGATCCTCTTCTCAGTCACAGAGGAAAGGAGGCAGTAAAAAAGACGTCTCTTACATCATTTATTTGATTACGTTCTCCATTTGTCACAGCAGTGCAGCACAAAGGGTTTTTGTGAAGCTCTCTGGAATCTTGCTGGGCTGTAAGCACGCATTTAAATAGCCTCAGTAAACAAGGATGGCTTCGTGTCTTTAGCATGTGTTTTGCTGAATCACAGGGCAACAGGAATTCGTACATTTAAGGTGGTGCAAATGTCTTTTCCAGAAAGCCAAATTTTCAGTTGCATTTCTTTAACTTATGTTGGAGAGAAAGCAAATAAAACCTCGGAAGCTGGTTCAAAAAAAAGTCATGCATTCAGTTTTGAGTTATCTGCCTTGACGTTGCTCAGCCCTAGAAATAACATTCACTTTTTGGCAGAACTCTCTGACACAGCACAACACTAAGTCATGTTCCTACTTGGAGCATTAGGAGACCAGACATCTGTTACCTTGTTTGTTTGGGTTTGTTTTTTTTTTTTCAGATAAAGACACGAAAAGCAACGCTGACAAAATGTATTAACACGGGATAATCTCAGTGTTCCCTTTAGCTGTGCATTTTAAATGGCTGAGTAAAAAAAAAAACCCTACAGCATAACAACAGAGCAGCCCTGAGGTAACATTGTCACTGAGCACTGTTTGAACTGTCTAGAGGCAATACAAGGTCTTCTCAACCAGCTGCTAGAAGTTATTGGACAATTAATTGTCACTATATAATTGGCATTATATATATTATATTGGGAGTATATATATATTGGCAATTGGGTTTTTTTAGACAATGGAGCACTATTAGAGTCTGAATAAATGTTGTAGCTAGAAGCTGGTATGTGTGTTAATCCAAATGTGGTTGGTATGGCATCAGCCAGTGGACCTGTACCTTACAGTTAGTGCTCCAGCCACTTCCTGCTCTTAAGAAATAATGACAGCATGGGAGTTTCTTTTTTTTCCAAATTCAATTGTCATCACCATAGTGCTGTTAATGCAAAGAATTGCACAAATAGAAAGAAAAATGCGGTTACAAGTAAATGAAGAAAACATTTGCAGCTTCTCTGATTTCCGAATGAGTAAACCATTTCTTCTTCTGGGTAATGAAAACGAGAAGGCCAAGGGCAAGGATATTCAACTTGTTCTACTCACAAAAAATTAAAGGAATCCTCAAAAATGAATTTTCCTTTCACAGTAAGAGGCAAAAAGGTGAGTGAAGTATGACAAAAAGAGCTCTACTACCACACCTTCAAAAGAAATGAGTCACTAACAAAGTGGACCTCAGCACCTTTCCAAAGGAGCCATTGCTCAGACTGGCTTGGCTCCAGTTTGCTGGTGGGAGTTGCTCAGGGATTGCTGTGGCATCACTTGGATTTTTTGGGGGATTGGTTTTTTTTTTTTCTTTTCGTTGTTGTTGTTGTTTTTTTGGGGTAGCTTTTTTATACTCATTAAACTGACTTCGCCTCAAGCCATGAGTTTTTCTCATTTTTGCCTTTCTTATTCTCTTCTCCCATTCTGCTTTGGGGTGGGGAGGGAGGGAAGTCATGACCAAGCAGCTGGGTGGGGGTTTAGCTGCCTGCACAGTCAGGTAACTGTGCACAGCCTCCAGGACCAGGTTTGGAAATGGGGAAGTCGTCCTGCCTCAGCAGTTGTGGAGTTTTTGAAGCAGAGAAGGGTCTTGTCTGCCAAATACTGCAGCTCCATGCAGCTTTCCTTTCTCAATAATCTCAAAATCTCTTAAACAAATACTTACCAGTGTAGGAAAGCCCAGAAAACAGGAACAAAACCTTAAGGAGGTGGGAGTAGGTTCTCATATCAGTAGTGCCAATATTGTCAAGCTGGGTGTTGCAGCAGTGTTTCATTCTCTGAGTAGTTATCAATTGCCACCACGTTTCTCTGCTAGGTGAGTTCTGTTTGTTCGTGTTTCTCCTTTCATTTGGTCATTTATTTCCTTGAGAACTGAGCACAGTTTGCACATCTCCTGCTACTCTGCCAGTGGCTGAACACACACAAAACCAAGAAACGTGGAGGCACAGGTGTCCCTGCTTGCTCTGGGATTTTGCTGCAAAGTGTGCGTGGGCTCAGTGAGCTGGGGAGGGGTTTGGTGGAGCTGCTGCTGGAGGTGGGGAACAGCATTTATTGATGTTTGACATTTCAAGCGACGCTTAAGTCTGGTGTTCTGCAGGTGGAGAATTATTTGGGAAATGAAAAGGCTTCGTCACCCGTGAGTAAGAGCCCGTGGGACCCCAGGCATGTGGCTGTGGTTGGGCAGCACCCAACTGGCTCTGGTTGTCTGTGGGTTCCTCACCCCCTCTCAGGCCCAACTGCAGGATCTTATCAGGACCTCAATCCTCCAGCCTGCTGTTGAATCTTGTGCTTACGTGTTGTGCTCTGATCCTGCTGAGGCTGGAGCTTTTTTGGGTAAAGAATTCTGGCTTATTGTAAGTTTGCCCCCGTGGCCCCTTCAGGGCTCCAATAGTGCCTTGGAGTATCCCCACAGCACAGCAGGAGAGGATACTGCTCATCATGGAATGCCATCCCATGGAGATCCATCGTAGTTGCACGGTCAACTCTTTGTGACTGAGACATTATTTTATGTGTTTCTATTAAAAGAATTTTTAAAACAAATCCAAGCTGGCATGGAAATCCATATTTTTTCATAATGTCAGCAAAATAAGATTGTAAAACTGTTCCTGATTTGCTTGGAAATTAGAAATAATACAAAACATACAAGGTTTTAATCAGAACAGTAGCTAACATCAGACACCAGATCATTTCGGTTGTCATTGAATATTTGAGTTTCTGAATGTTTCTTTTTTGGATTCACATGGGGCAGACAGACACTTGTTGCTGGATCAGATCCCCTGAACCCTGCCTTGTAGACTGCTGGCTACCTGAAGTAAGCCTGCAAACCAAAAATTTTAGTCTAGATCTGAGAAAAATTCCTTGTTTTCATGTTCGTGTTCTGTAGGTCAATGTCTGACAGATTTTACCAGGCATTTCACTGACAACTTACAATCAGCTTCAGTTGTACATAAGTTCAAGTAGTGCATTTTAACTCCATTTAACTTAAACCTGCCACTAAACTGAAAATAACAACTCCACAAAACAACAAACTGACAAACAAACAAACCCAACAAACAAAAAAACCACAACCACGACTCAAATCTCTCAGTTCCTCCAAACTGCAAAATTCTAAAAATAACAAAGCCCTTTTATTTTTAGAAGCCTGGAAAGAAATGAACTTATTACCAAGGACTGATGGCCACCAGATGTTAGGGCTTTTTTAACTGTTAAATGTTTCTATAGAAATACAAGATAAATGTCTTTCAAGCATTGTTTTAAGATTCTATCCTTTTAGCACTGCATTTTATTCATCTTGTTTTATTCCCCTCTCTCTTTTTCCTTATATTATTATTATTTCATTTATTTCAACAGTTGAAATGTTCTTATCTCAACCCGTGGGTTTTGCCTTTCTCCAGTTGTCCCCATCCCACTGGGGTTGAGGGGTTGGAGGGTGAGGGAGCAGCTGCCTGGTACTGAGTTGCTGGCTGGGGTTAAACCACACCACCAATAAACAAAGCAATGTTTTAACGCTTGTCACAGGTAATTGTGGTGCACTTTACAGGGGATTAGTTAAACAATTTCTCTTCCTGTAGGGCTGTGAAGTTGGCAAGCAGCAAAGAAGAACTCTTCTGCAAAGTCTGCCAATGCAGCTACTGTTTATAGTAATAGAGTACTGGGAGTGTTTTCCATTTGCAAATCAGCAATTGGAACAATGAAGTCATTTCAAGTTATGCTGTTTCTAAATGTGCTTGTTGCACAGTAATTACTGCATCATCACCTGCAACATCTTGCAGTGCTAGAAAATGAAAACCATTATCCTAACAAGTTTTTTACAGGATTTTTCATTCTAGTTAGCTAAAGGACGTGCAGAGTGATCCTGCTGCTTCATGAAAATCTACTTCTACACCCAGAATTCTTCTCCTCCTACTCAGATGCTCTCCAGTAATATTTAAAGAATTTGCTCCCAAAACACATCACTATAATGACCAAAGTCTCCAACCAGTATGAAACACAATTATTTGGTCACAGAAAACTTTTCCTGGAGGCAAGTATATAAGCTCGCTCTCTTCTCAGCAGATATTTAAACCTAGTCTCTAAGTAGCTTGAGAAAAACTTTTTTTAAAATGCCTTACTAAAGGTAAGATATCCAACTGCATTCCCAATGACCTCCTTCTTCAGCACTGAAAGTGGTGGGAATTATCCATGACCCACACAGAAAGTGCTCCATGTACCTCCTGTCATAGAAATAGTTTGTACTCATGGGGGGCTGACTGTGGCCAAGGGCCAGATGTCCACCCAGCCACTCCCACTCATGGAAGCAGAGAATCACAGAACATTCCAAGTTGGAAGGGACCCACAAGGATGGTCCAGTCTGACCCCTGGCCCTGCACAGACACCCCAACAATCCCACCCTGTGCCTGAGAGTATTTTCCAAACCCTCCTGGAGCTCTGGCAGCCTTGGGGCTGTGCCCACTGCCCTGGGGAGCCTGGGCAGTGCCAACCAGCCTCTGAGAGAAGAACCTTTCCCTGAGATCCAGAGCAGAGTTTGGAGCTGCCCCTCCACTGCCCCTCAGGAGGAAGCTGCAGACCCCAATGTGACATCCTCTCAACAGGACAGGCAGCTCAAATAAGATGAAAAAGCTCCTGGGTTGTGATAAGGACAGGGAGACTACTTGGGAGTTACTGTCATGGCCCAAGCATGCTCAGCTTGGGGAAAATTAATTCAATTTATTGCCAGTTAAAATAGAGTCGGTAAATTAGAAACAAATAGAGAAAATTAAGCCAGCACCTCCTCCTGCTTTTTCCCATGCTGAACTACTTCATCCCCAGCCTCTCTGCCTCCTCCCCATCACTGGGCAGCGCAGGGGGGTGGGCAATGGAAGTTGTAGTCAGTCCATAACAGTTCCTCTACTCTGCTCCTTCCTCCTCACACCTTTTCCCTGCTCCACTGTGCTCTTCTCCACGGGGAGTCTCATCTCAGGGGTATTTTCTGGAAGTTATGGAAACATTTCAAGCACTTCACCTCTCACACTTCCATCCAGAAAGGCTTTTCTCCTTAGGTAAAAGTGTCTAGGCCCCTGCTGCCCCCATTTTCTTCAGTGTCTTGGTTTGGTTGGTTTTCTGGCCCAGGGTTTAGGACACGTAATGGAGCCCGTACATTACATTACACTGAACTTCAATAAGGTTGAATACGGTGCTGTTTGTAACATATTTTTCAAACTAGTTGGTTGGATCCATTTCGACCTTAAAGTTACTTTTTTTCTCCTCTTTATTGGTATACCCTGATGACTAATCTCCTCCACTAATCCAGTAGTGTTCCCCATGTTACACTGCAAGAACCGTCTGCCCGTCTTGAATAAGCTTGGGATAATTCTCCCTGTGTTTCTTGTCCAAGGTCTTCTGCCATGGGTAGGTTATCCATCACGATTAGGTGCCTTGCAAGGAGATGGGACAGCAGAGTAGAAGCTGAGCCTTGTTGTGGAGAACCAGCTCTACAGGAAATATTGTAAAATAAGTGAAGTAAATCTGCCACAAACAATAATAGCTTTGTTGCGATGGGTGTCTTATCTCACCTTCAGCAAAGGTTTCCCTTCTGATCTGAAATATTTGTGCTGCTTTTCCAAACCAGGTAGACCTGTATATACCTGTTAATATGCATTTTAACAGAGTAAGAAAGCAGTAAATTCATCTGTCTTATAGTTTCTCAGAGGAAGTACTAGAAACATAAGACAGACAAATTCTGCTTGACCCTACAATTATATCTTCGACTCACACAACTGTCTGTGAACTTGACTTTCCTTTCATGGCAGTTGCTTTAGATTAATGGAGTCTCCTCATGGTATCAAGGCTAAAACATGTTTATGTTGTGACCTGATAGTGCAGGAAAAGAACACAGTTGCTTCCAGGGAGACTTTTTTACTCAATACAATGTACAAATCACCTAAGTTCTTATCTCTGTCATCACATAAAAAGCAGCTGCTTATTTATTTTAAAGCCCCAGTTTACTTGCAAACTGACACAGAGTCCAAATTTTCTATTAAAATTAAGAGTTTTGTAAGGAACCTTGGTAAACAGATTCTCTACTAGATGTTAACTTTAAGGTCATGCAGTAATTGTTAGACTTGAAAACTGATAAATAGAACATATATGCTACAGGAATGGTAGAAAAAGAAATTAGAATGGGAAAAGCATAGCAATCAAACTCACTAAATCTGTAATCTGTGTACTTACATACACTATTTTTACATTCAGCTATCTCAAAAAATTAACAGAGCCTGTGTTAGAAATTTGTCATTTCGGCTGACAGATCCAGCAGCACATAAAATTCATCCATGAAGAGGGAAGAAAACACAAGAGCCACAGTTAAAAATAGAAAGCCTTTGAAACTAATGTCTTATCTCCATCCTCAGCAAAAATAGTTGAGGGTTTTTTTGCTGATCACAGGTTGATAAAAGTGTAGTGGATACAATCCTGCACTGGTATTGTATCAGAATAATTGATTTTGACAGAAGTAGAGGGATTAAACCAACTAAGCACCTGGCCCACTCTAAGCACCGAAATTAAAATCTTGAAAAAACACACTCATTAAAATCCACTGAAACATTTTCATTAGTACGTGATCGCTGTGTTGAACAGGACGGTGAAAAATCAGCTTTTTGTAAAAATGTTAGCTGTTGAAACCAGGCAAAGTTTTTACCACTTTGTAACCCAATAGATGGGATTTTTACAATTACCAGTAAAATCAGTAAAAGCCTCAGGCATACCCCGGTTCTGAGGAGAACAAAGCTTTCACCATAGGCACCCAGTCTTCCCAGAAAACATCTCAGGGTGATAATTGCGTGTGGTTAATCTCCCCTTCCCAAAACCTTGAAGAAGCCCAGAGCTGCCAGCCTTGGGATACAGAGGAACATTGGGAGTTAGGCCCAGAGCTAAAGAAAACAGGAGTACTAGCAACGTCTGTTCTTCTGTAATAACTTTCATTGTGTTATTGATGAGGTTTTTCTGTAGCAAGTAGAAAATTTGGGCTATCACACAGTTAAAAGAACGTTGTGAGTAAACCCACATTTTTACAGCAGTGGCTTAGGACACTCCATCTTGCAGCAGAGCTCCTGTTATGCTCTAGGTCACTACTGCAGAAGAGTCTCATTTTTATAAGCTTGATGGAAAGATTAGGTGTCAAATTTAATAAAACCCCTTGGCTCTTTTTCTATTATTCTATGCCATGGGTCCTCTCTGCTTTCAAGTAGAATATTTTTTCATTTGGTGGTAGCAATAAGCCAAAATATATAAACCACCGTATGTTATTGCATCGATTGGCAGGTTTAAATCTGACCTATATTAATGAATTTTTGCATATGTAATATAAGTGATTCAGGCAGATTGGAGTAAAAATCTTATTGGTAAAGTATAAAGGAAAGCAGCATTTGGGTGAACAAATATTTCATTTTTTTCTGCACCGAAAGATTCTAAAAATTGGGTATAACTGCTGGCTTAAGGAAAACAATTCAAATAGTCTTGCTAATAATCAAAAGGAGTTATTAAGCTGACTAGCCAGTGCCTGCATGTGGACTCTGAGAGCAGCCTCTTTCCTTGCTTACACAGGCTCAACTCAAGTTGAGCTGCACAGGAACCCTTTGTGAGTATGGTGATGCTGGCTTTTATAAAATGTTCCTTTACCCAAGATTAAAATGTCTTAGTGGGAATGTGCTGGCTCTGGCTAAACTTCCACAGTGAAAGATCTTGGAGAGGGTTCCTGTAAGACTTCCTGGTCAGAGAATAAGTAATTGTTTGGTTGCTGGAGACTTCACCGGGGCTGTATGAAAACGTCTCAAAAATATCACAGGGCATTTCTTTAACATTTGAAAGAAAACATGAGGATGCACTGGAAAACGCCCCTGAAGAAGCAAAGTTTCAGCCTTGCAGTGTGTAGCTGCTGCTCTGAACCCTTAGACGTAGTCATGTTTTAAGACAAAAACACTGCAGTGGGCAAGGCCTAGGGAAACATCCCAAGGGTAGGAAACAAGTGGAAAATTGAAAGACAAGAATATTCTCCAGGTGCCACATTAAAACAGTCCTTTGGGTTTGGATTGCTGGTTGGAAGAAAAGCTGGTTGAAAAACACATAATAGGAGGACAGGACATAAATGAAAATGCTTTCAGCCCCTCACGACCCCTTAAGCATCTCTACAAATGTTTGGAAAATGAGGTGGGATGAGAGGAAAGTTGACAGTTATTCTTAATCAACTATTTGTTGAAATTCAAAGCATCAACTTCGTCTGTTGCAAAATTTCCAGGATAACAGTGGCTTGCTCAAAGGGGGGAATCACACTCACCCCTTGGGGTTCCTGCCTTTATCTCCAGTGTCCCCGCTCACCGTCCTCTGTTTTATGTAAAGAATCAAAGGAGATTAATCAGTTTCTCGTAAAAGAGAATAGTCCAAGTGTTTTTGTTTCCTGCCAAAACCTTGCATAATACACTGTGCTTATAAAATCTCTGCAGCCTGAAAGCTGAGCAAGGTCAGGAGACACTTGACAGCAAATGTGCCTCTGACCCTATTACTTATAATGTTGCAGTATTTCATGTACAGCTTCTTCACTCTTCATTACGTTTCATCCACCAGGCTAAACCTTAATTTAAACTTGCCCATCTAACACCTTTGCCTACAGTTTCACAAACTTGATTCTAGAGAAGGTGAAATTTTCCTACACTTTGAAAAACAAAAGAAAAAAAGCTGTGGCAATGAAGCGCAGGTGGAGCTCGTTTGGAGTAATGAGGCTCTGAATGGGTGTTTTGCAAACAAAAACCACTTTTTGTGACCCAACTGCTCAGCCAATTCGCAACCTATTCCTAAACGGCTTGGTTTTGTTCTGTTGGAACTCAAGTGGAAATGAAGAGAGGGACAGAAACCACACAGACAAGCAAATCTGTTTGGGAACTGGAATTGCTTTAGGCACGCAAATAACAAACACCCAGTTCTGCTGCTCCCAGGGCTCTTAAACACAGGGTTCAAGGAGCTCACGTTCAGAGTTCGGCTTGTACCGTTATTTAAATGCTCGGTTAATATCCTTCTAGGTGAGAAAATACGTTGTGAGGAGGGGACCCAAGATGATGTGGTAGCTCCTGTGCGTGGAAATGTAACATTAAAGCCCCCTGGGCACAAACACGGGCACAAACACGGGCACTCCAGCAGGAATGCTTTATCCAGCAAATCCTGTCAGCTGGTGTTTGGGCTTGTAAACTTCTGGCCTCTGGCACTACTTGGTGTAATGAGGCCTTTTATTAGCTATAAAATATCAATATTTTATATTACTGGATATAGAATATGTTCCCAAACATCTCTAGCCACTTGATCTCCAAGGCATCAGTTGGAGTGACTCCTTGTATTTTCCTGAATGAAAAAAAAAAAAAAGGTGGTTAGGGAGGAGACAGAGTATAAAGTGCAGAAACACCATTTGCAAATTTTTCTTGCAGTGGTAAGGAAGCAACTGTCCTGCAAAACATCCCTGTGCCATGGTCCTAAATTCCGACCTGATTCAGCAGGATGTGATTATCCCTCTGTATGGAAAAGTGGAGATGGAGGCCAGAACTATACGATGAAAATTTTACGGCATAAATAAAAATACTAATCTACAGAACTGAGCAGTAGCAAGTCCTGAGAGTGATTAAGGATAATGCATCAGCCATCTGCACAATGTCTGGGAGCACCAAGAAGGTAAACAACGTCTTGGCATGTGTTATGTCTCTGGAAGTGAGATACATAAATCAAAACTTAAATACTCGCACATATAGACAGAGCAAAGCCTCATTTGCAATACCCGGAGCTTTTTTTTTTTTTTAGAATATTATGTAAAGACTACATGAAGTTGAAAAATATTTTAAAAGGTACTCAGACTAACATTGGAATTAAAGGAAATGCCTCATAAGGAAGGAGAAACGAGGCTCTGTCAGTATGCACGAAGGAAACTGAGGCCTTGGAGAAAAATCTGGAATCTAAAACACCCTAAAAAGGAAAGACAGATGCCAGGGCAGGGCATTTAGGTACAGTAACAGCTAATTGAAAAACAAAGATGTTAGAGTTTAAATGATGGTAGAGATTAGCAGCCTGAAGTAATTTGGAATTAGGATGTGGATGAATAGCTATTTCATGCTGCAGAGTAAAAAAAGGTTGTGCATCAACTCAAAGCAGCACTTAGCTACTGATTATAGCCAGGTTGTGCCATGAAAGAACTTTAGGAAAGTAAATAAATTTATCTTCCCATCTTGCTGATAACCTATCCTTGCTAACAGGTTCAAAAAGTCTTCTCTGGAATGGATTCAATTCAGCTCTGGTGATGCAGAGCACACACGTGACATAATCTGCAGTTCAACAGTGAACTGCATCCCTAACAAAAATTTGAGGACTTGTTTCAAAAGACAGGCTTGCAGTAAAACTTAATGAAGGAGATGGGGGTGATGGGAAAGAACAATTGAACTTTATAAGATGGGATACAAAAGGAAACTTCTCCTGAAACCTCTAGGCAAATATTTATGGCTCAGAGATATTCCCAAAGCAAAACATCTTAGTTATATAGAGACTACTTTAGATGCTGCCACACATAACCAGACTGCCATGATGAAAAAAGTATTTTTTTTTTTTTTTTAATGAGAGCTCAGAGGCAATAGAGATTTTGAGAGAGAAACAGGTGGAGATCTGCTCTCCCTTTTAAGAAGAATTAATTCCCAAATGGAGTTCTCTCTTAGTTTTCTTCTCAGGTCTTACAATTTCTAATCCAAAACCAGCAACTAGCAGAACAGGGGTTAAAGGAAAAAGGATGGAATAAAAGCTTCCTGTTCTTAGCAATAATAAACACTTTGAGAAAAAAGCAGTGGTAGGTGCTGTTTTCCTCTGGCAGAGTCCATCTGGGCAGATCTGGTTCACAGCTTGGCAGAGCTGTTTGCAAATTTTGCAGAGATAGTAGAGAGGGTTCTGGACAGGGTGGGAGAAGCAGAGGGGCAGCACTTTCCCTTTTCTTTGCATAAGAACTACCCCTTTGACTCATGGGATCTCAGGGTGGCTTGGGTTGGAAGGGACCTTGAAGCTCATCCAATCCCACCCCCTGCCATGGGCAGGGACACCTTCCACCAGCCCAGGTTGCTCCAAGCCCCGTCCAACCTGGCCTTGGACACTTCCAGGGATCCAGGGGCAGCCACAGCTTCTCTGGGCAACCTGGGCCAGGGCCTCCCCACCAATAATTGTAAAAAATTTCTTCCTGATGTCTGGTCTAAATCTACCCTGCTTTAGTTTAAGAACATTACCCTCTGTCCTATTGCAACAGGTCCTACTAGAAGCTCTGTCCCCATCTTTCTTATAAACCCTCTTTAATAAGGTCACCCCAAAGCTTCCCCTCTCCAGGCTGAACAATCCCAGCTCTCTCCCCTTTCCTCCCAGCAGAGCTGCTCCACCCTCTGCTCATCTTGGGGCCTCCTCTGGACCCTCTCCAGCAGCTCCATGTCCTTGCTGTGCTGTTCCCCAGGGCTGGAGCAGCTCTGCAGGGGGGTCTCAGCTGAGGGGCAGAGGGGCAGAATCCCCCCCTGCCCTGCTGCCCACGCTGGGGGATCAGCCCAGGGCACGGGGGGGGCTGGGCTGGGCCATGTCCAGCCTGTCCCCCACCAGCACCCCCTGGTCCTTCTCCCAGGGCTGCTCCATCAGCTCATCCCCTTGCCCACGTTGATCCTGGGGGTTGCTCCTGTCCACCTGGCACCAGGGACTCCTGTCACCTGTCTTCCCTTTTTACAGGTAAATTGGTACTCTCTGGACTTGTCCTGACATCTTGCATGCAAATTGTCATCTTCTGGCTTTTGTGAAGTTTTGATTTATACCTTTTTCTTGTATTTGAGTTTGAAATACCTAAATGTAGGCATAGAGCACAAAAGGGCTTTACGGTTACAGCAGTGGGAATCTTCATGTCCACTTGAAACACTATACATGCAGATGGAAAAAGAAAAGTTTATGTTTCTGTTAGATTTATAGAATAAATACACCTTTTAAGGGGTGGGGAGAAGATTTGAAAGAAAAGGTGGAACTCCCAAAGTGTTTAGGTCTGATGATCTCTGACAGCTTGCCTTTGCAGAGGCATTGCAGGGGGAAGAAAAGTTGAGGTTTTAAGATGAAAGCTGTGATTAAATATTTTAGGCAATTAAACTGTAAAATAAAGTGCATCTGAGGTTGTGCCTTGTCAGACAAAGCCAGATCTCCTGGGACTTTAACATCTCTGTGTCGAATGAAGGAATTGATTTTATTTTTACATATGGAATTTGTTGTTGTGTTGCACTTTCTACTAGAAAACAAATGTGATCAGCATCAGTGACAAGAAGCACCATCTGCTACAAAACTGAAATTTATGCCATAAGAGCATAAAGCAGTCTTTTAATAGGTGAGATCTATTTCTGTATCAATAGATGTTAATGTGCAGTAATAGAGGGAGGGAGGGACACAGACTGTGAAGACTGAAGTCTCAAGATCTGCACTACTCACTGGCCAAAATTAGGGCCCTCACTTATTAGGCTATTCATACAAAATTTCTCTTCTCTTTAAAGGTGAAATTATGTTTCTAATGAAATTATTATCTGAGTCAATAGCAAATAATGTTTCCCTGCTTGGCTTTAAATAGGTAGTTCCATTTTTAGGCATTTGATATCTCAAGCAATGAAAAATAGAGGATGAGAAGAGGTGAAGAAGAGAACAAATGTCTAGTTTTGAACCTCTACTATCCCATTAATTAACCTACGGTAAAAAATTAAAGGATCGTGTTTTAATGGGTTTGGACCTTTCTGAGGGGGAGAGAGAGGATGATGAGGGAAAAAAGTCTTTACCAACTCCTCAATAACAAAAAATTCAGGCAAGGTTTAGGGAGGGTTCAGCCGGAAACGCAGGCATGACTTCAGTGAAGCCACAAAGTTTAGGGCTGATTTTGCTTAATATGTCTCAAGTTAACATTCTGCAGCGCTGATAATTCTGAGGCAAGGCACTCTGACCCCCAAAGGGTGCTGTGTGTTGCAGTGTTTCGCAATGTGATGGGTTTGTGGTATTTTAATGACAATCAAGCAACGCTCTTATTCAGAAAATTTAACAGTTTGAGCTTCTGTTTCTTGTTCTGCTTACTTTCCTGAGTTTAAAAGCACAGTTAAAATGGACGAAAAAAAATGAATACATTTCTAGTCTCTATGAAAACTCTGTAGAAGGTTTTGCTTTTACATCCTTGTAGGACTTATATTTTTAAATCTAGAAAGGAAAACACAGTCCTCCCATTAACCACAGAAATTAATTCCAGAGCATGACCAGATTAATAATTAGATTCTCAGGTGACCAGACAATATTTTTTGCCATTTAACTAAAGAGTACATGAGAATTCTGTGTAGTAGATGATAATGACTCTTTTTTTTTTTTACTTCTTTCTTATCTGCAAGGTTTGCAGAGAAATACAGTTGCAGCCAGAGATCTATTTCTATGCCATTTTAAATTCAGTCATGAACTCAGATAACACTACAGCTGTTTAACTAAGTGCAATTTCAAAGGGATTAAAAGCTCCCTTATTTATTTATTACATAAACAAGGTGCAGAAAGTGTGATCATTGCTGGACTTGGATCAGCTTTTAAAGCCAAAAATTGCTGGCAGTCTTTATAAGAACTTTCAAACAGACCTCCAGGCCTGTTAATCTCGGATAGCATTAATTTTGTGACCCTGCAAACCTCCCAAACCTTGCCATGGATGAAGCAGGTTTCTCCTTTATTATAATAATAATAATAATAATAATAATAATAATAATAATAATAATAATAATAATAATAATAATAGCTTCTACAAGTGCATTGTGCAGAAAAGAAAAATTAACAGTACCAGTGCCTTGCACCTCCAATAAATAAGGCAGGAGATACAGTGACAATGGACGTGGAGGAGGCTGGAGTTCTCAACAACTGTTCTTGCCTCAGTTCTCAATGGTGGTCTCTCTCCTCACACTTCTCAAATCCCCAAATCTCTAGTCAGGACCTGGGGGAAAGAAATCCCTCTCCTCATAAGTGAAGATCAGGTTTGAAATCATCTGAGGAAGGTGAATTTAGGCAAATCCATGGGGCCCAATGAGATGCATCCCAGGGTCCTGAGGGAACTGGCAGATGTAATTTGTAAGCAGCTCTCTCTGTCAGATTTTAAAAGTTTGTCCTGGTTTGGGCCAGGACAGGGTTAATTTTTGCAGTAGCCAGGAGAGGTTCCCTCTGGGTGAGTAAACACGGCAGAGGGAGCCAAGTATTATCTGTTTTTCCATGTGAATCATTTCTTTCTTGCACCCTCTGTCCGTCCTTAGGAATGTTTCTATTTGTTTCTTGTCTCATCGCTATTTCCAGTAAATCGTTCTTATCTCCCCCCCGTGATCTTTGCCTTTTGTGCCTCCTTTCCAGCCGCTGCAGGGGGAGGAGGGTGGGAAAAGAGGAGACCAAGGGAGAGCTGGGCATGGTTTGGGAGTCTCGTGGGGGCACTGAACTGGGGAGTACCGTTCCTAAACCATCACATCGTGACAGCCAGGTGAAGTCTCCAGTGACTGGAGAAAGGGAAACAGCACTAGTCTTTTGGTTCTTTTATTGCCTCATATTGAGAGACTTCTAATGTCATTTTGATATGAAGCTTCTGCTTTCTCATGGGTTTCTCTGTGGAAGAGAAGGACTGTGGTGAAATATTTACTTACACTTAGTAAATTCCTGCAGTGCAGGAATTCCAAGACAGTGCAGTCTCTTCGGGGTGCAGTTTTTAGGCAGTGCAAAATAAATATGTAGATTTAGAAAAGATAAAATACTGACGTAATTTAAAGTTTACTGTCTCATCAAAGTTATGGAGGGGGGGAGAAAAAGATGACTATGACTGTACATGCTGTAGCTTGGTCAGATAAAATGTTCTGTAAGACACCACCTCCAGGACTGATCCCTCTCTCTGGAGGCTGATATTATGGAGCTAAAGAGAGATAGAACACAACAAGCATTGGTACACAAGACAGCTTAAAATTTTAGTGGAATATCTAGCATCTGTAGAAGACCAGGAGAAATCTGGGATTAATTCAGAGGTCTTGAAATTTTCGGTTACTCTCAGTATGTCAGACAGACAGTATACACTGCAACTGGACAAAACCATAGCTACTGCTTTCTTTGTTCTTTCAAATATATCATCATGTCATTTTTGTAGAGCAACAGAAACGAAGGAGAGGATGAAATAAATGCTCAAGGTGATCATTTGCACACAATGTGTAGTAAAAAAATAGTCCTAAAAGGGCAGTACTAAGCCCTGTCAGTGGTACTGGTAACCTAATTAGCCATGAACTGTATTCAAATGCAGCAACATCAAATTGTGTTTTACTCCTTATACACTGATAGGCCTGGAAATGCTGGCAATAAATGTCAGCTTTAAGGCTGGATTCTATTTGCTCTGCAGGCTGTTAAACTCAATTAGTTTTCTTTGACCAAAAAATGATATAAAAGGACAGATGTATCAGTTTTGTGGATTTGTTGGCACACTGAAAAAAACCAAGATACTCCTTTCTTTACTTCCCCAAGAAGATTTAAACAGTCATTGACATTAGGAAACAAATACAAGAGAGCCACAAAGAGGCTGAGGGTTTATATGAATTCTCAGATTTCTGTGTGGAGTAAAGACCTTTTATTCACGTGAACACTTCAAACAAAAAAAAATCTTGGTTTTTCTGTGGCACCCAGAGGGTGGTTGGCACTGCCCAGGCTCCCCAGGGCAGTGGGCACAGCCCCAAGGCTGCCAGAGCTCCAGGAGGGTTTGGACAACGCTCTGAGGGCCAGGGGGGGATTGTTGGGGTGTCTGTGCAGGGCCAGGCATTGGCCTCAGTGGTTCTTGTGGGTCCCTTCCAACTCAGCATGCTCTGTGATTCCGTGATACTGCCACCACAAACTACTGCTGCAACAGAGATTGCTGCTTTTCTTATGACTGTTAAAACGATCTGCCTCACTTGAAAGGATGAAGAAGTGGACACGTCAGGCTCAGCTCAGTGGTGAGGTGGTTGACAGTAAGATGACATACCACATGGTCCTTCACGTGCTCTATGGGCCTCCAAATGCCAGTTCTAGGGTGTGTGCAGGCACTGTGTTGTGGGGTTTGGGCAGCCCATGTGGTGGGAGGTCTGATTGCCTGTGTTGTCACAGAACAGGAGAGGCTGGGAGGGACCACAGTCTGTCACCTGGTCCCACCTCCCTGCTCCAGCAGGGCCATCCCAGAGCACAGGGCACAGGACTGTGTCCAGAGGGGTCTGGAATACCCCCAGGGAGGAGACTCCACCCTCTCTCTGGTCTCTGGTCAGTGCTGGGGCACTGCCCAGCAAAGAAGTTCTTCCTCCTGTCCAGGTGGATCTTCCTGGGCATCAGTTCCTGCCCGTTCCTGCTGTGCCATTGCTGGGCCCCCCCGAGCAGAGCCTGGGCCATCCAGCCTTTTGACAATGACACTGAAGGCTCTCAAGCCTCTCTCTTACACTCAGTCTGTGCAGCTTAGATTCTCATGTGCTTTTGCCTTCAGCAGACTCGTCAATTAATGGATTCTGCAGGGAAGGCAACGCTGAGTGAAGCATCTCAGAGCTGAGTGGTTTGAGGGATGTGTGAGTGCCTGCAAATTTATTTCTCAGGTGCCTCTGTATAATGGGCTATAAGTCAGTACAGGTATGGTATCAAAGTCTGTTTCTCTTGGAGAAAGGGAGAATAAAATCAAGAAGACTGATGGAACATAAAATGCTTGTTTATATCCCTGAGAGAGCTATCTGTGTGGCTCTCCCTCTCTAAAGTAGCTGCAGACATACATTACATGGCCTGACCTGCACTGTTTGGGGATGGCATCTGCTGTCCCATGCAATAAGGTATAGAGAAATAAGGAGCTTTTAGTCACGTATTAATAAGCTGTCAGTGCTTTGCTTACCTAATTAAGCAAGACAGGAAGCAAAACAACTAAGTCTTAGAGCCTCTACACATTCCCTGGACTAATCCCAGGGCAGTATATCTTTGTACTTGGACTAAGTACATGGTAGGTGGCTGATGAAAATAATAAAAACAAGAATAATACTAATGTGAGCTGAAATGTGTATTGAAAATGCTTCATCTAATCTGAAATTAAAATTCTGTCTTGATTTTTTTTTCCCCAGAGGAGAAAATCCATGACATTTCATAACATTTTCTATTTTCAGCCTTTTATGGGCCTCTTTGCAGTTGAAACCCTTGAATTACTTTATATAAAAATTTTCATGAACTGTGGACCGTCTTCCCGAATTCCTCTCTACAAAAGACTTTTTTTGATATATTTGTAGGCACAGTTGAGCCTGAGATAGAATGAGATCATAGAATCATAGAATGGTTTGGGTAAGAAAGGACATTAAAGTTCATCTCGGTCCCCCTCCTGCCATGGGCAGGGACACCTTCCACCAGCCCAGGTTGCTCCAAGCCCCGTCCAACCTGGCCTTGGACACTTCCAGGGATCCAGGGGCAGCCACAGCTTCTCTGGGCAACCTGTGCCAGGGCCTCCCCACCCTCCCAGCCAACAATTCCTTCCCAATATCCCATCTAACCCTGCCCTCTGGCAGTAGGAAGCCATTCCCCCTTGTCCTGGCACTACAAGGTCTTGTAAATAACCTTCTCTTCATCTTTCTTGTAGACTCCCTTCAGGTACTGAAGATGATGGATTAATACATTTTGACACAATATTTAGTGGTGAAAAACTTAAGAAATGCTGTCTTTGGACTGTCAGATGGGGAACCAAAAAGAAATGTGAATCTGTGTGTCTTCTTCTGGTCTCCTTGACACAGCACAGCAACTTAAGACATTCCTTAAAGAAGTCCAGAATTGCTTGTCTTTCCTTTGTAGCTCTTTTTATAATATCAGAATTGAGCAAAGGAACCACCTTATAGCTGGAAATAACCAGCAATTGTAATTATTGTTTCTTACAGTGTGACAAAATCAGCTGACAATGCTCTCCAAATTTACACAATACCAAAAAAATAATGAAGTCCACACAGTTAGCCCTCAGCTGCATCTGTTAATATGACTGCTTTAAAATAGGCAGAAATACCATCTGCTTCTGCTCACAAAAATCCCACTCTCTCTCTCACCCCTGGGTAAAAGGGACTCGTGATGAAGCACCAGCATCTGTGTTTCTAGCAAAACAGTAAATTCAGTTTTCAGTTCCTAATGAAGTGAAGTGTAGCCCACTGGTTGGATTTGCCTTTGTCAGGAATTGAGCCACGCACATGCAGATTCTCCTTTGCTTCTGTTGGCATCCAGTTTTGCTGGCAAGAGTTTTAGAATGGTCCTGAGCAGGGACCCTTGTAAGTTGACCCTTCCAGTAACAAGGAATAATATTGACAGGAACAGGCAGATCCATCAGGTCAACGAGTGGCTCCAAGGTTGGTGTAAGCAGAAAAAATTTGAGTTTGTTGACGATGGGATGATCTGCTCAACACCTGGTCTGCTGACACCTGATGGGATGCACCTTCCTCAGAGGGGAAAAAGAGTTCCAGCACAGGAGCCAGTGGGGCTCTTTAACAGACCTTTAAACCAGCTTGGAAGGGGAAAAGGGACAAAGCCAGACTCACCAGTGATGAGTGATGGGAAGGCAGGGAGGCCCTGCAGAGAGACCCTGGCAGATCCGAGGGCTGGGAATCACCAACCACAGGAAATTCAGCAAGGGAAAGTGCCGGATTCGGCCCCTGGGATGGGGCAGCCTTGGATGGATGGACAGACTGGGGATGAGAGGCTGGAAAGCAGAGCCAGAAAGGGGCCTGGGGGTCCTGGTGGTGCCAGCTGGCCCTGAGCAGTGCCCTGGCAGCCAGGAGGGACATCCCTGTCCTGGGGCATCAGGGAGGGGATTGTCCCTCTCTGCTCTGCCCTGGGGTGGCCTCACCTCAGCATTGGGGCAGTTTGGGGGGACACAATGGAAGGGAGGGATTGAGCCATTGGAGAGTGTCCAAAGGAGGCACCGAGGGTGGGGAAGGGCCTTGATTTGAAGCCGTGGGAGGACACTGAGGGCACTTGGTGTGTTCAGCTGGAGCAAAGGGGACTGAGGGGAGACCTCAGTGCAGTTCCAACTGCCTGGGCAGGGGCAGAGGAGGGGCAGGGACTGAGCTCTGCTCTGGGGGGACCAGGGACAGCACCCAGGGAATGGCTGGAGCTGTGTCAGGGCAGGGTCAGGTTGGATCTCAGGAAAAGGTTCTTCCCCCAGAGGCTGGTTGGGCACTGCCCAGGCTCCCCAGGGCAGTGGGCACAGCCCCAAGGCTGCCAGAGCTCCAGGAGGGTTTGGATGATCCTCTGGGGCACAGGGTGTGACTCTTGGGGCTGGGCCTGTGCAGGGCTGAGGGTTGGACTCGATGATCCTGGTGGGTCCCTTCCAGCTCAGCATGTCCTGTAGTTCTGTGAATGTACCTATTAACACAAATGGAAAGACTACGGGGATCTCCTTCAGAGAGGTTATTTTTATGTAAGAAATTTAGATGAGAAACAGAATTAATCCCACAGAGGTCTTTCATAGTCTTCTGTGAAGGCATCTAAGAAGAGGGAATGGAAAGTACAGGAAAGAAGAAAAATGCACAGGACACACATATTGAAAATTGACAGACAAATTTGAAAGATTAGATTCTACTACAGTACTTCCAGCCCCTCCAAAAAAAAACTTTATTTTTTTCTCCTGAGCAACTGTTGCTGATTTTTGTAAAGTCTGTACTAAGTCATTATCCTAAATTTATAGTGGTAAACTCAGAATACATCTCTAGGAAGGAAAATCAGTTATCAGACAAGTCCAGGGGAAAATCCAGCCAGCCAGCTGAAATAATTTCAGTGAGTTGCCCATGGAATTAATCTTGCAGTGAGAGAATAACAACATCGAGTACCTAAGCACAGCTGTTCAGCTTCCCTATTGCTGCTGGTTCTGTTTTATTCATGATAATTCCTCCACCTCCTGCCATCTCATCTCTGATCTTGCTGCAGTCCCTCCTCAGAGCACAGCCACAAAATCCTGGCCTTACTGGCAGATAAAAAGTTTGCCTATGTACTCTACAGTAATCACCCAGTGAGAGAAGTTCCTTTTCTTTTGGTGCCTTTTCATTTTCAAAAGACAGACATCTTGGTATTTTTGGTTCAACTCACAGATAATAGTCATATGCCCTTTCCCTCAGTGAAAATTTCCCTACCAAAAAATAAGCCTTTCAGTACCATAAACGGTGAGAAATTATGTCAATTTTACTTTGCCTCTGTCAGAAGACTGGATTAATTTAAGAGTTTGGCATAGGTACAAGAGGCCTACCTGTAAGAACTTGTTTTCTCACTAGCAAATTAATTGATTTGTTAACTGGAAAGCAGACATATGTTTTGCTGAACACATTAGAACTTTTTATAAATCAACTATACACCATAAGAAAAACCAGAATTGCTGATGAGGGACTACATTGAGCTAGCTGTTTTTAAGTCCCAGCAGTCTTACTGGTAGGATAATTTCAGGTGAGATTTTGAGAAGGCTGTGAAGAAGCTTGATGAAGATGAAGATGCCACCTGTACCTGTTAACTGTTCCATCTCTCTGGTAAGTGAACACTGTGGTCCTTCATCACTCACAGGCAAAGCAGAACCAAAGGCAAGGAAATGGAATGCAAAGGGATGCAGCAATACCGGGAGCCAGGAAAGAGTAACACAATGAGACTGACCTTGGAAAATGTCAAGTTAATACACCTAAGGAAGAATTATTTCAGAATTTCAGAGATTCAGTGTTGATGTGGGAGACATGAAAGAAAAGTAGAACTCATAAAAGGCAACAAATTAAACCTGCATCAGTAAGGCAGAATGCCAGATGAAAGGAAAAGGGCCAATATGGTTTCTGTGCTGCATATGTTAAAGTCACATCATGATATAAGGCAGAAATAAAGTCAGGTTACACCATGGTTGTGCAACCCACCTGGAACATCATATCTGACTTTAAGGCTGTAAGAAAGTGTCAGAAGTAACAAGATGTACTCCTTGTGTAAAGTGAAGTTGATGGAGCTCTGCCAGAGCAAGAACTCCAAACTCTTTTCGTTCAGGTGAATAACATTTTGAAAGGATGTTGTTATCCATTTCTGTAAAGTTAAAAAAGTCACTAATAAAATCCTTACTGTTTCCTCATGTCTCTTTATTTTCCAGTTTTTGGTAATCTGCATGGCCTCCTGAGTTGGACTGATCTTGGATGGGTTTCTGGTGCCCACCAAGCTGCTTTATCATTCTGCCTTTCTCAGCTTGACAGGAGAGAGGAACTGTGGTTAAAGGCTGGTGGGTGAGATAAGGACAAGAAGATCACTCACCCGTTACCACCATGGACAAGACAGACTCAGCTCTGGGAAATTAATTTATTACCAATTAACAAAGGAGTAGGATAATGAGAAATAAGAACAAGGCTAAAACCAACTTCCTCCTAACCCTTCCCTTCTTCCTGAGCTCACCTTCACTCCCACCTTGCATACCTCCAACCCCTGAGCAGCACAGGGAACAGGGAACAGGGGTTCAGCCCAGTTCATCACATGCTGTCTCTGCTGCTCCTTCGTGTTCTTTCCATGCTCCAGCGTCGGGTCCCACCCATGGGAGACAAGTCTTCCACCAACTTCTCCAGCCTGAATCCTTCCCATGGCCTGCAGTTCACAAACCACTCCGGGGTGTGTCCCTTCCATGGGCTGCAGTCCTTCAGGGACTGGCTGCTCCAGGGGAGGGTCACAAGTCCTGCCAGAAAAGTTGCTCCAGCGTGGGCTCCTCTCCAGAGGGCAGCTGGGAAGGGTCTGCCAAGGGCAGGTGAGCCTCAGTCACTGCTTTCACTCAGCCCTGCCCAGCAGTAAGTTCATCTCAGAGCTGCTTGGAACTGGCTTTGTTGGGCATGGGGGAAGCTTCTGGCACCTTCTCACAGAAACCACCCCTAAGAGCCCCACTGCTACCAAAACCTTGCCACATACACCCAGTACACCTTTTCTTGGGAATGTGACCTGGATAACCCAGGAGTGGGAATACCAACAGTGTGTGTGAATGCAGTACCCAAAACTCTCTCCTCTGAGAGGCTGCTTGCCCAAACACTGATGATTATGATCAAGAGCAAATTAACAATAACAAAGATCCTGAGATCAGCTCAGTTGGTTGGAGCATGGTGCTGATAACACCACACTTGTGGGTTTGATCCCTGTATGGGCCATTCACTTGACACTTGTGTGTCCCTTCCAACTCAGAGTATTCTGTGAAATCTGTGGAAGGGAGGGGAAGGCTCCCAGCCAGGAGAGGGGATGTGTGATGGCAGCACACATGGTGTGGGGGTGGGTCTGTGTGAGTGCCTGAGTGACAGAGCCTGCGAGGGCACACTCCGAGCTTTTGGGAAAAAGATACAATAAAAGAGTCTTTAGAAATTTATAGAGTTTTATTAACAGCTGTTGAGTGTGTAGTAATGCCATTTAGATGTCATATTGCTGATATTGATCATAAATGTAGAGCTCTGGGATTGCTATTTCATTAGGTGTTGTTCAAAAAAAAATCAATAAACAAGTGTGATACTGATTTGAGTTAAAATACGTAACCAGGGCAGTTTTTTTCTTGTGCCATTCTGTAACTTCCATATCATACCTGCCTCTGTGCTGGCATGGTCACCAATTTCTTCCTGATAGCATTCCAGAAAGCTTGGTGAGGGATCATTTACTTTATTTCTTGGCATTTATGCTTTTATATGCCATAACTCCTGTCTCTGATTTTATCCTTCAGTGTGAAGCAGTGATGACAAGCAGATACCCAAATTCCCTGCAGTTGGTTTGCAGATTTACCACCGAACTACTGCCCATTGCAGAAAAACATTCCAAAAAATATTCCAAAAATCCACAGTTTGTTTAAAGGAGGGGTATTTCTAGTTGAAAATAAAGTCTTCAAAGCACTAGAAGTGAACAGGGGGGATGCAATAATATTTGTAAATAGACTGCGGGGATGTTCTCTTTTTAGGCCACACAGGATGAAATGCTTTTAAAAAGGTTTTGTGACTCCCCTCCTCGTAGAAATGTGTTTGCAGCCATTCTCCACCACTCTGCTTGGTGCAGGTTTGAGTGGCTTTCTGGCACAAAGGGGAGGGATTTGGGCTGCTCAGGATACACTTACTGCTCAAGAGCCACTTTCTTTTCTCCAGGTGCAGAAAGTGAGCTCGATAGGACTCTTCCACAGGCCAGAAGTGGACACATTCCTTCTGGCAGGACATATATTTTCAACTCAGTTATTTAATGACTAGGACTTGTAATGTTTTTATCACTTCAAACTGTTGTACCACTTCCAGGAGTCCCACTAAAAATACACCTTGTGAGATGACTCAATGTAGCTCCACTTGTTTCGTCATCGTTCATTTCTCCGTTTTCCATCATTTGAGTCCTTGGATCAAACACAAGGAGACGTTAACTTAGAACTCCTTGGAGTCTTGGGTAGAAACAGGACTAACAGGTTACTACCAGCTGCCTTTAGCCCCCTTTTTTTCAGAGCAGGGAGCATGGGAGGACGGGTCAAGGGCAAGAAGAGGCATTTTAGGGCCACTCTTTTTCTGGGATCAGCTCTGCCTGTTCTAAACTACTGCAGGATGGTGATTGCTGTAATTTACCTGCAGAATCAGGGGAACAGTAAAGGAGGCACAAAAATAATCTGAGTTCCCTTTTCCACAGTGACCAGTCAGCAGATTTGCCCTTTGTTTCCTTATTTTCCCATGAATTCTGTGATTACCAGGACTGTGTCTTCTACGTTAATTTAAAATGAATAAATAAAATGTTACATATTCTGTGTTGGGTATATTTTTTTTTTTTTTTTCTTCAGAAGTGGGTAAATAGAGACCAGTTAATTGCTTCAGTTGATTTTTTTTGAAAATAGACTGTTTTACAAATGATACACATTAGTGAAGCATAAGAAGTGGTGTTAGAAGATTGTTGAGGTTTATTTCTAATTAGGGCCACTGAGAATGATGTTATTGTATTCATTACTGTGTTTAATTAATATTTCATCTTAAGCTGCAGGTGTCCATTTTGGTGATTTATTCTGGTTTAACAAAAAAATATAAAAAGGAAATCCCTCCTTCACAGAGACACACCACAGTATTTTTTTTTTCCCAAAAATCTGTTTCCTGCAGAACAAGAACTTATGTATACAGATTTTCGTAACTAATTAAGATGAAAAAAAATTCCAAAGATATCTAAAAATATAGTCTAAATTTTTTTAATTTTTTTTTTCTTCAGACTCATGGAGAGATGCAGAGTTTCTCTCCAACCTGGGAATCCAAAGATGAAAAGGATAAATTAGGCAGGCAATTTTTAAGGATAATTTAAAATTCAGCGGAGATAATCAACTTCATGAAATTCAATTTCAAGGGATTTTATGCTGTAAATAATATATTTTTGGTTGTGTTTTGCCTTGAACTGAGAGCCTTGGGCTGGAGAAATGAAAATGAAAATATTACTCCCTTTTTACAATTTTCCAGTATTGTATTCTTGTTAATACAGTCAAGTGCTAAAGAGGGTGCAGATGGATGAAGAAGAGATGAATTGCTAATTCAGTTCTGACATGTTTAATGAGGATTTTTTGTATTTTAGAGAAGCTGAAACAACCTTCGTCTTCAGTGAAAATGGTTTTGTTAAAGCATATAAAAGAAAAAATAACTGTGCAAACAGAAATCTTTTTGTTGCTTTTTTTTTTCTTTTTTTAACAAAATCTACTAGAACTGTAAGAGGCAGAGTCCCTTTCAGATTGATGTACACAGACAGACACAGATGTGTCTCTGTGAGGGAAACAGGTGGAACAACACAGGATATTCCAGAATCTGATTTTAAACATGAAAGAAGAATTTGTGTTCTATCTTTGTGGTCTTTAAACAGACTGAGCAGAAATTGGAAACCTAGAAAAGCTGTATGAGTGTGCATCCATGGACTGGACCTGAGTGCATCCTTTGTTAGACATATTTCTCATAAAAACAAGGAGTCAGTGCTGTGCATTCCCACCTATGACTTCTAGTGATTGTTACAAAACCCCAGCAAATGTATTCATTTCAAGAGCTTAAAATCAAGGTAAATGTTCAGCATTAAAATAGAACGTTTCCTGCGAAATTCAAATTATTCCCTCTTAAAGACTGGAAGTCTTCTATCATATGAGAAGAATCTTAAGTCAGGAGGAACATGCAACAGCCTTCACTCATCTGTGTAAATACACCCTTTTAATGCCCTGTAAAACGTTCCCTCTTTATTTTTCATGCTTCTTTGCCTCCATGTGCCTCTTTGCACAATAAATCAACTTGTAGGTATGGTAAATCCACACCAAGTTGATACAAGACAATTCTACATGTGCCTGCCCAGATTCCCTGTTGGGATTTGCAGGAGAAATATTAAGACTGGCATGAAGGCAGGTCGAATGAGAGTTTAGATGTGTGAAAACACTGGTTCCTTCCAGCAAGGATGAGACACATTTGGATGGCAGAGGCTGATGACGCTTAATTAGCAGGTTATCAAGATTAGAGCACACCATTACAGCTTCTCAAAACACTTGGACAGTGAAAGCCTTGGACAGCTTAAAAGACAGATTGAACCGTATTGCTCTGGAAATTCACTGCCAGCCCCAGAGAAGATGTTTGATCCTCAGTGCAATGGGGCTGAATAGCATGAAAGGGTTGTTTTATAGATTTGATATGTGATATTCCTTAGCACATATTGTACATTTGATTCTGTTTACTGCAGAAATGTATTAATGTACACGTTTGTAAGACTCTCTAAACCCCAGGTCCTTCTTTGCAGATCTTCCAGTCACCCCCCTTTCAATATTTCTGTTATAGTCTGCCTGTGGTGTAGCATTTTGCATATGCACTTGTTAAACTGCATTTCCTTTGGAGCTTTTTCCCAACAACAGCATATTTAGGTTAGAAAACTTAAAGTATTATGCAAAGGAATTTTAAGATATAATATAGCATTCAGTTATTAACTTGAGATTAAATGAGATCAGGTGAGGACAGGAGTTGATTCTTCTGTATCAGTATGCAATTTATATCTTTTCTGTGTAATCTGTGTTTCATCTCTTTATGCACAACAATATTCTTGCACTCTGCATCTTGCACTTTTACTAAGAGATAAACTCAGCTGATAGAAACTGGCACAAATCCACCCCCCTGCCTCAATTGCTGCCCAGTAGAAATTAAGGGATTGTCACCTGAATCCGCCTGGTTGCTTTTTTGAGTAACAGGAGAATAACTGCAAGATCATCCCCTGCTACTGTAGAGGTTGTGGCTGCCCCTGGATCCCTGGAAATGTCCAAGGCCAGGTTGGACAGGGCTTGGAGCAACCTGGGATAGTGGAAGGGGTGGAATGAGACGAGCTTTAATGGCCTTTCCAATTCTGTGATTCCACGTTTCCCGATGTAACAATAATTCTCTTCACAGAGCAAATGCAGTCACAGCTGTTCTACGTGTGACTGACACAGAACAAAACCCTGAGGGAACAAAACCACTCCAGTCACAAAGACCAAACATAGTATTAAATATTAAAGTCACTTTCCACATTTCCTGTTGTTCAGACACACCTCCATGTAATTTCCCAGCGTGACAAAGAGTGCCAAACACCAAGATATTTTTAATAAAATTAAAAATCAAGGCAGTGGGAAGGTAGAGAAAGCAAGTCAGGTTTTCACTATTTTCTTTAAAATTTGCCTTGAGTGCCTAAGTCAGCTTAAATTTGTTTCATGGAACAACTATCACTCTCCTTGCCTTCCTCAGGAACTCTCTAAGTTTGCTGTCTGAAGAGGACATGGGGCAGCCCCCCATGATGTGCTTTCAACAGCCACAACTAGAGATGGGTCACATTTTTCCTACATATGGGCTTCTCCAGAAAAGCAAAATGCCCTTAAACTCACAGAGCTTTCCCTTAAGGACTACAGCAGGCACACCAAGGAAGCTGATGCTGTCTGTCACAAAATTATACTCTTTAAATGCAGAATCATAAAATCACAGGTTAATTTATTCTGGTAGGTCTACTAGTCCAATCCCCTGCTCAAAGCAAGTCTGACTGTGACATTAGCTCATGTTGCTCAGGGCCTTGTTCTGTTGAATAACTAGCGTCTGAAAACGTGGGGATTCCACCCTGATTTTCTAAAATGTCTTGATATTTTATATTTCCAAAAGAAAAGCTTTGAAAGAAACGTTTGCAGTTTACCTCCCTAGGTTTCTGCAGGGCGACTGATATTTTATCTGGGTGTGGGTCTGATGTAGAGATAGTTACAAACATTTTAAAAAATAAAGAGCAAAAGTGAAGGGATTTTCGTGCACGTTTTCTTTGAATGTTTTGTTTGATCAATCTTACGTTTTTGGAAAGGAATAACTCACCATAAAGAAAGGAAGTTTCTTGCTCAGTCTGTTCTGAGCAGGGTGGTTTTTTCTTGGTACTAAAAGCTCACTTGGTACTAAAAGAACCAAGTGAGACCAGCAGGGTGAAGCTTCCTAAGTGGGAAAAATCAAGTAGAAAGAGACCTGAGTGTGAGCTCATTTCTTTCCTCAGAAGTGGGAATTGGTGAGGGAGGAAGTCTGGGCTGAACCACGCTGTGTGTTTGGCACTGAATTTTTGTTGGGCCTATGGAGATCTCAGAATAACAAGGTAAGGACCAGTTTGGCCTGAAAAGGACTGACTGAATTATTTAATTCAAATTAATTTCACTGCAAAGTGATTTAACTTCCCTTTTTTGCTGAACCTTTGTCATCCCTGTAGAACAAACAGCCAGTGTACTTATAATTTTTCCACACTATGCAACATTGCCATGCCTGTGTTTCCTTGTCCTCTCATAATCTTTGCATTTAAAAGAGGAAAGTAATTTTCAGGTGCTTGAGCAGTGTTGTTGTAAGGGCTCCATGTAAGTATGTGTGTGGAATGTGTGGCTGGAGAATCCCACAGGTCTCCTGTCAGGCACCATTTATTTAATTCGAAGGAGCTGACAACTAATTTCTTTAAATTGCTCTGAAAATCTAGTTGCCTAACTATTTTTTCTCTTGAGTGTGGAGAACTCTTAAAGCAGTGGACAATTACACTATGATTATGTACTTATACAAGTGTATAACTGTATAATTATATGAGTATCTAATTTTAATATATTACAGACCTGGCCAAATTGAGGAAATCAGCTCACAGTGGCTTTGCAGTGCACATTTGTAATGGGACAGTCCCTTACAGTGCCTTGGGATGGAAGATCTTAGAAAGAGGGGACAAAAGGGGTGAGAAAGGACGAGTGTCAGTGCACCCAGAGCCCATGAAGCCACCCTGTTGTGGTGGGGGGTTGGGGATAGGAATTCTGCTCCTTCATTAAAGCCTCCTCTGAATTAAAAACTGGAACTTTAGGACAAAGACTTTTCAGATAGCTTAAGGCAAGTCTTTCCCAGGTTACCTTCTGCCTGAACTGCACTGCAGTTCACAGGTTAAAAGGGGACTACCTCATCCTTATTAATGTTATTCCTTTTTTTCTAATTTCTTCTGCCTTGCTCACTAAATTAACATGATGTTTTTGCTACCTTTTGGACTCAAAGGTGATGCATTTTTCTGAATTGCATCTTGCTTTGGTTGATGAAAGGCATGGAAGAGGACTGTTTAACCAGTGACTACAGTAAAATCTTTTAACAACACATCTAATACACAATTCAAGTTGATGTTTTGTAAGAAAATCTCATCTTTTCCTTATCTCCCTGCAGTTACCTGTATATGAAATGTATTATGCACTATTTTACATAGATAAAGGCTTTATATATTAAAATTAAGCAGAAGTTATTCATTTTCCTAGCATTTAGTAGATGTCGATGTTCTGTCCCAGGCAAAACTAAATTTAAAAGCAGAAAAGCCTGATCTTGTTACATCAAAGACACTGGGAAATTTTCAATTGCTTTAAGTGGGATTTGCATTAAAACTGAAAGAATAATTACAGCATCGGGATATTTATATGAACAAACCAAATTTTATTTTTTTTTTAAATCCTATTTAGTAGATAAGTTAAGTGTAGCATATTTATTATATTTGAATATTAGCAATATTTTATTACCAAGTCTCAAAATTGTGACTGAAGATTTAATTCAAAATAGCTTTCATCTGAATTGTCTTGATATGTGAAAATGTGCTAAGTGACCATTTTGATTTGTAAATTCTGCTTTTTCTGGGAAAGCTCTGACAGTGGTTAGAGAGCACTGGAGACCCATCTGAAGTGCATTGGACAGAAGCAGCTGAGCTGTGCAATGAAAGCTTTGTGCAGACTGGGATTTGCTAGTTAATTGTACATTATTGTGCAGCAAATTCATTTATTTTAGCTTGTCTGCAAGCATGTGAACATGTGTCACTTCTCCATAAACTTCATTAGTTTTCATTACACAGAGGTCTGATATAACCTGCTGGTCACTCTTCCCTCTGTATTGATTAGTGATGCTACATCATTTTGAAATACTGACTATTAAGGGTCTTTCTATGAGAGCTCATGAGCATATCGAGTTAGAATGTTTTCCATTAATTTTTTCCAGTAATAACCTTGGTCCATTTCAGGCTTTGCTTAATAGTCCATAACTCCTACTTTAATAGGAAACAATAATTGATTTCTACTTGTACTTGAATGCTGTAGGCTGTAAATTTTAACACATTTAATATCCAGTTAATGACAACTCTGGGCCATCATTGTTCACGTGTGCAACCTTGAAGGTTTACAGGGTGTTTATTTGAACCATGGAGATTACAGTGGAACCAACCATTCTTCTGCCTCAAAAACCCCCAACAACCAAACACACCAAGCACAACAAAACCAACCAAAAGAAACCAAAACAGGGTAGCCAGTGACAGTGCTTTCAGATGATGCTGCCACCCCCTCTTCTCAAGGAGCCCGCTTAGGGCAGCTTGCCCAGGACAAGGTTGTTGTTCCAGTTGTTCTCAGCTGCACCAAACCTGTGTCATGTGGAATTAGATAGAAATTTCACAATTTGTTTGCTTGGAACCTCTTGATTTTTCCTGCATACTTCCCTGCCCTGCAGCGGGCAGGAATTCACTGGGATGTGTAAGAAGCTGATGCTCCAGAGGAGTGAAATGACTGGAGAATTGAGTTCTGAATATACTGAGCCTGTATCTTTCTACTGATTGAATAATGACACATAAGCTTAAGAGTTCTATTATCCTCTTTGTTATGGATCCAAGTGATAGATTTGAATATTGCAGATGAAATTGAGCCTCACTCTTTCATAATTGAAAGGAAATTTACTGCAACATAATCTTGTAATTCTGCTTGCTCTGTGGCAGGCAAACAGAAGAGATTAAAAATATTGCATGTGTAGTGTTAATTTACAAAGCCATCCTTTCCCTGGAAGTCAATCACTTGTATGTGCTTTCTGCTATAAATACCTGATAGAAGATACAGTTTCTCATATCACTATTTTCTGAAAATTAATTGCTTTTTATTTCATTAAAATGAGGCTCTCAGGAGCGAGGGGGAAGGAGGGCAAAACAAGACAGGGAGGGAGGGAGGAGGAAAAGGAAGAATGAACATCCACGACATTTTACAATTTAGTTATTATATATGAATGAACACCCATGATCATAAAAATTCTGATTGCACATGAATCTGCAGGTCAGTGCCTGTATCTAAGTAAGATTTGAGGAGGCACTAGGGCAGCAGGCTCAGTGGAAAGGAGTCACCCTCTCTACCAGTGATCCAAATCAATATTTGGATCAAGAGACAAGAGTCAGTGCAGTGCTGTGGAGAGGGGTGGGTGATGGGACACAGAAAATACCAAAGTTTAGGTAAGCCCATGGCTTTAGATCCATAAAATTAAATATTTAGGGAAATAATGTCAGTGATTACACAAGATTTTTTGAAAGTAGCATTCTGTTCACCCTTTGATAAGACAGTGCTCAAAATCTCAGGAAACTTGGGGGGATTTTAATATTTTAGTGGTTTTGTCATTAGGCTCATTGCTTTAAGATTTTTTTTTTTCTTCTTTGTTTTTGATATATTAGAGCAATGAATTATTAAATAGATGAAAAATGACATGCTACAGGGGGGTGGCAGGCTTTATTGATTAGGCCTTTTTACTGCTTGAAAAATTTTTGATGTTAGATTCTTTGTCCTTCCTTTTGTATTAAATTGGGACAAATATTTATTGACTGTATTTTATATACAAATCCTATTTTGGGACAAGCAGGCAGCGTGGTGATTTCTTGAGATCTCTCCCTGATCCGTTTCTTACCTCTCTAATGTGATTTTCTTCCAGCCAAGTTGAGTATATCAGGTTTTTTGGACGTTTGTAAGATCAGACTTAAAATTTGCTTTTTTTTATTTGTGTTGTTCTGTTGAATTTAGAATTGTACTCTTTAACTACACTTGGCATATTTGGATGGACAATGACAGCTTGAATTACCTGCAGCACATCTCCAGTCACGAGGTGCTTTTGCTGAAATCCCCTTGGAACACAGTATAATTGCTGCAAATTTTAAAGAATCGCTCATTTTTGTGACTGAGGAAATATAAAGCTGTAACCTTGGGAGGGTCCTGTGCAGGGCTGAGGGTTGGTGGGTTTAAGGAGATTTTTTTTTTTTTTCTGGTGGGTTTTTTTCATAATTTGATAAAAAGAAACCTTAGTGTTTAACAGGTAGATTTTCTTTGAAAGAATTGTCACTCTAAAGCGTAAAGAAAAGTCATTATGGAGTCTCTGATTATCACAGTTAAAATTAAGCAGGAACAGTCAGAAATGTCTGGAGCAAAAAGAATTAAAAAGGTTTGAAAGGAATGGACTGTGTGTTATTTGGTGCAAAATCAACTTTATTACACCTAATCTCCAGAAATTTTCATTCTTTTGGTGGTGTTCTAAGATAGGGCAGATATGATGGTAATTCAAAGGGAAGAGGGGGTTAGGAAAGGTAAGAGATGACAGATATTGAAATATTTCTTTTTATTGCCTCATAATTTTTCTCTGAAGTAACATGTAATTACCACATAGTATAAAGCTGGACACTGCTAAGAGCAGTGTATTTGATAACAAAGGTGTTATTACCCTTTCTCAGGCACCAAGAAAAAATCTGAAACACTTGGTTCCCTGAACTCAAGGGCCTTTCCTCTATGGACAACATTGATCTGCTCCTGAATTATTTTACCAAGTGTCTCTGTTTCAGTCAAGAGTAAATGAACGCGTTGCTCTGTTTTGGGGAGAATAATTCCTCAGCATCAACAGTGCATTTTTATTTTCTCAGCTGGCCTGAAAACTGCACTGGGAAACCTGCAGACAGATGGGTTTGAAACAGCCCTTTGTACCCTTTTCAGCCTTACTCAGAGACAGGACAAAGTTCAGCTATGTTAGCAATTCTGCTTTAATAAACTTGATTTGTTTATTCAGTTCCAACGAAACTAAAACAGCAAAGGAAATTGAACTCTGCAGAGAAGCTCTTTAGCAGCCTTGGGTAGGATGGCTTTTTCCCTGCTGTTGAAGGGAAATAGGAAAATCTGGAAATAACATGTAGTGAAATATATGTAGTCCTCACAGTATTTACCATCTCTTCTGTTCAGAACCTCCTCCCAAAAGGGGAGGGGGGATAGGGGAAGAGGAGAGAACAATTCCTATAATTTTTTTTAGTTTAAATTTCCTTTAATTTTATTTCAGGCCAAGGCCGTGAGCAAACTGCTTAATTGAAGGTGATCTCCAAAGAGGTCCCTTCCAACCTCAACTATTCCATGATTTTTTTTTTTTTCTGAGATAAGAATGACCAAAGCTGCAAACTGCGTAAGAGAAAGAAAGGAAACAATCACACCTAGAACCCATATGTGGTGTTAACTAAAGGCAACTCTACCCCACTACTGGTGTGGCCCCATCCTCTGAAAGCAGCATACAATGAAAACAGAGGGGAACTCAACCTGGCTGAAAATCTATTGGCTTTTATGCAGATTTAGCACTTAATCCTCTGCACATTTTTCAGTTTGTTAGAACTGTTTGTTAATATCTAACAGTGTTCCAAGCAAAAGTAACCCCTTTATAATACTTGCCCATAAGTTTTCCTGTTTGTTTGGCACTCGTTTTTCTTTCAGCGAATAAACAGATTTACTGCTCTAATTGTGTATTACATGTTGGAGCTGTAAATAATGTCCACTGTAGAGAAACAGGAAATAGCTTTCCTGGAAGCTGTCCATGTTTGATTTGGCCTCCTGTTAGAGCTGACATTAATTCTTGGGGTATGGACTGAGTGCAGATTTGTCCAAGGGATGCACTGCACTGGCCAGGTTGATGTTGGAATATCGATGGCCACGTCACTGAGGCACCAAAATTCTGAGGAGAGGTAACTACAGCTGCTTTGTACTAACTTAGCAACTTGACAGCTTCTCCAACAATGCAGCACCTGGGAAATACATCATCTGATGATGAAAGGCTCCGATTTTTGTGGTGATTTTGTTCTTTACTAAATGAATTAATTAAGCCACTGCCTTAAGGAGGAGGACTTGGTGGATGAAAAACTGGACACGCCCTGGCCATGTGCTCTCACAGCCCAGAACCCCACCCTGTCCTGGGCTGAGCCCCCAGGGTGGGCAGCAGGGATGGGGGAGATTCTGCCCCTCTGCCCCCTCAGGTGAGACCCCACCTGCAGAGCTGCCTCCAGTCCCGGGGTCTCTGGTACAAGAAAGATTTGGACCTGTTAGGACAGGACTAGAGGAGGGTCATGAACATGATCCAAGGGCTGGAAATGCCCCCCCCCCACCCCGTAAAGAAAGGATGAATAAGTTGAGGTGGTTATCCTGGAGAACAGAAAGCTCCTGGGAGACCTTAGTGTGGCCTTTTTGATATATGAAGGAGCCTTCTAAGAAAGATGCAGAGAGACTTTACACCAAGGTCTGTAGAGACAGGACAGGTTTTAAACTGAAAGAGGATAAGTTTAGTTTGGATATAAGGAAGACATTTTTCATGATGAAGGTGGGGAGGCCCTGACACAGGTTGCCCAGAGAAGCTGGGGCTGTCCCATCCCTGGAAGTGTCTTGGAGCAAGCTGGGATAGTGGAAGGTGCTCCTGTCCAGGGCAGGGAGATTAGAAACAGATGGACTTTGAAGGTCCTTTCCAACGTAAAGTATTCAGTGATTATATGATTCTTATGACAAATAAGCAGTGTTAGAGTAAGGAAAAATTACTTCCACGAGAGTTTGTTTTCCTACTCAGTATTGGCCAAGAATATGGCTTTAATTTAATTCTCCTTCCAGATTATGATGATTATTGAAGTAGACAGCAAAAGAGACTGAATGAGAGAGAAGAGATAAATAAAAACAGTACTTACCTGTTGTGCAGGAAATATTGTTAGGTAGATTAACAGCTCAAATGACCAACCAATCAGTCAATAAATAGTTCTCATTGAATCATAGAATATTCTGAGTTGGAAGGGACCCACAAGGACCATTGAGGCCAATGCCTGGCCCTGCACAGACACCCCAACAATCCCCCCCTGTCCCTCAGAGCGTTGTCCAAACCCTCCTGGAGCTCTGGCAGCCTTGGGGCTGTGCCCACTGCCCTGGGGAGCCTGGGCAGTGCCCAACCAGCCTCTGGGGGAAGAACAATTTCCTAATATCCAGCCTAAACCTCTTCTGACCCAATGTAGATGTTGGTTTTATAGCTGAGGTCCCTATGCACTTTGAAGATATTATCTACACTACTTCTAAATTTTTAGATAAATTATTATTTGCACTGGCTATATTCAAGATTATGGAAAATGACAGAGAGTTGAATATTGATTTATTTTTAAATGCCATTTTCACTGTAGCTTTAAAGAACTCCAAATCACAAGGCATCCAGTAATTCTATTAAAAACTTTATTATGTCTCCTTATTCCATAGCTTTGAGCATAGATTTTCCTTTGAGAAAACTGTAGCTGCTTTTTAATAAGAATATATCAACCTATGGTGCAATATGTCAGTGCCTTTAGACCTATTTGGGTTACTTTACTTTAGATAGGTCATCCTGAGGGTTTTTAAAAGGAAATTTTAAAATATAAACTTGCTAATCCAATAATATACCTGATAGAACATTTAGATCCAGTTTTAACTGGTTTTTAATTTTTCTGGTGTTCTTTTTCAGGATTGTAGACAGAAATATTCATGTTAAAAATCTCCAGGGAATTGCTGCCTTACTGTGAATAAGGAAAACCTCTAACCTGGGTATGTGTCCATGCAAGAGGGAATAAATGGTCAAATGGTTTCCTATCCCTTACTGTTAATTTTGTCCTCCCTCTCCCAGTGCAAGAGCTGAATCAGCCCTTTACTCTCCTGTTAGGTACCAAGTTTAAGTATTTGTGGCTGGAAACATCTAAAATTGAGCCACAGCCCTTTAGGGTATTCCTTGTCACTCCTGTCTCTGACAGAGGGTTTTCTTTGCTTTGGAGTGTGTTCACAAAAAGACTCAGAGCTAAAGTATTAGCCCTACCTCTCTAATGATGGGATCTTTTTTAATACTCTGTAGAAAAGTGATTTTCTAAGAACCAAATGGGCCCAGTTATAGGAATATAAGTGGTTTATGTTGTGTAGATGGTTTATTTTCAGCTTACCATAGGCTGAATTTATCAGTTGTTGCTGATAAACGGAGAACTATGGTCCACATATTTTTTCTAGACCAAAATATGACAGTACTGCTCATCACTGGCATCTTCTACTGATAATGCATAGATGTGATTTTAATAAATCTTGTCTTTTTGTGACCTTATTCCACACTCATCTCCAGCTTTCATGTTCCTTTTTTCCCAGATGAATGCCACCTTATAAAATACAGTGCATAACCACATGAAAATACACCTGCAAGAGCTAAAATTGCCCGTAGCAAAAATAGAAATTAATTCTTTTCTATTGCAACTGACGTATTATAGGCTGAATATTACTTTTAAACATAGAAACTTTTAAAGTTATAAATTTGAAACAGCTTTCTCTATACACTGTCCATTTAAAGTGCTTTTTTTTTCTTTATCCAAAACAGTGAACAAAAGTAAATCAGGCAGTGTATTAAATGGCTGGAGAAGGGACTTAAAATCATCTGCTATGCAGTACTGAAGAATTATAGGCAGAATTTGGCATATGGCTTACCCCTAATTCCCGTATGCATTATTTTGTTAACATATATATACAATTGTCAGCATAATTCATTACGAATTAGAAAAGTGAAGGAAACTCATCCAAAACTAAATGGGAAGAGTAGCAAGTCAGAAGGGAATCAATCTGGATTGCTGACAAACTGGGACAAGTAATGACTGTGACATGGTCACTAATGCAGGCTGAAATAAGGTGCTTGTCCTCTCTTTAGAGGAGAGGGGGGATTAATGATAAGATCTGGAGCCAGGACAGTCTGTGCATCTGTTAAGTGGCTCAAATGCAGCAGAAGCTGATTAGAGAACTTCTCTCTATATATTCTTAAAGGAGAAAAGGCCCCGAGGCAATCCAGTGAATCCTCAAAATAAGCCTGGCAACAGATGACTCTGCGCCTCACATTTAAGCAGAGGGTCCTTTCCTGGTGAATAATGGACCTGCTGGGTTCCTAGTCCAGTTCTTCCTGTTGTGTCCTCACTGAAATCCTGTTGAAAATCAGCCAGGTAGTAAAACATGAAGAGTTTCTCTCTAACAGTCACACCTACATATTTTCCAGTGACCTTCTGCTCGTCTGTATCTGGGGTCTGCTGTCCACCTGAGAGTGTTTCTTTTTAGTACCTGAAATTAAACCTGCCGTGGTAACAACAGGAAGAGAAAAGAGAGCACTGAGGGTGATTTGGTGACGTGAGTTGAGCTATATCCAAGGCCACAGCAAAGTGTGGAGATCTGTGTTTGCTCTTCCCAAGGCAAATGTGCAGAGGTTCAGGTGAAGCCAGATGTCACACCTCAGGGTACAGACTATTTGCTCTAGGTGGGGTCAGAATTCACAGATTATGCTGTTGCATTCAAGCCTATATAAACCTTCCACTAGACCAGGTTGCTCCAAGCCCCATCCAGCCCGGCCTTGAACACTTCCAGGAATGTGGCATCCACAGCTTCTCTGGGAAGAATTGCTTCTCAGACCCAATTTTGGCTATTACAAAAACAAACATAAATAAACATACAGAACCATCAATATATCACTATTTTCCTAATCACAAAACTTCATTTTGGCTGCTTCTGACCGCTATTATTATAAACTATTCGGATCTCAAAGGCATCAATTAATTGTGAAGAACCAGAAATTAAAAATGCTTATTTTTAAACTTTGGATTTTTGCAAGCTCTCTTCTTCCGTATGAACTTTAGAGTTTGGTTTTCCAAAAAGGAAATAACTGAAGAATAACTGAAACATAAGGGCTTTCCAAGAATTCTCACTCATATTTAGACACACTGTAAATTAAAATTCACCCATGGCTTATTGGAATTATACAACGCTGTAGCTAATTTAGGCATCTAATGTCTTATTCCTTGTGATTTATAAGGTCAGATTAGTCTGTTTGCGTTGCATATCTAATGTCTTGAGGTTTCTGTGGTACTTTTTTTTTTTGTTTCTTGTACTGGATTTTCACTATCAATCTGGAGGATCAAAGAAATCAAAAATGTATTCTGCCTCTCTGTGTTTTACTTATGCTTTGCCTTCATCAACCTGTTCTGTGCTGTAGAGAAGATCTCTACAGCTCAAAAGTTGACATATTTAAACTATTTTTGCCCTCTACAGATATAACAACAGCAGACCTGTCCTCCTTTAATCCTTAGCCCCAAACTCTCTGTTGGCTGGTCATCCATCCCCAGGCAGAGCTCCAGGCATTCCAGCTGCTCTCTCACAATAAAGGGCAAGTCCCTTTCCCCCTCTTTCCATCCTGGGATTCCTAAAGAACCTGTATCCCTTCCTTGTAACACTCTAATCATGAGATCCATCCCACCATGTCTCCATGATCCCAACAAGACTGCAGCCCTACCATTGCACAGGGTGAGAAAACAGGTAGAGTACTGCACCTGGTTTTGTTTCTGAATGTCTGTTTAACCTCCAATCAGACATATTAAATCATTCTACCAATTTCTTATTTCAGCACAAATCATCTCAGTGCAGTCATTGAGACATAAAACACACCTTTTCATTTAATCTCCTTCTACTGTCTCCTCTTAGTATTTGTTTTCTGTTAGATTCATGCCTGTAACTGTGACATTTTACAGATCTTCATTGACTTATTAACCCTTAAATGTGCCACTGGGATGGGCCAAGTAGACCTTAATTATAACAAAAGGTGTATATATTTTCCAATTTCCTGAAATATCCTAAAATTGTGTCAGGAGAGGTTTAGGCTGGATATTAGGAAACTGTTCTTCCCCCAGAGGCTGGTTGGGCACTGCCCAGGCTCCCCAGGGCAGTGGGCACAGCCCCAAGGCTGCCAGAGCTCCAGGAGGGTTTGGACAACGCCCTGAGGGACAGGGGGGGATTGTTGGGGTGTCTGTGCAGGGCCAGGCATTGCCCTCAATGGTCCTTGTGGGTCACTCCAGGTCAGGAGCAAATCATATGAATCTATGATTCCTTTTTGTATGTTACTGAAGTGTTACACTTGTCTTGTAAAAGCGTATTTGATCCAGATTCAATTTACTGCCCTTGAATTAGGGGAAAGTCTATTGAAACCCTCCTAAATGCATCCTTGCTATTGATCTCAGATATCACAGCTTCACAATAAACAGCTGCAAAATCCCACTAATCTATCCTGGGGTAAAAAAACCTGCTGGCTTTCCAGTGCAACTAAGCAGTGACGGATTTGGGTTGTTTGGCTCATCTTCTGTGTTTACCATATAGTTTAAGATATTGAACTATGTAATTAATGATTTGCTAAAATATAATCTCCTAGGATTACCTTCCGTTGTCTGTGCAGCAGAAAACATAATCATTCCTCTTAAGGACTTACTAGGGGAATTATCTGTATTTTAGAGAGAGTTAAATTCATCACTTCCTGAAAAGAATTTTGTTTTCTCAATTGCCTTTTATCTTTCTGCAGTTTTCCATTAGAAGGTAAAATAACATCATCTATCTCTGTTAGGTAACACCGTCCAGAAAAATATTGCTGAACCTTGGATTGTCATTAGGATTAAATGTTCTTTCTCTTGTCTTCCTGTTTTGGGGAAAACTGATAGTTACTTTTGAAAAGATACATACAAGCTGGATGTCACTTGGATTAATTAGTCTCCGACCTCTTCTCTTTCCTGTCTTTAAAAAAATCAGAATTAACATTTTAAACAAGGTTTACCACAATTAATCCAATGCACATTTTCAGAGAGAGAAAGCTGAGATGGTGGTTGATAACTTAACAATGCAGAAATCAAAATGATATAACAAGTTTTCCCTCCTCATTTTAGGGTAAACTCTATCCAGCCAGGGGGGTTGGAATTTGTTGGATCTTCTCTTCTGGCACAAGCCAAAGCATCAAAGTATCTTCACTAGACGATGTAGCTAAAAGCACCAACCCTGACACATCTTTACAAATCATTTGGCTCAACAAAGGTGTTTAAAAGGATTCTTTCAGGATGTAGAATTCTATAACAAGTCCCCATCAGCTGCAGTAAGTTCTGGCTGCGTGGCAAACTGAGTTTTATGTGTGTATATGTGAGGTATGAATCTATGAATTTGCAGAAAAAATTAAAAGACTTGTCAGCTCACTGTGATGGAACACTGACTTTGGAGCTCCAAAATGTCAGAAGGCGTTGTTATAATCATTAACAGACTTTTACATCTTTTGGACATAATGCCACAGTGTGGGTTAAATTCTCATGTCTGTCCAAAAGAGAAGTCTCTTTCCCTCGGCCAAAGCCAGCAAATTGTGTTGTGTCTATCCAAAGAGTGCAGTTATTTCACAGAACACCTACTGATCCCTTGGGAGCAGGGCAGGACTCGTCCCTAAATGGTGTGTGCCAGGATTTTGCCATGGCTTGTTTCCAAGAGCTTTTGTACCAGACCTGTTGCTTCCTTTGGGAAATGATTCATCAGTTGAAATCTCTCTATTAGGAAACTTTCTTTGATAACTTTGATCTGAATACACTAAAGAAAGGGAGGGGGGTTTGAAGAGAAGTGTCTGAGCCATAAAGTCTGCAGTTCAGGATATCTTTCCAGCCTTTTTTCGAAGTTTCCCTAAAGTCTGTGAACTTGGCACGAGGTTATGTGCTCTTCTGAATGTAGGTGGCCCTGGAATTGTGAGCCTGAACAGAGATTTCTTTTTTTTGGTTGGGGAAAGGAAGCCTATATTCTTTTAAAAACAGATCTTCGTGTGATGCACAAAACTGTTTTGTCTGGTATGTAAAAACACATCCACACATTTCTGCTTATGTACTCAATAAAGGTTTATACATCTTATATAATATACAGTATTAGGGATGCAATAGAATGAGATTGCTCAGAGCTGCTCTACACAAGCTATACATCAATCAGTACCAATTAAATAATTAATTATGCTGTTTCAGATCATGTAGTCCAAGCTCTGCCTCATGTATTTCTCAGTATTTCTAAGTGTGATATGCTTCCACATAACTACTGACATTCTTAGCAGACAAGTCAAAACAGTTTTCCAGTTGCATTTATTCTCAGTTTTGCATTTTTCAAGACTGCAGTATTTTTGGGGAATATTTATTAGAAAGGAAAATTTATAGTTAATGTGAAATTAAACAACAAGTAGGTATTTTGTTCACGCCTTGTTTTCAAAACCCAAGCCATCTCTGTTAAGCTTACAGGAAGTAAACAGGATGATCAAAATGTAGATATCACATTATACTACTGTATTGAGTATATGTATATAAACATTTTAAACACATGTATATAAAAAGATGCTTTGAAAAAATCTTTTACTTTGTAAAAGTACACGCAACTTATAGTGTGTACTTTTAGAGCATCAAGAAAACAGATTCAGAATTTCTACATGTATTAACACTGGAATTCTTCTAAGGCTTATATACCAAGCAATATTAAGTCATTATTAAGTTATTAACGTACTTCTTTTAAAAAATATTTCAGTAAAAAAAAAATATTATTACATTAATGCGCTTGCCACCTCTTGGAGTGTGACCCCCTCCCATCTCAGACTTCTCATTCCACTTGAACTTAGGGACTGCTGATTCATCCTCAGAATGTGATCTGTTGTAAAGATGCAAATCGTTGGGAAGGGCAAGAAAAACAGGCATTGAAAGAGATTCTGTTTCCATCTCTAGTCGTCCTCAACAGATTCCCTGTGTATTTTCATAGCTAAATATCTGGGAATCGTATGCATGATTACTTTTGCTCTTAAATTCTTCCACTGCTGGTTTGTTTCCATTCTATGCATCCTGCAAGCAGCAGCTTTGGTTTTTTTTCAGAGGCACAGGGCTTGAAAATAGGAGAGGCAAAGAGCAGAACAGATTGCACAGAGAAGCTCTGCTGTCTCCATCCTTGGAGGTTTTTGAGCCCTGACTGGACAAAGCCTTGAACAGCCTCATCTGAACAGCACCAGAGACTTCTTGTGGTCTCTTGTGACCTCAGTGTAATGAAGTAAGTATGTTGTTTCTTGATATATAAGAATGATATACCAGAGTGGCTGAAATTAAAGCATAGGAGATGTAGGAAGGTAAACACGGGTGGCAGATAAAAATTCCCCAATGGAATGAATGCCAAAAAGTCATTATAAATGCTTCTGGCTTGAGACATCGTGTTTTGGAAACACGTACAATAAATCAAACTAACGATCTGGGATTTGATGATCAAAGGGAGCCTTTAAGATACTTGTCAAAGCTTGGCAGTGAGTAGAGGCAGAGGATGAGTAGCTGAGTAGTTGATGTTGCAGCTGAGTGCCATCGACTTTGAGACAAGGAACGTGCTTCAGCAGTGCAGGCTGTCCCTCCCAACGCAGAGATCAAGGTCAACAGGCTGGAAACAGCCTAACAAACCTTGTCAGGAAAGATAAAAGTTTAGAAGAAATATACAGAAAACCTTTTTTTTTCCCCCCCAGTGCATTTCCTGAGCTCATCTTGTGCCTTTTTTTTGGTTGAAAGAATAAAAACAATCCGGTTTGTAGAAAACGCCTGGGAAAATAATTCATTTAGTGTTAAGCACCAGTGAGCCTGTTTCATTGTGGTAGTTGGAGATGGAGGTAGCTGGCACTCAGGAAAGTCTCAGAGTGATGGTAAGTCTGTGTCTGCTCTTGAGGAAGGTGAGACCTGCCACCTGAGTAGCTCTTCGAGACAAAGTAGAGTTTTCTCCTGGAACACTGTAAGTTATTACAATTCCAGCTACACTCATGTTACTGAAACACTCCTTTAAAGCTGTAGCTGTGGCTCTTCTAGTGTTATGTCTTACTGAACAAAGAAGTCTATTCATAAGTGTATTCACAAGTCCTCAGGCAAGCTGAGATAAGGCTCACAGGTAGCTGAGCAGAGAGATTTAGCATGAAGAGATTGGCGTGACCTTGAAATGCCTGAGCTGTAATGTGTTGACTCCCCTTGGGTGATGTTTTCCTTAGGCCTGAAAAACACCCCTGTACTGATCCACCAGGATGAGAAACAACCTATCGTCTATGGAAGCACTTCTGCAGTCCAGCTGAACATTTGAAGGATTTCTGGTGAGGAAGAGGGCCAAACCAAAAGGAATCAGGTTTTCTGTTCTGCATATGTGAAATTGTCTTTAATTTGAAATAGCTTTACAGTTGTTCTGCAGAGGAGATCATGCCATTAGGAAACCTTATTGGCACTTTATTTTTCCTTGTCAGAGCATTCTGAACTTCAAATAACGAATAACACTCTCTATTACCCATCTTCCTGGGGAGGGATTGCTGGGGACTACCGTGACTGTGCCAGGGGCTCGTAAGAAGAATTGGAAAAGAGAGTTCTAAGTTTTAGCACAGTGGATTCTGACTGTAGGCCGAGAAAGGACATGAAGAAGAGACCAGAAGACGCTGCTTTTCTCCTGTTGCTGAGGGAGGTGTCACTCCTTGCAGTTCATCTTGTTGTATATCCTCATGACTCGTGTTCCACAGGGATGCTGCTCGTGATGCTGTTCTGCTCCTCATGGAGCAGAGGCAGAGTTGTTCAGGCCAGGACAGCTGCCCACACCCATGGGAGGCTGGGCATGGAATTCTTTTGCAAATGTGCCTGGACTAAAAACAACATACTGGAGTCCTTTTCTGAACTGTTAAAAGAGACCTTTTCATATTGAAGGAGGATTGAACATTCAGCTCCTTCAAACAGTGTAAAACGTAACTGGAGGTGAGCGAGGAACTGTGTGATTGTTTTTTTCCCCTCCCAAAATGAAATAGCTATTTTTTAATGCGGACTTTTAGGGTTCTGTTTCCTTTCTAAAGTTCCTTAGTTCCACAGTGTTAACCTGGGAAAAAATGTTAAGAAACTAGAAGACCTTCATGATGTTGGGGTGATTCCTCTGAAGTCTGTGTTGTCCAAAACTCAAGGCTTGTTCTTCGTTACTCTGTGTGCTGTAACACTCAGATGATCTGATCCTTGTGTCAGACTGGGAGATGGGGTGTCTCCTTTGATACTCCACGTGTGCAATAGGTGTCTGTTGTAATAATCCTACCTCTACAATTGTGCACGGATTTAGATCCTAAAATTATTGGAACAGTGTTGCATTTTCAGACATCTATGCAGAGCTGCTGGAACATTGAAACCCTGCTCTGGCCCAAACAAATAAGCGTAAAATAATGACTTATTTTAATGTGATGCAATAATAATTTATATGCCTTGCATTTTTCAGTGGATGGGTGTTTTTTTTTCTGTGATGAAATTTGAATCTTAAATTCTATTGCACAGTCTACCTTTTAAACTAATTCACACATAAGCAAGAAAAACTTTATTAGTAGTAAAGCTCAACTATTTCTCCATAACATGAGAACAGCTTTTGAGTCTTTTCTAGTAGTTTTCTTCTCATTTTTAGAGTGGAAAAGACAAAGTTTTAATTAAATAAGAAATTTGGCAGACAATTCCTTAGTCATTAATCAGCTCTGGTGCTTTCTGCTATTTATATAAAAAATGGATTTGTACAATTTTGAAATTCATTCCTAATAAATGACCAATACTTATGTAGGTTTAATAGACTCAAGTTTCTAGTGCACAGAAAACAGTCAAAGGTTTTTGAATTAATTGTATTCTTCACTGCATTACAATAAGTTCCAGGATGATAACAGATGAGCATCCTAACCCTGGAATTTTTATGGTTATCCCTGCAGACTTTTTCCACAGCCCACTATAAATCAGGTTAGTTCTGTTGCTACAATGTGGAGAACTAAATATCTTATAATCCCTAATGCCTTATGTCCTTAAGAAAATGCTTTATGAAAAACAGAGATGAAGACAATGAGGTTTAAAAGTCAATACCAGCAGGATTCTGAATGAGGAAAACTACCTTTCCAAGAAGGTTTTAAGATGCTTTGTGTTTCTAAGGACATCCCCACACTGCAGCCTCCCCACTGGGTTTTGCAGGCATTACCTCAGAGCGTGGATCTCAGTGTGAACTAATTTGCTGGTTTTTCTATTTTAATACATAACCAAGTGCTTATGGCAGTTTAACAGACCTGTGGAGAAGAACAAGCATATTAGTCTTCTGAACTCCATCCTCGACACAGAAGCTGCTTCTATTACCTAAAATAACTCTAATAAATCCTGCACAGCAGTCCCCTGCAACACAGCGTTTGATACTACAGTTTTATCCTAAGTATCCTGAGCTTTACAGAACAGGTTTGTTGTTCAGTCATGGTGGTAGAGTGTCTCCTCAGAATTAGTTCAAAATGCTAGTGTAGCCACAACCATTCTCACAAAAAATTGCAACAAACAAGGAATGAGGTATCTGCATTTCTGACGGATATACATCTAATGTCAAATTCCTCCTCTACCCTGTCTAGGAATATGGAAGCAGTTGTTTGACATTCTATTAAAAAAAAAAAAAATTCTGGTGCACTGAAATTGCAACCCTAACATAAAGCATGATAATGCTTTGGGAAGAGAAGTAGTGAGTTACCTAATGATGCTCTGAGAGCTCAGCAGTTCCATATCTCAGCATTATTAGAACCAGCATTCCTCCTCTCTCGCTCCCTGGGACAGGAATGACTAAGATTCAGGAGGAAGGTCAGCAAGGCAGACAGGTGGGAGCCTGTTAAATACCTCCTAGCCAGAGGACAGAGGTGGACAAAATACTGTGTGAGGTTTAAGAAGGCCAAGTGCTGGGTCCTGCCCTTGGTCCACCACAGCCCCATCAACGCTCCAGGCTGGGGCAGAGGGGCTGGAAATATGTCCACTGGGAAAGGACTGGGGGTGCTGATCAACTGGCACGTGCCCAGGGGTGAAAAACGTTGTCCAGCCCTGGCACAGCTGCCCAGGGCAGTGGAGGAGTCCCCAGCCCTGGAGGGATTTAAAAGCCATGTAGATGTGGCACCTGGGGACAAGGGTCAGGGGTGGCCTTGGCAGTTCTGGGTTGATGGGTGGACTTGAAGAGCTTAAAGGCCTTTTTCAACCTAAACAATTCTGTGATTCCACAATTCTATGATTCATTGACTACATCCCCTCTAAGTAAATAAAGTATTTCTGGACACTTTAGGGAGATGGAGCTCAGGGCATCCTTGCCCATGCATTCAGCACAGCAGAGCCATGATCTTTTCCCAAAAGTTCAGGAAGTAGATATTTCCAATAAAGGAAATGCACAGGGATCACACGGGGGGTATGTTAGGCTCTTCCTCCATCTATGGCTCCTTTCAGGATGGCAAGGCCTCTCTAGAAAGTTGAAGTGACTGAAGTTTTATTTTGTGTTAAAAAAAATTGAATACAAGCTGGGTGATAGATGAAGGGGTGTTGTGTATAAACCACACTGGAGTTTTCATTCATAAACTGGGCTAAAACCCATGAAGTAAATACAAATAATAACATTGCCAGTCATGGTTCTCCTGACCACATGTAGGTGTTTATATTTTTATCCTTATTAAACTCTTGCAGGGAAAAATATATGTCCATCACCTAGGGAGATGTTTTAAATGTATGTAATTTTTTTTTTCCTGAGTATTGGAAATCTGTTTCTGCTGTTTCACTTTTTTTTCCCCCAAGGACAAAATTACATGTTAGAAGAAACGCTGAATGAGTAATTCAATCCAGCTAAAACCTGAAGGTTTGGCTTGATGGAGTATCTCAAAAAGAGTAAAAAACCCAAAGGACAAATTCCTTCAAACCCTTTAGTTAATGTTTTTCCCCTGGTCTAATTGGTCATTAACCTTTCAGATTACTTTACATTAAGAATTTCAACTGCCTGGGAGAGGAAATTCTTCAGGGAACTGCATCTCCATTGTGCTGTAAACTCCTTTAAGAAAGAACCTCTACTAGGTTTGCTCTAGGCTGGGGTTCTCTGGTCCATGGGAGTTTCCCTCCAGCCTTTATGCATTTTTAAGGGCAGGTGGGAAGGAATGAGTAGGAAAAAAATCTGGTTTATTTGCATAATATTGGGGGTTTATACGTAGCAGAAGTGATGGAGTGGTGGAGTCACCATTCCTGGAAGTGTTTAAGAAATGACTGGATATGGTACTTAGCATTATGGTTTAGTTGACCTGGTGGTGTTCAAAAGTTGGACTCAATAATCTTGAAGGTCATTTCCAACCTTAACGATTCTGTGGTTCTGTGATTCCATGAGCAGAAATGGTATCATATTGCCATCAAGTGTCATCCAGGCCTTAGGGGCAAGGGGAAGGAATTCCCAAGACTCAGCAAGGAATGGGAATCATTCATTAGCACTCAGAAGATTGCTAAGTGATGGAAATTAAATCTGGAAGCAAGAACTCAAACTGCAATTCAAAGGGGAAGGCAGAACAGCAAGGGGAGAGTTGTCTGCATCTTTGCATTCTCTCTGCTGCAGAGCAAGGCATAAATCTTTTTTATTTTTCATTGTATTGCCCAGTGGCAAAAATCTTGAGTTTATGTAAAATTTGTTAGTCTGGACACTATTCTCTTAGAGAATTTTGACTGAAAGACACTCAGTTCTGTAAGTCTATGGCTAAGGTTTAGACAAATCTGTCATAAAGCTCTTGTTTACTTGGAGACTTGTCACAGTTTTATGGCTAAATTTTACATCCTGAATTTGAAAATATTTCAGATAATAAAAACTAATGTTTTCCTCTAGCTTGTAAAACTTTGGTTTGAGATCTCCCAGAAATATGTTAGCAATTTTTGGCAGACATGGTATGACAATAATCTGTGCCAAGTGACTGCATAAAGACATACCCTGTGCCTTTCTTTTGATTCCAACATTGGTTTTGCAGTTCCACTCTTGTTGAGACCAACTGGTTCCACAAACTGGTGCTGTATTCTGTACTGGAACCTTCTGCAGGTTTGCTTCAGAAGTAAAACAAATGTTTTCTCGCAAAACAGAAGGTCATTTTCGTGTTGTACCTGGTGTATTAATTGGTAGGTTGAGACTAAATGGTTATGAGAGAGGTTTCCAGGGTAATTATTGCTATTATTTATTTCTCACAGCAGTTTCCTCGCTGCCACAACCTCTCACAGGTATATGTGAAAAAAAATATTTTTCTAAACTCCCAGCTGGAAAGGATGTGATTTTTTTCTTCCTATCCCTCCTATCTCTATCCCTCCTCTCCAACCCCACTGCAGACAAATAATAAAGGGCCTACAAGAAAGCAAAAATACTTATTTTTAGGTAAGGGTGAAGCTGGACTTGCTGTGCCCTGATGAGATTTGTGTGTTGAGATTGGAGAGACCCCTTGGAGTCAGGTCTGTCCTGATGTCCATGCATGGGTATGAGGTGACCAGCAAGACCCTGGGGTACGGTCAGTGATACTTTTCCTCACTGTACCATGCCTGCAAATAAATATTAAATAAGTCTGGTATCAAATCTGTGCTCCACGACCCTAAAGTCCATCTCACCTTCCACTAGACCAGGTTGTTCCAAGCCCCGTCCAACCTGGCCTTGAACACTCCCAGAAATCTTGATTACACACGATTTTCTGAGGGACTTTTAGATGTTTCTAGGCAATGGAGAGCACTCCAGGTTTAAGAAATCTAGTTTAATGAAATATCTAGCCATATTTTCCCCCTGCCAGCATCTTGTTTTAAGCAGGTATGTATTTCTGTGAATGAAAGCAATGAAATGACTCGCTTGCTTAAGTAGCTCATTGACACAGACTGTAATGAATAAGCAGAGTGACGTTGTTCTGCTTTTGTTTCTCAGAGCAGGTGGCTGTGGTTACTCTGCTTATCTCCATTTTTATCTCCATTTTTATGATCTGCATTTGGGAGTGCATCTCCTATTCCCGAAGCTTCATCAGGAATTCTTGAAATAAACAATTCTGGGCAGACAATAATCATTTTGTCACACTTGTTAAAGTCTTTATGCATCACTTTTCTGTTTGGAAAGACACATTTTAATCCGTGTGCATGTCATTTTGTGAACAGTCAAAAACTAAAAACAGAGCACAGAACCCTATAAACACACTTCTCATGGCATAGTTCATGCACTTTTAACAGAAAGAATGCCTTCCTACAGACCACAATCAAATTTTAATTGGTGCATAAATAGGGTTAGGATATAATTTAGCCCCTCAATGCATTTTCCAGCTAGGCACATGCAGAAAACTTTCAAGAAAGACATATTTTTTGATCACATTAGTATTTAACACTGATTAGTCTGTTAGACTGATGATCCAAAGAAATGTGATTGGCACTGCCAGGGGCCTTCAACAAACTGATATATAGCTTATTATATATTTGATATATATCTCATTATAATAAAAAAGTCTTTCAACAGTACATTCAGGAAAAAAAAATTCTAAGTAAAAATACCTTTTGATGATTTCTGTTAATTAAATATTAACAATTCCTTAGCATTCTATGTGCTGGTTTAAATATGCTCATTCAATTCTATTTTTATCAATTCCACAAAATGTTGTAGCTGTTTTTACTTTCCATTATTTAACTTTAACTTCTGTGTCCTGTCTCTTAATATTTCTATGGCATAGTGCCATCTTGGGGATGCTGTGAGTATCTGAAAGGACGTGAAACAGACTCTGAAATAGAGAATCAAAATATTTTTGCTGCACTATGTTGTTGTTGGATGCTACCTCTAAAAATAAATGTTACTGAAATCTAAGACTCTCTAAACAACCAAGAGTATCACAGCTAATTCCATGTCTACAGAAACCACTACAGGCTCTTGAATGCAGCAGGTTAGCTGGTATTTTAAATCTGTGAATTTTAGTGTATGACAATTGTCACAGGTTTATTTGTTCTCAAAAACCAAGCAGGGAATTTTTCTCACTCTTCTAACTGAAAAGAAACAGCGATAAAGGTCTAAAAGGTTTGGAAGCTAGAAGAAAAACTGTATTATGTTAAAAACCAATGACACAATTTTGGGGAATCTTTGTCCTGATTTCCAGTAACTGGTAGATTTACGGAGACCTTTTCATCTCAGTGTCTAATGGAGGAGCAAAAAAAGGGGAACATTGTTTTAGTCACGTTCTTGTCATTTTTACCTTGACCTTTATTAGTAGCTGGCAGAAGTTCAGAGGATAATTTGAGTTTTCAGCACTGCCTCTGCCTCCTTCATTCCCCGAAGCAAACCCAGCCATATCTGCTGACACACAGCAGATAAAATAGCACAGTACTGCTATTTTCCTCAAAATATGTCCGGGTTTTGTGCTCTGTGTGCAACCACGCCAAGAGACCACTGCTCCCTCATCCAAAGCAAACCACAGATTTTCCTGTACAGTTGTTTGTGTGACATTCAGAAATGCTCCTTGATATGGAGTCTGCAAGTCCTCTGGACAGAGCTTTACCAACCCAGCTCCCTGCAGCCTCGCACGGGGATTTATCCTGCAGCTCAAGAGCTGATGAGAAGTTCCAGCCTGAAATAACTGCTGTGGGATGGCTGTTGGGTGAAGGGCTGACATATGTCCAGGAGACAGCCCCCGTTTCAGGAATTAGCCCTTTAACCAGCAGCTTTGGAGAGCACTCTCATGCCCTCTCCAGGTGCAGCTGCTTCCCTGTAACACGAAAAAAGGAACAGCTCAAAGAGCTCCTCCTGACTCTTCCTGTAGTTATCTAACTACCTAGTAGCCACCTGCTTCATTGAAAATTATGACAGATAATGTTCCTTTTAAAATTATGAAAGCTGTGTTATTTATAGATAAGGATCTTAAAATCCTTTGGATGTCAGGAAAGATGTGACTCTTAAAGGTGTCTATGAAATTCCCAGTGAAAGTCACGTATCAGTATCCAAAATGCAACGATAACTCAGGAAATTTCAGTAGGTAAGTACCTGCATAAGTTAGGGATCTGAACAACTCGCTCTATGATAGATGTTTTACAGTTATATTATCTTACAAAACAACATAAATTAAACTCTTTTATTGCATGGAAGCAAATCTGTTTTCCTTTCTAATTTATGAAGCTGTTTCAGCCATGGCGTCTTCTATATTCACAGTTTAGGAGATTATTCTGCAACATTAACAAATATTTAGCCATATTAAACTAGAGCTCGTTCTCCAAAACGAATGAGAAATTATTATAATTAAATTTTCTTATTTGCTGCAGAGAAAGCAGGATACTGATAAGGTCAAAGGGATCAGGCTGGAGATCTCTGGGTCAAGGGGAGCTGGAATCCAAGCAGGCTTTTTCCTTCTCCCCCAGCTTTCCTTCTCATCACTGGTATTCCATGCTGCTTAGACAACTTCTAAAAAGAAAATACATGATTTCATCTGGTCCCAACTGTTTCTGGTACCTTGAGGATCAGAAACAGTTCTGATCTGGTTTTGCTAGGCCTCTTTCTTGCTTATTCTGGTTCCATCACCTACCTTTCCTGCCACCCTTTGTTCTCATCTTGGAGATTTTATCACCTGCCTCTGTTTTTTCCATACTTCATTTGCCTGACTCTAACATTAGCATCTGTTCGCTCCTTAGACATTGTGTGTTCTCCCCATATTTATGCTTACCTGTGTCTTAAAATTATTACAAAGGAATTTCAACTGATAAAATACAGGCTGCCACTATTTATGCTATTTTTGTGTGTTTATATCTGGTTTCAAATTTACTTTAAGTTTACTTGCTTGGTGTGCTATTTTATTGGTCCAAGAGGCTCTTTCACCTTCATTTGCTTGCTGAAAATTCTGTAGTCCATGGCTGCCTCTCAGTGTATGGAACATTTATGCAAGTAGGCCTTCAAGACTAGAACTACAGGTTACAAGTCACAGAAGATTCAGAATAAAATCAGTTCTTGATGTTGAAGACTTTTCTAGGCCCGTTTCTGGCATTTAGAAACAACGTGAAGAAACACCCGAAGTGGTGTATTTTAGAAATACTCATATTATTGACAAACCAAATCATGTCTCGTAATACAGAGGAGAAAAGGATCTTTGAGAATAGATGAAGGGCAAAAAACATTTCTGCATTTCCTTTCTACTTACATTGCTGGCTGGTATCTGGGGCATTCCCTGCTGGCTGACTTCTTCCCAGCCATGTATTGTTAATTATCCAACAGCTCCTGCACTAGCACAGCCATGCTGCTGATTAACGTGACTACAGACAGGGCAAGGGGACCTCACTTGAATAATTATCAGCTTTTCATGTAGTCTAGGGAGGTTTGTAATCCTTGAATTAACTTTTAGGAAAATTCAATGGCCAAAGCCAGGAACACATCAGATTGTGTGTGACCTTTAGTGCTAATCAGGGGGCTGAACACTAACGAGAGGTGCTTATATTGCTTTTTTTTCACAGAATCAATAATAGCTTGTTATGTTTAAAGCACTGCTTTATATGAGACTGTGAACAGCTGAGAAACACTGTGAATCAGATTCTGTTCATAATTTTTCCAGATTTATAATTCTGGAATTGTATCATTCTAGAATTCCTTGATACCTGTAGAACTGGGTCCACCAGAGCAGTCATCAACCTTATTTTTTTTTTTTTTTTACTTTTCAGACAATGCTCTCTGTAGGCTATTTGTAGGCTATTTTAGATTTTGGTGAAGTATTATTAGAATTTTTAAAAATAGATTTTTTTTTTCCTGTCAATGTGAGCAGCAAACCTCCATGAACAATTCAAGGACACTCCAATAATTTAGAATTTCTGTGTTACAAGTCAATTATTTAGATAGAATGTGGATATGACTGGCTAATAGTCTCTGCACCAAGACATGATTTTGATTGAATGGGCTACTCTCGGCATTCTTCCAGCATAAATTTTCCCCTTTTTATTTCTTTTGCCAAAAGTACAGAAGCAAAACAAAGACCTGGAAAAGATCCAAGTGCTTTGGGACACTGTAATGAATTATATAAAAAAATCTGGCTGGATTTCTGTAGAAAAAAATTTAAGATGGGGCATAATAGGTAAGAGAATCGAGGGGAAGAAGCTCCAATAACATCTGGAACTCAGTGATTGAGGAGTCAAACGCTGTAAATGCACGTGTAACACAGAGTTTGATGTTTTCCAGGTGGTTTTAGTGCTGCCTTGGAAGGAAAAAGGCATTAATATACATTTACCAGGGAGCTTTATTTGTATTAAACTGTGCTTTGAATATCAGTGGGAGTGATAGGCTTTAGCTCATACTCAAATTTAGCTCACATTTACAGTGTAAAAAAATAAATCTTCTGAAACTGAAAACAAGCACCTACCCAGAATTTTTGGAATGTAACTTCTTCTTTGATGTAGAGAAATAATCCGTATTTTGTATCAGATGGACACTTGGTAATAAAGGCCTAGACAGCAATTATCAGACCTAAAACCTACTCTTCTTAAAAAAATTTAAATTTGTTTTTCTGTCTCCTTCCACTAGAGCCTTTTGAATGTATGTTAAAGCATCAGATATTTATTCTTAGATTTTCCAATCATCCCCCCACACACCTGTTTTGGTTGGGTCGTGGTTGTACCCTGGTTTGGGGGGTTTTTAACTCTATGTTTGTAGAATACATCATATGTAGAAGATGACACTGTGTTCCTGCTCCAGTCCTGCTCCAGTAGGATATCATAATATTAATAACAATTCTCTGTCAGAGATTGTTAGCTAGAGTAAGGGGCAAAGATTTTGATGGCTTGTATTTGCTGGTTAATATTCCCTTTGGAGTTGGGACATTTGAAGCTTTGAGTTAAAGTTATTTATTCTGTGAAAAGAGAGGAATTTTGATCCTGATTCTGGGGGAAACAGAGTACAGGAAGACTAAGTGAGAGGAAGCATAAGCAAAATAGTAGAAAATGAGCATGATTTTCCTGTATTTCTGCATATTCACCCACAATTACATCAGCACATGATCCACAGATATAAGGCACAACCAAGCATCTACCAGAGAATCTATTTTAGTTTGCTGAAATAAAAAAAGGGACTTAAAAATTAAAATAATAATTAAAAAACTCAGGGCCATTTTTCCATAGGTGTCTTTGGTTGGTTGGTTTATTTGGTTTTTTTACACAATGTGTGTTGGTATCTTGCTTTTCTCATGCCTGTGCCTGAAGGAATAGATGATAACCAGGCAGTTTCTCCTATACAGGAGATGATACAAAATCTAATCACTACAAATTATGACAAACCAGATAAACAGAGGAAGAACACAATAAACATGTCGTGGAAGAGCGTAACTCTGAGGGAAGTTTATAACACAAGTTATAGTACAGAGTACAGAAAAAATAAATCTGAATTCATGGAAAGTAGAGCATGAGAAAAAGACTGAACCATTAAAATGTAGGAGACATTAAAAAAATGTCAGCTAGATCAATGATACACTGCAGGGAAAAACAACAATTACTTCAGAAAGGCTGGAAAGATTATCAGTTTGGGGACAAAATAAAAAAGATCTGACAGGAGACTGGTCACATTCTAAAACAAACATACTGGATATGACAGCAGATGTGAGCAAAGAAAATAAACACGGTTTTCTGTGATAAGTGGAATAAAACATAATGATAGGGGTATTCCTGCTTCTGCCATAGCAAAGACTATTTTGTAGAAATAATGTTGAGACCATCATTCTAGGAACTGCCAGAAAAATGAAAAAACTACTGTTTTAACAGGGTTTAACAATGTATTATAATTTTTTTTCCCTTCAGAATATTTTCAGGCTTAAATATTAAAAACTCATTATATTTCCAAATACACATTACAATAGTGAAATGAAAAGAAATTCCAGCATTTACATGAAAAACTTACTGTTTTGATAGAACAATTGGTGTGAGTTAATGACTAATGAATAATTAAATATCTTTGAGAACATTTTAATGGTCCACGACTTTGCCGTAGGGTGTTAAACTACAGTTCGGTCCTTAAGATAGCAAATTATTTAGAGGGATAATATTATTAATGTCTTCAAACTTCTTGTTAAGACACAGGTGTTCCTGGGAACTCTTGCTGTATAATACATTCCACAGTAAAATTAGCAGTTGGAATTCATGATGTGCCTGACATTCCTGAGTTTTGAGAAAAGTGATGGCTATTAAGTGGTTGCCTTATATTCTTATTTTGATCCAAATAATCCATAGCACTTTTCAAGGATGGACACATAAGGAAATAAAGGGCATGCCTAGGAATGAGTTTCCAAAGTTCTTACTATTTAAGAGTCTGATAAAATGATTTGCCAAAACATTTGTTTAGGACAGGAGGTTTATGTATAAGAAGAACATAATGTAATTCTCTGTCAAAACTTGTTAGTCAGCCTGATACTCTAATTGCATAAATAAGAGAAGGAACAAAAGCACAGAGTATTTACATTCCAATGTGCACGTATCTTAAGTGATTACTTGATTTTCTGTGAGCAACCTGTGAAAATTAAGGCACAGCTGTTGTTGCCTGATGAGGCGAATTACAAACAAAAAATATCTCCTTTAGTGGGAGCAGAAATCACTCATTATTTGGCAGAAAGGGTTCGTTGCCTCACTGATTTGTTCCCCTACACTTAACAGCACCCTTCTATCTTAAATCACTTCCAAGCAATAAATTTATGTATTGAACCCCAGCGAGTGCAACCTGAGCTGTTTCTTCTGAACTCAAAGATGTTTAAAGTTTATGCAAACAGAGGATCAGTTTGTGATTCCCAAATTTAGTTTCTCCACGCAGGATGTACCTTCTTTCATCACTAGTAATGAGCACAAGCTTTTTAAGTCATTTCTAAGTTTCTCAGATGTGGCTGATCACTGAAATCATTTCCTAATCAGAGACAAGGAGGAGGCTGCATGTTCTCCAGTTGGTAATTCACAGGTGCAGAGTGGGAAAAGTTAAAAGAATTACAAAGTCAGGTGGAGTTTCACAAACATATCCCACCTTTTGTGTGTCTTGCTGCTATTTACAGCCATCCATATAGTCAGTGCACGTGGTTTAATAACAGAGAAATGATACACCTTGTCCTGGAGCAGAAAATACAAAAGAGAGAGGAATCTGTAATTCTGGAGTCGTTGGTTCTACACTCAAACAGCCTCACACTTAGGAAAAGACAAGCCAGCAAAAGCAAGAATAACCAGAGGGAAAATTGCTAGAAGGAGAAAAAAAAAATCCAATCCAAGCTTCTGTGTGGCTCAAAATTTTAAGAAGAAATTGAAGAGCTCATATAGTTTCACAGTGAACCAATCAACAAATCGAGAAGCGAAGAAAATAAAATCCCATTGAAAGAAAAAAAAAAAAAAAGGGATCTGCTTGGCTTTTATTTCTTTTCAGGTTTTTGTGTTGTTCTTTAATAAAGACCCGAGCTTCTGAGTTTTACAGGATTTCTGAGAGAGGAGAACAAAACCTTAGGAAAAAAATCACTGGAGTTGTACTGCTGTGATAACTTCCTCCAGCTCTCAGCAATCTTTGGGAAAAACCATAGAAGGACAGACAAAATAATAATGTCTTTTATTAATTGTTCTTATTTCCCACTGATTTTGGTCTTGTTTTCCACCAATCCCTTTTAATGAGCGCTACATTTTGGCCAGGCTTTTATTGGAATGCACTTTTGGTATTATTCTTCAATTAAACCTTTTTTTTAATTATGATTTTCATGGTGAGCTCACCATTTGTTCAAAAGCAACAAACAAATGGTGAGCTCACCATTTGTTCAATTGCAACCAGAGGTTTTTCTTGCTTCTTTTTGTTAATAACTTCAGTAGGTTTTAATTAAGGATTTTGGGGGAGAGGAAGGCCAATAAAAACAAAGGTTTAGCCTGAACTGCAGTTCTGTGAAGTCAGTGTGTCCTCTAAATATTCCAAAAAGGAGAGAAGATTGGGCTCAATTTCAGTTGCAGACTGTATTTAAGCACTGAACTTCTGGTTTGGTAAGTTTTGTTTAGTCAAAGAAAAAGTTGGTTAAATGGTTATTGATGGGAAATTGTTTTGATTTATATGATTAAGAATGCCATCTCTTAAAAAATGTTGGAATTATTTATGCATGGAATAACATTAGACCCATGAAAAGCAATATTTTATTATACTGAGTATTTGGAAAATGTGGATACACTCAAAATCCCAAAAGTTGACAGGGCATAGTAGAAATTGGATCTTTCTAATCCAACAGAGCCAGACTTTTGACATTCTGCAACAAAGACAATATACTAAATATACAGAACATATACATATATAAAAACATAAAAGTTATAAATACATAAAAATTATAAATATATAAATTAAACAAAATATAAATAGAATATATTAGTAAAATCTAAATAAACTGTACAATGAAAGTAACCGTATGAGCATAAATTGTATTTGTATATACAAAATATCTGAGGAAAAAAAATCTAAATATACAAAATATTAAACCACCAGGAGATGTAAGGAACACGTTCATTCATGGTGGCTGGATGTGTACTGTGTGTGAGGGGCATATGGTAAAGCAACAAAAAAAAGAGCCAACAAAACTTCTTTACTTGGTCAAACAAAAATTTTTACCTCCTGTCATAGCCAATTCTTGGGGTATATTTTTTGCAATTATCTTTTTCCTGCTGAAGTAAAGCTTTTCCTATCCTGCAGCTCTAATAAAGCACTGGGAATATAACTTGAAATAATGACAAGGGGTTAAAAATTCAGGGCTTAATATAATTTATCGTAATTATTTTATTTATTATGGTTTAAGGTAATGTATAAAGAATTATAATTTATTCTTTAATCATTTTTGTTTTATTAAAGTAACGAATGGGATAATATTCTTCCAAGATATTGCTTTAGCGAGATGGTTATATACTCTTTTTAATATGCTGTTCTGTACCTCTCAAATATTAGAAAGAATGGAAGAGAGGTCACAGAGCAAATTGATCATGTAAATAAGGCAATGACTTGAGCAAGGCAGAAAGAGGGAGGTGTAGACTTTAATTTGGTTTATGTGTATATAAATGAGGAAATGATCAGGACACCAGAGATGTGTGCGTGTGTTCTCACCACTCTGGGCAAGGATTGGGAGTTTAGACTCCTGGGATCACTTCTCTTTCTGCTGCCTGTTTCAGAGCACAGCCCTCGAACTGAAGTAAGTTATCACAGAGTTGTCACGGAATCATTAAGGTTGGAAAAGACCTCCGAGGTCACCAAGTCCAACTTATGCCCAACTCCCACCTTGTCCCCCAGCCCAGAGCACTGAGGTCCATGCCAGGCCTTCCTTGGACACCTCCAGGGCTGGGCACTCCAAACCTCCCTGGGCAGCCCCTGCCAAGGCCTCACCACCCTTTCCAGCAGGAAATTCCTCCTCCTGTCCAACCTGAGCCTCCCCTGGCACAGCTGGAGGCCGTTCCCTCTCCTCCTGCCCCTTGTTCCCTGGCAGCAGAGCCCGACCCCCCCCCGGCTCCCCCCTCCTGTCAGGGGGTTGCAGAGCCAGAAGGTCCCCCCTGAGCCTCCTTTTCTCCAGGCTGAGCCCCCCCAGCTCCCTCAGCTGCTCCTGCTGCTCCAGCCCCTTCCCAACTCCCTTCCCTTCCCTGCACACCCTCCAGCCCCTCAATGTCCTTCTTGACATGAGGGGCCCAAAACTCCCCTCAGGATGTGAGGTTCGACCTCAGCACAGGGGGAATAATCACTGCCCTGGTCCTGCTGGACACACCATGGCTGATCCAAGCCAGGTGCCACTGGCCTTCTGGGCACCCCTGGGCACAGTTATGGGGCTGAAGTGCTTTCTTTTGGTCTGGGAAAGCTCCCGTGATGGACACCATGGGCAGCATCTCACTGATTTGCACTGCACAGGGAACCCTCCACCTCAGGAGACTCGGCCTCAGCGGGCTTCCTGCTGCTTATTCATTCATTAAAAAGTGTGTGTGCCACTTGAAATTCAAGGAAGACGCATTAGCAATTAATGAAAAAAAAAAAAAATCGATGAGGTTTTTAGGTAGATTAAAAGTCTTCCAGTGACAAGTCCCTGAAATGACAGGCTTGGATTAATCATTAATAAAAGAGCTGCGTTTGTGCTATCAGTTTGTGGCAATGTCATCTTATTATGCAGTTAAAAACAAATGGTAACAATGGGTCCTGTTGAGTTATTAGAGAATAAATATTTGGGTTTTTTTTCAAATGGACACTGGAAAAATATTTGGAAAAAAAATAATAAATGGCATAATTATTTAAATGGTGCAGTTTTCCTTCGTAATGAGACTATAATTTGTCTTATGTTGTAGAATGAAGCTGAACCTAGTGAACTTTTTTGAAAGCAATTTTTCAAGCAAAATTTTTCGAAGAAAGCCTTTGAAATTTTAGAAAGAGCCACAGAAATGGGACCAAGAGCTCACTTTCAAAATTCAAATCATCAAAATGATACAGGAAGTGTTTCTTAGTCTGAACAGTCTGAATCTCACAATTATCAAGTCATTTTGTCCTACTAAGTAGTTCTATCCCCCTAGGTAGTGTCAGGTTCTATGCTTCAAGGAGGGCATGAGCCTTCTTGACAGACTTGTAAAAAGCACAATTCCTGCAGGGCTGACCAAAAGTTAAAGCAAATTATTAAGGGCACTGCCCAAACGTCTCTTAAGCACTGACAGTCTTGAGTATTGACCACTTCTCTTGGAAGCCTGTTCCAGTGTTATCTAGGTGGTTACAAAAGTTATAAGTGGTCTTTATACAGTTGTAAAGATATTTATATATCTTTGCAATAGTTCTAATATGGCCTTTATATGGTCCCTTCCAATCCAAACCATCCTGTGATTCTGTCCAACTTTTGGTTGTGTAGATTCAGTGAAAACAGGTCTCAATGAGTGCATTGAAGTGTCTCTCTCCTGATCTTCCAGCTACCACGCTGACATCTCACATACAGTGTTATTTTTATGTCCCTTTATTTTGTTTTCCTTGTGCTCTAAATCACAGGCAATGAAATAATTCCGTGTATTTCATATCCGAGAGATGTAAAATAAAAAAATTCATATGATTAAATCCTCGGGTTTCAACCTGTCAGCTGAAAGAAGAAAGGGAAAAAACTTCAGGTAGAAGTTTTGTGTGGAGATGGGCAGTTTATAAAAATCCTCAAAATTTTGTATTAGTCATAATTGCAACTAAAGGCACAAAGAAAGGAAATTGTATCCTACCTGTAGATTTCAGCCCCTGAGTAAGAAATATTCCAGCTAGATATTACCGTGGTTCTTACCTCAGAAATCTGTTTTAAAGGATAATTGTGTTTGGTTTGTCAAGCAGTGTTAGTTCTATGATGTGTACAAGGGTGAATATTCAACCTGACAAAATGATTCATTAGTGGTGATAGATAAGTATGTATATACAGAAAGACATGTAGAATTGATATATATATATATATGACATATGTCTGTAAATATGTCTGTACATATATGTACAACAATTCAGTGTAAAGTTACTGCATGCACAGCTCTGAAATAAAAATGCCATGATAAGACCAATGTATCAATTTAATTTTAAATGCAAAACTTTTCCTCCAACAGTTCTCTCCTACTCCTCAAAATTGGTGCTACTAAATCCCTTTCTTTCTTATGCACTTGATAGCTTAGCTTTTGAAAGTCATATATGAGAGGTCAGGCTACCTAATCATCTAATTTACACCTACACAAACAAAAAAAAAGGAAAAATTATAGTCTTTCTTCCTGGCAGTAGAATTCAAAAAGTACCTAAAAAGACTGAAATACCTATATATTTTCTTTCCCTTCTGTGTCAGAAATGCATAGGCTGCAGGAGTGAATCAATCTAGGTAATTTTTTACATCGTATATTTAAGATAGCGTTCATCAAATCTTGTAAGAGAAATGGCACAGCCCTTACTGATCATTATAAGATTTTATGCATGTCATATCTAACCTAAATCGTGCACCTTCTTCACTCCCTTTTACTATTAACCACCTGAGATACTTAGAATCTTATTTATACCATCATTTTAAAGGACTGATGGGTCTTATCTATGTCCCTTTGATCAATCCTTATCTGAAGCCACTACTTTCAGACTTGTTCTAATAAGAGGACACTTTTATGGTATTTTAAATTCCAGAAAGATAAATACAACAACCTAAAGCACATCAAGTTTCTTAAAAACCTAATGAGCAGAAGCTCTGCCTCCTTGGTGCCCTGTTGGTCACATTTCTGTGTCATTGTGACCTTGCTTTGGCAGGATTATTCTGCATTACCCTTGGGGCTACTTTGCAATAGCCACAGTGGAAAGAAATGCAGGAGTTAGGTTTGTTTCTTACTCAGATTTTAGCCAGATTCTGCAGTATTTGGGTTTTATTCTCCAGCTACTCTGTAGTTGCATCAATGCATGTAAACCCCCCGGTAAATGGCATTTTTATGATGGAATACTACTTGCTTATTTTTACGTGAAGATACTGATTCTGAAAAGCTACCCAAAAATCAGAGGGCCAAACCCAAGGCATTGTTCCTAAAAGTGGGTTCAGCTGTCCTGAAATTGTTATTTCTATATCTGTAGGGGTTATTAATACCGTAATTATAGATGACCAGAATGTTTCACTGATTTTGCTGTATCCATTGGACAAAGAATGATATGAGATGAAGGAAAAGTTTCTACAACAGCAATTAGCCCACACTTACCAGTGGCAGCTTTTAGGAAAACAACTTTGGGCTCCCATAGTTGATCATCACAATTTCACCACCAGGCTACAGGTTTTTCCCCTGATACTGAAGGTAGGGAAACAAACAAATATAAATCTTTCAACCTGAACTTATGCTGAAAGGCAATTTGGCTTTGTTTTTTAAAATATCCCAGTTTTCACCATACAAAGATACATATTCAAAAGAACTTTGGCTACTCTCCCCAGGAATTCAGTGAGGTAGAAGCTCAGCTCTGAAAAAAAAATCCACTATAAGGATGAAATTATAACTATGTGAACGTGTAAGTTTGACTTTAAAATGTGGAAAACTCAGGCATAAAAAAAAGTTTAATTTCAAGGCATAAATGTAAAGTATTTGTAGCATTTATGATGCAACGAGAAGAGCTGCTCTGAAGTCTCTTGCTGGATATTTAGCACTATTCCTATGGCCCAAAGGTTCCATCAACTAATGAAAATGCAACAACTCTCATTTAGATCACTGTATAAAGAGGTGAATGGACTCAGAAATACATTTTCATTTAAAGTTGTGTCTGTCTTTTTTGCTGACATTCTATTTCTGTTCTTGCTTCATGTTTTAGCCAATATTTGACAACATCAAACAGAGCCTTTTGCCCCTATCTGTATCATGGCCATTGTTATGTAAAATTGTCTGTACAAAAGATGTTTTACTTTTGCCCTCAGAAAATGTGCTTTAACATTATTATTTTTCTTTTGAATTCTATTCTTTAAAAAAAAAAAAATCAGAGACCAGATAAAATACTTGAACAATTATCTTTCCTGGTGTGTCTTTGAAGCCTTAGTTATTATTTGAATATATTTTCCTTGTAAAACTACCTTCCACTTGCCAATGGATCTAATGAACAGAACATCAAAGTGCATTTTATCTGATCGTTCCCAAGGTGGTTGGTGTTTGGATTCATACAGGTTTGCATGTGTAAACTTTTGTATGATGTTTTATGCCAGAACTAATATAAGCACAGTCCTTTTTTTAGAAACAAAACTCTTTTTCTGGAATGTTCTGGCCTCTGAGCTGCCAGACGTTTTGAAAATATGACCTGAACTTGAAAAGACTTTGCTGTACTAAACAGAAACTCACCTTCCTCTTAATATGGTGTATCAGCTGTCTGCAGAAACATTTCTTTTTAATAGATTTCACAGTTTTAACAGTCTTAGCCCAGACTATCAGGTTTGGCCCTGCCCTTACAGATCAAGGAAATGTTTTAGAGGTCACCATGATGTAGTCAGTTGCTCTGTACTTTGTTTTTTAACAAGAAATGCTAAATGTTTTGGAGTGATGTCTTGCAGTTTGAAGTGGCTGTTTATTTTGTTTTGTTATTCCTCAGGCTAGAGTTTCCCATTCAAGTCAGGAGAGATGAAGCGTCCCCTGTGCATTCCTGGAAAGAGGCAGCAAGCCGAGGGTGTCCCTCTCACAGAGTGCACTGGCTGTGGGGACCTTGCTCCCCGTGTGTCAGAGAATCAGAGAATCATAGAATCATAGAATCAGCTGGGTTGGAAGGGACCTCTGAGATCATTGAGTCCAACCCTTGATCCAACCCCGCCGTGGTTCCCAGCCCATGGCACTGATGCCACATCCAGTCTCACCTTAAAAACCTCCAGGGATGGAGAATCCACCCCTTCCCTGGGCAGCCCATTCCAATGGCTGAGCACCCTCTCTGGAAAGAAATTCTTTCTAATATCCAACCTAAACCTCCCCTGGCACAGCTGAAGACCCAGCCCTCTTGTCTTGCTGATCACTGCCTGGGAAAAGAGACCAACCACCACCCGGCTACAACCTCCTGTTGTAGGAGGGAGTTGCAGAGAGTGAGGAGGTCTCCCCTGAGCCTCCTCTTCTCCAGGCTGAGCCCCCCCAGCTCCCTCAGCCTCTCCTCACAGCACTTGTGCCCCAGTCCCTTCCCCAGCCTCGTTGCTCTTCCCTGGCCCTGCTCCAGCCCCTCCATGTCCTTCCTGAGCTGAGGGCCCAGAGCTGGACACAGCACTCCAGGGGTGGCCTCACCAGCTGAGTCCAGGGGCAGAATCACTTCCCTGGACCTGCTGCCACCCTGGTCCTGAGCCAGGCCAGGATCCATTGGCCTTCTTGGCCACCTGGGCACACTCTGGCTCCTGTTCAGCCTCCTGTCAGTGTCCAATGTGAGGGTTTGGTCCCAAAAGGACACGACATCGTCATGGCCTCCTGTTACTGGCAAAGAAGTCTCCATTAAGGGAATTTTTATTGACTGCAAATTAACAGTAAATTAAAAAGAAGCCTGAGAATTGAAAAGAATTCTCACCTTGATGAGAATTCATCATAGCTGGGATTTCTTGCTGAAACACCTGGCACTGAATCTTGATTTGATGCTTGTGGTCAGAGTAAGATATGCTTTTCCTTCTTGGTTGGTTGTGGGCTGCCCTTTTTACTCCTGGGGCCTTTTGTTCAATTGTGAGCCACAAAAGTTACAGAGCTTTGTCTTTTCTGGCTGTTCAGTGCTTTAGAACTTGATTATTACGCACAGTCATGAAAATGTAATGGCGAGCTGCTTCTCATAGGAGGCACAACACTTCTGAAACTCATGCTCAGGTTGCTTCAGTTTGCACCTTATGGCTACACTAGAAGTTAAAATTAAGCTAAGCTAAAACTACAATGCAAAAAAAAAAGAAATCTGTTATATGTTCACTTTTATTTAACTTCAGGAAGATAATCTCTTCTGAATTAAAATTTTATTCTTAAACAGTAAGCTTTGCAGAAGTGTGTAAAAGGGAGCTTTTATACACTTTTATATCATATTCTGTGATATGATTACTTACAAGCTGTCTGAGCAGTTTCAAGTGGCTTTCCAATGTTAGACTTGAGCAGGGTGATATACCTTAGAACTGATTTTTATTGACTCTAACAAAAGACCTGTAAGGAGTCAACATAGGGGCTTGGTTAATGGCACTTCCTGTTTTAGACAATTTTCCTGGACAGAAATATCCAGAATATACAGAGTGCAAAAATAGAATTGATAAGTATAGACAAAAAAAAATCAGAAGACATAAATTTAGCATTTAAAAGGGGATGCTTCCAAAGGTACACATTTCTGGAGATCTCACCCAGGAGGATGCTACAGAGAGATTTAAGAAACTGTTGGGCCCTGTTTCTATGAATCTCCTTGGGAAATTTTCACTTGTGTCTCAAAATACCAATACAAGTAGTTGTCTTGACATGTTTAAAGTTTTTGAAGATACCTCATGTTGATAAATTGCACATCCCAGGGCTGATTGTATTCTGCTCTCCAGATTCTCCTTTCAGTTCTGGCTCACAACACCAGCTTTAGATTCTTACCATTTGATATGATGACATGCAAGTCATTCAAGCAGAAATCTGACTCTGTCAATTGAAGGAAATCTCAGTTAAATTTGACCCTTGCTATCAACTGATCGTTCAGTGTCCTCACACAAATTACAACTTCTTTAATACTTTTATAAATTGGTCACTAAATGAACCATTTGAAATATCAGATGCATTTAACTTACTTTTTCTATTACTTTAATGCATCTTTTTATACCTAGCCAGGGTTATATATTACTAATTGCTTGACCCAACACTGCCAACTGTATTATTATACACTGGAAGCTTATTGCTTTGCTAAATTCTTTCCAATTATTTATAATGTTATGTGATGAAAATCACTAAAAGGCAAATCTCAATGGAAATTTTAAGACATTGATAGAAGGGAAATAAAACGATTCAGGTCCTGAATGTGTATTATTACTGTCTTATTCATGTCAATCTAAGCAGGTTTATCTTCAAGGCTCTTGCTGTAAAAGACCTTATGATTTATCTAACATTCAAACCATTCCTTCCAAAAAGAAGATTTGAAAAAAAAACAATTATACAGATTTGGCACAAAAGCTCTGATTTAGTTTTGGGATAATGCTTCTGATTAAAATTTGATCTAAAACATGAAAAGAAGATAGGTGAGAAGTTAGGGAGGTTGCCTATGCCAGCCCTCTTATAAAAGCAGAGTCAGTTAAATTCCACTGTCCAGGACTTTGTCTAATGTGGGTTTAGGTATCTCCAAGAATGGAGATTTGATAATGCCTCTTGTCTCACAGTGGAAACTTCACAACATCTTCTGCTTGTTACACTTTTTGATCATCCTCAGCCTTGTCCAGCTGTGTTCTGAATGTTTGCGAGGATGGATGTTCCTCAACCTGTTTCAGCAGCCTCTTCCAGTGCTTCCCTATTTTTATTTCAAAGGTTGAAAGGAGGAAGTAATGTCATTAACAAAAATGCCTATTTCGCCTTCATCTTGATTCTGTGTTTTTCTTTTTGATATCCATGTCAGCATTTAAAAACAGTCTGATTGCCAGGACACAGAGAAGCGATTAAAAATCCATTGATCATTTTCTCCAAATGTTGCCTATCTGCCTCTTTGAATAAAAGCAAGCTATTTGCAGCCAGGATGAATTATGATGTGATAGTTCTATAACACAAAGAGCAGCAGGATTTCTGTCCTTCTGGAAAGTGTCAGGAGCAGGTGGGTTTGAGGCTCAGTGGTTCAGGCTCAGCCAACTCCATTTCACTGCCCAGCAGACACTAATGCTGCAGAATTAGCAGGATTTGGGGTTTCTCTTGGTAAAATTCTGCTTATTAGCACTGTGAGTCTTCCACAGTATTGCTTAAATATGTCCATGCAGCATTTATGACTCTGTGTTTATTTATGGAAATAATTTCAAAGGATATGTTTAAACTAGTATTAATCCTAATTTATGTTTTATACCACAATCCCCAAAAATTAGGACATTTTTAATAAGACCTCAGAAATATATGTAGTTGCTCATCTCAGATATAATATGAATATGTTCCATCACCTCTGTAGAAAAAAACTGTGAATTTTATGTTTTCACGTGGCCTAAGGTGCAAAAAATGCCAGAGGCTGTTCTTTCCATTTTGCTCACTCAATATTGTTATTATTCCAAAACCTCTTTAAGACAAATTTGAAAGCAAAGATCTTGCTCCCTCATCATTTTAGCACTGAAAAGGATGTTTCAAAACATTTTATAAGTGACTGCTCATTCTCAAATTCGTCATCATTATCTACGAAAATGCAAATTCCTTGAATTGCCACATCTGATTTTCTAACATGTTCTGGCTGTACAGAGATGAGCATAAGTAATATTTTCTTTACAGCTTCTTATGGCTTAAAATATTTGCAGAGACAAATAGGGATGATCCTTGGACCCTTAGATGCTCTTGCCAGAACTCAGAAGTGCAGAAAGCCTCTGAAAATGAAAAATTATAAACTGGAAGAGTAAGCTAAATTGTTTTCAAGAATGAAAAATAATCATTTAAAAAAAACCCAAAAAAACAAAAAAAACCCCAAACAAACAAAGCAAATGAACAAAACCCAACAAACAAACAAAAACCAAAACCCAGAACAAGCCTTAAGTCTCTGCTTCACATTTGTAAAAAAGCTCTCTAAAGATAGCTTCATGTTATTTAATTTGTTCTTCCTCATGAAGTTCTTTGAAAAATAAACAGAAAATATGTAAGAAAAGTTCTTTGAGCTCACTCCTTGCTGCTGTCTTTGATGAAACACTTGAAATTCCAGTTAGTGAGACCTTATTTGATCAATATGTAGAGCTGAGGTAGCACATCCACTGTCAAGTTGTTCAGGGCAGTTTTTAAACAAGTGTTCTGCCAGGGTGTCCAGTGACAGAGCACAAAAATCATACAGCAAATCTTGAAGTTTAATTTAAAATTTACTAGCTCAAAAGGCAATAAATTTAACTTTGTGGAAGGATAATTACCAGTCTGGCTTACAGAAGTTTTCCACAGACTTACTCCCTTTCCCAGCAAAAGTTCAGTGAGCAGGTCCCTCTTTAATGGATCATTTTGCTGTCTGCCTTCCCATAGAAACTCAGCAGCAGGTGTCTAACAAGTTGGTTCTATAAATGTCTATCTGCTCTGCACCTAAATTTAAAAAAATAACCCCTTTTTCTAAATGAAGACGAATTAGACTCTCCTTGATTTGGCCTCAGAATTCCATTTTTTTAAAGAAATGTGAAACAAAAAAAAGCTACATCCACTAAATTACAGGATTTTTGCTTCCAAACTGTCAGGTCAGTAAAAATCCATGTAGAAGCAAGACATATTTCACACTTTAGGAAGCAAACCTTGCTTGGCTCCCTGACTTCCCAGCCACTGCTAGAAAGAAGGTGATTGCTCCTTGTTCAGTTCCTAACAATATTTCAAGAACTGGCAATGCAAATTTCTGATGGGGGCCCTGCACAGGTGTTGGTAGAACAGAATTATTTTCATGTGTTTCAGAAACTTCTTCTACCCTTTTTTCAATTTCTTGTCTTAATTAAATTTTAATTTTTTTGACTAAAGCTACCTTAGTGTCATTTTTTCCATCACCGAAAGCACAGCTGTTGAAAACTAAACTGTTCTTCTCCATTATTTAAATTTCTGTTGTTCTGGTTTTTTCATAACTGGAACTCCACAAGACTTTAGAGCATATGGTTAAAATTTCATGGTGAAATAGGACCCTGTGATACCTCAGTGCCTCTTAACTTCTGTATGAAATTTGACATGGTTTTATCCTTAGCAGGACTAGAAAATAAAAAAAAATTGTCCTGTACTAAGGAGGAAAAAAACAAGAATTCAAAGGGAAAAGTATTGCTATAATAATGACAAAAATATGAGACTATCAGAATTAATGGGAACTTTCCTAGAAAAGGTATTTAATTCTGCTCTCAGCAATAAATTACGGCAAACTCTCCGATTTTCAAAAGATCTTCTCAGTAAAGTATTTGTACAGAATTACTTTAATTAATTCTTATTACATCCCCTTAGGCTTAGGTTTTACTGGGTTATTAGGAAAATATGTGGAAATGTACATTCATGTAGATTTATTTGCCCTTGAATATGCTTAATTAAGTTTGAAGAAGGACAGATTCTTCAATACCTCCTGGAAAAAATATTGGGATACATAGAAAGCATATCAGAAAGGCCATTTATGGTCTGTAGCATCCTTTTCCATACTGTAAAGGGATCCAGGCCAAGGAGCAGTCTGGATTTGTTAGAATTCTTCCAAACCTATGGGAATTTGTCCCTTGCAATTTATACAGTTCGGAGTTCAAACTGTAAATATTAGCACTGTGAATATTAATGATGATCAAATGTTGTAACCTTTGCCCACCCAGGAAGTCTACAACCATGATAAAAAAATGACCATTAGTCTGAAACTTCCCTTTCAAACTACTTTTTTTTAATCAATCATATTCTTCCCCTTTGGACAACCCACTAGTCAAAGGTGAGTGAATATGTGGGCTTAAGATTTCTGTACAGGTTCATTAATTAATGTAAGCCTTATCTCAAACTGTATATATAGTAGCAAAAACAACACTACAGATGGCCTAATATCAATTGTATGTTTTCTGTCTTGATAGCAGGATGTCTGCTACAAGTAAATTATCAGTTATATATTTGGAATCACAGAATGGTTTGGGTTGGAAGGCACCTCAAAATTCCAACCCCCAGTCAACAATTTTAAACAAATCTAGCCTTCTTGTAGTGCTCCAGCAGCATGCTTTCACAGTCTGCATGGAATTTGATATGGATTTGAGGTCACAGTATATCCCTGAGGGCTCAAAACACCAGAATTTCGTTCATCTTGGCCAATTTTTCAACAACCTGGACAACAAAGGGAGCCCAGAATGCCTTTCCTGTTTTCACTTGAGCACTGGTTTGTCCTAGTTCACAGAAATTTTTACAGCAAGGGCACGATCAGTGAAGTCTTCTGCTTGTTAGAGCTGTGTCTCCCATGGACCTGCAGTGTGTTGGTCCTTTTGTTCTGTTCCTTTAAAACCCCCTCAGCCTTAGAACTCGTGGAGCTGTCAGAAGCTCACAGATGTTCATGGAATCTCTGCAGAGGCATCAGACAGGGAAGAGGGGAGAGTGAAGAGTCTCCTGATTATTCCTCCTGAGTGATGGCAGAGAGGAACACGGGCTTTTTTCTTGGGGTGAAAAGGGAAATTTCAGCAAAGTAGAGAAAAAGTTTCGTCCCTGGATGAAAGACTGGGGATAAACTATGGAAAAGTTCCCTCACACAACCCAGGTTACTTTTAGCTGTTTCCTAACTCTCTGTTTTTAATTTTGATGTGAAACTCTGACCTGGAGTCCTGTTGCAATGTGTTCACACATGAGGGTCCTTGTTGATAAGTTGCAGAGCTCAGAACCTTCTCATCCAGAAGTTTAGGAGACTTTCTTCTCTGTGTGTGCTGCAGGGATGCTGGAGAAGGGGTGTGGTACTGGGGTATGCCAAGCATCCACTTTCTAAATTCATTTTGCAGATAAATAGAGAAGGGAAGTTTATAGTGTGATTAACTAACTATGAAAATCAAGAAATGAACAAAGCTGGAGAGTAGATGGCTGAACCTGATGCAAAATCTTATATATCAACTGAGTTTCTTTGACTGGAGTTCAACCCATTTAGGGAGCTGACACAAAATCAGTGCACCACTTATATTCTGAAAATAAGACTTAACTGTGCAGAGGAGCCTTTTCTGGTATTTTGATATGACATTTTACTCACTTTATGCAATCCTGTGCAATGTCTGGTTATTTGTAGGACATCTACTTATTCATTTAAAAAAAAAAAGAAAAGTTGAAAAAGTTGAAAATCTATGAGGTCATAAAGCCCATAACTCCATTAATTCAATTTGAAAATAGATGTAACATGTTCAGAAGCTCAAACTACCAAAATTCAGAAACTGTGAAGCTTGAACTGGTTACTCTGTGAGTTCATGTTATGCTGAACTCCTGACTGTTTCATAGCTTTCTTCAATAACACAGTAAGCCAGTACAGAAACATGGAAAGCAAAATTCTAGCAACTTCAATACAGAGAAAGTACTAGAAAATTATAATATAGTTAATTTGATGTGAATGATATTGAGCATAACAATTTTTTTCTAAGGGTATGTTCTGGTGTAGTTACCATGGATGCATAATCTATAATTTCTACAGGGAAACCTTCTTGCCCTCTTCAGGAAGATGCCATGGGTTGTCTGAGAATGATGCCTTCCCAAGCTACAGATGAGATAAAGTATTTAATTTAGTATTTTATCCCAATTATTTTAAATCTACAGTAATGGAGTCCAAGCAAGAAACCTCATCTCCTGCTAGCAGCATCTCAAACAAACAACAAAAGGCTTCAGGGCTCCTGAAAGAAGTTTCTTATAGAACTAGAAATGCCAAAAAGCAATTGGAAGGATTTGTGCCCCTTCAGTCCTTGATCCAGAGCTGTGTTTTACCCTCACTCCTGTTGAGACACCCCCAGAACCCACAGAACTAATTCATTCCATTACAACCCCCTACCTCTGCCAGTAGGAGAAGTGCTCAATGACTGGAAGTGAGAATGGCAATTTGGGAGGACTCTCCATCATTAAAAATAAATTATTTTATTTATATTCTTTCAATCTCATTGCCAAGGAAAGAAACAGGCACAAAATATGGCAAGATGAAGCACTTAAGTGACATTCAGTATTATTTAAAGGAAGATCTATGAAATAACTGCACAGTTCATCCAGCAGATGAATATAAATTGTACTTGCAATGTTTTAGGTTGGCATATAACTAACAAAAGGTGTCAAAACCAGCTGAGTTAACAAAGAAAAAAAGCAAACATCACTCTAAGTCAGAATTACTGTGCCAGTGGAATTCTTAAATTGTTACTCAGTGAGCAAAACATTAAGATGGCATATATGAAAAAAAATTAAAAACCTGCCATATTCATTAGGATGTAACAGTTTCTAGAAACAACACCAAAGCTAAAACAAACAACAGCAGAAAAGAATAGTTTGAAATGCTATGTCCCTGCCGTGGGCAGGGACATCTCTCCCTATCCCAAGTTACTCCAAGCCCTGCCCAGCCTGGCCTTGGACACTTCCAGGGATTTTATGACTCCATGGATTGAGGGTAGAGTAGTCTGTGTGTTCCTCCTTTAAGTCATCAGTAATTTTTGGTGCTCTAGTGCTGAATTCATGACATGACTCAGCTTGGTGTCATCTGCAAAACTGGGGAAGGTGCACTCAATCCTACTCTCATTTCTTAAATAAATATATTGAGATATGAAGATCATAGAATCACAGAATCAGCTGGGTTGGAAGGGACCTCTGACATCATCAAGTCCAACCCTTGATCCACTGCCACTGAGGTTCCCAGCCCATGGCACTGATGCCACATCCAGTCTCATATTAAAAACTTCCAGGGATGGAGAATCCACCATTTCCCTGGGCAGCCCATTCCAATTCCTGATTACCCTCTCTGGAAAGAATTTCTTCCTAAGATATTAGTAAAAAGGGACAAAGATTTTTCAAAAATGCCTTTACTCATATATGAGCACATTCTCTCCCTTACTACCGCTTCGTTTTTCAGTCAAGGAGGACAAAATGTGAATCTTAATCAATAATTAGTCAAGCTAGTGGTACTTGCTTGTTAAATAATGAACTCCTGAACTGCACCAGGAGAACAGTTTTCCCTTTCCTTTTTCAAGCTTAGCCTTGCACTGAATGGTACATTATAATTTCCCATCCTTTGAAGTAGCTAAATTGCTTCTGCAAAGTCCTTTCCATTTGTCTCCATTTTGAGAAAATGCATTCTTGAAAAACTCATCATTGCTGATGTTACAACTACAATCTTTCTCTGCTTTGTTTTGTTTCCACTTGTAAATGGCTAAATACCTTATGCTCAGTTTAGGATTGTCTCTTCTACATATTTATTGCTTTCTTTTTGAAGACAAAGTGCTTTATACCACATTCAAAGATACTTTTTTTTTTTGCTGTATGTGTTGATACTTTCAAATGAAGCCAGAGCACTGCATGACAGGGCACCTCATGAAGAAAGGGGTGGTTCAGTGCAAGGTTAATGGTGAGCATTGCAGGAGCACCAGGGTACAGGCTCTAATTGGGAGTGTCTGATGGCAGCTCACACTGTCACAGGAACAGAAAACATCTGCATGCTCATGCTGATGGCAGTCTCTGCCTCTCTCCATACAATTGTTTGTGGTTTAATTGCATATTCATCCCTAAATCTTAGATTCTCAAATTCTAAGCTAAAGGGGAAAATAAATTTCAGTTGTAGTTATGCAAGTAGAGGACATGGCACGTGCAGCATTTTAGGGGGGTAATGGAAAGGAGACTCCACTACCACCTGAAATGCTACACATGCTCTTTGCCCTTTAAAATGTTTTGCCTTGCCAGGATGAGAAATATGAAGGATGTCTGGTTTTGACAGAGGTATTTGCCCGTTTCAGAATAGAAATATGCACAGGCAAAACTTCCCTTTCCTTCGGTGACTGAGTAATTTGAGTTAATAGGAGAAATTCCTTTTCTCCTCCTGCTAGTAAGCTTTACTTTTATCCTTCTGCTTGCAAACATTCTTCAGAAGAAGGAACACTTCTCAAGTGTCCTCCTTGCAAGCAGTGACCTCACCAGTACTGTACATCTGTGCTCTCTCCCTCTGGCCCAAGGATCCTTGATTTTTCTTCTGTAAGTTTGCAGACCTTCCCAACTGGAATGAAGACAGTGGGACCCCAGGGCCACCTGTACTCTGGTGACTGAGGAAGCATGACATGGTTTAGGGTACTTTAATGTCATAGTTTCTATTTGGCTTAAAATCTTAGCAGGAAAAGCAGGTGCACAGATGAATTAACAAAACAAAATGTAAATTTGATGACTGTGTGCATGAGATTTCAAAAGGCAAACAAATTTTTAGACATTGCAAGCATATAGAAAAGTTACTTCAAATATGACTTTTTTCACTGCTCTATGAGTTATTTATGTCTCGTGCACTGTCAATGCTAACTCAGGTAAATTTTAGGCCACCCTCCCTTCATCAGTACATTCTGTTACTTGGAGGGTGTAGCTGTCCTTAATGTTCAATCCTTTCGTTTTTCTCATCAGCCTTTTTGCTTTTTCCTGTACCTTCTCCTGAGCTGTCATTTCACCACTTCCAGTTTTCAGCCAGCTTTGACCAATAATGCAGATGTAGAATCATCAAGACTGGAAAAGACCTTTATGCTCAACCATCAGCTCAGCAGCACCACCTTGTTCACCAATAAATCTGCATCCTCAAGTACCACATCCACATGTTTTTTGATCACTTCCAGGAGCTGTGACTCCACTACTGTAAATTCCAGATATTTTGGTGCGTTTAGATTGTAATACATCCCCTGTTATCTTCTTATTTTAATCCTTGGCCTGTTCAGTGCATTTTATTTCACTAACCAGCTTCCCTAATTTTTCCATCATTCTTACTGACTCGGACAGTTTGTCCAATGTATCCTTCTCTTAGTACCCAGATTCTCAAGACTTATCAAATGATTGAGTATCACCCCTGCCTTTGGAGATCTGTGGTGAATAAATTTCCAGCTGTAACTTTTAGGCCTCACCACTGTTCATGTTTATAGAGCTGTCACCAGTTGCAATATATGTCCTTATTATTGTGGCTGCACCTCCTCACACACAGTATGTAAATAACTATTTTATTAGATTTCTGTGTATGGAAAGCCCCAGCTTGAGCTGATGTAAGTTAGAATATGTAACTTTAGCAGCACTGTGCCATTTTGCTCCAACTGCAGCAGAAGCAAGAAACTTAAGGCAAAATGTAGAGCGAGAACAATTACTTGGAAATCAATGTCATCGTGTTAATTTGGGGTGGGAGAGCAGGGGGGGAGGGTCAAGGAATTACTGCCTCTGCTATTTTCAAGTCTTTGTTTAGGTTTTCATTGTGTAAACAGAAAGGTTTAAATGTAGAGATAGGATAGGATAGGATAGGATAGGATAGGATAGGATAGGATAGGATAGGATAGGATAGGATAGGATAGGATAGAATGTTAAAATAATAAGTGTAGTCAATTTTCACAACAGTCTGAAGCATATTGTTGTAGGTGTTATAAATACAGGTCTGTGGATGCTTCCTCTGTTGTGGGCTTTTCCAAATGAGCCACCAACACTTGGAATGCAACAGAAGTTAAACACAGAACAGTACCTCATGAAATGTAGATTGTCTTCTAAAGAACAATGAACCCGCTTGAAAATATACTTCAAAAACATTCCTTTCTGTGCATCACAGAAAAGAACAAAGGCATTTAATTATCTCTTCTTTTCATAACTTAGTCCCAGAATGTAATGAGAACTCACTCATTTGTTCTTTTTATACTAAAGGACTATTCAAGGGAAAACCCAGGAAGAAATGATGATGTGTCTAAATCCTACCCTGACTCAGTCTGCAATTCAATTCTGTTTATCACATCTCCTTGAAACTTTAAGGTGGCTTTATATCTTAATCTAACATTTTGCTAAATCTAATGTCTTAATGTCTTAGTCTTTATGACTTAGTCTTATATTCCAGGCTTATAACTTAATCTTTGTTTGATCTTTATTTTTAGAAGTGTAATAGAGCTGCGAGTCCTCAGACAGGCGTAAAAATAACTCATGTTTTATACTTTTCCTTATGTCTCTACCAGTAGTAAACTGGCAGCAACACACAGTTAATGGCTGAGTGGTGGTGTTCTTCTGAATTCAAATTGTGTTCCTTTCCCCAGCTGTATCTTTCTCTGTCACTTGACCTAGTGGTTACATAAAACTGGCTGGGTTATTGAATGTCTCTTCTGTTGTGGAAATTAACTCGGTGGTGGTCAGAAGTGCAGAATACTTTGGTTTTATGTTCTGCCTGCTTTTTATTCTGCTGCTATCTCAGACAAGGTGCACTTGTAGGCCATTTCATGTTTGTCTTTAGCAGATTTCAGAGGCATTCCTACAGAATTCCATCTACTTGTCTTTTCTACAGTGGATGAACTAATCTATGGATTACAGCAATTATAGCACTACTGACAGCAGCAGTTTTACTTTATTAGGTATCATTTTCTGCTTATCTAACAGTGAGTAGGGTTTTCCTGACCAATACAAATCAAAGTTGACCATTAATGTTTTTGGTGTTATTTAGTTCTGAATTTGATCCCTTCATGCACAAGCAACATCCCCTTACCAGAATATAATAGGTCTGAAACATTTTGGTCTGGTCTGTGTTAAATCATGTCCTGGTCTGACTAAGCAGGTAGTGTCAGGAGACCTAACCCAGGCACCTGTGAACACTGTGCATAATATTGTCTGTGTGTCAAATACTCCCTGTTATCTCATGGATCACTAGTTAACTACATGTGACAGCCAGTTTAGTTGTGTCTTAGCAAGATTTGACAGTCACTCAACAACAGACCAAAGGAAAACCCTGGCCTGCAAATGTTTGATTGCACCAAATTTTACGAAAAATATACAAAGTGTTTAAGCAACCCTCTGTCTTCGTTTAACAAGATTACAACTCAGAAATGAAGAGACTTCAGGTGTGGGTGTGGAAAAGGAAAAAAAAACAGCTTTTTATTAGCAAAATCTGAATAAACAACAAAGGGTGCAACCGAAAACTTTCAGAAGAAACTAAGCTAAGACCCAATTCCCCAGGTAGGGGGGGAAGAAACCTGTGATAACCCAGGGTAGGGTGGGAGGGAAAGGAGGAGGGAAGGCAGGACTGTCCCAGCACCCACCCCCTCCCCAACTCCTCTCATCCCAGAAGAAACAGATGGGGAAGGGCGGGGGGGGAACAAGGACAGGACACCAGGGAAAACATTCCAACATCTCTTTTCAAACCTATGGCACCCCCCTGACTTGGGGAACCATAATTCTGTTTTAAAAAGATAAAACTTTATGGGATTTATCATACATTTTACTTCAGTCCAGGACATCTCACTGAGAATAATTTTTTCCCCCCTTCTTTTTTCCCACTTCCGCAATTTTTCTGAGCTTTTATCCTTTTGGGAACAGAGGCTCTTCTGATGTACTTACCACTCGTCATCACAATCTTTAAGGTGAATTGAAAGCTTTGTTCTGGAATACAGGTGAAGTGTAGCAGCTGCTGCTTCTAAGCTGTCTGCAGTGATTTTGAGTCCGCTGGACTTCAAATTCAGAAGTGCGACATTATTAAAGCAATTAAAGGACATAAAAAGAAAAGTTTTGGACAAACCAGCCTGCTTTTGAGCCAGTTAAAGAATAAAAATGAGGAACATTTTAGAGTTACTCTTGAAAGTGTTGCTGCTGGTGTTTAGTTTGGAAAAAGAGCCTGGAACATCACTCCTTTCTACCCTGTGCAGTGCTTATGTTCACAAGGATGTCTTAATGGGAATAATTTTTTCCTGAAACAGCATTTCAGCTATTGAACTACATTATCCCTGAAGAATCATTGGTTTTATCTAAAAAATACCCTCTACCACTGGAGGGGGAGAGAAAATACAACAAATGGTTCATGAGCTGAGCTAAGGGAGGGGGGAGGACGGTGTCTGGTGCAATGTGGAGCCTGGGAAAGGGAGCAGAAAGTAGTTTTCCCCGTCTGTTTAAATGTTTGTCTTCTTTGCTTCCCAACACCCAAATCAGTAATTGAATGTTTATGTTAATTGGCCATAAATTAACCTCCATTCCTCGAGCTGAGCGTGCTTTGCCTGGAACAGTGCTACAAATAACTCACGGAAAGTTGGGGAAAAAATCACTATTTTTAATTTAACTTATGGACAAAATGCCTATGTTCAAGTGGCAAGCCTATTTTACAAGCCATATTTCTGTCAGCTCTCACAATTAAAGGCAGGAGATGCAGGCTGTTAGTTTTATTTTGTGTAAGGGTTGTTTCAGGTTTGCACTATATATAACTCAAGAGGAACTATAAAAAAACAACGAAGAAAAAGGAGAGAAAGAGAAACTACAGGTCCTCTTGCAATCACAGAAATAGTTGGACTGTGCTTTGTTGAAGATTAATTTGAACCAAATTATCTGGTTTCCAGATTAGTGGTTAATTGAGTACTCTAGGAAGAAGTGAAATCAGAGTAGAAGAGGTAGATTTAGAGATCTCAAATACCTAAATTGAGTGTAACATAAAAATGAAAGAGGCACTTGTCCCTTTCATTCACATTGTCAATTACTTCTCTAGTAGTAAATAGGAAAGACCTTTTTGTTTTAAGAAAATTTATCTAATAATTTACTGCTACTAAATGTGGGGGGCACCCTTTTGTATGCATTTAAAGGTTGGAATTTTGGTTTGATGGTTGAAAGTTTTATCCAAAATAACTTTCTTCAAAATATAGTGTTGTGATTGTTGCTGTGGGGTTTTTTTTTTAAATACAGTCTCTCAGCATTTGCTAGAAAATAGCTATTGATCCTTCCATTTGTCTATAAATTGTCTACATTCTGCCAGTAAATGATATTAGTAAATGATGTACTCTGATTTATCCCATCAGAGTGGGTCTTTCTGATCTATTTTTTTTTCCCAAAGGGGTGATTCAAATGCATAGGAAAATACATATTCAGACTCAATAAGAGATTTTCAGTTTTACAGTAAGTTTTTTTGTATTGGTCGATGTTTTATAAATTACAAATGTCTCGTGGTTTACATAGCTGGATAGTTCTAAAAAAAAAAAATTTATGTGTAGTCCTGACAGATTTCGACCACAGGAAATCAGGAATACCTGTACCATGACAGGCAGTGATGGTTTCCATCTGTTTCTGACACCACACAAAGTTTCGTCCTCTGCACGTTAAAATGACAGAGTTACTAAAACTTAAGTTCCCATCTGCTCTCACACCTAAACATAAGCTCCTCTTTTACACAAAGCCACGAGTTTTAGAACAACACGGGGTAAACAATGAGTGGAATGATTACAAACAGTGGCAGTGTGTTCCCTTCTGGTGCTCAGTGGATATTTTCGGGTTCTGGTGAGTACGTTTGCTTCGTGCACGTCATTTTATACAGTGCTGAGAAACCTCTCTGCAGGGATTGCTGCATATTAATCAAACTAAACGGCATCACTGGGACAGAAACATTTATGGCTCCATCTCATAAAGGCCAGCAGAGAGCTAAAGGAGTGTCTTTCGCTGGTTCAGAAGGAAAGGGTTAGGAGCTGTAGATGGATTGCACAGAGGAAATCGTGGCTGTTAAGAGCACTGTGTAAGGAATGTAGTGCTGAAAAACCTGGGTTTAAATCTCATTAAAACTGTAATACAAACTGACAAAACAAGAAAGCTCAAAGCTGAGGCCATCACCCTGTTGGTAATGAAAGCTGCTTCTGTAAAACTGAACTGTGGGAGTGTTACGACCTTAATGTGATGATTTCTGATTTCAGTGCACTTGAGAAAATGTATATGAATCAGAAGGCTGTGCCTGAGAAACGTAAGTCAGTTTAAAAAATTATTTGAATGACAATACTTAGTCAAGTTGAGGGATTTCTATAGAAATTGTTGAACCTGACGTGAGCATTTGCATTAATTTTACATCCTGATGTAAGGCATTGCAACAGAGTGGCACCAGCCATAAGAAAGAAGTAAGAAACTTTTATCATTTGCTACCCATTCATGAAAAAGGATACTTAAACATTTTATGCTCTCTTTTTTTTTTTTTACAAGGCACTTGTTAGTTATTTGCAAAATAATCTATAATATTAGCAGTCGACAGCATCATTAATGCCACATTTCAATATTTCAATTGACTACCAGATGACAGAATTACTCATGACTGAAAACTGCATTTGGAAGAATATATTTGAGTAGGGATACCAATACATGGCACATAACCTGAGCATATGATAGCCCTGTTGTAATTTAAAACAATGGGGGTTTAAGACTTGGCAGAAAGCCTAAATCAACGTTTCTCTCAGTCTTTTTTTCCCTATCATACTGCTCCTGCCTCCTCCTTTTCTTCCTACCCACAGACAAAAAAATAAAACCATCTTGTACAATTCCATAGGTTTTTGATACTAATTCACAATTATCATGAAGCCTTTCTAGGTCTGCAGAAGGCCTTGCAAATTTGTCTCCCAGAAATAACATCCTGCCTTGGAACTCCTTTGAATGCTTTGTGATCACCTTCATGAAGGCTGCTGAGAATTCTATATGTAATATTGATGAAGATATGCCAGGCAATTATGTATGTTGGGGGCATGCTGGAGGAAATCAAGGATTGCTGCCTCTCACTGCCTGGAAGAGCTGGTTCCACTCCAGTTCTCTTTCATTGTGAGCTTAGAGAATCAGGGGACAAAGATTAGGTTTAAGTGATTAGAAAAATGTGTCTTCAGTTGAAGCTGTAATATGGAATGTGACTGAGAAGCATCTCCACCTCTTCAACAGAGATTTATTTATTTTTACAAACAAGAGACGTTCTCCCCACCCTAAATAAAAACAAGAAAATAAAAGACTGATGATCATATGGAAGACACATTACTCAGACTTTGTTGGTAACGGGCACAAATTGTACCCAATTTCCTGGGAACCAAGAGGTTTTTACACACTTACCAGTGGGATATGCCCCAGTGCGTGCTGAGCAGACCATGATGTGGAAAGGTTCTCCTTCTGTGCAACTTTACTTCTATTTCTTTTTTGTTTTCCTAAAGCACTTTCAACCCATTCTCCTTCTGATATATCCATTTTAATTATCTATTTCCTCTTTCCAAGTGACAGAAAGCGCCGACCTACTAAGTAGGTAACTCCAAATTTATTTTTGTCCTTTGATTCCAACTTGTTTGAGTAGAATTAGAGAGGGGTTTGTGCCTGCAAAGAAGTGGGTAACATCTTTGAATCTTGCCTGCCTTTGTCATTCTGAAGGCTTCATCGTGTTGCTGCATGTCTGCCTTTCTCTACCTTTTCTGCTTAATAGTTCTCCTTATGTTAATATAGGAATTGCCAGAAGTTTTAGGGGGCCAATCAAGGAAAAAGTGTAATTCATGTATCTAATGTATGGGAGTCATATTTCAAACTTACAGGATAAATGAATGGAAGAGAATGTATTTGATGCTGCATTTGAAATATTTTACAGCAGCCACACTGTATAATTGGCTCCCATCTTTCACTTCTTCAACATACCATCTTTTTACTTTAGGAAGTGTTTTTTCAAAGCTTTTCTTATTATTACATTCTCAACATGCTGTGTTCATATAAAAGCTAACTCTGGTGAAAAGGGCCAATTTGAACTTCCAGGAAATGACAATAAAACTGAAATGGAAGAAGTGTTCCTGACATGAAGAACGCACAGACTTGTATATAAAAGAAAGTGTGAAAGAATTTGGCCCTTTCTAAATGAGTATTTGATTCAGCATAGTTCTTCTAGGACTGGATTTTTATGACTGGCAGAGGTATTACAATCATTAACGTTGATATCCATCAGAAAATGTCTGACATGCTCTACCTGAAGTTTGGGCATTGTAGAGTTAAAGGTTTTCTTGATATTTGGTCTTTTTTTCCTGAATAAAAGCTGCTTGCAACACATAAAAAAAGTGTCATGGTGCTTTTGTAGAGTGGCCACTGACTGATACAAGAAATTTTGAGAATTTTTTGATCTAGAGAAAAACAACAAATGAGTCAGAAGGTACTGATCACATGCACCACATGTTGCATATACCCACAGGGAGTGGGTTCTCTGTGCTCAGCAAGCACCACTCTGGCCACTCCCAGTGGGATGGAATAAAGAGTAGGAAGAGCAAAGGCAAGAAAACTCGTGAGTTGAGATAGAGAGAGTTTAACAAGCAAGTGGAAAAGGGGAGGAGGGGGGAGCCCACGCAGAAGTGATGACAATGATGCAATCACTTACCATGTTCTTGGGGTATATTGCTATCCAGCCAGTTTCTGAGCAATGGTTACCTGCCCCAAATCCCCTTCCCTTAAAAAAATAAAGAAGAAAATAAAGAAAAAAAATTTAAAAATAATAAAAAAAAAAAGAGTTGAATGTGACATTCTGTGGTGTGTCATATTCCTTTTGTCAGCCTGTGTCCCTTCCCAGCCCATCCCCATCTTGCTGCATGGGCAGAGTGGAAAAAAGGGAAAACCTTGGCATTGTACAAGCACTGCTCAGCAATGCTAAACCACTGGTGTGTTATGAGCACTGCCTTAGTCACAAAACCAGAAAAGAACACCGTGTGGACTGATGAAAAGAAAGTGCACATAAATGTTGAATTAATAACTGGCAGATTTATGTAATACTGAGTAGTTTTTCCATCCACTGGTCCAAGTTCTTCGAGTTTGACTTGGACCGAGTCTTAAGGTCAGAACATGACTGATGTTTCTGAAACAGCAGAGAGAAAATAACACAAGTGGACTAATTGTTAACACAAATCACAGAATCATAGAATCATTAAGGTTGGAAATGACCTCCAAGACTGTCCAGTCCAACTTTTGAGGTTTATGTCTCCCTGCTTATTTCAGGCATGACTATGTTCCCTGTGGTGGTTTGGTCTGGGCCTTCCTTGGTGACCAGTTTGTAACCAAGGAAGGGCCCAGATTTACCCAGCATTCCCTACGATTTTTACGTAAGCCAGGCTATAAGAAGAAAGGAGGAGAGGCCTTCGCTCTCTTTCCTTCCGGCGGCTTGGAGGTGCAGGTTCCCTGCTGTTGGGTCTGCCGTGTTGGGAGTGAGGCCTGGTCAGGCCTTGCCGACCTTGGGAGATGGAGGTTGCCGGCGATCGTTCCAGAGAGACTCTCGGTTGTCCCAGGAGAGCAGTGAGCTATTTTTCTTTGCTAACTTTTTTTTAGTTGTTAGATATTGGGTCACTAATTGGGATATATATATATATTTTATTTTAATTTTGTTCCCTTTCCCTTCCCCCTTCCCTTTCCCTTGTGAAATTGCATATTTTAATTGTATATAAGTGTAAATCTATTTATATATCTCACTTTGGTTGTCTCTCTCTCGTTTCGGGTTTTCTTAGGTTTTTTTCTCCCTCTTCTCCCTGAGGTTTTTGAGGGGGGGGACTTCTGGTGGTAAGGTTTGGAGACTTGGCAGGGAGCCAGCTTCAAACCATATCATTCCCCTAGAACCCAACAGTGATTTCAACTTGAAGCACAGTTTGACTCCATCTAGGATTCAGTTCTGGGTGAAGATTTGAGTAATGTCACGAGCTCCCCTGTATTTGTAAAACAGTTTATCAGAAAACACATGACAAGCATCAGTTACATAAGATTGCTTCTCCTTACTTTGAGCAGCAGCCACATCAGAGCTGGAAGACAGGAACCAGCAAATTAATTTCAGACTGCACTAGAAATCTGGAATGTAGCTGTCAGAACTGGCATTTAGCTCATGCCACTCATTTGACTGATTTTTCTGAGCTAGAACAACACCATCCGGGTAACAAATGATCAGGAGTTCAGGGGACGGTTTATTCGGAAGAAATCACAGAGTAATTTCTCCACATGTTGGGATACTAGGTGACACTAGCATGCCAAGTGGTCACCACCTCTTGCTGAGACTTTTGAACAAGTGCCTCTCAATGTTTTGCCAGCAAAAAAAAAAAAAAATAATTTAAGAATTATACTTTTTCCTACTAAACCCTTTTGTGGGACTTGAACCAGAAAATCAGCCTCTCAGCTATTTTTTAATGGTTGCTGTAATTTTAGGATGGAATTTTTAAAGGTTTGGTCTGTGTCCACAGGTAGGAGGTGCAAAATGCATTTCCAATAGAGATTTGAATTATTAAGACAGCAGTTCTACAAACTCAGATTCTTTTCATGACCCACAATGTTACCACAGCTTTTGTAGTTCAAGTCTGACTTCACAAAACAGCCAACTGAAACTTGTGAGAAGAATGACTCTCCTCGTTATTGTGGCTAAAATCATTAAATATTTTAACAACAAGAAAAAAATACCTTGAACACCTCTGCTTAATTGTTACATTTAAATTTTTAAAAAGCCATAGACAGACATTTTCTCCTCAAATAAAACAGGGCTTTTACCTGTTACTTTGCAAAGAGCATTAAACCCAAGAGCCTACATGCAAAATAATGGAGGGTTGGTTTAAAAATCCTAGGATTTTGCAGATGGCTGTATTTTGAAGCCATGGGTAGCAAAATAATTCTCCTTACTTTTCCAGTCAGGAGTGCAGCCTTATGGCAAGATGCAGCTGTGTATAAAGGCATTGCTCCTAAAATCTGTAACAGAAGAAATGTAAAAATTAAATCTAGCCTATGCAGAGCTTTTTGGCAATGTTATTATTGTCAAGGAACATTGTAGATTTGCTGATCTTTCACATGGTGATTTTTATATTGGTTTAGAGTAACTATGTCTGCTGGTTTGGAAAATTCAGAGCAACTATTTTGGACAGCGCGTAGTTGTCTTCAGGGCTTGTTTTTGCCACAGTCTTTCTGCCAAAAATTGCCCTGAGATTTGAAAGTTTTGAATTCTGGCCAGACTTGTTTTTACTTTATTTTTGCACCGTTCTTTTCAAAAGGCATAACACGTGGTCACCTGTGAAATTCGCCTGTGAGTCGTGACAGGTCTCTGTGTGTGAGGTGTGCTCTGAGTGTTGTTACACAGCAAATTACAAATATTAACTAGTATTAGTAGCAACACTACGAAAATTTTGTCATATTACAATGATATTTTTAGCTTTCAAGGACTAGAACTCTAATATTCTGGCTGGCACTACACATAGAGCTGAATCTGGCATTTCTTCACTGCCTTTATTATGTGAGCTAGAAAGGTCATGGCTCACTACGATGCATTTGTAACAAATGATTGGTAAAGATACCCGAGGAATCAAAGCTAATTTTGACACATATAGAACGGCCACAAAAGAAAAAGTCTTCCCAGGAAACGAACATTTCTTGCTGTGGTGAGTTGACCTTGACATGCTGCCAGATGCCCACCCAGCTGCTCTCCCACTACTTCTCCTCAGCAGGACAGGCAGGCAAAATAACACAAAAAAGCTTGTGGGTCAAAATAAAGACAAGGCCTCACTTACCAATTAACCATCATGGGCAAAAGAGACTCGATTTGGGAAAAAATAACTAAATTATTAAAATCCCTGCTCCAGCACTGGAGTACTTCCTTCTCTTCCTCTCTTGCCTTGGTGTTGTAGGACTAATTCTTACACTTTTTTTTTTTTCCTTGTCTCTTCATTCATGGACAGAGTTTTGCCCTTTCTTAAATATATTTTCCCAGGGGTACCACCATCTTCACTGCTGGGATCAGCTGTGGCCCACGGTGGGGCTGTTGCAGAGCCAGCAGGAAGCAGTTGGAAGTGACTGGGACTGACTGTGTCCTTCCCAAGGCACTTCCAGCATCCTTGCACAGAGCTCTCCCCCCACACACCTCCCCTGCTGCCAAAACCTTGCCACCTACACCCATAACATGTGCTTTCTTCATCTGCTGAAAAGACATCATTAACATTCCCCATAGTCAGTAAAACAAAGTCTTGTCATCTGTTCTCCACGCTGGATTTGCTGATATGTATTTTAACATTGTGATAATTTTCTTGCAAAAACACCCCACAAGTTATGGAAATAGGAGCTCCTAGACCTTTTCAAATGATTCGTGGAAAAAAGGAGCATATCTGCCAAACTGCTTCAAAAGAGTTGGATCCCCAGGTGTAATGTAAACTTTTGAAACTGTTTACAGATACTGACAGTTTTCCAATCTTGGCTAAGTGTCTAATCCTTTTGTGAAGCAGCTTGTCCTAGTTTTTTCATTCTTTCTGGCATAGGAGGGTAAATTTCATGCAAGATTCATCATGTCCTCCTGCTGTCTAAAATCGCTCTCTTTGAAAAATAATCCATGGAAATTACTTTCCACTCGCAGCTCCCCTTAAACTTGTTCGTGTTGAAAGCTTCCTTCGTTATGCAGCCCAGTAAATCAGCAGTTGGGAAGGGGATAAACGGACCTTTCTGCCTCAACGATGCCTTTCCTGACGCAGTTACCTGCACTGTGCAAGAAGCACCAAAAGGTGGCAGCTGCAATACCTGTCGGGAACGATGCCAGCAGGTGGGAAGTTGAGGGAGCACAAGGGAAAGAAATACTGCCTCTGTGATGCTGCAGCTTTATGAATTAAGTGCAGATTCAATTCCCTCTGCTTCCCCAAGACGGGATGAAAGAATAATTTAAGGTCACAGGAGGAAAGGACTGTAACGTGTAACACGGTTGAGCCCTGCCTGAGAGAGACAAGGCTTTGTTTTGTGGTTTTACAGACATTTGCATGCCTAGACTTTTCATAGTCTTGAAAAGGCCCTCACCTATTTGCAAACATCTGTTCTCGGCTGGAAATTCAGTATTTCCAGTTTGGAAAGGGTGATTTCCACGTCCTTCACAAGAGTCCTTTAAGTCCCCTCTTTGTCTTCTGTTATCTTGCCTTTTAGAATAAAGTGAAGTCTCTATCTGACATTATTCACCTGTATTTCACACAGTTTGCCAGTGCATACAGCCTCTTGCTTGGCCAGCCTTTCTGTCTTTGTACACCTTCCTTTCTGGGCAGCAAGAAAAGAGAGAGGAAAATGCCTTGTTCCTCCCTGGTCCACCCTTCTGAACTGAGCCAGAGCATCAGGGGTGAAGCAGAGAAAAGCCTTGTAGTTGTGCTTGGAGAAGAGCTTATTGCAAGAAATAGTATTTACTTAATTAAATTACTTCAAGGTAATACTATAAAATGTGCTCTAAGATCCAATGCTATCTGTTCCCGGGTCTTCCCAGCTATTCAGGTTGTTATTTTCTATGGAAATAGAATTTCTAAATGCTGTTAAGCATTCTTCAAAGATTAGGTTTTTTATTTATGGATGTCACTTTTCTGACAAGCTGTCCAGTAAAAAAAATATATCAATTAGCATGAAATTCTTATACAAGATTTTTTTGCTGTTCAGTGCTCATCAATGCATCTGATGGTTTGATATTTTTAGCTACTCATTTATGTAAGTCACTCTCCATTGCAGCCCACTGTTCAAGTAATTTTTTCCTCGTGTTTATTAGGTGTTCCCACTTTGTTTGAAACGTGATTTGTTTTCAGTTACAGAAACAATACATTTTCTATTTCAGTGTTGCAGATTTTCAGCTGAATGCTTTCAGTAACACCAGTAAATAAAGCTGATTTTTCCCACAATTTATAGTATAAAAAGATGGAAGAATAAAAACTGCAAAATAGTCAAAGTTCTTGCAGCAGAATTAATCTCCTTTTTGTTTACTTATGGCAAACAATCCATCTGGATCCTTGTTGCCAATTGCTTCTTACTGACTGTATTCAGTGGGTATAGAAATAATTTATTTTGGTGGCAAGTGGTTTTTAACTTGCAGAATTGCATGTAGTGTGTGGTTGCTATAATTATTTTGATTTCCTGTGCACATTTATAATACTTGTGTATGTTTAAAGTGGCTGAACTGCCTGTTGTACCCCTCCCTGAAGCCAGGAAACAGTGTCTAAAAGATGGGCAGATGTGCCACTAGAAGTGCTAGCTCAAAAAGGAGTTGAAAGTGTTTGCTTACTCGCTATCCACAGAAAAGAGCATGTGGATTGTTGCAATGTTTTAGTATTGCTGTATCTTTCCAAGTTGTTTTTAGGGAAATACAGGATTTTTCTTTTTTTGGTGATTTTCTGTTTGTTTGGGTTTTAAGACTGCATAAACTCTATAATTCCTTGTGGTCTGCTTTCTTTTAAATGGAGTTAAACAAAACTATTAAATGTAAATTGACATTAACTAACATTCTGTGCCCATACATGCAATTTTATAGATTATCTCTGACAATAGGATTAGTATGAATTAGGTTTGTTAAGCAAATTGTGCATTCTTGCATTAAAACAAGATATCTTTTAGCATAGACTGGTCTCATTAAATTATCACACTATCCACGATTAAGAGTAAAATTTTATACTGAATGTCCTAAGTAACCTTAATTTAGCCAGGCACAGATCAGGGGGTGTGGATGTGAGTCCCTGTTACCAAGTTATCGTGTCACTGCCAGTGAATGCCTCTGGAATTCACGTTCCATCGGGGAACTTTGGATGAGAAAATGAAACTGAACATAAGTTTTTGTTTTGCTTTTGTTTGTTTTGTTTCGGCTTTATTTGTTTGCCTTTTTTGTTTTGGTATTCTCTTGTTATTTTGTGGGAGAGAATCTGATTTTGTAGCACTAGATGGAGAGAGAGTATTTCTGAACTGGAAAGCTGAGCTCCCAGGAGCAGCTCATTAGAGCTTGATTCTGCAGGTCAGGGCTCCCTGCTGGTAATTTATGCAGCCTCTGTCGTGGCTGCCACACCTTAAGGTGACGTTTGCAGTTGTGATGGTCCTGTGACAGCCCTTGTACATCGAGGAGTTTGGAATCTGCACCACAGGAACCCGAGCAGGTGCTGCCCATCCCCTGGGTCTCAGGGCACCGCCATCCAGCTCATCCTCACCAGCGCTGGGGAGGCCACCCCTGGAGTGCTGTGTCCAGCTCTGGGCCCTCAGCTCAGGAAGGACATGGAGGGGCTGGAGCAGGGCCAGGGAGGAGCAATGAGGCTGGGGAAGGGACTGGAGCACAAGTGCTGTGAGGAGAGGCTGAGGGAGCTGGGGGGGCTCAGCCTGGAGAAGAGGAGGCTCAGGGGAGACCTCCTCACTCTCTGCAACTCCCTGACAGGAGGGGGGAGCCAGGGGGGGGTTGGTCTCTTTTCCCAGGCAGTGATCAGCAAGACAAGAGGGCTGGGTCTTCAGCTGTGCCAGGGGAGGTTTAGGTTAAATATTAGGAAGAATTTCTTTGCAGAGAGGGTGCTCAGCCATTGGAATGGGCTGCCCAGGGAAGTGGTGATTTCTCCATCCCTGGAGGTTTTTAAGATGAGACTGGATGTGGCATCAGTGCCATGGGCTGGGAACCACAGAGGTGTTGGATCAAGGGTTGGACTTGATGATCTCAGAGGTCCCTTCCAACCCAGCTGATTCTGTGATTCTATGATTCTACATCGAGGAGTTTGGAATCTGCACAACAGGAACCCGAGCAGGTGCTGCCCGTGCCAGGCTGCCCATCCCCTGGGCCTCAGGGCACAACCATACAGCTCATCCTTCCCCTGCCCCTGGCCCCGGAGCCAGGCAGCACATTTCTATGTGAACAGGCTTTTAGGGTAGAAAATCACGTCACTTTTTACTACTGAGAAAATCCTGCGTGTAATAGAGAATTATTGTAGGAAGTGAATCCTTCCAAAATTTTTAAGGCATTTTTTGACTGTGTTTTAGGAAAACAGGAGTAGACAATATACAGCTGAAGAATTTTTACAGGTAATTCTCAGTTCTCTAAAATATGCTCTTTATGAGTGGCCAAAGTAGAAAAACATCTGACAACAAATATTACCTAAAAACTCGTATTATATTATATAATATCATTTTCTAGAAATCCACACCTATTTTGCTAATTATTGTTTCTTGACAGACTATATATATATACTATAGGTTTCTAAATGCAGATTATTTAATAGAATATAGACTAGAATAGAACATAGAATAAAGAATAAAAAGACCTTTTCATTACTTTTCTGATCAAATTAATTATAGGCACTATTTCTATCAATTACAGAATTAATATTGATTTTAATGGGTGGGTATCAGAAGTAGTTAAGATTCAAGAAAATGGAAAATGCTTTCTAGGCAGTTTTATGACCAATGAATGTCTTGATCATGAGATTATTTGCTATCTGGGGTCAAAGTGTAATGCATAAACTGATTCTACTGTTGGCATATGGACTACAAGCAGCATGGTTGTCTTTAGCCTGGATATTCAGTCTTTTGTCATGCATTTCATACAGATTTCTCCCCAAAAATTTGAATTATTAGTATTTTTAATATGTACCTGGAGAGAGAGTTCTTATAAACCCTCAGAAACAGCCTGTTGGTTAGCTTTAAGAAAAACATATTTTCATGGCATGGAAAAAAAAAGAAGTTTAATCTTTCATATAAGTAAATTAGATCATTCTGTCTAAGTACTTCATCCAGTTAAATTTTTAGGCCTAATATAAAAAATCAATCTAGATTCACATGCTATTAATAGATATTTAGGGCTGAAAGAGACTTAAGTCCTTTTTCTTGCTCTTAAGCAGGACTCAACCCTGACATATTTATATAATTTGTTATCAGAAGTTCCACTGACTGAGAGGATATAAGCTCACTTTCTGTATCACTAGAGATTGATGATCATCATTGTTAGAAATAGTATTTAATTTAATTTAATCTCTGCTGGTGGCAGCAACCCCAAGGTGGCCTGCAAGGGTCACCCAGGGTGCACCCCACCACACCCCCTCAGTGGAAAATTCATCTTCCAGAGAAGGTGGACGAGAGACTGTGCAGAGGGACAGGCCTGCTGTGGAATAAATCCTTTTTTCTACTTCCAAACATTAAGCTATAACATTTATAACACCAGCCCATCAGCTGAATGACAACACCCGATGGAAATCTGGCTCAGCTTTACGAGCAGGGTCCATTTTAAACACCTATTAAACACAAAACGTTGGCATTTGGACACAACATCAAGTCCTCAGGTTTTTTGTTGCTTAGCTACCATAGTTCTGTGTGCACTAAAAATATCGTCTCGGGTGATGGACAAATGGCTGCAACAAATTACAAAAATCACTGCAAATGACTGCAAAAGTTACAAAATGTGGCCACAGTAGGTAGGGAATTGAAAATAATTTTAAAAGAGGGAAATTGTTCTTTCACAGTTGTTTCTTAATCTCGGTTTCTATTTCAATACCTGGAAGTCTTGCCAAAGAAAGAGATCATGTTTTTCTGTTTAGTTAATATGACAACATTTCATCTGTGGTTCCTCTGCACCTGCAATTAATATTACAGTGAAGTTGCTGTATTCATTCAGCACTTAGTTTCAGCAGTCTCTGATATAGTTGAGGGAGAATGCTTACCTGTGAGAGCCCATGCTATATTTCATACTGTCTGTTACTGCAATGTATAAAATTTATCAGTATAAATATAGTTTAGACTGAACACTTCCAGGGGTGGGGCAGCCACAACTTCTCTGGGAAAAGATCCTGCTGGTCTTCTTTCAAAATGTCACGCTGTCTCTCAGGTTAGGAAGACAGAAAGAACATTAAATTTATGGGTAGTTTGGCCAATTCCTATCAATATAAATTAATTTTTTGCTGTAATTCATAGGTCATGCCACCACAATCTGTTGCTGTCTGTTCCTTTTTTATGTCCCATAGGGAAGTAACGCTTTTCAGTTTAATTCTTCTTTCTGAAGTCCTCAGAATTAACTGAACAGGTCTCGAGATTGTTTTACCCCCTTGTTTATAGATGACGTAGAACTGAACTTCCTTTCAGTATGTGAGACAGAGTGGTCCTAAATATATAAACACAGGAGTGAACATTTCCAGGTTAGACAGAATTCTCAAACTGAGAGTGTCCAGCAGCTACATTTGTCAAACACTGTCACTGCTTTGCACAACACTAGTTGGCAAGTTACAACTGCTGTGACATTTTTCCTCTGTCTCAGGCGTCATCCGTTTCTTTAAGCTTCTATATTTTTTGCAAAGCCAACTTTCTGGCTTAAAGGAAAAGTCAGTGGACCGAGATCACACACACAGAAAAGTTTTGTAGCACATATAGATTCACTGTTGAAGAATGCTTAGAAAAACGTTTCAGTGTTGAAAATTGGGGCTCCTCTTCTCTTGGGAACCCCATAAGCACGTCAAAACCATCTGTAAACCTGATTTGCACTGTAAAATACGTGTTTGATGACAAACAAAATAGTAGTAGATATTTTTCCTTTGCTCAGGTTACAGCAGTTGTACTTCCTGCTTTCCAACCACGGACTGACTTTGCTGCAAAATTAAATTATTAAAGACATAAAATCCTGTAAGGCTTTTGATGTCTTCTTCTTGTCATTGCTGTCCATATTCATGAAGCAACCTGAATATTTATTCTCATTTGTGGGTACACCCTTTTTATTTTTATCCCAGTGACTGATCTCAAAAAGCCGCGCGTGGAAACCAGAATTAAATATTTGTGTTTCACTCAGTGAAGATAAAGACCTTAATCCATTCCCTTGTCAGAATTGAAATGAGGGGATTTGCCCTTGTGTGACCAAGTAATATCCTCATTGACTCCAGGTTACAAATGCTCAGCATTATATTGTTTTTCTAACAAGTCAGGAGAGGTAAAAAAAAAGTGTTAATTCGAGGTAAGATTAGGAATAAAGTTTTCCTGTCAGTCCAGTTGTGCTGGACCACTGATTCTTGGTAATGCTGGCTTTGGGCAGCATATAGAGATATCTGAGACCAGAATTTCCTCGACTACTCCATGGAGAGGAGGGGTGTGTTGAGACCTCCCCAAAGTGGTGCTTTGGGATTTGGTTTGGAAGACCCATCGTGCCCCTAATGCTCCTCCATTTTCCTACTTACTTTTCTAGATGGAAACAGAGGAGGGCACTGATCTTGAGAGTACACCAAATAATAAATGCTCTTCCTAGGGGCTAGTTTGTGTCTGTGGTTAATTGAGAGCGCTGTGGGATGAGCTCACCAGGCAGGGGTACTGATTCCAGACCTCTCTGCTGGGTTATCAGTCTTGCTGGGTTATGAAAACCATTCTAGAGCACCCTTGCAATGTTGGATCTCATTTTTAATGTGTGGCCATTCCTTTAAAATGCATCAAACAACCCTGACAAACAGTATTCATGACGGCTTTAATCACTGCTATTTAACTTTAGCTATGCTTTTTCTCAATTCTAGGAATAATTCTAGGAAATCTTAAATATATCCAATATTCATTACCAAAGTTGGAGCAAAGTGTCCTGGGTGTCCTGGCATTCTGAATTACTTGAACATACCACGTTGCCAACACGGTTGCTGTGCCTCAGTCAGCAGAAACAGTGTCATTGTTCTGGTTTGTGGGATCATTTACAAACACCAGATATATTCCAGTTAAAGGTGTTTGGAGGTGCTGGGGTGTTTTTCAACTGAGAGAAGAAAATAAGAAACTAAGACTGAGCCTGAACGCTCAGCAAAGCTTGAGAAAATGTATTTCTTCCACTAATAATATAGTCAGAACTGCAAAGTAGGTGACAATTTTACTCCCAAAATAGTCAAAGGGAAGGCTCATCTATACCTCAGTGATCACAAGGTTTTACTCATAAACACGTTTGCCACAGTTTTCTGGGTCCAACAATTATTTATGTCCTGAGTCATTATTTCAGCAGGCAAGACAGTTTATTTGCCAGATGTTTTGGTGGGAAGTACTCACCCTAGGGTTTCTTCCTTTTTAATCTCTTTTTTTTTTTTCTTTTTGAGAAAGAGAAAGGGCACTTATTTATTTTGAAAGGAATTGCAATTACGCAGCTCAGGTTTTTACGAACATATTTGATTTGTGTTTTTTCTTCTGAGCACATAAATATTCATAAATATATGGTAGTGATTTTAAATCATGCTTTTCACTGAACTTTGTATAAGTCTTGAATTATACCACCGTGGGACAAAAAAGCTCTCTATCAGCAACTGCAGTTCTATTCTTTACTTGGATGGTTCCCTAAAAGATTGTTTTACCCCAATGGTATTTATGACCTCCCTGATTCCCTGTTCAGAAACAGCCCTTTTTTTTTTTTTTTAAATCCATTATCATTATATTACTATTATATTAATAAATTATTACCATTTTGTTTAAATTTATTCATAGATGATAAAAATAACCACAGCGATCACGATCGTAATAATAAATAACCCACTCATCTTTGTAAAAATTCTGAAATTTTTCAAACATTTAGCTTTGCTAAAATTGATTAAACACATTAAAAGAATTACCCTTAAGCAGAGATGGAAAAAAAAATAAATTAGAGTTTTGTTCACCATTAAAATCAAGTTAAGAACATTTCCTAATAGGCCCCCAAAAACCCCTGGATCATTACAAAGCAGTCACTAAGAAGTATCTCACTGCTCCCTGGTGGGGTATGTATTATTCTAACAAAAACCAACAAAAATAGACCCTAAATTGTGCATGAGGTGTGCATTAAATGTAAACATGAAAGATTGGCAGTTAATGTAAAGCTGGAACGTTGACATTTACAGTAGGAAAATAAAAGTAAAATATGTGCAACAAGTATATCCACAACAAAACTGCAAAAGGCATAATTAGCAATCAGACCAAGAATTATTCTTTTTTTTAACCGAAGTGAGAACTCAGTTAATTGAATCCATATCAAAAGAGTCGTTGGCATTTTCCAGCCATGTTTCAGAGGGGAATAGTGAGTAATTTACTTTAGTTCTTTAAAATGGCTTTGAAAGTCTCATTAAAGAAGACCTGACTACATAAAAATCTCTGAACTTGGAAAACAATTTGTCAGTGTGACACTAAGTGGAGATTTTAAAAGCCTCCTTGAGTAAATGATGCCTGATTCTTATTAATTTTTCTTAAGAGCTACTGTCCTTTGTATGTGTACCTTATACAGGGTCTTTTTTTGCAAGGGAATCTTACTTTTTTCCTGATTGCAATCTAAAGCAGAGTGGTCAGAAAAGGTGTGTCAACATAAGCCTGAAAAACCTTCTCAAAAATTTAAAAATGGGAGTACAGTGCTGTCTGTGAAAGGGTTTATTATCAATTTCACAGAGAATAAGGACCAGGATGTGAAATACTTCAAAATAAGATGGCAACTATTTTTTACAGTCAAAAGTTTATCCGACAATTCTTCCACGTATTCCTTCATCAACTTCTGTTTCTGTGGGTAATTCTCCATCCATTTCTGCATAAACCAAGGTGACCTTGTGCCTCTCTAAATGAGTCCACTCTGCCAGATTGGAACAGACTATTTAGCATTCTCATTAATTATTCCTGCACAAATTCCCTTGTTCTTTTCCTGTTTTCTTCTCTAACCCTCTAAATGAGATTGTTGGGGGTTTTTTTAGGTTTTTTTTAATTTTTTTTTTCAGCTTTGGTGTATCTTTGTGAAAATACAGAAATGGAAGAAAAGTATATCAGATTTCCTATATTAAATTACTAAGTTGATTATTTCTGCAAGGTGAACATTCCGGAGCTTTCAAATCCAAGTTTGGATTTTTGAATATTCCTTTTTGATCTTTCTGGCTTTGTGATTTTTAATATAATTTCTCATCAAGCAGGGAAATATGAACCTGGGTTTGAGAAAACCAGAATCGTTATTTTCATTATGCTTTTTTATACTCGAATATTTCAGATTCAAAAAAAAAAAAAGAGAGAGAGAGAAAAAGCAGAGAAACACCATTTCAAACAGTCAAAAGAATGCAAAAAGAAATAAAGGTAAACAAAATGTCTTTAATTATTACCTCCAGTATTATATTGTCATGAGGGTTTTTTTTAATCATTAAATAATCAGGCAAATTGCACATGGAGAAAAGGAATGGCACTGATATCAATAATTAGCTGCCATTTTCCTTGGTATGGCCGAGTTTCACCCTCTGTATTTGGTGAACAAATATTCCAAGTTGTCTTGGCCGGGTATTTCTCATCCCATCAGCATCAGATCTCATTTTCACCAATGTTACATGTTAGGAATTCACAGTGTGTGAAATAAAAATGTTCCAGATTGTGAAGTGTGTCAGAATTTGGGCTCACATGAGGGTGCTGAAATCCAGGTTATAATTTAAACCCATCTAATGAGACACTTTTGCATAAATTAATTTAGGTTGGTAAGATGAGATTTGAGTCCTTGTTTTATACCCTTGCTGTCTTAAAAGCACGTTGGCTCAGATTTTAAACAGATCTTTTACAAACTGATGTAGATTTTATAAGATTTTGTGCAGCTGGGGGGTTTTTTAATTTATTTTTTTTCTCTTTTGCTTGTTCTCTTGCTCTTTAAAGAGGTGGAGTGGGAAGACAGGGCACGTATCTATTTCATTTGTTTCAAAGTTGTTGGTGATGGCAAAAATAAATCTTCAGGATGTTTTCCTTTTTGCTACGATGTTCAGTCCACTACATCAATGGCACCTGCAAATAAACAAGCAAGCAAAATTACATTTTCAAGCCAAGGAGACTGCTTTGGTCCCTGTTCCTCTCTGTGCCATAACCTTTTCTCAGCCTCTGGTACTCAGTGCAAAGTGAAACCTTCGACCACCACGGCAGGGCTGCAAGAGGGGAAACCAAAATCATCTTCTAAGCCTTGGCAGGTTTGGTCTGTGAAATATGCACTCGATTACCATCTGGTTTCTTACACCAAGGTAGAAAAACTGAAGCTGTCTGAGAATAATGACATTTCCGTCCTTGACCCAGATATGGTGAAATACAAATACAAGGAAAACCATAAGAAACCATCCCTAAAAATAGCAGAATGTGTTTAAACTAAAATACTGAGGGTTTTCTAAGCCTTGTCATATGAAAGCAATAAAAGCACAGAGTATAAAGAATTATCACAGCTTGCAATTATCAGTATAAGAAGATTAAACAGATGAATTCCTTTCTTTTCTTTCCATAACTGAGTTTATCTTCATTCATGCAGTAGCTGCAGAACAAGACTGGCAGACTTCAAAGGCAAATGTAAGAGTTTTAGGTTTCATCATTAATGTTATTTGATAGGTTTTTTTCAGTTTTTCTCCTTCTTCCTCATTCGGTAAACAAATTTTTCACATATTATAAATAGGAATTAATAAAATTCCTGGTATGGGAGTGAAGGAAATAAGGTGGAGGTTTCTATTATCTGAGAAATTAGAAATTTTGCTTTTTATATTTTCTTGAACACCAATATTGACAACAAAATCAATTGATGAACAAGTAGTAACAGATTAGCTGGTTCAGAACAAAAGTTCCAGTAATGGTTTCTTCCTTTTTTATAGCACATGCTTTCATGCTTGTCCACCTCTGATTTGAGTTGTTGGGACTGGACATGTTATATTTAATCCTATAAAAATAGCAGTGTCTCCTTTTAACTAGATTGCAGTTACAACAATAATCTGAATTCTTCTAGAGGTGGGCACAGTTCATAGCTTTCTTTCATTCTCTAACAGAAGGCTGCAGTCTTTTTAATGACCTACTGTTAAACTGTATGTAAACCTACTGAATGCTCTGCTCATCTTTCACTCCAGTGTTAAAATTAATTGAATATCTGTCAATATGATAGTGGATGGTCAGTGATAGTGAGCAATTGTATCTAAACAATGCCAGATAGAAATCCTATGAATCTCTGCCAGAGCACATAAATTTATGTCCAACATGCCCATATTACGAACAATTCCTTGACTTTGATTTTAATTCTTGCCCAAGCAATTAATGTCCTGGCATTCACAGGGAAATTTTCCTGACTTGAAGTTCTGTTTCCAACAAGCAGGTTAACAAATGAGGGACTGGCAGCTCAGTACAGTTAGACCCCTGTTATTTTAGATATCATTTCAGCCTGCTGTTTTTAAAGATACAGTTCACCCACAGGCATCTATCCTGCCCTTTGGCCAAGCATTGTCACATAGGCAGGGTGTCACCCACACCATCTGAGATGACTTAAAGGGCACACTACTGCCATGTCAGGTATTCCCAGATGCTGAGGAATCCTCATCCTATCTGCTAAATAGAGTGGTAGCTTTTGCTGAAAATGGTGTTTACCCCAGCCTCAACATTTTCCTAAATTCCCAAACACTGATTTATCATGAATTGCCATCAGCAAGTGGCCTTCACGAGTGTGCAGCACTTTGAAGTTGCCCAGTGTTAATCCCTTTGGCCCCTCTTTCCTCTCTCTAAGGCACTGTTAGAAAACCAGTGGGTGGGTATCAGGCACTGGATAGAGACCTAGAGAGGCTGCAGGCTAGAGACTTCTAGCCCAGTTTCCTGGCAGCCCCCGTTACTCCCCTCGTGTTCTAGCCCTGATCAGACCCTGTGAACGTGTGACATGCATTCACCACTGGGGTGGACACCGGGGCCCCAATCCCACCTTGGGGATTGACTGCGTAACTCACACACTCCAGGTGTCAGAACACCCACCTCACCTACCTTATCACACCGTTAACAGACCCCCAGAGGTACCCTGGCCCATAACTCCACCTGGAATGATGACTTTTGAGAGCCAGGGAGTGGAATGATATCCTGCCCCTTGGCCAGTTTTGTCAAGTTGGCTTCGGTTATTAAATTTGTTATTGGTGCAGGTAATAAATTGGTAGTTATGTCTGGATAAAGGAAAGAATTCAAGTAGTAAGACTCTGAGCCAATATAAAATTCCACTGATTTCACTTGGAATATTCTGATCTTTCTAGCTAAAAATCTATTTTTCAATATCATTTCGGCATCATCAGCTTTCCTAGTGTACATTTAAAAGGAAGTTTTACTAATAGACTGTGACAAATAGAAACAAAATTGGAACTGACTTCTCATACAGAACCAATTTATGCCTCCATGTAAATACCTTTGGAAATTAATCACAGAAGTCAAAGGTTTATTCTGAATTCTTAACTCTTTCCCTAGCTGGCAAACGGGTTCTGTGGCATTCCAGCTTAAGACTCATATTCTTGTATACATTGCAATGCATTTGATTTCCAAATTGTGACTTGGAAGCTAATTACTCACTGATCATAGGTTCTTAAGTCTATACAAGTTAAAAGGGATTAAGCCAAAAAAAATAAGCCAAAATGTCTTTCAGCGCATCATCTTGACACCATCTTAGACTCTCTTGTATTTCTTCTCTCATTAGCTTGGCTAGTGTCTCTGATTTAGTTCTGCCAAAAATAAATTGGTATTTTTAACAAATTCATCTCGAGCCACTCTGACATCATTTATTTCCCTGACCTTCACATCTGGTGTATTTTTAATGTCCTTATGTGCCTCCCAGAAAGGGTCACAGTTGCATGATGGTTTGTGATCAAGCAGTCACAAGCACCCAACTTGTGGCGTGGGTTAAAGAGTCACAGTTAACAAAACTTCTTCTGTAGTAGAATTTCAGTTTGTTCTATTTTATTTTAGTTTGTTCTGTTTGCTCAGGGTGTCCACAGCTCCCCATCTCCTCTCCAAGAAGCAGTTCTACTATTCAGGTATGGGATTTGCTTGGGGTGACCACATCTTATGGATTATGAACAGGAGGAAGAACTGGGAGAACCACATTTCAGTTTGAAACTAGAAAACCAAAAAGGAGCCTGTCTTTCCTTCTGATTAAGGATCCTGTCTGTGTTCAGCTGGAAATACTAAGTGGCCTCCTAAAAAATTTAGCTGCAATGGAATAATCAATTACTGTAAAAACTAAAATTCAGAATCCTTTTCTGCACCATGACACAGCACTGGTTACAGTCAAATTTCAAAGAGAGGGACAAGTGTGGAAAGAAAGCAAAGAGGTCTTAAAGAGCAAATTAGGGATATAAAAATCCTACTTGATGCAGAAACAAGGGAGAATACAGACCTGGGTGAGATTTTGCTGAGCCAGTGATCCAGAGGAGCTGACTGTAGCTTTTGGAGAGGTCTAGGCAACCGGAGCACCTGATGCATGCAGAAAGGTAAAGTGGTTTTGAAAAGCAGAAGAAAGAGTCCCTTCTCTGAAATGTCATGTAGCATTTCCAGAAAAAAAAAAAAATAAAAATAAAGAAGGTTGATCCATGAAGCTCACCTGTGAAAAACAATAAGCACAGAAATACTCTTTTTAGATGTTAATGCACCTCGAAGCCACTTCTGGGTGAATGTCGTAAAACCAGCAATTACTTTTTCAAACAATCTTCCCAATTAGCTAGAAAAGGGCAACTGAGCTGTTAGCTGAACTTCACCCAGCAGATTTTCCTGTAGTAACATTTACTCTGCATTTTGCGTGCCCTTACCCTGTGATTGTTCAGTATTAAAAAAAAAAAATAAAAAAGGGAAATGGCATTTGCTGTTAAGGGATTGCAAATAGAGTGCCATGTATTCCAGTATATAATGAGTATTACTCCTGGCACAGTAATAGTAGAGCAGTTAGTTAATCTTCCAACAACGTAAGACAAATTCTGACCAACTCCAAAAGTCAAAGTTTAATTTTTTTGGAAGCATTGTCAAAAGAAATAAATGACAGCTACACATAGAAAGGAAAATAATCTTGTTAGAGTTAGATACTATTAGCCTTTATCTGCTTTTGAGAAACCTGCATAGTTTCTGACAGGATATCTATACTTTCTTTGCTGGGATTAACAGAATCACCTTCTCTTTTGGTTTTTGTAGTTGCAATAGTTCTGAAAATAATTCTCCCATTCCTACCAAAGGCTGCCTCAGGTTGTGCATACAGCCACTGTTTCTCTTCAAAACCTGACAAAAAATGAATTTATTTTTTCTTTAACTCTTACAGACGTGGTTCTTCTATTCCAGTATTTAGCAGACATGTTTACTGGACTCTGTGCATCTAAGAGACTGACACATGGAAAAGCTGTGGTGTGGTACCCATCTAAATGAATTAATACATTCCTGACAGTGACCAGGGTGTCTTCATTACTTTAGGACTCTTAGAGAATGTTAACAATGCAAATGTTTTAAAACTCTGACCAAGGTGGATAAATTTAATCCTAAAATTTAGGAGGATCTTACTTGTATATCAGCTGAAGTTTTTTTGATCCTTGCTATTAAAAAGCATACACTTTAAAATATTTTAATTCTTGAATCAGAATGTATTTCCATCAGCTGTAATCTACCTGTACTTTATTAAATATTTTTGACTTAGCATGTTTTTGTAATGTTAGAATGACAGATGTGGTCATTCTTTCATTTCTTATAATCTATTCCATTTGAAAGGAGGCATAAAGATGCATCATTCAACTCATTTGCATGGGAATAAATAACAACACAATGTGGAACATGGGTGATGGATTATGTTCCATGTTAAAATAGTTTAATATGCATCATAAAATGTGTTCCATTGCAGTAATTATGACTGGGTGTGCTTGTACAGTGCTGAGTGAGATTCAAACTGGCCATGACACCCAAGACAGAAGGGAATACTTCAGTGGTTTCTACCTAGAATTTAAGAAAATTATGAGAATGTTATAATGTCTTAAGGGAAGAGCAGGAACATATTGATTGGAAGCAAGATTGATTTTAGGAGAGAGTTTGAATTTCACTGCTACATAGGCTGCTAATCAGTTTGACAAGATCTGTTGCTGATTTTCTGTTTCAAAATCTATGCTTTCAATTTTCTTAATTACTTTTATTCCTTCTTTACCTTTGGTTGGTCACTAACTTCGGTTTTAAAGCAGTCCTTTCTCCTCTACTTTTGAAACAACTTCTTCCTCTTCTTCGAAACCCATTAGTCCTCCCTATGTAGGAAATTAAAATAAGCTCTTAAGGAATGATCACTTACTTTTCCTTCAGTCACAGATTTCTCTCATTTCTACATCCTATTTATTTTTTAACAGATTTAGTCCCTTACCTCAAATTATGTCTCATGAAGTTGTATGCCTATCTGTTCAAGTTACAGCTACACCAGGGTATAAATAAGAAAGCACTGTCAGAAGAAGGTACTTGCTCCATGGGACATAAAATATTTATGGTAGTGGAAAAGGATGAGAAAAGTTTATACAAATATTCATTGGTGCCATGTAAGCTGTGAGGCTCCAGAATTTTATAAGCTCTTGTTGTTGAAGTGGGAGGTGTAAGTATGTACCCAAGGCTTGTTTCTTTTGATATAGATAGAAATTCTGCCTTTATAAAGGCTGTATTTTCTTTTTGCCTTACACTGATGAGAAGTTCCTAGCAGAGTCTACAGAAAGACCACACTAGGAAATTTAAAAGTGGTCTATCACAATAAATTTTTCATTTTTGGTGTCTTCTCCTTCTGCTCATAAATTACATTTTTCACTTCAGAAGGAGTAAGAATTTTTGAGATGAATTCCAATACTGAATTGTTGAGAGGAATGCATTTTAGACTTTACAAATTGAAAAAGGGCACAAATGTTTGGTGGTTGATCACACACCCATTGTCTTGCTCTGCACTGAAACAGTTCATGACTCTTGTTCCCTGTTAAGTACAGGGTAAGGGAGCAATCGCTTCAAAGAGCTGTGATTGAACTCAGCATGGAGAGTTCCAAAGCACTGAAGAGGAAAGAGAATTTTTTCCTTAAAATATATGTCACAAAAATGCCACACGGCTTTCCATTCCAGGCAACCATAAAATGACCCATCTCTTGACCCCTCACTGAAATGTTTGTGGATTCTGTCAAACAGGAGGTGACCATGGGAAATATCATATTTGAGTGTGAATATATCATGTCCTACATAGCCAGTGGCACTATATCCAGTGGAAGGTGTCCCTGCCCATGGCAGGGGGTTGGAATGAAATGAGATTTAAGATTACTGCCAAACCAAACCATTCTATGATTCTGTAAGTTCTACAGTGATGAGGAGCACTGATTTAAAAGTAGACTCTCCTGAAATTCTATTTTTTTATTCATAGTACTCTTAAAATATTTTTTCCCCTTTCATAACTAAAAGTGTAGAATTTATTTTGTCCTCATACGGTTGCTTACAAAACGGTGTGGTAAATAAATGTTTTAACCTCATGTTTTGCTGAGGTTTTCTTCAAAGATTTCCCCTTATAAATCAAAATTATTTTAAAAGTGTGTGGTGGTTTGGGCTAGGCCTTCCTTGGTGACCAGGGGGGGGACTTCTAGTGGTAAGGTTTGGAGACTTGGTAGGGAGCCAACTTCAAACCATATCGCCTTATCTGGTGTTTCTGCCCGGTTTATCTCTGGTTATCTCCTGTTTGTTTTGGTTTTGCCAAGGTTGTTTGGGAACAGGTCTGGGAAGGGAGCCAAGTTGGTGCAAACACTGCCCATTGTTTGGGAACACTACCGGGAGAGCTGCCAAGAACCTATTGTTTATATAAACATAGCTTTGTTTGGGAACAAAGGAAGAAAAAATATATAAAATGGCCTTTTTATTCATTTTCCTGGTTATTTTGGCCGTTTTTATATATGCTGCTGGGTGTCCAGTGAGAACTAACCCAAAGGGCATCTACCAATATCTGCCTTTCCTTAATTATGACATCAAAGGCCTAGTGACTGAGGTCCCTGGGATCAAAATTGGCCCCAATCCTTACCTAAATTGTTTGGCAATGGTTCTACTATTCCTAAAAGCCATGGAAGTGGTGTTTAACATTGGAGAGGTGGTGTGGTACTGCTTTCCTTGTTGCAGGAAACGTCAAAACTCAAAGGGATTTGCTGGAACTTTGGGAAGGGCCTTGAGAAAACCAGCCCCTGGATGGCAAGGAATCTGGGTCAGCTTTGGGAAATTGGTAGGGCGTGTGACACCTCGGCAGGTCCCTAGAAGCTGGCTCCCTGCCAAGTCTCCAAACCTTACCAAAGTGTTACCCTACTTGTTCATTATTAAATTTGGGGAGCAGTTCTAAGACAAATCTCACCATACGTATCAATCTCTGCTGGTTCACGTTGGTCCCACACAAAACATTTGCTGACTGCGTGGTCTCTGAGTAGATGAGTCGTTGTTGTTTTGTCTTTTATTAGACAAACATTGGCAAATGGATTCCCTAATTGGAATTCCCCTGATGACAACTTTATGCCCCTATTGTTCCCAAAACATTCAACCACTGGAGATTTCAATTCCTAGGTTTGCTCTGGGAACAGAAGGCTCCTAATTAGTGCCAGAGATCATAACTTCTGAAAATAGAGACAGACAGTGTTTTTTTTGATCTCATGTGCACTTAACACTGAAAATGGTGGCCAATTGGTCCCTTGGTGACGAGTGTGCCTTTAGAATCTCCTTCAGGGTGAAAAATTTAAACCTGTCTTCTGGCAAATGGAACAAATAAAGGAAACTAAACCTAGCTTCAGATAACTTGTTTTAGGCAAAATCTCGCTGTTAGCCAGTTTGACATTTTACTGTTCATAAAGAGTATTCCTTGGTGGCACGTAAATGTAGGCATAATATGTCAGGTTCTTCTTAATAAATGTAGTCCTGATCCTGGTAAGATGAATTTAATCTTCAAATCACATATTTCCTTCAATTTACTCTTATTAATAATTATCATATGGTGATTTACTTTTTCCATTTTATTGGTCTGAGATATCACCTAGTTTTTTTGGGCAGAGCTAAGCAGTTAATACAGACTGTTCAAGAAATTTTTGGAGTTCAAGCAATTGATAATGAGATAAAGTAAGTGTGATTTGTTGATGTTCCAGGTAGAAGTAAAAATACAGATGTAAAGGCCAAAGTTGTTTTCATGAAGGTTGAGTTTGATAATCTACTGATGACATGGAAACAGAGATCAGGTTCACATTAACTCCTCTGTTTAATTATGTTTCATCTCTTGAACAAGGCAGATGACTGCAAAGCTCTGAGGTTTGTCCTAATGTTGTATAAACAATTCCATCCATCCTGGAATTGACAATAATATAGCACTAATGTTTTTATTAGGAATCCAAGGAAAATGGGAGCTCACAACCCAGTTCACCATAAGAATTAACAGACCTTGTCACAGCTAAAATGTAGTGAGTTCTGGCATAAGAATTCCCATCCTGCAGAGGAATACTTTAGAAAACAACAGGCTAACTCCACGTGCTTCAGTGAGTGACCTGCTAGAATACTCATTAGGCACAGCCTTTTGTTTGAATATTTCTAGCAGGAACTATTTTTGCATGCCAACTCGTTATGGAATATCTGAATATTCTTCATAAAGATGAGGAAATGCTTTATGCTCATATGTTAAAATCCACTTTTATGGATGCAACTCTGAAAACAATTTGAGAATACTTGATTTTTAATGGGAGCATGACCTAAGTCTTTCAACCCTGGGTAATGCAGACTGTTTAGTAATCTGATCACAAACTACAATGGCTCTTCATCACTGAATATATTTACTGGGTTTTCTAACGGAGCACTTGTTGCACAAACTGTAGTATTATTTTTTAAGACAGTTTTGTACTTTCACTTGAAAGGTCGTGTGTTTTTTTCTTCAGTGAAGCAATCATCCATAAAGAGGTCAGCTTGGTAAATACTGTGTCTTTGGGACATCAAGCTTGAAAAGTTTGTCAGCAGAATCAAATCCTCCAGTTTTCACTGCGTTCCAGTTGGCTGGCTGGATCCAGGAGGAAAGAACAATTTGAGCACAGGTCAGGATCCTGCTGTCATTAATTTTACAGCAAGTTTCACAGTCTTACTTGCTCCATAATGATACTCTGAGAGTGGCAGAGCTCTTGTGGCATGGAAGGAGTAATTTTGCTAGATCAGATGTGAAGGGACACACTTAGTATATACCAGATTCACAGACTTACAGAATGGTTTGGGTTGGAAGGGACTTTAAGATCATCTCATTCCAACTCCCCTGCCATGGGCAGGGACACCTTCTACCAGCCCAGGTTGCTCCAAGCCCCGTCCAACCTGGCCTTGGAGACTTCCAGGGATGGGGAGTCCATAACCCCTCTGGCAATTCAGTGGTATCAGACTTCTTATACATCATATTCCTTTGAACCTGAACAAACAGACTTTGAAAGAGGGAGTGGATTTCATCTGGTTTGGCTGCATTTGCTTTGGCAGCATGTTCATTTCGTATTTCACTTCCAGAAAGTCTGCAAAAGTCTGCACATTTCTGGCCATGAAAATGGATAAAACAGACATACTCAAGCTGGTCTTACTGAAGTCATAGAAAGGAACACCAAAAATTGCATCATTGTTCATTTTTTCTTTCAGTCTAGTGAAGCTCAATAGATTTCCCATCCTACTATAGAAACAAATTCGACTATATTTCTGCTGCTTTACAGAATGAAATGCTGGTTTTTGAGAAGTAGACCAGAAGAGATGTGGTGATCTTGGGTGAACACCTTTTCTCACTTCCAAAAGCAACTTTTCCTGTGGTTAAAGTCCCACAGATAATATTCATTGGAATCTCTAGGTCAGCTTCACATATTTTTTTGGTCCAGGCCACTTCTCCACCTTGACTGTTGTCCATTTTTAGAGTCAAATGCCTGCCTAATCATCACCCAACTCTGAGTCATGATCCAGTTCCATAAGCTGACCCACACAGACAAAGGGAGATGAGGAGCTGGACATTGTCTTTACCACAGAGGAAAAATCATTGTTGTAATAAACACAACAATTCTCCAATGATAAATCATTTACCTGCAAAAGGACATAATGTTATTAGGAGATAGTAAGTATCATGGAAAATACATGTGAAAAACTATTTTTTCCTAAGCAAATAGTACATCAGTTTAATATGCAGTTTCTTGCACAATATATAATCTAGCATAGGTCAACCCACTAAGAGTTTTAAATACGTAAAATCAGGTTTAATGAGGAAACATAAATATATGTGTATGAATTAAACAGTCAAGGACTGAAAGCACAGTTTATAACAAAAAATCCCCCAAACTTAGACGTGGCAGATGAGACTCTGTAACTGAAATGTTCCCAGCATGTTTCTAGCTGCCTCCTCTTTACAGAAAGCCACACAGCAATAAAGAATAGCTGCTCCAAGTAAGGAGCCTTAGGCAAGGAGGCAGGACATGCAATAAAAATGAAAATAATCAAAACCAAAGAAACATTACATATTAAATTTTAATGTTCTTATACCTTCCGGTAACTTGCAGTACAAGTGAAGTAATTCACATATCCATCATACCCCTACAGCAAGAATGTAACCAATTTCAAGAATATTAATGAGGCTTACCATAATTGTAGCAATTCTAATAGACTTAGACAGACACCATAGAATAATCTCTGTAAATACTTAATAGATAATTTGTTTGTTTGCAAATTGACAATTCGCATGACATTAAACTCTATTCATTCTGTTCCTCCATCCTGAAGCAGGGGCTGAAGCTTTGAGGGTCTAGCTAATAGTGTGGAAGGCCAGCAGACATAGCAGATTAAGGAACTTTTTGTAACCAAAATGCTGTCCTAACAAGATGAGAGCTGGAGTTCAGTCAGTGATTAGTGTCCTAATCACCACAGAAGCCTCTCAAAAGACCGAGGAGGTGATTGGTTAGTTTTTATTGCATAGTTTTGTTAGGCCAGAAACTTAGATAATAAAGACAGAAGACTTAGGTAATAAATGCTTTAAAACCTCATTGAAATGAAAATAGGGGTTTTTAGGCTTTTTATTTCGCCTAATAAACAATGCTCCTGACAATCTTCTTCCTTGTTCTGCATAAATTGCAGTCCTATATAATTACATCAAGTGAAGTCCACAGGCACAGGGTCATTTATACAATCATTCAGTCTTCTGTTTCCTAGGTAACAGACTCAACAAGAGATGAAATATAGCCACCCACTTTCTTATCCGCTATTATTTGTTCTCATGCTAATCCATATAATTCATTAATTTCTTTCTCCTCCTCCTATTTCCCCCTTTGCACTCAGTCATTCTGTTTAGTTGAATCTTGAATAGAACATTTATTTAGCCCATCATTTGTACAGAAAATAGAACATTTAAAACTTGACAAATTAATATACTAAAGAGTGCATGCAATCTACAGGTAGACCCTTTTCTTTTTGCTCTGACAGAAGGAAGAAACTTGTCCTTGCAAAATTGAAGAGCTCTGTAGGCAAATTGAGCAAAATAAGAAAATTTGATGTGGTTTTTTTTTTTTAATTTGTCCAAGTTCTAGATCAATATACAGACTTTAGAATGATCTTTACTTAAATTTCAATTAACATTTGGTTTTGAAAATAAAAGTAAACTAAACTGGGCAATCACATTCTATGTTAAGTCTAAACGTTTCTATTTCCTGGAAAAATTATTCATCCTCCACATCCAGATAAAGATATATTTGCTATGCTCTATCAAACAAGCCTATTTGTCAGATCTACTCTATTCTGTCTCTGGGTGTTGATATCTTTGAACAAGATGATGCTATCCATATTTTAGAAATATCCCTAAAAGTTCTCATTTGTTACTTTTTCTTCCTCATCAACACTTAGAGTTTTCCCCGGAGAACACTGACTTTTTTTAGCCTTTAATGGCTCTTATTCTCACAACACAGTCTCACCAGCTCTGTTCAGCATTCCATTGGTACATTTTCATCCCAGTTTTATGTTGGACATGGACAATGAGGTGCAGCTTCGCCAACATGGAAGTTCCAGAACACAACGGTGAAACTGGACTTTTTGCTTCCTCTGCTTTCTCAATCCTTTCCATTTTGGGGTGCAATCCAACTACTCTAAATGCAGCCACATTGAATGCAAGTACAAAGAGCCCAAATGGTGTTGTCTAAATCTCTTTGAAGAGAGTGACTCACCCAAACTTCATTCAGCTTTAGAACAGAACTGAATTCAGCTATCAAAAAATACAGCTAATCCATGGTGCTACCCTGCATTGAAACACCTTCTAAAACATGAAAACACAGGAAGCAAAAAAGAACAGATAAAGAAACCATCCTCTCTCTCAAAGACTTATTTTTAATATAAATATCCTTTCAGAATTAATAAGGAATAAAATAAAAAGTTTCAAAGAATACAGCAGGAAGAATACAGTCAAGACTTCCCCAAAACCGAAAACAAAGTCTGATTGTGAGATATGTTTTTTTCTCCAAGTGCATATGAAAATAGTTTCTACTTTATTACATCATATTTACATATAATTCAGCCCATGCTTTTAGACCATTTATCATCCAGATTTAATATTTTTTTCCCCCTGGAAATAAAACAATTTTGTTTTATTTGTTTTGAAATTTTTCTCTATCTTCTCTGAAACACGAGAATTTGTCTTAGCAAGACACAGCATCCAGTCAGGATAATAACTGGTTTGAATGACACTATGATATCTTTGGTAGCTGCTTAGTGTGTCTGTCTTGCCAGAGCCAGCATTCAGAATCTGCACATTTTTGATCAATGTGTGATGTTTTGTCACAAATTCTAGAGTATTATTTGACCCAGTTAAAAGTTAATGTATTTCTAAAACTGATCTTCTCCTCGATCTCCTTCTTTGTAAGGTTTTTGTGTTTGTTTAAAAGTAAAAGCTGTAAACTTTATAAAGGAGATGGAAGTGTCAAGATTTTTTCTCTCATCTTTTCTGGAATATGAATGCCAGCTGCTCCTTGGAATGTTCTTAAACTGCATCAACAGTTTCTGCATCCTTCTTTTAAATAATTACAATTTTAGCTTATCTGTAGTTCCATAACTTTGCACTCTGTTCTCCTAAGTCTTAGGATTTCACCTGTTTGACTACCACCCCTTGCAGGTTTTTATTGACTTCATCAAGCCATTCTTTTTCACATTGCCAGGAGTTACAGGCTTTTCAGAGGTGAAACCTTCTGAAAACATTCATTTTTAATACTAATGTGCCTGTATAAATCAGCTAATAAATTAACTAATATTATCTAATTTATGAATACTACAATAGCTAAGAATCCTAAAGGTCGAGTCAGAATTCCTGCAAGTCCTCTGCTCTCTGGAGTTCCACTCTGCAGTTCTTTGATGAATAAGTTGCCTCTGGAGAATCGAAACTGCTTTGTTAGCAAAGAAGGCTCTCACATCCACAGCTGGTAAAATTTCATGGACCAAAACCCTCCTGCCCCTACTGACAGACTGAAGCTGCCATTTAGAGAGATACAACTTCTTCCCATCCATCTCAGTGAAATGTGCACTCTGAGCAAATGGAAATGATGTTCAGATTACATCTGCCAAGTGAGCTGATTCAGTTATGGTGCAGTAGGTGAAGAGTTTCCCTTTTATAAGAATTGATGGTGCTTTTTTCATCAGATTCTGGGTCGAAGGCTGCACACTTTTATGTGCACACTTACCTCCACTCTCAGAGTTTGTATCACCTGGGAGCTGCTTACCTGGATAAAACTTGCATAAATAAAAACATGACTTGTAGAGAGCACATAAGAGAGGCCCACATGCTAATTATTGGCTCTAGCCATCATGAGTTTGTTTAAAGCTTGAGAGACTTCAGTTTCCTAACCAAACCAGATCCAGGGAAAAAAGGCTTAAAAAGTTAATAGTCTTGCCTTAGGCAAGCCAAGAATTACACAGACTGGAGTAACTCTAAATATTAGGTACCAAAACTTTAGCCCCAGTGGCTAGTTTAGAGGAAGATCATGAATCTAGAGAAAGACAATGCTGCAATTTGAAAAAGAAGCATTAACTTGAAAAATAAGTCTGAAAGAGAATGTCATCATTTGTTTAAGTAGCGCTGCAAAAAGAACTCTGAGCCCTGTTTTCTTGGCTGTGGTCTTTTTCTGCAAACCTCTGCTAATCTTTGAAATGTCTAGGGGGATAACCAAGGAGAAAAGACAAATAAAATTAAGTTAGAGGGGAGTTTTGACTTCTAACAATATTTCAAACAAACTCTGTTTGTGAGAGTAAGAGGAAAAGGACTAATATACAAGATTACTTTCTTGATATTCTTCTGCCTTAAATTACCTGTCCAAGTTAATAAGTATATCGATATATTCAATTTATTTCTAACTGAAGTAAGTTTCCTCCCAGGGACTGCAACAGAGGCTGAATGAGAAGGCTAATCTGTATTTGTTTATTTGTAAATTGGGGGGAAAAAATGACAAATTAATCGCTCTGGAATTAACAATATAATTATTAGTGGTGTGCTTCAGGAAACTGTGGAAATGTTAGATAAATGCCAGGTATTACTGTCACAGGACTATGCTTGGACTCTCTCGGTGAAGACAACATGTAATTTGACAATATAAGTCAAATTATTGGAGCAAGAATGGAAACAGAACAACTGCTTTATTTATACTGCAGTGAAAAGATTGAAATTACAGATTCCAGTTGGCTCTTCACTCATAGGAAAATATTCCAAGAAATCAGTGGTTTTACTCAAGACAGGAATTCAGCAATAGGTAAATAGAGATGACTTTTTTAAATAGGCTACAAGCTGTTTATCCTGTCTTCCCTGGTTTGCAGTAAAGATGAGTCTTATCACTTTCATTGTTAATTATGACTCTTTAACTTGAAATGATAAGATTTCAAAGGGAAAAAAAAAAAAAGCAGGAGTGGAGAAGATGATGGATGAGGGGGAGAAGGATACAGTATGTGTGTGCATGCCTTGGTTATGGAAACACAAATATGGAATGTGCTAGAGTTGTGTACTCAGTGGAATTTCAAGTGCCCTGTATAGGAAGGGGTCTTAAATATCCCACCTAAGGCAGACTATCATTTCCAGACAGATCAGAAAGTTCCCTCTGCACTACAGATCTTTATTTTTTCAGTTAAAGCAGCGCAGCCTTTTTGTTGGATGCAACATTTCCAAGCATTTGACAGGACTAAATGATTATTATTTCAATACTAGTTACAGGTATCCTTGATCTTCAGAAAGATGTAGTTTAATTATGAAAGATTATTTTCATGCACACCTGGAAACATTCATAGATTTTGCTTTCTTAAACAATAAATTGCACAATCATTAGTTCTCCTCACCTTTGAGGAATTCCTCAACTGTTTCCACAGCTGCAGGTAACTTTGCAATGGAATCATGTGCCTCTATCAGTACACAGATTATTAATGTGAAGGTCACAGATCAGAATATTAGCTGTAAGGAAACATCAACTTTTACATAACCCAAGCCAAGTAGATCCTTCTTTGGGAATTTCTCCATAACTTGATGTCCATCTGTCCCATCTCAAAACGATGAGGGAGAAGTGTCATGCTCCTTGTCCCAGTTTTCAAAGATACTCGGGAATTCAAGTCTTCCCAAACAAACAAACAAAAAACGAAAGCAAAACAAAAACAAAAAAGACCAAACCAAACCAAACCAAAACAAGTTACATGGTTATTTTCATTTTTAGTTCTAAACGGACATTCTAAAAAACCTCATTTTTACTGCCTTCTGGAAAACAGGGCACAGCAAGCTCAAATCTCTCAGCCATTTAATTTGGCAAACCAGAGAAAATCCAAAGCAGAAATTCAGTTTAATCAGTCCTCTGCTGTGCTTTGTGTCACCCAACAACTCTGTCACCTCTTTTTACTGTTCATTTATTTGCACAGTAAGGGATGACAGAAAAGAAAGTCATATGAATTTATAACTTGAGGTAGAAATAACAAATTAGTCTTAGCTGTGAGAATAAACATATTTTGAATACCTGGAATGTAAAAAATGCATATTCATGTGATATAATGAATATGTATGAGATATTTGAAATAAATATCAGACTCATGCTCTGTATCGGTGTGGCAGATTTATCCATAACTTGATGTCCATCTGTCTCATCTCAAAATGATGAGGAAGAAGTGTCATGCTCCTTATCCCAGTTTTCAAAGATACTCGGGAATTCAAGTCTTCCCAAACAAACGAACAAAAACCGAAAGCAAAACAAAAAAACCCCAAACAAAACAAAACAAAACAAAAAAAAACAACCTCAGATTTAGGAACCAGATTCCGTCTGTCCACCCAGCGTTGCTTGCTTCTACTATATAATAAATTCTAATTTGGAAAAATTATTTTATCTGGAGACCTCTGTTTCTCACAACACCTACTTAACGATTGTAAAGGCAAATTCACAATTTCCCTTTATTAGAAGGGGACCTTTCAGTCTATTTAGGCCTTAAGTTGTACCTACAGTGCTTGGCAACAGGTGATCTGTTCAGCAAACACCTTTCTTCTGAACAGTGGGGGTCTAAATTCCCCCAGGTCAGGCTGAGTCAAATTTGTAATTGAATTGAATGGTACACACATAGAGCAGACCTGAATATGAATTGATATCTGAATAAAAACATTTTATTCTAGCATTGACTCGTATAGCCAAGCATTTACTTTTACTTCTGTGAGTGACTGATGAGGAGTATTAGGTCAAAAAACAATGAAACCAGAAGAAATATGCATTTATTAAGTGCCTGCATAATTTCTGTACTTGGAAACTGAAAGATTGTTTATTCACTTTGCAAAAAAAATGTTATGCTTCTCTTCAGGGAACAACATTTGGGCTTACATATAGACGTATAATATTACATATAATGAAACTAATTCCACATTTTAAGCTATTTATTTTATCCTGCAATCTTAAAGAAATCTTCAAAAACTCCAATATCTTTTCTTTTTTTTTTAACTCTAAGTGTTCATGGAAATTTGTGTTAAGCAGTTAATTTTCTTTTCTGGAAAATTTTCTGCCATTATCTGTAGACAATAGAACTGGGTGTTATGGAAATGTATTCTATTCTATAATTAAAACAAGCGAATTCTGTAATTAAAACAAGTTTCTATAGAAACACTGGTGTTGATTGTATGTCAGTGTTTTCCATGGAAAGCTTTTTTAATTCTGCATAACCCACATAACTTCCAGCTAGAACCTGGATGTCAAATTCTCAACTGACATGATGTTTATGTAAGATAAAGGAGTTAAGAGAGCAATTATCTTCATTTATAAATGCAATTTTTAAGGGGTTAATGTCTGTAGGGCCCTGCTCACTGGCTTCTGAGACCTGAAGCCACCTGGGGAGGCAAATTACCATGAAAATTCTTCTAACTGGAATTGTTTCTATAGTTTTTTTTTTCCTTGCCAGAAGCTGGCTTCTCATAATAGCACTTTGTAATACTTTGCTTTGGAAATACATGTTTTTAAGTCCAGGTTTTGACAGCCTAGTGATGTCACTGTGAGGAGAAATTGCAGTACAGTAGTAGGACACTATTTTAGAGCTGAAATCATGTTTCAGCTTCATAAAACGAAGAAAACTTTTTATAAATTAAAAAGAGATCTTTACATTTACATAGCCTGATTTGGCACCTGAAAAAAAGATGTGGAATTCTACAAAAGGAGGGTCCAGTCAATGATACATTTTTAAAAATTTGTGCATTCTAGGATTCTTTATTAAAAGCCTTAAAAGCAGATGTTTGCCCTGTGATCACCACTCGTGTGCACTGCCTTCCTGACATCCTTTGGTATAAAACCACTTTGATTACCTTTGCCATCTGTTGATAAATAAAGAAGCCAGTCTATACAAAAGACACCAGGCAATGAACACTGAGAAGCTAAATATGTGTTTACTATATATGGATTATTCAGATGGGAGAGACAGACTGGCCAAGCACAAAAAAGCACACCCCTGAGTCTGATTAGATGAGAAAAATCTGTGACATTACTAAATTAATGCAATTGCCCTGTGTCATATTTACAAGGGGGTTAATATTACCATCCAGATAAAATAAGATCAAAATAATAGAAATGTATCTAAAATGTACGTGGTGTAATTCTGAAGTAACGGTGAGACAAAGGTGAATCCAAAGGGGATTTTAAGCCATTAGCAATACACATTTAGGAAAAAAAAAATAGGAAATTATGCCATAATGCTTCTTCACCTTCAGCTCAGGAAGAGTCTGTAGCAAGCTTTGTTCTGTCTGTGATGTTTCAAAAACAACAAGAAGTTATAACTTGTTGCAGATATGGATTTGAAAGCTACTCTGGGCTCAGCATGTTTTATGTCATGGTTAAAGCTCCTTTAAATGATTTTTTTTCTGCAATACAGCTCCATCCAGGTGTAACGATTTCAGCAACTCTACTTTTATCCACTTGAAGTTACAAGTTTTGTAGTCATCCCCTGTTCATCCTCGTGGTTATTGCTCCACAGACTAACAACAACTGATAGCACCATTTAACTACAGCTTGATTCCCAGTGAGTTACTAGTAATGGATATGTTATAAAATCATCAGCCAAAGTATCTGCTGAACTGCCTGAAAACTTAATATATTCTCCATAAACAAATCCTGCAGACAAATTTCGTTCTCTCTTTTCAAATTCCGGTAATTCCTTAAAATAGTTGCTAAAACCTTACATGGAAAGAATGATTTTAAGAAGTAGATATAGCTGAGATTTAAACATTTTCCTAATCTTGTCAGTGATTTAGTTAAGATGGAGCTGTGATTACTGAATGAAGATTCTGAGCTCAGTTCTGTTTATGCAAGCTTATAATAAATACATTGAAGGAATATATGTATTATATATATATACAAAATACAGAACACAATATCTGAATTGTGTCAGATTTGAATCAAGCCTGCTTCTAAATACAGTATCATGTCCCTGCTTGCAAGCAGCCAGATATTGTATGTCTGCCCTGCCATCCAGCTTGGGCACAGCAGCATTAGAAAGAGCATATTATGGTATTCAGCAAAAGCTCTTTTAAGCTCCTTTGACACATTGCTTGCTCAGCAAGCACATCTATACCTGCTCTTAAATGTGCCAGGCCCCTATGGCACTGCAGCTGAAATGAAAACATCCTCACAGTTCAGAAATCTGTCCTAGTTTATTAAAGACTGATTATTAGCCCTTTAGTCCAAACTGGGAGTAGGTATTACCAAAAATAACAATGTTGGATTACTCATACAACCACTTGCATGCCAGTGTTAGTTGTCCAGTACACACAGCTCTTCATCAGATCAAATATTCAAACGTGATTCATGGTGTTTATAGGCTAACAAATTTTATAGAGTCTCAGCCAAGCAGTGTTGCTAATTTGATGCACCTATAATGAGCTGACCATCTTTCATTTTCTCTGAAGTTGTTTATTACACTAGTAGGGCCTCTTACTCATTTAATCTTGTTGACATGACTGATGCTTATTACAGTAGCTAAAAGATTATTAAGAAAAACTACTATCAAGAACATAATGGAATGAATAAACCCTTCTGCTGAAGGGTGTCTTTTGGGGAAGAATCTAATTTCAACACCATGTCAAGATCTGGTTAATTGTTGCCACCTGAATACACGATTCCCAGAAGACTCCAAAAAAAAAAGGAAATCAAGAGCTTGAATGAAGTTTGAACAACACAAAAATAACACTGTAAAGTGTACAAAAATAGTAAGGAGAGTGAAATTATTTCAGTGGAAAGACAGGTTGGGAGTGCTAAGCAGGTACAGCTTCCAGGACTTGCTCAGCTGTGACTGTGGTCAATATTAGAAGTCATTCTGGAGCTGTACCAAGCAGGTCTGCTCCAGTCAGCAGTCACAGCAGCACCAGTGCTTATGGACAGCAAGTGCCACAGCTCTTCTGAATGCCCCTCTGCTCACACCTGGACCCCCCAGTGACAGGAGTGGCACGAATTGTTATTTTCATGGGCTTGATCTACGAAAAAAAAATGAGTAGCAGACTCGAATGAGGGAGACGAGCAACATTTTAAAATATATCTGAAAACAAATTAAGCCATTCAAAGCTCTGCTTTTGCAAACGAATTTTTGTTTTGGTGACATCCTTGACCAAACAATTTCACAGTGCCCATCAGTTTATATTGCCATTCTAGCAATGGCAGGTTTTTTAATTATCATTTTTATTTTTACAATATACAGCAGAATTAATTTAGGTTCTTTCCTGCCAGCCTTCCCAATTTTTGAATTCACCTGCCTGAAGTCAAGGTATCATTATTAGCCATGCTATCATTATTCATGTTGCATGAAGCTTACACTTCTGAGTGTTCAATATAACATGACTTCAACAAAGGGTCACAGGTATTTTAATAGTGACAGTGTAATCAGTATAACTGTGATTTATTAGAAATGATAATTCACTGTTCACTACATTTTAATAAGCTTTTTTAACGAGAATCAAGAATTGGGCTAATATCGTACATAAAGGATTTTACTTAAAGGTCTGATCTGGGGAATGATATAGGTCAGATTCTTCTCTGCTGTAGTTTTGGTTACAGTCACAGAGTAATGCTGAATTATTTGAACTGAGAAATTGGCACACAATTAGAAACTGTGCTCTGGGTTTATGGACCTGCAAATGTAATACCACTTAATTTCGCTCAAAAGTTTCTGAAGAGATTCACTTTTGTTGGATTCATTAATGGCTATTATGATCTTAACAATAGATTTTCCAGTGCTCATATGAGGCATCCTACTGTTGTTTTATCAGCAATATTATGACCACTATAAAATAACTTGTGAGGTCAAATTCTGTGTAATAGTTAAGATATTTGAATGTCTCACCAGTTCTCCAAGAGACAGGAGCTTTTTTGTGATACTTACAGTACAATCATACACTGATTTGTGGGGCAGAAGATAATGCTGGTGCATTCTAAAAAGAAAATGGAAAGTGGTTTGAAAAGTTGAACTTGTGTGACATTGGGAGAAAACAGATCTGTTGTAGGTTCTCCACTTTCTCTTTTGATTCCCTTTATTTCGGCTCCATTAGTCTATAAGTCTTTACAAATTATTTATTATTCTATCTTTTTCTAGTGAGAATCATCTTAGCCAAAACCATCTTTTCTTTACACTGTTCAAAGTTCAAATGTTTTTGCATTTGAATTTGAAACATGGAGGAAATGTCATGGTTTTTTCTCCATACATTGTAAAAGTAGCTATTGGCATCTTGGTTTATCTGCCTTGCCAGCACAGTTACAATGACAGTTTATTCAAAAAGCATCAGTTTATTGATATTGTCACAATTAACGTTATGCTTATGTGAACTTTACTTTTTTTATTGCACTGGCACATTGAGGCAGTGAACTCCCATTTAAGTTTGCAGGGTGAAAAGGCCTTTAAGACACTCTCAGAAGAAAAGGGTTAAAGTACATTGAATCGTAAATCTGGAATGTTTAAAGCACTCTTGTTAGTGCTAGCCACAAGAAGGATGCCAATCTTGTGAAAAGTTATGGACTTTGACATTTCAAAAGGCCTTTTAAATCCTGTGAGTGCTGCTCTGTTGAATTTAGGTGCCCAGGTTTTGGGAGTGGAGGCTGCAGGGGTGGCTCTGAGGGAGGAGATCAAGGGCTGCCCTGTGTTGGCCACAGATACTTATTGCAAAAGAATGTCAAAAGCAAACCTGACCATGTTGAGAAAAAAAAAATATGCTTGAGGAATATCAGCAGGGACCAAAGAGGATCAATCACTCTTGAAAGGTAAAGAAAAGGTATGGAACCTATGGCAAAGAGTGACCTTAAGAAGGCAGAAATGGCAAATCCTTGCCTGAAAATGTTCGTGCCCTCGTAGCTGTTTGGTGACAACTACTCAAAGAATCATTGTATCCTGTGAAGTTGGTGAAAAGTGAATTTCTGAAATAAAACTCAGAATAGCAATGAATTTGGGTGTGTGGATGTGGAGATTTTAGCCATAGGAGCTATCAGAATGAAAAAAACCAATTAGAGGTGAACATGTGAAATATCTGAGTTCCTATTACTGCATAAGCTGAAAATTTTAATCTGTTCTTCCTGTTAATGCTTTGCAATGCCTTCCTTTACTGGATTTTCATTCTGAATTCTGCCATCCTGAAGCACTGGTTAGAGGGCAATGCTTAGGAATAATGCAATTTGAGAATTGGAGACAACAGCTTCTTTGAAAATAAAGCTTTGCAATACCGTGAAAGGGATCATAATGCAATTAAACAATCAGAAATTCCTCTGCTTGTTTGTCATTTTTCTGTGAGTGAAACAGAGGGCTCCTGCAAAATACTGAAGTGATTGTCAGGATTTTTTTTTCCTAAACATCTTGGAATTGTGCACTTCACCTCATTTGCTATCATTTCGAGCTTTTATGTCTGTGCAGAAAATACTCCTTGGAAAAGCCTTGTAAGGTAAAATAGACTTTATTTTCATAGTAGGTTCTTGAGGTATGTTACAATATTCAATAGTACATAAAAACAGTTTTAGTGAATCCACTGTTACTTGAAACCTATATACACAATTGATTAAATATAGCACAACATATCACAATCTACTGAAAGAGGGGAGTGAAAATCAGAGACTTATTACAGGTCTTTCCATCAGTAAACCAAAAGAGTTAATATATATAAGGAAAACAGCTTTATTTTTCTCTTCTTACAAAAGGTTTAGATTTTTAATGGTCACATCAAGTAAATGTAATTATACCTCGTCCTCTGTATAAAAGACTTTAAGCCAAAACAAGTACATACTGACTTATATGTCAGAGTTATTTTTAATTTAATCACTTGGAGAAACAGAACAACAGCATTGAGAGCTAGAAGAATGAAACCTGCCTAAAAAAAAATCTGACTCCTTGAAAAAATTTAATTTTGGGTTTCATATTTTGCGAGGAATTTTGCTTAAAAAAAAAAGAGAGAAAACTTCCATCTTACTTTTAAATTCAAAGATCAGCAGTTTTACTTAATTTTTGTGACCAAAAAAAAAAGAGATTTTTGCAGGGTTTTAAACATAAACTTTGATAAAATCACAATGAATTCACGGAATATCCTGATATTTTCAAAACTTTTGTCTCCATTAGTGACAATAAAATAATATAATATAAACATTTCGTTTTGTTGCTTTGGGAAGTTATTTATGGGACAACGATAGGAGAAAGGTTTTGAAGACTCCTTTCATTTTGAAGACCCCCTAAGCAACTAGGATGATATAATTTACATCATCCATGTCTTACACATGCTTTTACATATAATACATGCCTTGAATAAGGAGCTTCTAATCATTAGTATATCATCAGTATAGATAAAATAAGCTATATTTTATGTTTTAATACTAGAATATAGCACAGACAATCAAATATTTAAACCTATTTTGTAGTGAAAAATTGGTGATAGGGTTCGTCATGCCCAGTCATGCTTTATGCATCATTTGATCATTTATACTGGAAGTCAAAAATTACAAGTTACAAAGAAGAACATCAGCACTAGAGTACTAATTAAAATGTACCAGCTCAATAGATCTTAGTTCATTTTCACTTAGAACCTCATTAAGCCAAAATGTTCTGTACAAATTAGTCTTCCCAAGTAGAACCACTGGCAATTGTTAATGAGGTTTCCATGTAAAGCATCGTCTGCCAAATTACAAAACTAAACCAATCAAAGACATACCGTGCTAGATTATGTCTAATATCTTATTTGTTTAATTGGGAAATTGGTTCATTTTTTTCTTAATGCAATCTTGTATGTACACGTGTGGCTTCAGGATTTAGTGACCTGCTTGCATCGATGTCAATATTTGGATGTTAAAACAAAAGTTTATTTAAGCTGCTATTTATAACTGTTAACAAAATGGACTTTCATTTATGATCTGTTCACATTTCAGGCAACTAATGTCTTTCTAACAGTCACGTAAACAAAGCAAAGTAAAAAGAAAAATAACAGAAAGTACAATTAAAAATAAATAAAGCTTGAAATTAACGGAAGATGCAAAGTCTGTAAGGTGCCAAATGAGAAGTACAGGAGTTTAACACATTTAGGACCACGTTCTGTTGTGGTCTGTAAGATATGAGAAAAGAACTGGGTTCTTAAAATGTTATTCTGGTTCTAAACAGTGGACCTTAAGAGGTCTTCAAATCCATCTCTGCCTCAGTCTGTGTTATCTAAACCTGAACCACTCTTCATAGATAATTTTAAAAGCGGGGTTTTACTAGGAAAGAAAGGATAGAAAGAACTATTTGCAACAGGCAGAGAAAATATTAGTGTATTTTCACCATGGAACTGGTGGATTTCATCTAAAAAAAAATTGGCTGAGCAGCAATGCAGTATTTTGAAGAGAGCTCTGAGGAGAGCAATAAAGGTAATTATAGCTAAAAGATGTGTTTTAAGAAGGCTGACTGCAAGAGTTAGGACTGAATAACTTCACAAAGAACATGTGAAGTAGATAAAAAGCTGTTCAAATAGCTGCTAAAAGGTAGGAAAAACACGTGTCTCCATGCTGGACAGCACCAGAATCAAAATTCTTAAACTAGATCAAGCAATAAAGACATTAGGACATTAGAGAGAACAATCTACTGGGAAGGAAGGGTAGATCTTGGAGTAGACTGGGACACTTAGAGTGTGCAATTTAACCTGTAACAATCTTTCCTCTGGCAATCAAATAGCTTGTTTGGGCCTAATGAAGGTTTCCTTTTAAGACAATAAATTATTACTGCTTCTAGCCAAGTTACTTGATTCATGGGAGTAACAGCAGTATATTTTTTATGAATCATAGGCATTTTTTGCTTGGCATTATTTAACCTTTGTAAAAGTTAGTTGTCTTCGTACATATTTTTTTTTTTAATTATTTTGCCAAAAATCTATTTTTGTTTTTATTTCTACAACTAGCCCATCTGTCGTCATTCTTAATATTTCTTATATTAACATTAGTGTATCAGCTCCCACGTACTGTTTTTGCAAGGTACACAAGCAGAGGCATAAGTGTTCCTGTAGCTGGACATGCAGTCTAAAATCATCTATCTATAAATTGTCACTTAGGAAAAGGTTTTATAAACTGTCCCCTTTACTCAGGGAAACTAATAGGACTAAATTAACCTCTATAAAGGTAATTTCTGAAACCCAGTATAATAACTTTGCGTGATTTTTATACCTTTGCAAATCCAAAGTACAGAACGGGAAGAAAGACATTCAACTGTCTTGTTGACTCCTTCTTTGTAACAAATATTGTTTTGTTGAGCTTTCAGTGGTGTGCTGGTTTCAGTTCCAGCGTTTCAGTTCCAGCAATCTCCCTGCTACACCTTCCTCCAATTCACTAACACACCATTTTACCCCAGTATTGCTTAACTATCGTCATTCCAATACAAAATACAGGAGGTTTGCATTTTCCATGGTTACAGAGTATTTATTTATACTTCTGCCCAATCATTAATCTAAAAGAAAAAAAATTATTTTTGTCTACAGGAAAAGGGAAAAAGTATTTGTGTTTGACCAAGCAATTTGACACAGTGCAGGACACAAACTCAGAGATTTTTACTTCCAACCTGCTGGCTTTAATCTTTAGATTAACTTCATTCAAATATATAAAATATGTCCCTGAAAAAACTGAAAATCTACCAGATTGCATAAAATCTCCTAACTGATTAATTTGAACTATAAACAAAATTCAATAAGCCACAAAAATAAGAACTTCAAAATACACTCATAAAGGCAAAGAAAAAAAAATAGAATTGCCTGTAACGAGTACATGAACAAGTTCATAATAGTCATTGTAAGTACCTGAAAAAACACACATAGTGTGACTACAAAGACACAAACTGAATAAATTCAAGAAATATTTAAGCATTCAAAATTCTTTAGAAATTATATACTCTTTAATGACATTTTTCATCAAAGGCATAGTTGCTGAGTTAATATGTTCTGAACCTCAGCCCTTTGCAGTCTTGAGATGGGGTTCAAATCCTGAGACTTAAAGTCTTACTTTGACTTCTGCCTCCTTCCTTCACTCACACAGGGCACATTCTTTGTAGTTTTGCAGGTTACATTTTTAATCTCTTCACTCCTGTTGGGTCGGTTAGTTTGTCTTTCTCTCTCTCTTTTTGGATTTCCTGTGAGAACAAGCCATTCTGCCCCTCTGCCACGCTCAGGTGAGACCCCCCCTGCAGAGCTGCCCTGGGGGTACAATTTATTGTATCTGCATAATTGACCCACACTTCTTTATTATTTAAATTCAATTCAACCTCCGTTTCTAACGCTGATTAATTTCAGTTATTTTACTTTTTGTTATTCTTCCTTAACTTTGGTTCCTGGAAAACAGCTGAATTCCACTGGTAGAGCAGTAAAAAGTCTGAATTGCCAATATCCTGCTTGAACCTACCTTGTAGATAAATGTGCATTTGCAGTGCTGGCAGGCTGGCCTATTTCACATGCCTTGTCACTTGCTTTAACACAGTAACAATCTTCACCTTAATTTGGATAGTTTCAAACGACCAAGGAAAGTTTCAAAAGACCAAGAAATATTAAGGTTAAAAAAAAAATACCGGTGACTCACAGTGACAACATCGTAAATGGAAAAAATTAGTTTAATAGTGTTTAAGTTGAAAACTTGATGAGTAGGAAATTGCAAAAAATAAGTCAGCATTAAAAACCTCCTTAAAATTAAGACATTTTTAAAATACATCCACAGCAGCAGCTATGATTCACGGCGTGGGAGAAGACAATTGCTGAGGATTTCTGAACTCTGACCACAGCTGGCATCACCAACCACAACTCCCAGGAGAAAGCAAATGATGTGGCAGTTCAGTTGTTTCAGCAGCCATGCAATAAAAGTTACTTGTGGATTCATGGAAAAATGCCCATTGAAATGGCCAATCCAAGCCACTATTGAGAAAAATCAATGCATGGTGTACCTTTCAGTTTACTTACATTTCTTTGCATTTTAAGGTGAGTTTCTCCCTGGCTGTCTTTTTTTTAATATAGACATTAACATTTTAAATCTCCTGTTTAATATAGACATTAAACACAAGACAAGACAAACTAACAAATTGTCTTAAAGCTTAACTACATGTATTATTTAATTTAATTTAATTCAAAGAATAGATTTCTAGTTTAACTGCAATTATTTTTTCTTTTTTAATTCCGGATACATTTCACGAGTGAACTCATTTTCCACTCAAAAACATTCTGATTCAAAACCTCGAAGAAAACTATTCTCAAAAGTGGAAGTTAGTCCAAAGATTTTTTTTTTTTCTTAGGGACAAAAACTAATTCTGGAGATAGCTTGTTCTAACAGAAATGTTCAAGCAAGGAAAATAAAACACACCAAAAAAGAAAGTCATACAGTGGGTTTTGAACAATTCCCTAAATAGAGAATGACTTTTCACTCCTGAAGAAATCTTTTTTTGGGGGGGTTCGTTTTATTTTTTTAGAAAATGTATTTGAATTCCTGGGAATTGGTGAGAATTGGAAAGGCATTATGGTTCTGTACCTCTGCAGCTGCCTACTGCCATCTTGTGTCCTTCTGTTGTCCTGTGAATGAACACATCTTACAACCAAAAGGTCTGATAGGATGTATAAAGTATATTCCAGATTTAATGGATAAAGCCAGTGTACATATCTAGCAGTGAATAGTGAAACTAGCAGACTTGGAAAAGACCTGCATCATTTCATCTCTACTGAAAATGTCAGTTCTACATTTGTAGTGGTATCAGACCTAATCTTTGCAGCTTGAAAACTTTCAACCATTTTTTTTTTCTTTTTCTTTTGTTCTCAGGCTGGGAAATTCTGATATATGCAAATCTTATTGACACTGGTTGTTCAAGTTCAAGTTAAAGCTATTTCTTAAATTCCTGTTGTCCCCAAGTAGAAGACAAAACCATTGATGAAAGGAAAAGCTTTGGCCAGACATGGTTTCTCCTTCATAAATCCATGCTGCCTACTTCCAGCCACCTTCTTGTACTCCTTATGCTTGGAAAATATTTACAGACTTATTTTCTGCATCTTCTTTTCCTTTTCCTTTCCTTCTCCTCCTTCTCCTTCTTATTTTCCTTCTCCTTCTCCTTCTTTGTTCTTTTTCCTTTTCCTTCTCTTTGTTCTTTTTCCTTTTCCTTCTCTTTATTCTTTTTCCTTCTTCCTTTTGAATTTTCTTCTTCTTTTCTTCTTCTTCTTTTCTTCTTCTATCAGTCAGCTACTGAAACTGGGCCATTTGTGCTGATTTCCCAGAATGTCCTAGTGCTTGGTATCCTTCACAATCTCCTCTTTCCAGAAAGCTGTCACCTTGACTTTCTCAGGCTCTCTCTTCACAGTGCAATTAGAAGTTGACTGAAAGTAGCTACCCTGCCATCATTTATACATTTAAAAAGAGACCTATACTGGACTCTTTTTTGTTCCTCCTTCTTCTACCTGTTTTCACTCTGAGTCATTTTAATAAAAAGGTTTCAACTTCATTAATGATTTAATCTCATAGATTAAAAAGAAATGTGCAAATCAATACTTATAGAGTAGACACATACCGAGTTCAGGTCATGGATTTTTACTCATCTTTATTTTTTTTAATTTATATTTATTTGTAGCACACTGTTACAATAAAATATCCTTCTACTCACACACAAAAAAGAAAAAACCCCACTAAGCACTCTAACATATCTAATAGTCTCTCAAATCTCAGAATTCCCAAGTCTAGTAAAAACATAAAAGGGCATAATACTTCTACTAATGGCAGCTTCTCCTCTATAAAATTTGCTTTGCCAGCTACTTAATCTTCCTGTGAATGATAGCATGTGGTTAAACTAGAAATTGATGTTGTAGCTAATAGTTTGTATCAAATTATATCTGTAGAAAAAAAAATCAAGCCTTAAAAAGGCAACATCATTTTTTCTAGTGTTTTCCAGTGATAAATTACAGCAGGAAGTTACTAAATCCCTCTTTATAGAAAACTCCCTAATGCTGTATCTTCCTTACCTGCAACATATAAAATCATGGCAGTAGATTTCTGCTGGCTTCAGAGGCAAGTGATGTCCAAAAGATATTTTACCTCTGTGTCACTAGGACTTGAAATTAGAAGGTGTTGAGTGAGTCACCAGAGAACCCCAGGGACCCTATGTATGCATGCTGGGAGAAACATGAGTGTGCAGGGAAATTTTTCTGACAGAGAGATCACCTGAACTGAGAGCTGCCCTAAATGTTTCATTCCTCAGGAGGAATGAAAATCTCCAAGGAAGTCCCCCGAAGGCTCAGGCTCGAGGGATTGGGATTTTCACAAAAGTAAGAACGGAAAAATTCTGACTGCAATACTTAAATCTGCTGCCTTAAAAATAAAGGACACTAACTAATACCACAGAAAACAATTTGAAGGAACTGTGACCTGAAAAGTGGCAAAAGGACTTTTCTCTTTTCTTCTTGGACTCTTGTTGAAGAAAAAGAGAAATTTAATCAAATGTAAATATATTATTTCATCGTAAAAAAGATAGTTAAGTTGTTACCTATATATATATATGTATGTATTTTCCCCTTCCCCCAGTGCTGAGTAGTTGTGTCCTGTCTGAAAACCCTCTTACACTGGGGCAAACTGTGAGAGGGGAGCTTAAACTTGGAAACTGGATTTCTGAGAGACTCAAACCACCACGGTGAGTCACCAGACAACACCAGGGACCCTATGTATGCATGCTGGGAGAAACATGAGTATGTAGGGAAATTTTTCTGACAGAAAGATCATCTCCTTGAGGGACAGGTAGTGGCTGGGTGGCATCTTTGAGCAACAGAGCTTTGAAAATACTCCTTTGAATCCTTCCTTTGATCCAGGCTCTTATATGCTCTCTTCTCCTTTGCCCTTTTTCTCACAAGTTAAACCAAGAATCTAAAAGCTGCATCATAAATTGAGATGTTTATTTTACTCTCCTCGATTTTGTGGTGTGTGAGATTTTTGGTTTAGAATAACCAGAACTGTGAGGTTTGCTAATTTCGTAGTATCTTACTGACAATTTTAAGCAGTGATTGCAAACACAGACTGAGACATTTTTTCCCTCCTCTCCCCACTCAGTTACCATTCAGTCACTCAGTATCCTGCAGCCAATATTTGTGTGATGTTCATGTTCCCTCAGTAACACAGGGCTGGGTTATTAATTCCAAAGACACATGAAAGTGTTTGGTTGAATTTAGTCTCTGAATTGAAGCTGTTCATCAACAGACTATATAAAATGACTTAACAGCTGGTATTTATGACAGACAATAAAATCTGAAGAAAAACAATGATAAAGAGGTTGTAATATGCTGAATTATGTGCTAGAAGTGCAGATAGCTTGGATATGTGCAAATGCAAGAGTGGAATAATACAGCAATATTTCCTCTCATTTGTCAGGTAAAATGATTTTTTTAATTTGTGGACTGGGTTATTACTTTGGCCACCTCCTTCCAATGTGGAATAATTCCATGACGAGGTTTGGAATATTACAATTAGAAGGAAACTTTATGAACTACATCTTTTTCAGATCTTAATAGCAGATTAAGTTATTAGTTTTGACATTGTACTTCACTATATTCCAGTTTTACGTACACACTTGTGTATATTAGAACAGTGTTGGCAACTACATACAAAGAATTTTTAAAAGTTCTTGTGCCCAGCATGACTTCTTCAATTCTATTTGAAACTGTAATTTTCTAGTGATTTCTCGTTTTAAATCAGAGCCCACAAAATCATATCTGAGTAGGAACTGCATTATTGGAGAAGCTATAATATTCTACATATCCTGATGGCTGTGGTTAACCATGGTAATCAATCAAATCTGTATTTGAAGCAAGACAGTATGAACTTGGTTAACATATGTCTTTTGGAAAGGCATCTCCTTAAAATTTCTCTCTTAGTATTTTTGGGGGAGGGGGGGCTTGTAACATTTATTTATTTACTAGGTCGGCTCTACGTTCTTATGAACCTTTCAAAGCCTAATAATTCATGGAGATATTTCAGTCTTGAATCAAAAGACAGGTTCAGATCTCTTTTATTTAATATCCTTGTAGTGAGAGGTGAAGAACATTTCTGCAAAACAAGTTGTCCAAAAACATGATGGCTTAAGCTTCAGGCAAAACCAGGCCATTTTAGTCCAAGTGTGATCCAACAACTCAGCTCTCTGATCCAGTGGGTGTGATGTAGGACACACATTTGTACAGATGGCTTGTCAAGAGTAAAATAATGAGTAGCTGTTTATTCATATAAATATGGTAACCTCTTCAGAAAAACTCATAAAGCAGGTTACTTAGCAAATTTCTGGAGGGAATAAAATCCGGATTTACGGGGAGAGGTAAAATGCCTTACAAGGACAACACATTTTGATCCTCAAAAATGATTTTGGCAACAAACCCCCTGCCTGAGAATGATATCTACTGATCTGAGCACAACTTATGTTGACAGTAAGAAACCTGCGGGTTCGTTCTTCGCAGACAAATAAATTACGCAGCAAACTTCAGTTCATGATAAATTTAAAGTTCAAAAATTGGTGTATTTTGAACGCTAGCACAAATATTCCTTAAAAACCTTCTCCAAAATACCCTGTGCATTTCTAAAAGGTAATACTGAAAAATATGAGGAAATCACTGTAGATATGTGTAAATGCTATATACAAAATATAAAAATGATATACCAAAGAGTTCATTTTTTGCCTATTGCCTCCAATTTTACCTCTTCTCATTTAGTTTAAATCCTGCAGAAGAGAACAAGGCTCCAGTGGCTCCCACAGCTGTACATTCTGAAATTGGATCCCCACGTGTTTTGCACCAGACACTCTGCTGGTTTGGGTTTGTGTGGTTCTTTTGCAGTGAGTGGCTTCTTTTTTCCCTGCAGTTTGACTAAATGGGGCTGTGTTTGGTCTCATTATAATTTAAGAGTCTGGCTGATTTCATAGAGAGTTTTCACTGCCCATGGTAAGGTCTTACTGTAACAACACTTAGCCACTTATAATGAAAGATAGAGGGTGACAAATGATACAGAGGTATTTAATCTGTTAGGCAAAAGAATACAGTCCAGTGGTTGCAGCTGTTGGAAATCAAGTGTTTATTTTCACTACTGATTCATTCTTGGTGAAGCAAAGCAGGAGATATTTCCATATTTCCACCATTGCAGGTCCTGCATTCAAGAATGAATGGCTTGATTAAGGAAAAACATTATGTTTTGTGGGAATTGAGACTAAATATTTCTAAAAAATAAGCTGGTAGCGTAGGTCTGTAAGCTGTATACTGATCAAATGGCTTGGTCTAGTAATAAAATAATTCAGGGGAACAAACCAAATGGAATGTTCTGTGGTTTTGCAATAGTGATACCTGTCTGTGGAAAGAATTTGATTTTATGATTTTTGATCTTGGTCTCTGTGGTTATTTAGTTCAGGACTATTTTTGCAGAATTTATAAGGACTGTATATATCATTAGTAATATCATATTTGTTGGGATTTGTGTGTTAATTGTTACCACCTCTTTTCGTACACTTTTCAGGACCAAGAAAAAAAGAAAAAAATATTGTTATATTAAAAAAGGTCAGTACCTGTAATACCACTGGTATGTTCCTATGAAAACCTATCTTCCCAATTAGATCACTTATTATGAAGATCTTCTCTTTAATACTCTTACATATTTCTCTTATATAATTAGCCCAGAAGACAATATTTTAAGCTTATTAAGGAGTTTTTATAAAATAAGTAAACACATTCTTAGACAGGATAATTGTTTATCATCTGCTCTGAAATGCTTCCTGTTTAAAATCCCTGTTATGGGAATATGTTTTCACTTATCAGTTCTTTCAGGTTTTTAGGATTATTGTGTTCCTTTAATTGAATGCACTGAGATCTTTGAATGTTTTCCAGTTGCAGTCATTTCCATAGTCTCACCCTCATTAACTCTTCCTTATTGAAAATTAAACCATGATATCGATTTTGGAGCCCTCTGTTGTAAAGGGTAACTTCATCATCAAATGCCACTGTACAGCAAGTCACCTCCCCTTCTTCCTTATTTATTTAATTTACATGGCCACAAAATCTTTTCCTCTGTGTTTTAACATCTTTTGCAAAGACTACTTTATCTTCTCATCTTGACTTTTAAGGCACATCTTCCTTCCACCATTTCTTTTGTCACTGTATGCTGTTTTCTCCTAATGTGATTACTGGAAGAGTTAATCATGTCAGAGTCCTTCCTTGGAGTGTTTTCCGCGTGGTCCAAGATATGAGATTAAAGAAGCAAATATTTATCTGGAAACGAAAAATCCTACATGGCATTAAGCTCCTCAGTTTACTTCATCCACTCGTTCCCTGAAACTCCCAAAGGCTGCCTTTCCGAAATGAAAAATATTATCTAAAATCCTAAAAAAAAAAAAAAAATACAAAGGAACAAATCCGTGCAACTTTTTGTTATTTTATCTCTTCTTACGGTAAACGAGGAGTTTTTCTACAAAACCGTCCACTTGTCAGAATTAAATCTGTGCTACCGCTAACCCTCCTTTTATTTTTTTTTTAGACTATTTGAAAACTGGAAGTTTCAGAAGTAATTGTTGCAATCCGTACCGGAGACACTAGGTGTCTCCCCTAACTGTAATTTGGTCGAGTCCAGTCACTCAAATTCAGCGTTGCTGACCCCGTGTACACCCAGCAACACATTCCTGTGACACATTTCTGCTCGCAGCAGCACTAAAACTCTGTCTTTCTGGCTTCTTCCTCCGGTGTTGTTTTCTCTGTGACACTATCCCTACCTAATATATGTGTTACTGCCTAATAAAATCAGGCAAGATGCTTATATAACTCTCTTCTAGACGGTTTTTTTCCTCCGTGGGTTTTCTCTAAAACTCTTTTCAGCAGCCATGGCAGGTTCAGACTCTAATAAAGCCAGTACATCAAGTATTGAGATGCCACATATTCAGCCAATTTTTCTGGGTTTTTACAGGTTTTAATGCCCAAATGGTCTCTAAACTTTCTTATAGCCATGATTCATGAGCATTATTTGATTTGCATGTTTTCTACTCTTTAACTCTTTGAGAGTTCACTCAAAATTCCTGAGGTTTATGGGAAGTATTTTAGTTTCTGATTCCCTGATACCCAGCCTTATTTCCTGATGGTTGATCTATTTTGCTGGATATTTGATAGTTCAATCTGTTCTACCGGATGATTTAATAACTTTATAATTATTTTGTGCTAATATGAATCTTAATATGTCATTTAGGATTGCAGCCCCAACCAGTGGGTCCTGAAAATTTTATATTACAAATTACTTCTTCTTACATGGTGCATCACACACTAGTTTAATCTACCTCTAATACTTCACACAGAATTTCCTCATACACAGAAACACAGTTTTTCCCATTAATATGAGTCTTCTCTCCTATTCTTCTATCTGCAGAAAATGTTTTTTCATTTTGTCTTGTAAATTCATATAGACCATAGTTCAGCCTTTCCTGGGCCTGGATACCTGGGTGTTTTACCTTCTTTGTGGACCTAGCTTTTCCTACTGATTTAACATTTCAAACACATATGCAAAGGAGATGGAAGGGTTAATATATTTCTGTGGTGCCATGCTTACAAATTGTCTATTTTGACCACATAGATTAGATGATTTTACCTCCGAATAAATTGAAATGTGTTAGGAATTTTGAAATTAGTTTTAATTAGTTGCAAAGCAGAATCGTGGAAGGTGTCCAGATTCAGCTTTGCTTTGAGAGCCTTTTAACAAAATAATCTCAGAATCACAGAATCAACCAGGTTGGAAAAGACCTCTGAGATCATCAAGTCCAACCCTTGATCCAACCCCGCCGTGGTTCCCAGCCCATGGCACTGATGCCACATCCAGTCTCATCTTAAAAACCTCCAGGGATGGAGAATCCACCCCTTCCCTGGGAAGCCCATTCCAATGGCTGAGCACTCTCTCCGGAAAGAAATTCTTCCTAATATCCAACTTAGGTTGTGCCTCCCCTGGCACAGCTTAAGACCCAGCCCTCTTGTCCTAATGTAAATTTGTGAAAAAGAGAAGGTATTCAGACTGATATCCAATCGAGGTCATAATTTTTGTAGCATTCCAGGCAAAAAAATAGACTGTAGATCTTCATATTTAACCATTGTGTGCATGGAAACACGAATAATTTGACAGCTGTTAAGATCACTTTGGCAAATTGTTTCCTGCTTTATCACCACAAAATAAGAATGAATTATAACAACTAGAAACACTGAAGTGTAGTATGAGATGGTTGTTCACTTTGGTTTCAGACTAAATGGGGCTGGAGTGATAAATACATTTGTGCACTCTCACTGATTAGAGGTTTTAAGAGATAATAATCATAGGGGTGAAACAATAAAAGACTTTCAAACATAATAGTTTCTTCATTAATGCCATTTTATGTTAATTTGTCAATGGTTCCTGATGAAATAATCACAGCCATTTCTGTAATTGCAGAGCACAAAATATTTGTTATATGCATTTGTTATGGATGAGAATTCAAGCAGACAATGATAAGGGTTTTGTTCCGTATCACCTTTGGTATCTTCTAAATAGTTCTGTACTTTAAAAGGAGAAGTAGAAAAAAGCTTCAAACGTGGAGGAATGTTGAAGAAATGAAAACATAATATTTCTCTTATCACCCTGAGATCATATATATTGCATTGCAATAGACAAAGCCCAAAAGCCTGGAAGAGAGAAAAAACCTATTTTGCTGGTTGAAATGAAACATTTGTTGCTGAAATTCTGAAAGGTCAATTTAAGTTTCTAGTAGAAATGTACAAATGGAGGGAAGAAGGGAAGAAGGAAAGAAGGAGTCCTCTTTTGAAAGAGCAGTACTGCAAGTTACTTCTTTGCAAATAAAATAACCACACTCAAATTTACAGATTTACATGGGGGGAAAAAAAGCCCAATTCTTTTCGAAGAGTTTAAGAGATATTTTTCTATTTTTTTTTAAATTTGACTGAGTTGTATAATAAGAATGCATTAAATTTTAAGAAATTGCTGAATCGACGCACAACGTTGCAGAGCAAATAAGGACAAAATGGACCTGAAGTTCAATTTTAATTGGGAACTGCCTGCTTTCCAGAACCTTGCTTGGTTTTGAATGTCTGAAGCAGCATGTGTAAGAGGAGGTATACTTTTGTGTTGTCGATGTTTTGCCCATTTTCTGAATCAACTGTTTTAAAAATAAAGTTATAAAACTCATGAATAATTCACTGTTAAACTAAAGACACCTCTACTTCCTTTGAAGGTAAATCTAGACATTATTATTTCAGGACCATCACACAGTAGGAGTTCTTTCACTCCATAGTAATTCTATCTTTAGAAACACAGCCTCATGTGGAACCATATTTACAAGCTGAACCACACAAACACAAGGTATTTTTATATGTGTGTACTAGAAGCGTGACTAGCAAGATTATGAGAAGAAATATTTAAATAAAGCTTTTACACAGCATAAGTGGGACATGAGATGAATCACAGTGTACAAGCTCTGGACAGTAACCTTTGATAAGGATGTGGATCATTGGAATTCAGCAGAAAGCAACGACAGCAATGGAGACCTGACCTACAAGGACAGCATGAATTTATTTGGGTTTCTTTGTGTGAAACAGATTAAGGAGGGGGAAATGATATGTTAATAGTGTCCAAATACACAAATGAGTACTGGAAGAAATGGAACAGTTTGGATTCATACGGGATGGAAAAAGCAACCCACTTACATTTTAAAATAGGGAAGATTCGACTTAGACATTAGAGAAACTTCACAACGAGGAAGTTGGTAAAGCAGTGGTAAAACCATGTTCTTTATACATAGGACAAATCAAGGAGTATTTGAAAAGAAATAAAATCCACATGAACTGCCTCTTCATTCTGGGGAATGCTTCCAGATTACACTGATTAGAGTGTGAAGTCATTTATCCTCTGATACTTACCATCTTTGCTGCTGCATTTGCTAATTATCAAAGGAACTTGTAGATAATGACAGTTTTCTCCCTCCCAGCTCACCACTCCTTCTTCTATCCTGCAGTGAAGTAACCACCATTGAGGACGGTGCTATTAATTTCCATGACGACCATTAAGCCGCTGGAATTTCACTGTAGGGAAAAGGTAAACTCCATGAAAACAAAAGGGTTGTGGGTTTGTTTTTTTTTCATTTTCAAATATAAATATTTATGCCTCGGGGCAACTCTTGGAAAGCACATTAGCCAGATTTTTTTTCACAAAGAGTCAGCTATACTCTAGCAATACTTCCACTGACCAGGAACTTACACAGGTAACCTGGAAACCTCGTTAAAGCCTCTGAGATCTGAATCATTCACCGTGTAAAAGCAACTGCTAAACTTACCTTCTCCATTTTCTGCTTTCCGAGTTGCAGTGTTCTCAGTGTGGTTAGATGCCAAAAATACACAACCCCAAACTCTAAGAAACAAGCAGTCCTTAACCTCAGCCACCCTATTAGTTTATAGTTAATTTGTCTCATAGTTGTGTTTGTAGATGCTGTCCCTTTTAAAATAAGTCAGGTATAAACATCATTACATATTTTGATGTTTGCCTTACTGTGGAGTATTTTTTTAATTTTAATTTTACTTGCATTTGCCAGTTATGTGTTTCTGTATGCAGGGGATGGTAGCTCTTCTGTGGCTAAAATCTGTTGACATCATACATAAGCTGATGTTTACAGAGAGCAGTTGCTAGCTAAAATAAATAAAACACAGCCTGTTTTATGGTTGCTTGTATTGAATTTCATTGGGCACTGAGAAATTCAGTGTATGTCCATCGACATGGCCTCTTTAACTGCACTCAAATTACTCTGCTTCATGTATATTCTGCTTGGTTTTTAAGATGATGAAGCACACTATTAGCTATATATTAGATGCCTGCTAATAACTCACTGTTGGTTTTGGTAGTCAGGATGTCATTGCTACACTTGGTGTGAACTAAGATTTAGTTCTTAACTATCACCTGCTTTTTATCATTGTTACAGATTTATCCATACAGGAGTAACATGTTAAAAATATTACAGAAATCATTGCTTAACTTGAACTTGTGCCATCACCACTGAACTCACAAATAAACAAAAAAAAAAAAGGAACTCACTTTAACATTTGAACTCAAGAGATGAAGTCATTCATCATCTTGTACTTGCCAAAATAGTTCTTCACAGCTTTCTGTTGCCTCTGTGTCAAGCATGTAATAAACAGCGTTCTAGCTTGCTGAAACCTGTTTCTTCAGGTGGCAATTTTGACAAGTTATTTTCCTGCAGACACTTACAAAGGACTTTTATGGTCTGAGGCAACAGATAAACTATTCTCCTGTTCTACTGCCTGAGGCAGGAGCTGTTTAAGGTATTCTGGTTCTCATAATGTAAGTCCAGGGTCTCAGTGTAAGTCCAGGGAGACAACAAGGTTGGTAGCACAAGGTCCTCACCAGCCAGGTGAGGAATAAATTGGACCCTCCTGCCCTTATTCTTCCACTCATTGGCAAGTTTTATCTGTTCTTCAGCAAAGCACAATAATTACACAAATTGGAGAGCTGAGGGTTAAGGGCAGACCTCCCCACGATTTACATCCATTGCTGCTGGAGGATGATCCGCCCTTGATTTATCTTCTATATGAATTCTTCACAGAGAATTCTTCATCAGTGCTTGTTTTCCACTGTAAACAATGGAAGCTAAAAGAGAAATGCCCCAGACTAACTCATCTGTGTTGCTTTTATAGGTGGAAATGAATATTTCCCAGATCTCATAACCAACATCTGACCAGCTCTTTCACCAAGAACCACCCACTAAGACTGGGATTTTTTTTTCAGGTATGATATATGCCTACATGCTTACACAAACAAACACACACCAAAACCAACAGAAAGCAAAATGCTGCTGCTGGCTACAATGTCTTTAGGGAGCTTTTGATCCTGCCTCAGGCAACGTGGCTGTTTGTAATGTAAAACTCCCAAACACAGGCAAGTTCTGACTCACTGGTCAGAAGTTAATTGGCATTCAGCTCTTCCCCTGCTTGCTTACCTGTCTGTGTAAAGTCACTCAGCCTTTTGGTTTTTCTTTTGAATAAAGAATACTGAATAATATCAATCCTTATTAATTATGATGCATAATTTTAATCTGTATTCAGGCAGAAGCAAGTGCAGCAGAGTGGAATGTTGTCAATATAACACTGTATTTATAAAGCCAAGCAGTTGTCATAAGCATCTTTAAAATATCCCCTCATATTTAATCTCTTATTCCCTCTATTTTCTAACATTATTTGGCATTTCTGTCAACACGATTCATAACCTGTAACTTGATATTATTCTGTTTCTGTTTTCAGATATGTAGTTTAACAAATAGGATGAAAAACAGATAATGAAGGAACAATTATTAAAGCAAAGAACAGAACTACAAAGTCTGCCATCCCTACTTGCTGAAGACAAATACTTTGTCACCCAGGTTTGCAAAATTCAATAATGACTTCTAAACAATTTCTCTAAAATTGAATTTTGGCAAATTTATTGTCCATGAAAGAAATTGAACCCCAATAAGCTTGTTATTATTTCTCTTTGCTCTCTTCAAATTGTTTAAAATAAACACAGTGGATTTAAAAAAAAATCAGGATATTGACAAAGTAATTTTTTTTAATTTACTTCCTAATTCTATTCAAGATTTTAAAAAAAAAAAATAAAATTTGATATTATTACAGATATGCCTATCCCAAAAGTAGGTTTCTAGTTATGGAAATTCACTACAATATTGTGAAAGCAAACAACCACCAAATTTTTGATTCTAATCATGTCAAGAATAATTCTTTCTTTCTGCTTAATAGATTTAACACTAACTTAGAATTCAAATTCTAGATAATTAAAAATATTAGCCAGTTTGTTGCCTTTCATTTGTAGAATAGTGAGAGAATGGCTGACTATCTTAAACACACTGGTCTATGCTCTCTACTTCCTTGCAGATCACAATCATGAGATTTTCATGATGCTACCAGAAAAAAGATCAACCCAAATCATTCTATGATTCTATGATTAAATTAAAGTCTACTTATTAGAATGGAGAAATAATGTTTTCCCATAGTGCAAGCAAACTCCAACTGCTTCCAGAAAGTTTACAACTTTGATTAAAGTTCTTTGGTTCTAAATAATGTAACAATCATGGGGAAATGCTGATACAGAAAACGAGGAAAATGCGAGATGTGAGCTCCACTGTTAAATTGACTTTTCTTGGTTACCATGGCAACATGATCTTCCTGTGGGGGAAACCGTCTCATGTTATATCTGTATAATTGCAGGAGTCCTCTTTATAGCTTAACAAAGCTATATTGAGTACACACTCAGTCAGTCAGTTTTCTGTACTATACAGGGAGGTTAAAAGACATTTTCTGAACTGAAGTGCATCTGATTGTCTGATTGTTTGGAAAGGACTTTATTGTAAGGATTAGAGATTCAGCAGCTCTGGATAAAGCATGCACTCAGACAGAACATCGATTTCCAGGACAGCAACACTGCCAAACTGAGCTTGTAACATAGACGCTCTCAGGATAATTTGTATCTCTCATTAAACGCTAATTCTTCATGAGAAGAATCAGGACAGAGAGGCTGATTTAACACCTAGAGGGATTCGTGGGCTACAATGAGGACACTGAACACGAGCCTGGTGCTCCTGCAAAGGGCAGGTATTGACCTGACAAGTGCCTCAGATCGATCTGTGACAAGAAGTGGGAGGTGGAGTTGTTACCAGAGTCGCTGTCCCTTCACACACAGTTAGTCATTGGCCTGCAGAAAAGAAGGGGGTTCCTGCCTGCTGCTCTCCCCTGTCCCTGCCCCGTTCCCTGGGAAAGTGCAGCTCTTGTCACTGCAGTGTAAAGGTGGGGAAAAGGCAGCGAGAGAAAGGCAGCCCAGCTTGGGGGGGGACCCTCCCTTCCTTCAGCTGCTGGGAAACGTGGCCGGGGGTCCCTCAGAGGCACTCCAGCTGAGGAGCTGCACCACTGCCAGAGGGACTTGGCAGGGACGGGGCAAGGGCAGCTCCTCAAATGCCCAGCTGGAGGAACGAGCCGCCCCGGCCTCCGCACCAAGCCCTGGACAGGGCATTTGGGCTGCTGGGGAATGGCCCAGCAGGGAGGTTCTGCTCCTGCCAGCCCAGCTGTTGCTTCCAACCGCATAGGAGGGGGAGGTATTTTGTCAGGGCAGTCGCTCATGGAATGGGTTGCCTGGGGAGGTTGTTGTATCCCCATCCGTGGAATGTTTCAAAACATGACTGGATCCCTCCCTGAGCAGCCCGGTCCGATCCCATTGGTGACTGTGGCCTGAGCAGGAGGTCAGACTTAGAGACCTTGAACTGTCTCTTCTGACCCAGATTCCTCTACAGCAATTCTGGCTTCTTACAGTCCATGAGACCTGTTGGTTCCACAGTCTGCAGAGAAGCTCCTTTGCCCAGCAGGCAATCCTGGAATGGCCAGCCATCCATGGCAGAGATTCCCAGAGCTGCCATGTGCCCCAGCTGTCCCTGAGCCCCAGCTTTGGCCTCGGCACTGAAACGCTGCCAGGACCTGTCCCTGCTGTGCAGGTCCGTGGGGCTGCAGGACACGGTGTCCCACGGCACACACGGCCACTGGGTCCTGCCAGCTCCTGCAGCCTGGGCTTCCTGATTGCCGGGGATTTTAGGGGCCACCTGTCTCCAGGGCTGGGCAGGGAAACAGAGATTTCCTGTGCCTGGGAGCAACGCAGGGCCTTGCCAAGGCAAGCAAATCGCCTGGGCTTCAGGTGCCCGTGTGCAATTCCATGTCCAGGGTGTCTCCCCCAGCAGCAGGTTCCTGTCCCCAGTTCCCGATCTCCCTCAGCGGAGCGGGCGGGGCGGGGCCGCGGGGACCGGCGGGCTGGGATTGGGCGGCGGCGCTCGAGCGCTGATTGGGCAGCGCTGCCGGCCCGCGGTATAAAGGGCCGGCGGGGGGGGTGGGGCCGGTTGTGTGTGTGAGGGCTGAGGGCGCGGCCCCGCTGCTGCCCGGGCTGCGGAGGGGAGAGCGCCTTGGCCGCTGGGTTTGTGGGCCGGGGGAGCCGGGGGGCGTTTAGGGGCGCGTTGTGCTGGGCAGCGGGGGCCGGGTAAACCCCTTCCCTGCCGGGTGACCCTGGGGGAGCCGTGGCAGGACTGGGGGGCTGGTGCTCTCTGGGTGGATCGAGTTTTGCTTTGGAATTCCAAACCCTTTCCCTGTGCCGGGTTACGAGGCCAAGACTGCTTTAGCTTGGTTTTTTTTGGTGCTGCATTAATGCTTTTTGCTCGTTCTGTGTCAATTTGCAGCCTGGCTCGTGGTTTCCCCTGGTGCTGGGGAGTGGAGGCGAGTTGTGCTTCCTGCTGGGAGGGAGAAGGGCCTTGGGAAGCTGCTCCATGAGCCACAGCTGTGCCGAGCCCGGGAGTCTGTCCAGGTAAGAGCAGGGCTTATACTGCCCGTGAGGAGCTGGGTTCTGCTGCTGAAACATGGCCATGCCTTGAAATGCAAGGACAGGCAGAAGCCGGGAGGGACCCTGAGCACATTTGAAAAGCCCTTGACTGTGGGCAAAGTGTCCAGGAGAAATGATTCCTTTTTTTGCAGGGAGGCAGTTTGTGAGGGCAGGGGGGTTGCTGTGCTCTCTACAAAACTACTGCCCTTGGGATGTGCAGGGTGAGGAAATGTTGGCCACGTGTGGGCTGGAGCAAAGGTGTGTGGGTGGCTGTGTGTGACAGCCGTGGGTGTGCTGGAAGGGGGTTCTGGTGCCATTGGAGCTGCCAGGGAGCCAAAAGGGGCACAGTTGTCTGAAAAAGGTGCAAGCTCTGTTGGCCTCTGTTGACACCTGCACCAAAGGAGATGCAAATTTCCCCCCTCTTGGTTGCAGGCTTCCCAAAGCTCCCAGGAAAGGAAGTTTTAGATTCCAACTCCCCTTTCTGCTAAAGGTTTCCTTGCTCTCTCCGCAGGATGTGGAGTGCCACCATGTCCCCGAGGTCACCCTTTCTGCTGTTGGGAGAGCATGAGGTAGATGGAGAGGATCCCCAGGCATCTGCAGGCAAAAGGGACTGGCACAACTGCGATTTTTCTCCAGCTCTCTTAAGGTGGACTTTCAGGGTACCATGGGTAATGTGCCAGCTCTCCTGCTGGAGTTTTTGTCTTGTGCTGTATTTGAACATCAAGAGTAAAACTAAAGTCAGGTGTGTTCTGGAGTATGTTACACTCGTGCAAAGCTCCTTCCCTCTGTTTCTTTTCTGTTCTGGAAAGCACAGTCTGGGGTTCCTGGGCACTTCCTCTTAAATGATTCCATGAAAATAATTTTGTACTGAAAGGAAAAAGGAGCTGTCTGTTTGAGATCAGTTGTCACTGATAAAAGCTTGATGTTTTTTCACTCAGTAAGCTTTTAAAATATCTCATAGTGTGTAGGAATGCCTGGCTTCTAAACCTCACCAATTGAGTCTTAGAAGTTTCTTTGAAGAGCTGTTAGCAGGCAGCAAAATTGGCCCTGCAGGAGGGACTCTGTGCCTGCTCTCCCGTGGCTCCAAGGGATCTCTGGTCCTTCACGCCGGCACCGAGATTTTCTCGGGAAGGGCCTCAGATCCCCGGACCAGTCTGGGACACAGGCAAGATCCCCCTGCATTTAGAAATGAGGCCTTGTTGTGGCTTCCTCCCCGTCCCCGTTGGTGGGTTCCAAAGAAGGGCTCTTGAAATGCCTTTTGGGTTGTCCATTGAAGCCTTGGGACCAAATTGGGCCCCCCTGGAGGGACAGTGCTGTTGGTGCCCCCCGGGTTGGGGCACCCCGAGGACTCCAGCGCGCACCGAAAGGATTATTCGGGGAGATCCTCGGGGTGCCCGGCCCTGGGGAGTTCAAAGCAAGGTCCCTGCACTGGATCCAGGCATTGCTGAGAGTATCCCAGGTGTAGCTGTCCATGCTAGACATGGAGCTCTCTACTGGACTGTAATTGGGTTCTAAAAGTGGTGCTCCAAGTGCAAAGGAAGTGTGGGATTGGGATTAAGAATCGAGCAGTGATGGTCCAATTGGCTGTTTTCTCTTGAATGCAATGGTAAGAGCTGCAGGAGTGCAAGGTGTGTGTTCCAGTCCCCAGCATTTGGTTTGCACATGTCCTGCTCAGACACAGGTCCAACTTCCTCAGTCCGTAACACAAGAGAAGGAGAATTAAGGACTGGCAGTGTTAAGGTGACTGGTGTGACAGGGGTCAAACTGGGAAAACATTGGGGAATTCCTCAGTTTCCCTATTTGCCAAACTCAGCCAAACCTGTGCTAGGAAGAGATTGAGTGGAAAAGTTAAGGCAGAAATGAAATTAAAAACTGGGGATGTTGAAACTGTAATTGCTGGAACTAAATGTGTCAAAGCAGCAGCTCTTGTTGTGCAGGGAATAACTCCTGTCAGCAGCAAGGTCCCGACTGAAGTGGCAGCTGCAATTGTTCCTGTGGTGTGGGCCAGTGGAGTTGCAGGAGGGCGGAAGAGGGCAGAACCTGTAGGTATTACCCCTCATGTGGGATCTATATGGGTAAGGCAAAGCCAGTATCCTTTAAAATCAGAATTCCAGCTTGGATTGGTTGCAGGTTGGACCTGAGAGAACCACCTTGAATGACAACCTTAGGTTTAAAAGATGGCCGTTGCCTTTGAAGGAGAAAATCTGGAAAGCAGGAAGGAAGAAGAGAAGCCACCTGACTCCTCCTGAGCCCCAGACAGCCCCTGAACTGCCTTCCTGGGAATGGTAGGACGGGGTGGACTCTGGATTGCTCCCTCTGGATGTGTGGTAAGACTGTTATACCAGCTTTTAAGAAGAGCCTGTAAGCATTTGCTGCCTTGGCTAGATGGTGCAAGGGCAGCCTTTAAGCAGCTAAAGCATTCCCTGAGGAGAGCTCTGGGTCTGCCAGATGTGTCAGAACTGTTGGAAGCATCTTTGGTGGGGAGGGCAAACAAAGGACAAGGTGTGCAGTGACCCCCCTGACAAGGGACTTTCAATTAATGGCATCCCTGCCAGTGAACTTTGTGGGCTGTTCCCCCTGTAGGGCAGGTGATAGTCCCAGCTACAGTGATGGGAAAAATGGTTAAAAGAGAGCCCCAAAAGCTGGAAATCCTCGTGGAGGCTCTTGGCCAACAGAGTTTGCTGAGTTGCCCCTGCAAGAAGGATAGTGACAGCTTTTGAGTGCTGGTAGATGCTTTTAATAGATAGCCTTGAGGGTGTCCTTGTTGCACCAGTAGGCCTTGTCCAAGTCCCCATATTCCAGGAGATATACCTATTAAAGTTTAAAATGATCTCCATAATCCTTTGTTGGCTTGAGGCTCTCCCCTGAGGAACTCCAGGAACTCCTGGTGCCGCCTGGGCCGATGGATTGGACGCCCCAGCCCCTCCGTTCCTGCCCAGCCCCTGGGTCCGTGTCAAGTGGTGGCACTGCCAGCCCTGCAGGTGAAGTGGGAAGGGCCTTTCCAGGTCCTGTGGGTCACATCTATAGCAGCTGAAGTTGCAGAAAAGGACCTGGGGTCTGTTATTCCTGAGTTAGGAAAGCTCCTTTTGGTTGGTGAGCAGAACAAAGTGAATCCTTCAGAGTTCCCATCCGTGTTTGTGTCTCAGCCTGTGTTATGATTCAGGGCTGTAGCTGTTGTTGTCACTGAGGAGTCAAACTCTGCTTTAAATAATGAGACACTGGCCTAATGACCAAGTGTCAGGAAAAAAGGGGGAATGATACCTGAGTGTTGAGATGTAACAAGAGGTAATCCTTTTTGCAGTGGGATGTAGCCTGGAAACTGCACAGAGCTGAGCCAAGGGATTTAAAGGGACCAACCAAGGGAGGTGAAGAAAGAAGGAAGAAGGGAAGTGAGGCAGTAGACAAGCACCACTAAGTTACACTGTAAACAGGTGAGTTGTCTTGAGGTTCCTAAGGCAGGCACTGAGGACTTTGAGGGCTCCAGACAGAGCAGACCTGCAAAGGCCCTCGGTGAAGCCCCTTGGAAATCTTCTAAGGGTAGGTGTGTATGGCAATGAGTGTTGGAAAATGTCCTGAGTGGGGATTAGGAATGCAGGGAAGGAAAATGAACCCTCCTGTAATGCTGCCATATCAGCTGCAGTGGAGATAGCTCTGTGTGCCCTTTGGGAGCTGATTGCCAGGACACCTGGTGGGCTGGAATGATTCAAGAGCATAGGAATAAGAGATTGCCTGGCTTCTAAAACTCATCAGCTGAGTCTCAGAGGTTCTTGTAAGAAATTTTAGGTAACACCTGAACTTTTGTGTGTACTTCTGAGTTCCGTTGGAAAGAGATTGTTCAGGGAAGAGGAATCTTGCTCAGTGCAAGAAGTTGCCCTTCCTATCTGAGCTGATGCCGTTGGCAGGAGAAGTACTCAGCAAGGAGGCTCTTTGCTCCTAGGCAGGAAGAAAGGCCAGTGCCCTTCCTCCCCAAGGCCCAGCCCAGCAGGGCTGGCAGGAGCTGCTGGTGTGGCTGCTCTTTGGGTTCTCAGCTGTGGCTGTGGGGTGGTGACCTCGTGTTCCTCCCTGTGCTCCAGGGCAGCCAAAAGCCCCAGCCCAGCCCCTGGGCCTTTCTGGGAGCCTGAGCTATTGTAGTACTGGGGATGGGGGTTTGGGTTTTTGTTTCCCTAAAAGTAGAACCATTGGGGGGGATCCCTTATCTCACAGTTGTTGTTTTGATATCTTCATTAATTACAACTTGAGAAGAAAACCTTGTGTAACCTAGCAACTGACTTGCACTGGTTCCACTGAAAGTGCCAAGGAGTTGTAGTGTCCACTGGATTGTTTGTATTGAAGCAGTTTGGTGTTTACAGAGGGATAATAACTCCTGTCAGCAGCAAGGTCCTGACTGAAGTGGCAGCTGCAGTTGTTCCTGTGGTGTGGGCCAGTGGAATTCCAAGAAAATGGACAAGGACAGAACCTGTAAGAATTACCCCTAAGCCAGAGTCTCCCCTGGTAAGGCAAACCAAGTATCCTTTAAAATTAGGAAGCCAAGCTGGATTGGTTCTAGTAAGAGCTAAATTTGCTGCTGATGGTTTGATAGCAGAATGTGAATGCAAGGAGCTGTAAAGAAAGGAAATGGGCAAGATGATTGATTGCTGGGAGCAGGGGCTGGCAGGCAGTGGCACTGGCTGTTTGGTTGTGGTTGGGAATGAGCAGCTTGACCTGCCCAGGGTTGTCTGTGCTGGGGGTGGGTTTGGGTCCTGTGTGGCCACAGGTCTGTGCAGCAGCTGGAGCCTGGGCAGGTTTGGGGGCTGTGGTGTGCCAGGCTGCTGAGTGTGTTGTCCCTGTTTCCTTGGAGTGTCCCAGTGTCCCTGCTTGGCTGTTTGTTGCCCTGCAGGCAGAAGAGCCCAGGCCTGAGATGGCTGAGTGTTGGTGTGACCCAGAGTGGGTGTCCCTGCCCTGGGGAGAGTCCCCAGAGCTGCCTTTGGCATCCCCTGCTGAAGGGTGGGAGCTGCCCAGAGCCAGCAGCATCCAGCTGGAGGATTCAGGAGGATGCAGCTGTGTTTTCCTGGGAGGTAAGAGGTGGGGGTGCAGTGGCTGGCAGGAGTGTTTTGCAGGCAGAGGGAGGGCAGGAGCAGGAGACTTGCAGGTGCAGCAGCTGTGTCAGTGCTGGATGGAGTCGGGGCTGGGAAAGGGCCCTGAGTGTCAGGGCAGGGGAGAGCCCCGGGTGGCCCTGGGAGCCCTGGGGCTGTGAACAAGTGCAGTGGGCAAAGGAATGGGCACTGGAGAGCTGGGCAAACAGCTGGAGGAGTTGCAAGGAGAAGCAGGAGCCTGGGATCCAGGAGCAGCAGCAGCTCCCTGTGTGTGTGTGTAGAACCAGGTGTACTGCAGCCCCGAGTGAGGTGGGAAATGAACCTCAGGAGGCTGGGAACGAGTCCCACAAACTGGTTAAAGTGGGATGGACTCTTGCCAAGTGCCTGAAAAGCTTTTCTTCAGTGTTGCTTTCTCAATTGAAAACTGGAGTGATTGTTGAGGTGTTGGCAGTTGTTTTCCTGTGTTTTTGGTGAGGTGTTGACTCAGTACCTTTCTTGGAGCTGCTGCTGGATGAAGAGGTGCCCCCAATTCACCTTTAAGGTCCTGGTTTTCTTCCTTGCTTCTCCCAGCTTGTCCAGGAGATGGAATTCCAGTGCTACAGTCTAGATGGGTCGTGGTGCTCCCAAAAGGAGCCTTTGTGCCTTCAGGACAAGTTTTGGTGCCACTGGAGCTGCTGGGAGAAGCATAAGGTTGGCAGTGAGAGGCCTGGAATGATGTTGCTGTGGCACAGAAGAAATGAGCAGTGATGGTACAATTGACTATTTTCTCTTGAATATAATGGTAAGAGCTCCAGGAATGCAAGGTGTGTGTTCCAGACCCCAGCATTTGGTTTGCACATGTCCTGGTCAGACACAGGTCCAACTTCCTCAGTCCTTAACACAAGAGAAGGAGAATTAAGGACTGGCAGTGTTAAGGTGACTGGTGTGACAGGGGTTAAACTGGGAAAACATTGGGGAATTCTTCAGTTTGTCTCTTTGCCAAACTCAGCCAAACCTGTGCTAGGAAGAGATTGATTGAGAAAGTTGAGGCAGAAATGAAATGGAAAACTGGGGATGTTGAAACTGTAATTGCTGGAACTAAATGTGTCAAAGCAGCAGCTCTTGTTGTGCAGGGAATAACTCCTGTCAGCAGCAAGGTCCCGACTGAAGTGGCAGCTGCAGTTGTTCCTGTGGTGTAGGCCAGTGGAGTTGCAGGAGAGTGGAAGAGGGCAGAACCTGTAGGTATTACCCCTGATGTGGGATCTATATGGGTAAGGCAAAGCCAGTATCCTTTAAAATCAGAATTCTAGCTTGGATTGCTGACAGTAACAGCTAAATTTACTCATCCTGGTTTGCTTGTAGGACGTGAATGCAAGAACCTGCCAAGGAACCAATGGCCGAGATGATTGATGAGTGCAGGACCTGAGAGAACCACCTTGAATGACAACCTTAGGTTTAAAAGATGGCCATTGCTTTTGAAGGAGAAAAACTGGAAAGGGGAAGGGAAGAAGAGAAGCCACCTGACTCTTCCCTGAGCCCCAGACAGCCCCTGAACTGCCTTCCTGGGAATGGTAGGACGGGGTGGACTCTGGATTGCTCCCTCTGGATGTGCGGTAAGACTGTTATACCAGCTTTTAAGAACAGCCTGTAAGCATTTGCTGCCTTGGCTAGATGATGCAAGGGCAGCCTTTAAGCACCTAAAGCATTCCCTGAGGAGAGCTCTGGGTCTGCCAGATCTCTCAGAACTGTTGGAAGCATCTTTGGTGGGGAGGGCAAACAAAGGACAAGGTGTGCAGTGACCCCCCCAACAAGGGACTTTGAATTAATGGCATCCCTGCAAGTGAACTTTGTGGGCTGTTCCCCCTGTAGGGCAGGTGATAGTCCCAGCTAGAGTGATGGGAAAAATGGTTAAAAGAGAGAGCCCCAAAAGCTGGAAATCCTCCTGGAGGCTCTTGGCAAAGAGAGTTTCCTGAGTTGCCCCTGCAAGAAGGATAGTGACAGCTTTTGAGTGCTAGTAGATGCTTTTAATAGATAGCCTTGAGTGTGTCCTTGTTGCACCAGTAGGCCTTGTCAAAGTCCCCATATTCCAGGAGATATGCATATTGAAGTTGAAAATGATGTCCATAATCCTTTGTTGGCTTGAGGCTCTCCCCTGAGGAACTGCAGGAACTCCTGGTGCCGCCTGGGCCGATGGATTGGACGCCCCAGCCCCTCCGTTCCTGCCCAGCCCCTGGGTCCGTGTCGAGTGGTGGCACTGCCAGCCCCTGCAGGTGAAGTGGGAAGGGCCTTTCCAGGTCTTGTGGGTCACATTTATAGTAGCCAAAGTTGCAGAAAAAGGACCTGGGGTCTATTACTCCTGGGTTAGGAAAGCTCCTTTTGATTGGTGAGCAGAACAAAGTGGATCCTTCAGAGTTCCCATCCGTGTTTGTGTCTCAGCCTGTGTTATGATTCAGGGCTGTAGCTGTTGTTGTCACTGAGGAGTCAAACTCTGCTTTAAATAATGAGACACTGGTCTAGTGGCCAAGTGTCAGGAAAAAGGGGGAATGATACCTGGGTGTTGAGATGTAACAAGAGGTAATCCTTTTTGCAGTGGGATGTAGCCTGGAAACTGCAGAGAGCTGAGCCAAGGGATTTAAAGGGACCAACCAAGGGAGGTGAAGAAAGAAGGAAGAAGGGAAGTGAGGCAGTAGACAAGCACCACTAAGTTACACTGTAAACAGGTGAGTTCTCTTGAAATTCCTAAGGCAGGCACTGAGGACTTTGAGGGCTCCAGACAGAGCAGACCTGCGAAGGCCCTCGGTGAAGCCCCTTGGAAACCTTCTAAGGGTAGGTGTGTATGGTAGTGAGTGTTGGAAAATGTCCTGAGTAGGGATTAGGAATGCAGGGAAGGAAAATGAACCCTCCTGTAATGCTGCCATATCAGCTGCAGTGGAGATAGCTCTGTGTGCCCTTTGGGAGCTGATTGCCAGGACACCCGGTGGGCTGCAATGATTCAAGAGCATAGGAATAAAAGGTTGCCTGGCTTCTAAACCTCTCCAACTGAGTCTTAGAGGCTTCTTTGAAGAGCTGAGTTCAGGCAGCAGAATTGGTCCTGCAGGAGGGACTCTGTGCCTGCTCTCCCGTGGCTCCAAGGGATCTCTGGCCCTTCACGCCGGCACCGAGATTTTCTCGGGAAGGGCCTCAGATTCCCGGACCAGTCTGGGACACAGGCAAGATCCCCCTGCATTTATAAATGAGGCCTTCTTGTGGCTTCCTCCCCGTACCCGTTGGTGGGTTCCAAAGAAGGACTCTTGAAATGCCTTTTGGGTTGTCCATTGAAGCCTTGGGACCAAATTGGGCCCCCCTGGAGGGACAGTGCTGTTGGTGCCCCCCGGGTTGGGGCACCCCGAGGACTCCAGCGCGCACCGAAAGGATTATTCGGGGAGATCCTCGGGGTGCCCGGCCCTGGGGAGTTCAAAGCAAGGTCCCCGCAATGGATTCAGGCATTGCTGGGAGTATCCCAGGTGTAGCTGTCCATGCTAGACATGGAGCTCTCTACTGGACTGTAATTGGGTTCTAAAAGTGGTGCTCCAACTGCAAAGGAAGTGTGGGATTGGGATTAAGAAACGAGCAGTGATGGTCCAATTGGCTGTTTTCTCTTGAATGTAATGGTAAGAGCTGCAGGAGTGCAAGGTGTGTGTTCCAGTCCCCAGCATTTGGTTTGCACATGTCCTGGTCAGACCCAGGTCCAACTTCCTCAGTCCTTAACCCAAGAGAAGGAGAATTAAGGACTGGCAGTGTTAAGGTGACTGGTGTGACAGGGGTTAAACTGGGAAAACATTGGGGAATTCCTCAGTTTGTCTCTTTGCCAAACTCAGCCAAACCTGGGCTAGGAAGAGATTGAGTGGAAAAGTTGAGGCAGAAATGAAATGGAAAACTGGGGATGTTGAAACTGTAATTGCTGGAACTAAATGTGTCAAAGCAGCAGCTCTTGTTGTGCAGGGAATAACTCCTGTCAGCAGCAAGGTCCCGACTGAAGTGGCAGCTGCAATTGTTCCTGTGGTGTGGGCCAGTGGAGTTGCAGGAGAGTGGAAGAGGGCAGAACCTGTAGGTATTACCCCTGATGTGGGATCTATATGGGTAAGGCAAAGCCAGTATCCTTTAAAATCAGAATTCCAGCTTGGATTGGTTGCAGTAACAGCTAAATTGGCTCATCCTGGTTTGCTTGTAGGACGTGAATGCAAGAACCTGCCAAGGAACCAATGGCCAAGATGATTGATGAGTGCAGGACCTGAGAGAACCACCTTGAATGACAATCTCCAGGAGTTTCCAGTATTGGATTTAAAAGATGGCCTTTGGTGCATCTCCTTGAGCAAGGAAAGCCAAGAAACCTTTGCTTTTGAAGGAGAAAATCTGGAAAGGGGAAAGGAAGAAGAGAAGCCACCTGACTCCTCCCTGAGCCCCAGACAGCCCCTGAACTGCCTTCCTGGGAATGGTAGGATGGGGTGGACTCTGGATTGCTCCCTCTGGATGTGTGGTAAGACTGTTATACCAGGTTTTAAGAACAGCCTGTAAGCATTTGCTGCCTTGGCTAGATGGTGCAAGGGCAGCCTTTAAGCAGCTAAAGCATTCCCTGAGGAGAGCTCTGGGTCTGCCAGATCTCTCAGAACTGTTGGAAGCATCTTTGCTGGGGAGGGCAAACAAAGGACAAGGTGTGCAGTGACCCCCCTGACAAGGGACTTTGAGTTAATGGCATCCCTGCCAGTGAACTTTGTGGGCTGTTCCCCCTGTAGGGCAGGTGATAGTCCCAGCTAGAGTGATGGGAAAAATGGTAAAAGAGAGCCCCAAAAGCTGGAAATCCTCCTGGAGGCTCTTGGCAAAGAGAGTTTCCTGAGTTGCCCCTGCAAGAAGGATAGTGACAGCTTTTGAGTGCTAGTAGATGCTTTTAATAGATAGCCTTGAGTGTGTCCTTGTTGCACCAGTAGGCCTTGTCAAAGTCCCCATATTCCAGGAGATATGCTATTGAAGTTTAAAATGATGTCCATAATCCTTTGTTGGCTTGAGGCTCTCCCCTGAGGAACTGCAGGAACTCCTGGTGCCGCCTGGGCCGATGGATTGGACGCCCCAGCCCCTCCGTTCCTGCCCAGCCCCTGGGTCCGTGTCGAGTGGTGGCACTGCCAGCCCTGCAGGTGAAGTGGGAAGGGCCTTTCCAGGTCTTGTGGGTCACATCTATAGCAGCCGAAGTTGCAGAAAAAGGACCTGGGGTCTATTATTCCTGAGTTAGGAAAGCTCCTTTTGGTTGGTGAGCAGAACAAAGTGGATCCTTCAGAGTTCCCATCCGTGTTTGTGTCTCAGCCTGTGTTATGATTCAGGGCTGTAGCTGTTGTTGTCACTGAGGAGTCAAACTCTGCTTTAAATAATGAGACACTGGCCTAGTGGCCAAGTGTCAAGAAAAAAGTGGGAATGATACCTGAGTGTTGAGATGTAACAAGAGGTAATCCTTTTTGCAGTGGGATGTAGCCTGGAAACTGCACAGAGCTGAGCCAAGGGATTTAAAGGGACCAACCAAGGGAGGTGAAGAAAGAAGGAAGAAGGGAAGTGAGGCAGCAGCCAAGCAGCACCAAGTTCCTGTGTCAGCAGGTGAGTTGTCTTGAAGGTTCCTAAGGCAGGCACTGAGGACTTTGAGGGCTCCAGACAGAGCAGACCTGCGAAGGCCCTCGGTGAAGCCCCTTGGAAACCTTCTAAGGGTAGGTGTGTATGGTAGTGAGTGTTGGAAAATGTCCTGAACGTGGAACAGGAATGCAGGGAAGGAAAATGAACCCTCATGTAATGCTGACCCCTCCCATCAGCTGCAGTGGAGATAGCTGTGTGTGCCCTTTGGGAGCTGATTGCCAGGACACCTCGGTGGGCTGGGATCATGGCAGGGTGTTGTAAGCAAGGAATGCCTGGCTTCTAAAACTCACCAGCTGAATCTTAGAGGCTTCTTGGAAGAGCTGAGTTCAGGCAGCAGAATTGGCCCTGCAGGAGGGACTCTGTGCCTGCTCTCCCGTGGCTCCAAGGGATCTCTGGCCCTTCACGCCGGCACCGAGATTTTCTCGGGAAGGGCCTCAGATCCCCGGACCAGTCTGGGACACAGGCAAGATCCCCCTGCATTTTGGGACCAAATTGGGCCCCCTGGAGGGACAGTGCTGTTGGTGCCCCCCGGGTTGGGGCACCCCGAGGACTCCAGCGCGCACCGAAAGGATTATTCGGGGAGATCCTCGGGGTGCCCGGCCCTGGGGAGTTCAAAGCAAGGTCCCTGCACTGGATTCAGGCATTGCTGAGAGTATCCCAGGTGTAGCTGTCCATGCTAGACATGGAGCTCTCTACTGGACTGTAATTGGGTTCTAAAAGTGGTGCTCCAAGTGCAAAGGAAGTGTGGGATTGGGATTAAGAAACGAGCAGTGATGGTCCAATTGGCTGTTTTCTCTTGAATGCAATGGTAAGAGCTGCAGGAGTGCAAGGTGTGTGTTCCAGTCCCCAGCATTTGGTTTGCACATGTCCTGCTCAGACCCAGGTCCAACTTCCTCAGTCCTTAACCCAGTCGAGGGAGAATTAAGGACTGGCAGTGTTAAGGTGTGTAGGGAATTGGCTCTAGAACACGGCTTGCCTAGGCTGTGAGAAAATCTGAGATAGCAGAGCTACAGTGTTTTTGTGCCTGCTAGAGCTACAGTGTCTTTGTGCCTGCTAGAGCTACAGTGTCTTTGTGCCTGCTAGAGCTACAGTGTCTTTGTGCCTGCTAGAGCTGTTTTTGTGCCTGCTAGAGCTACTAGAGTACAGTGTCTTTGTGCCTGCTAGAGCTACAGTGTTTTTGTGCCTGCTAGAGCTACAGTGTCTTTGTGCCTGCTAGAGCTACAGTGTCTTTGTGCCTGCTAGAGCTACAGTGTCTTTGTGCCTGCTAGTTGGCTGGTAAACAGGTCGTTGTGATTAGCAAAACAAAAAGCAACTGAAAGCCACCTGTGTCAACAAAGGAAGGGAGTGAGAGACAGAATTAACATCTAAGTGTCAACAAAGGAAGGGATTAAGAGGTGAGATCAACATTGAAGCAGAACCAATAATGAGCTTAACCTTTGCAATATGTATGAGCTAATTATAAAGCATATCTTAAGCTGTTAACAATGATCAATAAACGAAGCTTGCTGATTCTCATATTGAGGGTCCCTTTCTTCCCTCCTCACGACCAAGGTGACTGGTGTGACAGGGGTTAAATTGGGAAAACATTGGGGAATTCCTCAGTTTCCCTATTTGCCAAACTCAGGCAAACCTGTGCTAGGAAGAGATGGACTGGAGTCTCTGATCTCCTGAGTAGTTGTTCTGCATGATCTGGGAGCCTCTGGGATTAGACTGGACTGGGCAGACAGGGAGCAGTTTGTCCTGTGGAGTTGGGCTGGGTTTGTTGAGGATGCCTTGGGAGGCAGGGCTGGAGAGGCTCCTCTGTTGGCTGTAGTGGTGGAAGGTTGTAGCAGGAGGGCTGGAGCCTTCGACCTCCTGCTCCCCCCGTGAGCCCCGCCGGGACCGTGCCCTTGGCAATGGAGGGCCCCCCATTGCTGAGCCAGCGGTTCCGGGGCCAGGAGGGATGGGATCAGGATGCCGAGCTCCACCCAGGGCCAGGGCTGCCAATGTTGTAACCGTGGAAAGAACTGAAAGCAGAGGGAGATGGAGGCCAAGCTCCAGCACAAGGATGGGTGAGAAAAGACCGTGGTCCTCAGGTGGAGCTTTGAATTCCCTGGAAAAATGGATCCTGTCAGACGGTTCAGGCCCTCGTGGGTGCTGGAGCAGAGGCCTCTAATTTATGGTCACCCTAAAAAGTTGCAAGGGCAGCAAGTTTTGACTGCAGGATGAGGTGGGAAACCAAGTGAAGTGGTCCAGAGAAAAGCTGAGCTTAAAATTGGTCCTGTGCCAGAGCAGCCTTGTGCAGGTGCTTGTTGCTGTCCCTGAGTGTCCCATTGCAGTGGATATTTCCAAGGGCTGCCTTGTGCTGGGGAACACTGAGGGCAGTTCCCTTTCCCTGGGCACGTTTCCCCCCCTCGAGGGTGGCTCCACAGTCCCACCCTCTTTATGGCCCGTGCCATAAAGTCCCAGGACAGAAGTGTGAGTTTGAGTGGGAAATGAGCAGCCAGGAGGGTTTGAAACAGCTCAGGGAGCAATTCAACAGGCTCCGGACCTGTGGCCAATACGAGCCAGAGAGGGGGAACTAAAGGTTCCTGCCAGTGCTAATGATGCCCCTTGGAGCCTCTGGCAGAAGTAGGGTAATGTAAGGGGGGAACTGTTGAATTAGATGATCAATGGAGCATAGAGGTGTGAGAAAGAAATCCTATTAGGCTGTGAAACCGGCTGGAGTATGGTACAATGGAACTTGATGGCACAAGCTAATTGTAAGGTCCATTGTGCTTTTCAGCAAGTCAGCCTGATCTCCCGTTCTGAGAGCTGAGTTCTTCCTTGGTTCTGCTACATCTTGCCAGATAGATACCTCTGCCCTTGAAACACAAGGGTAGAGGTCATCCATAGGGGTGAGAAAGATGCTGGTGAGAGGAAGATGATGTGGGCAGGGGTGGCTGGCCCCTTGCCCTACAAGTAGGGCAGGCCCAGACTGTTGCCATCAGGCAATGATGGGGCGGTGTTTGGCTGCCATTCAGGCCTCCCCTTACACTGCGTCCTGGCCCTACGTGGTGTAATGTGGAGCTGATAAAAATGGGCTGTCAGGACTGCTGAGCTGAGCGATCCTCATCCTGCCACCGAGCCTGTGTTGCTCCGCGGGGACGCCCGCTAAGGGATGGGCACCGACCAGCTGCTGCAGATCCTGACAGCCCTGGCCTGGCTGTGTGGGTAGGCAGAGTTTAGTGATGGGAAGACTTTAAATATCCTTTAGTGTTCCTTTAACACCCTTTATTTAGTATTCATAATATTTTCCCTTTAATTTCCCCTTTTACTAACCAAATAGCGTGTTAATAGTTATCCCTAATATTGTGTGAAGATCCTTTTTGGTATCCCTTTGACTCCCTTTTTACTAGTTAATATTATAGTGTATTGAATGCTGTTCTTAGTATTTGTTTTAATGCCACATGATAAGGTAGTTCATTTGTATCCTTTTTGAACTTTTGATTCTCTTTGCTAAGTTTATTATTCTTCTTCTTCTCACTGCAATAAAGATATTTTGTGTGTTTGAATGTTTGTGGCACTTGTCTTTATTCCGGGCATGTATCCCAACGAACTGTTCCAGGTAGGAAGGAAGTGCCCTTAGGATTTGGGAATAGGAAGTTACTGGAAGCCAGCCCAAGATAGACCCTGTTGGAGAAGTGGCTCTGAGTACGTTATTGGGCTTTAGTGGGAACAACAAATGATAAGAGGGCCTGAAATCCCCCTAAGGCCTTGGGTCAAAAGCTCCTCCAGGGTGCACAGGCCAGGCCATGCTCAGGAAGGCAGCCCCATGGAATGGAGATGGTGTATCCGAGCCAGAGCCAGAGCAGGGGTCGGGGCAGGAGCGAGGCCTCGTGAGGGAGTTGCCAACGGCCCTGTGGTTTAAGCAACAGGTGTAGATCCCCTGGACAGTGAGCACAAATCACTGGGGAAATGGGGCAAAGCCCCAAAGCAAGTGCTGGGAGAAGAGAGGGAGCATGCATGGCTCACTGCTGGGTCAGCCAAATCTATCAGTGGGAGGCACTTTCAGAGAGCAGGAGCAGATAACCCGTGCCAGAGTCACGATGGGGGGAGGCAAAAGTAGTCCATGTGCTGAGTGAGCCACTGTACCTGTGGGAATTAAACAGGAAGAACTAGGGCAGTGTCAGGTTTGTAGGGATTTGGGGTCAGTTGGCAGTGGTTTGGCTACTTGGCTACCACGTGACACCCTCACGGAATTAGTGATTAAATGCAGACAAGGAAGATGGGAATATATTCCTTTGAATCAATGTTAGTGGAGGGAATGATCTGCCCATGTTTTAGCTTGATATCTTACAGAAACTCTGGATCCTGGCCATCCTCAGAGCCCTTGTGGTCCCTCTGGGCGATGCTGTTGGCCCGGGCAGTTCCCTGGAAAAGGTGCCTGGGTCGGGTGACTTGGTTTGATTTGGATGGAGATGGAAAAGCAGCTCCAAAACAGGACACCAGGACAAGGTGACCTGGGAAGCAAATGGCCCTTGCCCAGGGGTCAGTCTCCCTTTGTGCCCGGGGGGACTCTCTGGCAGGGCCGGGGTCTGTCGGGCTCATTGTGTGGGCGGCTGTTGGTGCCCTCAGTGGGATGGGATGGATGTGATTCCAGGGGCTGGGAGCACTGTTGCCATGCAATGCTGTAGTTTCCCCTACGGTGCTGGGTCCGGGGGGTCTCCCTGGCATCGTTGTCCCCCTGTGTGAGCGGTGCCAGTCACAGCCCCAGTGTCACAGCAGCAGGGCCGTCCCCTGGGCTCTGCCTGCGGGGCTGTTCTGGGGAAGTGCTGCCAAAAGAGCAAAGGGATCTGTTGGGCAGTAATTTATGAACTGGGCTGAGTGCACATGCCATAGTGTGTATATTGTAATACAAAGAAATAAGGCACAGAATGACTTAATGGGTACCAATGAACTGATCTGGAGGACCGTATTCCCATCCTGGATTGCAAAAATTAACTGGCTGTTGTCTCCTGAATTGCTGCAGTGCACCGACTGATATCGTGCTGGAAAAATAACACACTTCAATGTAAGTAAACCAGGGATTTTTGTATGTAAGTGCAAATTATTGCCCTGCAAATTTGAAAGAAGACTTGACTTGATCACCAAATGCAAACAGTAACTCTAGGGGTCAATTAGTGACCTTTGGGCATCAGGTTAGAACAGCTCACTGCTCCCCACTGCTGGGACATATTTACAGGATTCTCACCACCTGCTACAAAGTTTTGGAACACTTTAATCCATCCACTAATCCCAGTAATTATTGTACTGACTTTATGAACCACAGAGTTGCTGTCTCTGGGATCAATGCCAGGAAGGTGCTTGTCCCGTGTCTCTGCCCTGCCCAGGGCTCAAAGGACCAAAGGAAAGGATGAGAAGTTGGCTGCGAATTGAGCCCCGGGGCTGCTGCCCCTGAGGAGCAGGGTAAGGGCTGTGTGTGCTCAGGGGCCCTGGCTAAAGGCTGCAGGTGCTGTGAGTGTGTGCTGGGCCAAGGCAGCCAAGGTGTGTGCAGCTGTTCCGTGCCCTCTCCCCTTGGCCCCGCCGGGGCGCCTGCCCAGCGCTCCAGGGGTGGCCAACGGGGAGCTCAGGCCAACCTGCCCGTGCCCACGGCCCCCCAGTGCCAGGCCTGGCCTAAAGCCGGCTTGGTTGGGCAGAGCCTGGCCAGCGGGATCCCCTTGGAGCCGCCCCGCAGCCTCCCCGGGGGTGGAGGCACCCGCAGGAATTGTCCCAGTGCCGGAGCCTGCGGGATCGGCTGCCCCGGGGCTGCCGTGTGGGCTGGGGGGGAGCGGGAGGGGCCGTGGGGGAGGGATTTCTGCTGAGCCACAGTTCTGTCTCTGGGGCAGTCAGCATGGGATGCCTTGCTCCTTTCCTTTTGTATCCCCGAAATCTGTATCCCATGTGTTGGATTGGGTTTGTTTAAGCTGTTCCTATTCTTCCATGACTGGTGGGAAGTTGTTTCCTGGAGTGCCCTGTCTGTCAGCAACACACCAGGCCCAAAGGATCCTGGCAAGTGCAGCACTGGAAGAGTCAGGAAGACTCAAAAATGCACCAGTTCTCAGGAAGCACAACTTTGTAAAACATTGATGAAGCCAAAATTCCCCAGCATTGAACTGTTGGGTCCCAAATGAGATTGGAGGGAGAGGCAGAAAATGCCACTGCTGCTGGGGCTGAACTGTGCCGTGAGTGGGCAGGACTTGGCCCTGATGCCTGAGTGCATCTTTAGGATGGATGCCAACTGTCAGCCCCTGGCTCCATAACTTGAGTAGAGGGTGTTCCTGCAAGCCCAGCTGCTGTGTTGGTGGTGCTGTGGGCACCTCTGGCCCTGGCGTGCTGTGACTGTGTTTGTGTTGCAGCTCAATGAAGTCCCTTTCAGTGGTGATTGTGTCATTTTGGTGTCAGTTGCTCTCAGTTCCTGTCCCCTCTTCCCCTGCCCCAGTGGCTGCATCACTGCCTTGTGCCTAAATGAACTCTTCCCCTGCAGCAGTTCCCTGCTGCTCTCAGAGAGGGTGGAGTTGAGGCCCCTGAGCAAAGGGCAAAAGGATCCATCCAAGGCAGGCCCGTGCTCACCCCCTGCATTCCTCCAGCCTCCCGTGTTTCCAGTTCCCCTCCCTGCTGGACACACAGCCTGTTCCCAAACAACCCCTGTTCCTGTTCTCTCTCTGTGTCTCCCCTCACAACTCCCCTCCTCTAATCTCCAGCTGCCCAGGCCCCTGTTTTTGAGGGGCATTCCTGGGCTGCTGTCCCCCCCTTCTTTATAAATGAAGTGCCAAGAGCCCCAAGTGCAGAGAGGTCTGCAGGGAATCAGTGCCAAGAGCTGCCCGTGCCTGCCTGTGTTCCTGCAGTTCTCCTTCCTGTTCTCCCTGGGCTGGAGAGACCTGCCTGCCCTGTGTTTATTGGAGCAGAGGGATGGGATTAAATTTGTCCAGAAGGTTTGTTCACTTGTTTTCTGACAGGCAGTGCCATTTTCCTTTTGCCTTTCCCAGGTTTTTCCAAGTGCTGCCCAGCACGGGGATCCATGTGCTGGGACAGTGATTGGCAGGAGGAAGGGGAGCCTTGGCCTCACCTGCCCAGCTCAGGTGGGTGGCAGAGAATTGGGGTGGGCTGGCAAGGCATGAACATATTTCTGAGTTCTGGAGTGCCTTGAATCCTCTCCCTGTCAGCTTCCTCTCCCTCCTTTCCTGGGCTCCAGCATCCCAGGTGTCTCTTCCTTTGCCCAAAGTCCAATGGCAGAGGATTGACTGACTCCCAAGGGAGGTTTGGAATGAAGAAGGTTCTGTTCAAGTGGGGCAAGGAATGCAGTGAGAAAGATGAGCCTCCTTTTAGTGCCTGAAGTAGAGAGGAATAAAGATGCTGGAAAAGGCCACATTTCATTTGTTGTCCCCCCCTGGATTTTTCATGGCTCAAACTCTCTAGTGAGCAATTAAAGAGAAGGGTGAAGGGCAGGAGCCTTTGACTTGCCCAGTGCCCTTAATTGCCTTGTTCTCCTCTCTTCCAGGCCAGGCCAAAGCCCTGATCCAGCCCAGCTCTGCCAAGTGCCCTGGGCTGGGAGCAGCCAAAGGCAAGAGGCTGCAGCCCCGCCGGCCGGGCTGGGGGCTCCTGGTGCTGCCCGTGGGGTGGGGTAAGTCAGAGGGACACCTTTCTCTCCTCCTGCTGTTGGCATTTGCTCCCTGGGCACTGGATGTGTAGGGAAGGACGGAGTAGCAGGGAAGGGGAGTATTTCCAAACTGTCTGAATGTTGTCCCCGGGTTTGGGATGGAGCAGCCATGGGGGTGGTTGGGTTTGGCCTGGGCCGGTCAGGATCAGCCATAAAGGACCCACCAGACCCCTGAACCCTCACTGGACATGTCCAGCCCCTCAAGTCATTAATTTTCAACAGAGGACAAGCAAGTGTTGGTACTTGCTTCTGATCTATGGAGAATTTCCTTTGGAATGATCAACCAGGGAATGTATCAGTGCAAAGCATCTTTTGGGGTCTTTTGTTTGTTTATTTGTTTGTTTGTAATTTCCTCTCTGGCTTCAATGAGTTTGGTGTGCTCCTGTTAAGGAAGCAGCATGTTTTTATCTTGAAATTTGGGGTGGTTTGGTTTGTTTAGGCTTTTCCCCCCACTGACTCGGGCCTTCCGTGCATAGTCCGTGTTGTCCTACAGGACTGTTCTGGTTCTGGGTCAGAGAGAGAGAAGGGAAGTGGCTTTTCCTCATCTGGAATGTTTCCAAGCAGAAGTGGGGTGTCGTCCTGCCCCTCCCCAAAGCACTGCAGGCACCTGGGAGTAGCTCAGGGCTGGCCCAGTTCTCTGAGACAGAACCATGGGGGAGAGGTTTAAGTATTAATCACATCTCTGGTGTCCCTTGGTTGCAAAGATTGGGTCCTCCAGTCCCAGAGTGTTAAGGAAAACAAGGAACTCCTGTTCTTCATGGCAAACCTTCTGTTATTGCTTGTGCAGTGTTTGGGTTCTGTTGTCTGAGTTCCTGTCCAGGATCTTTCTAAGAGAACCTGTTAGAAATGTAGAGGTAGGATTAGAATTTGGGTCTGTTCCCTACCAAACTGATGGACTGGAGGGATGAGTGCTCTCAGCCCAGGGTATTTCTTAATGTTGTGGCTTTCCCTCAGCTGTGGGTGAGGAATTGTGCAAGCAAGGCCTGTGTGCCCGTGGCTGTCTCCCGTGTGTGTCCGTGTGGCAGGGCTGGGACAAGGACTCGTGCAGGGACCGAGCTGGCACTGGAGCTGCTGCCATCCTGAGCCATTGCCAAGGGGTGGGGAGAGACCACCTGGGAGGCTGTTGCCAGGGTTCCATTGGGAGCTGGATCTCCCTCCAGCTGCAGCAGCCAGGGGAGGGTTCTTCCTTGTGCAGCCCAGTGGCTTCTGCTCAGGCTGGCCCAGAGTGGGGCTGGGGCAGGTTCTCCAGGGAACTGGAGCCAGCCCTGAACGGGGCTCTGGAGAGCAGGAGCTGCAGGGACTGAGGTTTGCAAAGCTGGGCTGCAGTTTGTCAAAGCAGCAGAAGATTGTCATTCCTGTGGGTTTGTGGAGTCCGTGTTGGTGCCCAGGAGAACTGGGTCAGACTGGGCTTTGTGGTCCGAGAGCTGCCCCCCTAAATGTGGCAGGCTGTGTGTGCTGGCAAGGAAGTGCTGTCCCCAGAGGCTGATGGTTTCTGTCTCCAGGGATGCCCAGGACGCTGCTAATCCCCAGGGATGTGCTCTGGGTCCAGGCTGTCCGTGCTGGAGGGCCCTGGTGGCTGCAGTCCCTGAGCCCACAGGTTGCCGGGATGCAGAGAATGCCCTCCCTCAGGCTGCCAAGATCTCTCAGTGCAGGGGCTTTGGCCGATACGGCAGCACAAAGATTGTTCTCTTTGTGGGGCCCAGGTTTGGGTTCGGTTCTCAGCTTTGCAGGTTTAGATGAATTCTACCTACAGCCCGCAATTCCATGGGGAATTCCTGCCGGAACAGCCTCCCAGTGCCTTCTGGAGCCCGGATCTTCCCCCGCAGAGCTGCCGCTCTAACACCACGTTTGCCAGGAAGCAGCCACGGTTCCAGGTTTACTCAGCGGGATCGGGACAAGGACAGGTTGATATTCCACAGACTTCGCTGTTTCTAACCCTCCTCCCCCAACCCCGCTGGTGTCCCTGGGGGGACTTGAGCGAGTTCCCTGGAATTCGGCCGGTTTTCCGCCCCGGGCCGGGCTCCAGGGGATGTGTTGGCCCAGGAGAAGGCGGGGGCCGGACGCGCTCCCGGCCCGGGGCGAGGCAGCCCCTGAGCAGGGGCGAGGACGTCTCTCCGGGCGGGAAGCCGCTGTCCCTTGGGAGCCTCGGGAGCGGCCCCGGGGAGTTCTTTTCCCCGAGGAAAGGGATGCACATCCGGCTGAGGAGCCGCGGGCAGCCCTTTCCCCGTGCCCACCCCACGGGGGCTGCGGGGCACAGCTCCAGGGCACAGCTCCTCCATCCCCCGGCAATAGGAAGCCCAAGCAGGGCTGGGTCGCTCTCTGTCGCTCCGGCCTCCTCCCGGCCCGCGTTCCCTGCCCAGCTGGGACTGCCCGGGGAGCCCCGAGAACGTTCCTGGCAGAAAGCAGGAGCCGCCGAGGGCTCCGTCCAACTCCGGGCCCGAAAAGCGGCCCCGACCTGAACCCCCCCGGCCTTTTGGGTTCCGAAGGCTCACCTGGAGGAGACGCCCCCCCGCAGGCGGGACCAGGCGGCGACACTCGACCGACGCCTTTGCCTCGGAGCGAAGGATCCCTCCGGACTCGTTTGGCTCCTTTATCCCTGCAAATGAGCTCGGAAGTCACACGAGCACCTTTGCAGCCGTTGGGTGAATCCCGGACAGGGCCGGAAAACCTCCCTGAGCAGGGCAGTGATGAATTGGTGCCCGTCCCCAGCCGGGCACAGCCCAGCCGGCCGCGCTCCCTCCGGCCCGTGGCTGGGAAGGGGGGATTTAACGCTGCAGAGATTGAATAAAAGCGCATTTCCTGACTGTATTTGCCTGCGGTCCTTCCCTCCTTTGACTCGCGCGGCAGCGTCCGGTTGGAACGTTTCTTGGTTTCCTCTGCTGTAGCCGTTTCCCTCCCAGGCAGAACCTTCCCCGTCTGCAAATAAAGATGGGGGATTTTTAAAAAGCAGAGGGTTCGCCCCAGGAGGGTGCGAGTTGCCGAGGAAGCGGGGAAGAGGAAGGAGAGCCTCAGGTCTCACCTGGCAGGTGTCAGATGAGCCGCACCTTCTGGATGGCAGGGCAAAAAACTGCTGGGGGCAATTGCCGAAGTTCCGCAGGCAGAGCCGGGAGCAGCCTGTGCCCGACCCGCGGCACGGTCAGCGCCAACTCCTGGGGCCGCCTGAGGACAGACACAGGGACACGGGGACAGACGGGCAGCTCTGCTCGGGGTCCCGGAGCACGGGAGGAACGGGGAAAGGGCTGCCCCCGTTCTTCCCTGCCCCGGCAGGGCCCCGGCTCCCCGCGGCCGGAGCGGGTCCGTGGCCGGAGCCCCGGCGGGCCCCAGAGCCCTCGTTCCCGGGGGGCCCTGCGGGCGGGAACCTCCTGGGGCCGCGGGGAAGAGGGAGGCGGGCGATGTTCTTCGGGGGGGGGTGCGATGGCCTCGGGGGTGCCCGAGAGGGAGGAGCTCCGATCCCGCGGGGGGTGCGGGCGGCGCTGCGGGCCCGGCGGCATCGGGGGGTCCCGGGGCCGGCCCGGCGTGTCCCCGCACCCCGGCCGGTCCCGGTCCGGGTTCCGTGTCTGTACGAGGAAAGCGCCGCCGTTCTCCCCCAACCGGGCCCCGGCAGATCCCCGGCCCGAGCGGCCCTGCCGAGCTCGGCCCCAGCGCCCACCCCGCAGCGAGTCCGACGATGCCGATCCCCGTACCGCTGCCAAAGCCCATCGCAGCTCCAAGCCAGCCTCGGTCCTCCGGTGCCGGTGCCGTCCCCGCTCAGCACCTCGAGCTCGGCGCAGCGCCGGGAGCAGCCGCCGGGCCGGGACTCCGGCCCCGAGCGCCGATCGCTCCCGCAGCATCCCGGTACCAGCTTCTTCCACAAACGCGGGGCGACCGCGGCTCTGCCGGCTTTGAACGGCGCGGGCGGGGCGGGGCCGGGGCGGGGCCGGGGCGGAGCGGGGCCCGCACAGGTGTGCGAGGTGAGACCCGTCCAGGTGCGCGGGGCGGGGACGGGCAGGGGGCGGGTCGGGGCGGGGGTATTTAAGCGCCGGAACTCGCCCCCACAGCCATTTGCTCGGGCAGTGCGCGGGGAGGCAGCAGCGCCGCGGGAGCCTCTCGCTGCCGCGGCTCTTTTTCTTTGCTTTTGCTTTTGCTTTTCCCTTTTCTTTTACTTTGTTCCCGTTCCTTCGTCCCCTCCCTTCCTCCCCCCCCCTACCCCCCACACCCTCCCCCCCCCAAACCCCCCCCCTCCCTCTCCCCCCCCCCCCCCCCCTCCCTCCCCAACCCGCTCGGGCCCGGCGCCCCGTCCCTGCCCCGCAGGGGCAGCCCGACCCCCTCCGCCCTCCCTGGCCCCCCAGCCGGCCTGGTCCAGCCGGCCTGGCCCCGCTCCCCCTCCGGCCCCTGCTGCACACCCCGACCCGCCCTGCCCTCCTTCCCGCCCCTCCGCCCTGCCCGTCCCCGCACGCCGCCTCCCCCCGGCCGCTGTCGCTGCCCTCCTGTACAGCCCGGCCCCCCCACCTGTCCCCGGTCCCCCCTGCCTGCCCCTTCTCCCCCCTCGCTGCTCCTCTGCACAGCCCGACCCCCCCCGTCCCTCGCTCCGTCCTTGCTCCCCCCGCCCGTGCCGTCCGTCCCCCTGTCCCCCGGGCCGTGTCCCCGCAGCCGCGGGCTTGGGGGCGCCGGGTTTAATAAAGCCGCGAGGGCCGGAGCCGGCGCCCCCCCTGGATCCCCCTTTCCACGGGGCCGGGCCCGCTCGGCGGGTCCCCCCCTGCAGTTCACAAGCACCGCCCGACACCGCCGGGGCTCCGGCCCGTCCCGACATCACACGGGGGGCTCCGCGGGCGGGGGGCAAAGGGTGCGGGTTCGCTCTCGGCACTAGAGCCGCAGATGTGCAGAGATCGCGGTGTCCATTGCCGAGAGCGACCCCTTGGGCTGGGGGGGCCGGGGGGGAGTTGGGGAGGGGCCTCCT